>NC_134863.1:85498084-86208084 GCF_049852395.1 Peromyscus maniculatus bairdii | reverse complement strand
GTATGTCCCCTACAGTGGGCACCCTGTCTTCTGTGCTTGGTGCCCCAGGCACATCAATAGGTATGTGCCCTCCCCCACTTCCTCCTTCCCTGAGCCTGACGACAGTACTAACTAACTCATGTGGAACCTGAACCTGTCTGATTCTTACACCCTGTGGTAGCAGGAACAAAAGCATCTCCACCCTCAGCACCCCTGCATTTCAGACAATCCAAGAGGGGCTCGGTAGGTGGTTAACCTGGACTCACTGAGCCCCTCCCTCCACAGGACATGCTGGGCCGGCACCCTCTGCTGCTCATCCTAACTGGGCTGCTCTCCCTGGGATCTGGTGAGTTCCATGACGTCACCTCCAATGGGGTGTTCTGGGAAGAGCAGGCACACCCCATGGGCATCACTCAACTCACAGAGCCACATGGCTTTAGGTCCTGACCTGACCTCCCCTGAGCCTCTTCCCACCCACTCTCATTGACTCTGGAGCAGCCAGGATGAACAGAACCCGCAGTCGGGATGGGCAGAACCCGCAGTCGGGATGGGCAGAACCCACAGTCGGAATGGACAGAACCCTCAGTCGGGATGGACAGAACCCACAGTCGGGATGGGCAGAACCCACAGTCGGGATGGACAGAACCCACAGTCGGGATGGGCAGAACCCGCAGTCGGGATGGGCAGAACCCTCAGTCGGGATGGGCAGAACCCTCAGTCGGGATGGGCAGAACCCACAGTCGGGATGGACAGAACCCGCAGTCGGGATGGACAGAACCCGCAGTCGGGATGGGCAGAACCCACAGTCGGGATGGGCAGAACCCACAGTCGGGATGGACAGAACCCACAGTCGGGATGGACAGAACCCTCAGTCGGGATGGGCAGAACCCACAGTCGGGATGGGCAGAACCCACAGTCGGGATGGACAGAACCCACAGTCGGGATGGGCAGAACCCTCAGTCGGGATGGACAGAACCCGCAGTCGGGATGGACAGAACCTGCTCACCCTACTGTCTCCCCAGCCCTGTCCCAGCTGTGTACCAAGGACAAGGTGAGCACCTGTCAGGACTGCATCCGGTCAGGGCCTGGCTGTGCCTGGTGCCAGAAGCTGGTAAGAACCGCATGGCTGACGAGCAGAGTGTGACATCTATTCATTCTCTCTGTCTCTGTCTCTGTCTCTCTCTCTCTGTCTCTCCATCTCTATCTCTTCTCTGTCTCTGTTTCTCTGTGTGTCTTTCTCTGGTCCCCCTGTCCCCCCATGACTATCTGCTCTCTCTCTCTCTCTCTCTCTCTCTCTCTCTCTCTCTCTCTCTCTCTCTCTCTCTCTCTCTGTTTCTCTGTTTCTCTCCCCATCTTTATCTCTTCTCTGTCTCTGTCTCTGTCTGTCTCTCCCTTCCTCTCCCCCCCTTCCCCCATGGATACATGCATTTCTATCCTGTTCAATGTTCTGTGACTATCATTTGTCCAGTGGTGCTTCAATGTCACAGGCCTGCCCACGGCCCCTCTAAGCTATTCTGGATGCCCTCAGAATGACTTTCCCCATTTGTTTTGAATACATTAAGGGTGGTGTGTGTGTGTGTGTGTGTGTGTGTGTGTGTGTGTGTGTGTGTGTGTATGTGTGTGTGTATTGCAGGTGTATGTGTCCATGCACACAAGTAGAGTAGACAGAGGACATCACTCTCCATCTATTCCTTTGAAGCAGGATCTCTGTGCACCTGGAACTAGGCAGGCAGCCAGGAGTACTTGTGCCAAGGCTACAGGCACATGTGGCATTGATTTGTGTGTACATGCTGGGGATTTGAACTCAAGTCCTCACTGCTGAAGGGCGTAGTTCAAGGGCAGAAAAGGGCCTGCAACCCATGGCTCTGCATGACATGGAGCTCTCAAGGAGACCAGGGCTTCCTAGGAGGCTTGGTATTCCTTGGTAGGCTGTCCCAGTCCACAGAGATTTCTATGCCAAATTTTAAGGACAAGCGAAGAGGAGATAGGCTGGGGTCTCTGGTCCCTCCTGGTCTGTCCGCTTCCTCCTGACACTAAACCGGCCCTTCCCCCAGAACTTCACAGGCCAAGGGGAGCCAGAGTCCGGTCGTTGTGATACTCCAGTGCAACTGTTGCTAAAGGGCTGCACATCTGAGTACCTCGTGGACCCCAAGAGCCTCGCTGAACCCCAGGAGGACAAGGACAGGGACCAGAAGCAGCTGTCCCCACAAAATGTGACACTTTACTTGAGACCAGGTAGGCTTGAGCTTGGCTGGCGTGAACCAGGCACTCGGTGTTTACAGGAGCTCGGCCAGCATCCCCGGTGTCATTGTGGGCAGGTAGACTGTGGTTTCGTTTCTTTTCCTGACACTGTGATAAAATGCCTGGCAGAGGCAGCTCAAAGGAGAGAGGGTTGACTTAGTTCAGGGGGCAGTCCATCGTGGTGGGGGAGGCAAGGCAGCAGGAGCTTGAAGAAGCTGAGAAACTAAATTAAATTTAAACCAGCCTGCCTAACAGATGTGACCATGACCACAGCAAGTGTCTCTCGGAGCACAGGCCCCCAGCATTGCTATGAGGCCTGGCCCCGGGGAGCCAGGGTGGCAAATCAAGCCTTGGGCATGAGCAAAAGTCTTGAGTGGCCTGGCTCCACAGGCTGAATAACTCACCCGCCAGACATACTGCTCGTGGATCTGGAGAATGGAAGTCCAAGATCAGGGTGCTGGGAGGTGCTGGGTTCCCCAGAAGCCACTTCTACCATCTGCTCAATGTCCCCACAGGACAAGGAAGAGGCAGGAGAGTTTTAGGTGCCCCCCCTTTTTAAACAGGGTTTCACTATGTAGCCCAGACTGGCCTCCAACTCACAGAGGTTTTCCTGCCTCTACCTCCCAAGTGCTGAGGTTAAAGGTGTGCCCCACCAGGCACAGCCATCAATCCCTTTTTAAGGACGCTAGCCCAGGCAGCAATGATGGAAGAAACACAGAGGACCGAGGTGCTATTGGAGAGAACAGCCCACAGGCAGCACCTGCCTCAGTACATGTCCTCAGACAACACATCCCAGCAGGGCCACCCTTCTCCTTCACAGGTCAAGCGGCAGCATTCAGAGTGAGCGTCCAGTGGACCCAGGACAGCTCTGTTGATCTGTACTTCCTGACGGCCCTCTCTGGCTTCACACGAGGCCATCTTTCCAAGGTCCAGACACTGGGCAGTGACCTGCTCCAAGCCCTCAATGAGATCACCAGATCAGGCCATATTGGTGAGGTCCACAGCCACTGCGGGGTTCTGGCTCAGCTCTTGCCATAGCCTGGGCAGCCCCTCTCAACACACCAGAGGCAGAGTTCTGTCAGCTGCAGCTGCAGAGTCCTCAGGGCATCAGTGTGGGTGGAGTTGGGCCTGCATCCCCTCCAGGGTCCATATCCAGTCACTGACTAGGAGATTCAGCCCTCCACTTCCTCTTCTTTCCTCTTTCATTCATCTTTTGGTATGATGCTAATTTCTAAAAATCAAGGAACATCAAATTATGTTGACTAAGCAGCAAGCATAGCATAAAGGCAGTGATCATGTGAGCTGCAGATCAAAGGTCAGTGCTCCACAAGTACCAACAGGTCCACAGAGCATAAGGCTTGGGTACACGCATGTGTGATGTGTGTACCCAGCTCCACGTGGCCTGGCTTCCCCAAAATAGTACCCTCTCTTCCCCGAAGAGTGATGTACTCCCTCACACTTGGACATGTGTGTGCACATTCACGTACTTGTATGTGTATACATAGCCACATGCACACCCACAGGCATGTATAAGACCACATGTGCACACACATTCTCAAATACATATGGTGGCATATGCAAACAATTTATTACCGCACCTGGACATGCTCACCTTCATACAGGAACACACATAGGCATACTGGGCCCAGACATATACACAATTTTGAATGCTCACATGTACACACAGGTACTCCCACAACATACATACTCAGACACCCACACCGGCCATGTTGCTTTCTCGCTTACTTTACTACAAGACAGGGAAACTGGAGGTTGTGTCCAAGTATCTCCCAGGCTTGCTTCCCTACCTTGGACCCAGCCTTCCATCCTAGCTCCCCCTGTTCTCCTCAGGCTTTGGATCCATCAGGAACATGACCTTCCAGCACATCCTGAAGCTGACTGATGACTCCAGCCAGTTTCAGAAGGAGCTGGGGAAGCAATTGGTTTCTGGACACCTGGATACCTCCAAGGGACAGCTGGATGCTATGATGCAAGTCACCACATGCCTGGTGAGCCTACAGAGCCCTACTGAGGTCTGCAGACTTCCCCAAGTCTGGAGCCTCATGTGGTACTGCAAGCTGCCTGCACTAGCCATGTTCCCTCAAAGGGTCAAGCCACTGGCCCCTTTGCTGGCTGCCAGCCTGAGGAGAATAGCCCTCACTCGACCTCTAGAGAGCCTCAGGAGGTAGGCTGGGAGGGAGAGGGGGAAAAGAGCAAAGGGACCTGGAAGTTAACCACAGATTTTATATTAATCTGTGATGCCACTAACTGTCTTGTAGCCTAGACCATCAAGTGGTCATTTTAATCTGGGCCTCATCCTGCATGTCCTGAGTCAGGGGCCCAGCCTCACTTCCAAGACAAGACAGCAATCCCTATCCAGAGTTCCCTCCTATGACTTCTCTCTCACCACACACCAGCCCGCATCAGTCCCAGGCTGTCTCTTTATAATGTCACTGTTGCTGCAGGCTAACTCTTCCCTGGTTCATCTCTCAGCTCTCCAGCCTCCCTGGAGCCCTGGACACACGCCCTCATGGGTGTCAGAATACAGTGTACTCCAAGCACACATTCCTTTCCAGGGATGATCCAGGAAGATGCAATCCCCCTGTGGTCCCTTCACTGGCACTTGGGATTTACCTGTCATGATGGCCACCATAGTCTTCTCCTCCTTTGGGAATGTTTTCAGGAGTCCAGTCCTGGGTCTGGAGGGACAGGCTGTAGAAGTTTCATCTTTTTGGAAGTAGACATGTGTTTCATGTACCCTCACCTCACACTTCAGGCATCTTAGCAGATGCATCCCAGACTCAATCTTGACTCCCTCTTTCTGTTGTCTGGCTGCTCTGAAACCCCAGAATGGGAGGGTCAGTGGCTCCAGGCTGCAGGCTGTCACACCTGAATCGTGGGGACGCAGCTGAGAAAGCTTGGTGGATAACTCGAGGCCATTTATTTCTCAGGGAGAAATCGGCTGGCGCAATGGAACACGGTTCCTGGTGCTCGCCACTGACAACGATTTCCACTTTGCTAAAGACAAGAATTGGAGTACCAGACAGAACCTCAGTGGTAGTCACTGTCACATGGAAGATGGCGTGTACAAGAGCAGGAGAGAGCCGGTGAGTCCCTCTCCTTCCCTGGCATCTTCTGAGGGTCAGCCCTGCATGACACAAGACAGGAACTCAAACAGGAAAAAAGACAGGATTCTTACAAACCCGCCCCCACGTAACAGCGTGGTCAGGTTCACACAGGGCTACCTCTCCAGAGCCTTGGATACCTCTTTCCACCTAAGAAGCAAATTCAAGAAAAAACTCTGAAAGCTGTGAGTGGGAGTGTTAGGTCTTAAATATCAGACTCAGACAAGAGCACATGGTAGGACACCAAGGCATACTGAAGAGAGTCTCCCCTATTCTGCAAGTCAGTGGGAAGTCACAAAGAATAGAGGTGGGCTAGAAGGCTAGAAGGAGCCACTGAGAAGAACTAGGGGGACCCTGGATGCACACCACAAGAAGACCAAGTCCCTAGGGGATGGAGTGGACTTAGAGGAAGGGGACTTGTAAGCAAGCTGCGGCAGGACTAATGATAAGTTTGAAGAGATTGGAAGAGGATAATGAAGACCCCCTAACCTGAGTCCGAACCTATCATGGAAGCTGTGGGTCCCTGATAGAGAGAGGGTCTGTGGGTCAACAGAGTCACAAATGACTGGATATGACCTGGAAGGAAAAGCTGAGAGAGGCTGCCAGGAAGGATTAGAGGTCCCTGGGTCTGCACCAAGAGGCCAGGCACATTGTAATGTTTGGTGTTTTCTTAACTGTCTTTCAATATCACTCATCTCTGCTGAATTGTTTCACGTATTTGTACACCTTGTTCAGAGAAAGTGCTGCCACAGGACAAGGGCAGCCTGGACCTGAGCTGGCACCGTAGTCCTCAGAGTTATAGGCACTTGCTTCAGCTGGGTGGCCTGACAGGATGTCTCTTCTCTCCAGGACTACCAGTCAGTGCTCCAGCTGGCAAGCAAGCTGGCTGAAAACAACATCCAGCCCATCTTCCTGGTGCCCTCAAGGATGGTGAAAACATATGAGGTAAGAGAGGTGGGTCTTGAGCAAAAGAGGCATTTCAGCTGCAGGGAGCATGCCCAGCATTCTCACTGCCTCACCAGAGTCCTGCTCCCATTTGCCAGACTGAGGGCCAGAGACCAGAAGGAAACACATGTCCAGTGGCCTGAGATGAGGAAGATGATGGCCATAATCTATTTGTCAGATGACCAGTTCTCCTGGGCCATCAGGGTCCCTACAGGAGAACCTCAGAGCTAAGGTCTGCAGTGGGACCACTAGGACCTCGGCTTCCTCCTCTAGGAGGGACAGTGATGAGCACCTGAGAGAGCTGCTCTAGGGACCCCTGAGTTGATCCATCCAATTAATTCAGAAAGCATCTGCCCCTAGGAACAAATTCTCCCCATCTGAGTGTGATAACAGTGTCCTCTGACATTGTCCATCCTCATAGGCACAGACACATGTGTATTCAGGTTGACTGCCCTTGTGGCTGGACTCTCTGAGGCTGTGTGGCCTTGTACGACCTCATGTTGTACAAAGATGCAGGGCGGGGTTGAGTATGAACACGAATCTTGGGGGAGAAAGCCCTACAAGGGCTAGGAAGTTGGCTTTTGTTGGCTGTGCATTGCTGAACGAGGACTCCGGTTGGGTCCTAGGTAAGCCTTCGTTGCCAGGACAACAGGAAAACCACAGTTCTTGCTGTTAGGTTTCCAGGCTCCAGAGAAGGGAAACTACCCTGCAGAGAGACAACAGGAAAAAGAAGAGGGGGCAGCCTGTGGAATACCTCCATCATAGCCAGGCACAGAGAACTGTGGCTTGGCTCTGCACGGGTTGCCAGCGAGGGGAACAAAGAAGAGATCACTCCGTAGTTAGGATGCCGCAGTCCCTATGTCCTCATCTGTAACTGGGCTATGACAACCCCCCTCCTCATGGAGTTGTAGCAGGTCAGGAGTCATACTCCCACAGACAGCATGGTGACAAGAGAGGAAGCCACAGATGAGAGACTAGAGGTCTACCACTTCCTTTGCCTTGGGAGGTCATAGGCCTTCCTAAGTCTCTGGTCTTGGGAGGCTGATCAAGGCCACAGGGAGCAGGTGAGGATGTTACACATAAGACCCTTCTTTGTGCATGCTTCTGGACTTAGGAGAAAGCAACTTCCACAAACTGGACAGGCCAGAGCCCAAATTTTCTGGTGGGCTAGTCCCATGGCCAAGACCAACGACCGTGAGTTGCGGAACTCAGAGAAGTCTGGGGGTCTGGCTATAGCAAGCCTTCTGCACTTCACAGAGAGGACTGACTCCCTTCTAGAGAATCATGGGACAATTCTGGGGAGAGAGGTGCCTTGGCTATCAGTAGGATGTCTCTGGAGAAGGTGGCAACACTCCCATTTCATGACATATGATACAGTCCTTGAACGGCACTAGGGCAATTGTGAGGAGGATGCTGGCCTGTCTGCTACCCCGGGGCTCAGGCTGGGCCACTTCTAGGGACATTCTGGGAAGCAGATCGGTCCTGCCAGAGCTGATTGTCACAGGGTTGTGTGACATGATCACCATGAAAGTTAGGTTGTTCAAACTCAGTAATGCTCAGAGCTTACCTCTTCCTGTGACTTTACCGCATTCTATTGTCATCTGTGCCCTTATGTGTCCTGTGTACGATTTCTGTCCACTATGGTGATGTGTTGAAAATACTGTCCCATGATGAGCCAGGTGCATGTTCCCAAGTCAGTGACAACATCACCAGCTTGAAACGGAAGTGGACTCCAGGAGCACTTACACCCCAGACGTGTGAGTGCTAAGATCCAGGTGTCGGCGCTTGGCAGCATGCCCCTGATGCTCGTTCTGTGACTCGGTGAAGTGGGCTCTTGCTCGAGCATCATCCTAGCCACCTGGAGAGCCTGAGGGACCCTCTGGGTATCACAAGCCCTCATGAGCCTGGAGGAGCTGGTAGTACCAGGTGCCAGCTTGATCTTCTCTCCCAACAGAGAATTGCCATGCTCATCCCTAAGCTGACCATTGGGGAACTGTCAGATGACTCCAGCAATGTGGCACAGCTCATCAAGGATACCTACAGCGTGAGTCTCCTGCAGTAGCTGGATGGGTTGGTCCGAACTTCACAGTTAGCAGAGCTCTGACTTTTAGAACCCCGCTGTAGCCTCCTGCAGCCTCTACAGGTAGCCCAGAGTCTTCTGGACAGACACATAGCACAGGGCAGTTCCTCTTATTGGTGAATGATGGTATGTATGGCTCCCAGATCTCATCTGGCTCTCCCTGAAACATGAGTTCTAAGCTCTACCCAAATGGGGCTCTTCCCTGCCAACCACTGTGGAGAGATAGAAGGGCGGGTGGCCAGAGGAGAGCACATACCGCCCCACAGGCTGGGGAGATCCCAGAAATCACCTCAATAAATCCATACCCTGCGTAGACAACCTTGGGAAGGAGGGCCTGTGGCAGCGGCAGGTACCCTCAAACTCTGACCTAGGCTTCTATGGCCAAACATCCTGGGGTCTGCCAGCACAAGTGTGTGGGGGACCCTGTAGCACTCTTTCTTCTCAAGCCTTGTGAGCCCAGATGCCCCCCAAGAAGGCTCCTCGCCAGGCCACTGCCCAGTCATGTCTATCTCTGCCTTTAGAGGAACGCCATCATTGCCCACTCACCACATGCCTCCTGCCCGGTCTCCCTCCATCTGTGTCTTGTCTCTCACGTCACTCCAACCGTCTAGGGTTCCTCCTCTGCTAACCCTGGAACTCAACAGTGAGGGGACTGTCCTCAAAGGGCTCACAGCTGTGTCTATGCTGGTCTCCTGCCGGTGGCCTGACTCGGAGCTAGTCACGGCCTCGGCCTGCTGGCCTCTCCTGACACACTCCCTGAGCTACCAGTATGTTTGTGTCATCAACTGGTGCACAGCAGGGGCATGAAAAGTGCAATGGTGCCACAGTTGTGGAGGGCAGGGACAGCTGAACCTGTCGCCCCGAGCATGGCTGCTCTCTGCCCACAGAAACTCTCCTCCAGCATCTTCCTGGACCACACCACCATCCCCAACACCCTGAAAGTCACCTACGACTCCTTCTGCAGTAACCGAGCATCAAGTACAGGCAAATCCAGAGGGGACTGTGGCGATGTGCAGATCAACGACACGGTGAGCCTGGGGTTCCCACCTCAGCATCCCAGGGGCCCGCAGGTATCTCAATAACTCCATCCCGGGGGCCCGCAGGTATCTCAATAACTCCATCCCGGGGGCCCGCAGGTATCTCAATAACTCCATCCCGGGGACCCGCAGGTATCTCAATAACTCCATCCCGGGGACCCGCAGGTATCTCAATAACTCCATCCCGGGGACCCGCAGGTATCTCAATAACTCCATCCCGGGGGCATCTAGGAGGAAACAGAGGCTCACATGGGGACAAGCAAGAGGGAAGGCAATCGGTGACCAGCAGCCGCTCCTTCTCCCTTTGAACATCACTTAGCAGAGACCAGCGCTGTCTATGTGGTAATGTTAAAGAGCAGGAAGACACCATAAGCACATGCCAGGGAACCCCAGGCCCCTCCTGGAATAGCCCTGATGCACACTGGCCAGCCGTGCGATAACAGCACCCCCTAGAGGCAATTGCTAGGCATGAAAGGAGATACAAACAAGATGGACTGGGTCAGCTTTTCTGACTTCTGTTTCATCTTTCAATGAAAACATCAAGACTCAAGCCACACAGGTGAGCAGAAAAACAAACTGAGTTATTTCCCTAACACACTGGATATAAATTTGTTACCCAAGCTTTCATTTTTCTTTTTGCTTGTGAACTAACATCACACACACACACACACACACACACACACACACACACACACACACCACACCACACCTACACTCACACTGAACAAAATACCATCCCCTCATGCTGGATATCCATATGAGAATTTGACCAATTTTATCCTAATTTTTAGATTGTGTGTTACTCGTTTTCACTGACATTTCTCCTCTATCTTCAAGAACCATGGGTTTAAATTTATTTTAGATGTGACTTGACTTGGCAAACCAGAACTCTCCTTGTACCACCTATGTGTGCTGTCACAGACTGGCCCTGATCTTCACATTCCCTCTGACTTTCTAGTATTTTAGCACACTAGACTTGTGGGCCCGACACAAGGGAAAACTGTCTCCCACAAATTCACTGTAAAACCCCCTACTGTATATATAATGGAAAAATTACCTCCCTAGTCTGATTCACAGCAGGGCTCGGATGCTGGTTAGTGAGGGTTGTGGGTGAGGGTGCTGGTCTGGCCTCCCTACAGCCTGGTCCATCGTCCATCCCAAGATCCAGCTCTTATCCTCATTCCTCTGCTTCAGAGAGAACCCATGCCATCCACTCCCCTGACGTCTATCAGGTCCCTACCAGCACCCCTGAGGGGAAATGAGGAGGACTGTGACCCTGGTCACCCATGGCCCCTGTCTAAGCCCCATGCTACTCCTACAGGTCACCTTCCAGGTTAACGTCACAGCCTCAGAGTGCATCCGGGAGCAGTCCTTTATTATCCAGGCCCTGGGTTTCCCTGACACAGTGACCGTGCGAGTCCTTCCCCAGTGTGAGTGCCAGTGCCAGGACCAGAGTCAGGAGCACAGACTCTGTGGAAGCAGGGGTGCCATGGAGTGTGGCATCTGCAGGTGAGGCAGGTACATGCAGCCCTTGGCAGGCCAACCCGTGGGAAAGGTGTCTGTAGGTGAGGTGGACCCAGCAAACCAGTCTTTCCCGCTCACAGGACAAGTGAAGTGGGAATGGCCAGCCTGGTGCATGCCAGCCTGGGACATGCCAGCCTGGGGCATGCCAGCCTGTGGGAAAGGGATCTACTGGAAGGTAGTCATGGACAACCACAGTACAATATCCTACTAGATAGCTTCTAGACTGCATGGTATGAGAGGAGATGCCGGGGAGCCTGGGGTTCATACCCCCAAAACCCTTGCTGTCACTCCCCACCCAGGGTAGCCCTCAGAAATTCTGACTTCACTCTTTTCTCTGGCCATGAAGGGTTCAAGGCAGAGAACTGACTGACAGGAAACTCCCCTCACTAGAAGACATAGATCCAGTAGCAGGCAAGGACTGAGGACAGGACGGATCAAAGGTCAGACCTCGGGTCTGGTCCATCAGTTACCTGAGACCCAGGGACATTCAGAAGTCACAACTAGTGTACCATTTGCCCCTCATGGGTTATCTGCATGATACCACAGTGCCCTGTCAGAGGGATGTTCATGGGCAGCTTACCCAGGGCAGCCTCTGGAGGGATCTCAGTGCCTCCCCCATGTTCTATTCATGGTGCGTGCTCAGACAATTGAGAGAAGAGCAGAGGTGGCGTGCCATACTTTACAGGTGTTTGGATGTACACCAGACCCAAAGCGGCTGAAGGTGTGCCCATCCCAGGGAAGAGCCTAAGCACAGCTCTTCCTACCCTGCCCCAGGTGCAACTCCAACTACACCGGGAAAAACTGTGAGTGCCAGACACACGGCCAGAGCAGCCAGGAACTGGAAAGAAGCTGCCGGAAGTACAACAGCTCCACGGTGTGCTCCGGACTGGGAGATTGCATCTGTGGGCACTGTGTGTGCCACGCCAGTGACCTCCCAAACAATGTGATCTATGGACAATACTGCGAGTGTGACAACTATAACTGTGAGCGACATGATGGTCAAGTCTGCGGTGGTCCACGTGAGTGAAAAGGGACACTGGAGGCGGGGACGGATTTTCTTGTCAATCTTGCACCAGGAGGCATTGCGTGGGACACTGAGATAGAGGTACAGATGATTGCTGGCACAGCAGCAGCAAACCTGGGCAGGCCTTCCATGTCTGTGAGGCCCAGGCATTGTCCTAGCAGGTCAACAGAGGCAACAGTCCTGACCCAAGAGCTCTGCAGACACGGGGGAGGCCCGCTCTGGCTGAAAGGGGGCTGCATTGCTGGAGGGGTGGGGGGCCTCCCTGGCCCCTGTGTCTTTGCCCAGCTGTCCTTCCCTGGTGGTGTGGGGCTGTGTGAGGAGCTACAGCAGAGGAGCCTGTAAGTACAGTCCTCCCTGCAAGGCAGTATCAGGCAAGGGCCCAGGGCGATGGCTCCTGGTTCCTGCCCACCTTCAGGAAGGGGAGTTGTAGTGACCTCAGCTGTTTTCCAGAGAGGGGCTCCTGCTTCTGCGGCCAGTGCAGCTGCAAGGAGGGCTTTGAGGGCTCAGCCTGCCAGTGCCGGAGGTCCACCGAGGGCTGTCTGAACAACAATTTGGTGGAGTGCAGTGGCCATGGCCGATGCCACTGCAACAGGTGTACATGTAACCCGGGCTACCTTCCGCCACTGTGTGAGCATCTTCGCTATATCCCACGCTGCAGCCAGCACATGTGAGTATCCCCAACCACCCACACTGGCCTCACTGCTAGTCTACCTGAGAGTAGCAGGGATGCCACTGCACCGTAGTTCTCAGCAGAACCCAGCAGACCCAGCAGGAGGCCTCATTCTGAGGGGAGCCTCTACCTCCCTTGGGCCCTTGAATCCAGTTTCCACTGGCTCTGCCCTTCATCTGCTCCCAGGATCACAGTCTGCTTTCACCCTCACTTACACCACTGTGCTGACCTCTAAGAGTGCCTAGGATTCTCACTACAGGACCAGCTTGTATGTGGATATCCTCACATATTGCATGCTGCGAACCTTGACAATCCCATGTACCCCGAGACACCCGCTCATCCTTGCATATCTGTACACCTTAATCATCAGGGCACCCTAACATGCCCAGTCTACACTCACACACTATACACCTTGCACACCTGTACACACTGATCCACCAGTGCACCCTAACACACCAGTATATATTCACACAATGTGCACCCTGACACACACACACACACACACAGCCTTACACACCAATACACCCTTATTCATTGGTGCATCCCCACACACCAGTACGCACTCACACACCTTTCACCCTAACACACCCATGTAGCGTGACACCCGTGAAGTCTTGCACACCTGTCATATGTCTTTTACATAGTGTTGCACCCCAACACACCTGTGTGCCCTCAAACACTTGTGCACCTTGCCCATCCATGTGCCATATGTCTCATGCCCACCCCATTCCATCAAACTCATTCCCCAACTTCTCCTCAGCTCTTGTGCCGAATGCTTAAAACTCAGCGATGGACTACGATGCATCAGTGAGTGTGGGAGTCTGATGAGTTCAGACACATTCTTTAAGGGCAAGAACTGCAGTGAACAGGACTCAGAGGGCTGCTGGATAACCTACACTCTGCGTTGGCGAGACTGGGGAAAACTCTCTTCCATCTACATAGATGTGAGCCGAGGTAAGGCTGGACGGTGCCCAGATCTGGTGCGGGTCGGACATAGTGACAAGAACTCTAGCCACAGACAGCAGGAGGGCTGCAGAGGGAAGGGTCTCTCTCCTCTGGGCAAGGATACTCAGTAGCAAAAGGGGAACTATCCAGGATACCTGGGCAGGTACGTAGTGCAGGGAAGCTGGCATCCGTACCCTTACCTGGTCCTGCACCAAGAGATCGATGACCGATAGGTCCTCTGGTACTAGCTCCAGTACGTGTTGAGCATGGAACCACTGAAGCACCACACCACACCGTGGGAGCATCTCCCATGTGATGGCCCCATGGGCTGGTACCCATTAGCTGTTTCAGGATGCCTATGGTGAGTCTCAGAAGAGTGGGGTTGCTGCTGCCCCATAAGCACTGTTTGGCCCCATTCAGCTCAAGTCCTTGACAGTAATGCCTGGGAACTGAAGATTCTGACCTGGTCTTCATGGGGTTCACAGTATGGTCCTATCAGACAATGTCCAGCACAGTGAGAGGCTGCAACCAAAGTTAAAATGATACAAAGGCCTTGTGGTGAGGGGCTCTTTCTTCTGGAAGGAAAAATGAGTTCATTGGGACGAGGAGACATGGCAGGTCTGTGGTCATGAGAGTCATCAGCCCTTGGGGCACCACACATCCTCCATGGATTCAGGTTTGTTCCTGAGCATGGCAGGAATCTATTAGAGGCTCCCAGAAGAGTGCTGGGCAGTGGTGGTGCACACCTTTAATCCCAGCACTCTGCAGGCAGAAGTAAGTGGACCTCTGTGAGTTTGAGGCCAGCCTGGTCTACAAAGTGAGTTCCAGGACAGCCAGAGCTATACAGAGAAACCCTGTCTGCAAAAAACGAAAAAAAACAAAAAGTTCCCAGAAGAAAAGTGGCAGCACCCACGTTGTCTTCTCCTTTTTTTTTTCATCTCAGCTGGCAACCAAGTGGACAGTGTCCTATCAGTGCCCACACGGAACTGTTGAGGGACATATTGGACACAGTCCTGTAAGAGGACAGGGTGAACATGGGCCTGTCTTGAGCGGCTGAGACAGACATGGTCCTATCACACATTGCTGTCTGGTCAGGACTAACAGACTAGAGGCGGACAGCTGAGCTGGGTTGAGTCAGGAAGGAGTATGGACAGATGCTACTTTTTGGTGAAGATGGTAGGAGAGAAATAGAGGACTAAGTGAAAGTTTGAAGGCCCAGGGTTCCCCAGCAGGTGGCATGGGAAGTTGGGGGTTAGAGCGGCTGGGAGAAGTGATGAGTGACAATGACTGAAGGCGTTGAAGACAGTGGATTTGGGCCAAAGGCACGACATCTTTACAGGTCTTAGGCAAGAAACTCCAGAATTCTAGTTCCGCATCCCATTCATGCTTGGAGGACTGAAGGGACAAAGGCAGTGAGACCACTCGGATAACCATGAGAAATGCCAGCCAGCAGTACACTGGGACTCCTACGGGACAGAGACCTGGAGCCCACTGTTCCCCAACCTTTCTCAAGTTGGAAACCCAGCAGAGTAGGGGGGGGGCACAGACTCGGTGTGAGGTACCTGAAGCTGAGGACCTGTCCTTAGGCTATGAGCATGGACCTCACCAGGGTTCCCCATTCCCACTGTGCAGTGAGATGGGTTAGGATCTTCTTCTCTGTGAATAAGAAGCCAGGCCCGGTGGCCCTTAAGTATCGTTTGGGACCACAGGGGCTGGCCTTGCTTCTGATGGAGCTGAGCCTATGTTCCCTTGTCTGCCCATGTTGAGGGGCAGACAGCAAGCCTCTGGAGTGGGGACCCTCTGGGAGAGACGGAGACATGCAGAGGCTTGTGGGTAGAGACTTCTTGTAGCCCACTAGGTTTCCTAGGGGCTGTACCCAGCAGGACTGCATAAGAGGTTGATTGGCCCACGGGCCTGGGTACCAGGTGTTTGTGAAGGTCTAACTAGCAGTGGGGAGGTCTTTTGTTCCACTCCTTTGCATTGTTATAAATAGACCTTTGGACTATAGTTCTGGGCCAGTGGATAAGGATCCAGGCCCATCTTCTTGTGTTTTCTCTCTGTTTCTCTCCTGTCTGTTTCTAAGTCTCTTATCCCTCATTCCACAAGAGTTCCTGGGGTACGTAATGGTGGGGCCGGGTCCTCCACAGGGACTCACACGATTTACGGCTCATGCTTTCTCCTTAGTGTGCCCTACCACCATTGCACTGAGTGTGGCAGTGGGTGTCCTGGGGGCTGCTGTCCTCCTGCTGATCGTCTGGATAATCTTCCTGAAGGAAACCCAGAAGATCAAACTCTCCAAAAAGGATGGGGCTCGAGGCACACTAGAACCGAGTGAGTGGCTAGGCTGTGTGCCCCTGCACCCTGCTGTCCTCTGTGACTTCACACACTGTAGGTCGTGGCTGGTTCTGAAGGTCAGCAAACACCCTGTGCCAGCAGCTCGGCTGAGTGGGCACACTATAAAAGTTATGCCACAAAGACTGAATCCATGGGAGGTCTCTACTTTTGTCTTGGTCCTCAAAGTGACATCTATAAACTGACCCAGGGGGCCTCCCCACACTAACAAGATCATGTTTGGTTTCTCCCCAGAAGAGGCTCATTTTCAAGAACAGCACCATGGGGAGTCACCATGGTGGCATCAGGAGAGACAGGGTACCTGAAGAAGATAAGGTATCAGGATCAACCAGACGGGACCCACCAACCACACCTCCTCCACTCTATAACCAACCATCATACGGCTTACACTGCTCAGAATCACCAGCACAAAAGCTGGTTCTGTTTCTTTCCACGGTGACCTAGCTGCCAGATCTTCAGTGGACTTCTCTCCAGGGAGAGCCTCGTCTCTGGCCCATGCAGTCATTCATAATGCTTTGAGAAAAAAATAATCCTAAATCTTAAGAGGTCAGACACATGCTTTCTGTGTGAAAAGTAAGAAACCAGTTCAATTAAATGTAGGGCTTACTTACATGTTAAACATCTCTTTGGGAGTGTTGTTCCTGTGTATGTACATGTCAGGGGTGACATTAGGTGTCTTCTTCAATTGCCCTCTGCCTTATTTTTTGAGACAAATTCTTTTCATTGAACCTATAAGTTCTAGGGACCCCCCATCCCCAGAACTGGTATTACAGACACAAACTGCTTGTACCCAACTTTTATGCAGTTTCTGGCAGTACAGGTCACTATGGGCAGGAAGGTCACGATAACCACAGCATGAGGCAGCTGGTCATATTGTGTCTGCCATCAGGGAGCAGAGAGAGGTGAATGTTGGTGTCCTCTCCTCCATTTTTATTCAGTCCTAGATGCCAGCCTACAGGATGGTGCTGCCCATGTCTGGGGTGGGTCTTCCTACCTCAGTAAGACCTCTTTGGAAATGCCCTTCAGAATATCTCCTAGGTGATTCAAAATCTAGTCAAGTTGGCAATCAAGGTTAACCACCACAGGTCATAGTCAGGCCATCAACAACCCTTGTCTTCAGACTGCTGTGGACTCAGGCTCCTCTGCATCCATCAGTTCGTGAGTTGACTTCTTTTCTTTTCTTTTCTTTTTTGTTTTGTTTTGTTTTGTTTTTGAGAAAGGGTTTCTTTGTGTAGCCCTGGCTGTCCTGAAACTTGCTCTGCAGACCAAGATAACCTCGAACTCAGAGAGCTGCCTCTGCCTCCTGAGCACTGGGATTAAAGGCATGTGCCACCATGCCTGACTGAGTTGACTTCTAAAATAGAGAAGAAGAAAGATAGAAAGAGAGAGGGAAGGAAAGATGAGAGAGAGAGAGAGAGAGAGAGAGAGAGAGAGAGAGAGAGAGAGGAGAAATAGAGAACATGCCTGTTGGTCTTGTTTCTGTGAATAACCCATGCAAATACGGATAATTAGAAGTCACATCATCTGGCCTGATGGTACGTGATATTTTAATTCACCTTTCATTACCTGGTATGGTTTGGATGCGAACTTGTCCCCATAGGCTCACATGTTTGAACACTTGGTCCTCAGCTGGTGATGTAGTTTGGGAAGGTTGATCTTTAAGACATGGTTTTTATTGCCAGAAGTGGATCTTTTGTTACGAGAGTGGGGTCTGGAGGGTCTATAGCTAGGCTCCGCTTCTTGTTCACTCTCTGCTTCCTGACTGAGGACACAGTGTGGCCAGCTGCCTCCTATTCCTATGCCCATGTCTTCCCAACCATAATAGAATGTATCACCCAGATGTGTAAGCCAATATAAGATCTTTCTTCCTTAAATTGTTTCTGGTCAGATAGTCAGAGAAAAATAATGCATGCATTATCAAAACAAAATACTTGATGCAGGATGCTTTATAATGAAGCAGTCATATTTAGCTGATAGTATCATGGGAGGCTGGAAGCCAGGCAGTATACTCAGGCTCTAGTGAGCCCTAGCCTCAACTACATCTCATGGGTATTTCTCTATCTGTGTGGGCTTTCTCCCTTTTCTTATAAAGTGACCATAGGGATCATGGAGGCTTCAATCTAGTGACTTCATCTAATCTAACAATTTTCCAAAAGCCCCAGTGTTAGCCCACCATACTGAAATTAAGTTTCTACCCTCTTGCTACAATTAACATATAATTTGGAAGTGTTAAGCCCCTGCGGGGGTTTTAGAGAACAAACCACATCTGCACACCCATTTCCACTGTCTGTTCAAGCCACCTCTGTACACCCATTTCCACTGTCCAAGCACCAGTGGCTGGCTTTTACCTTCAGTGTTTTGCTTCCATTGTTCCATAATAGGAGGTAATGAGAGGTCAGAGCACTCGGGGGAGAGTCTGGCCTTGCAAGCACTCCCTCAGAAGGTTCTCAGGGACCATCATCTATGAGCTGAGGAAGACTTGATGCAAGGGTAGGCACTTTCATGACATTTCCTCTATTCTGGTTCACCTGCTCCTTAGTAGACCACTTGTCTACTGTTTGGGGCCACCCTTTGTCCAATGTTGGATTTTCCTTTTCTCTTCTTTTCATGTCTTTCTTCTCAATTGTCTCCAGAACCCTTCCCTTCCATAATGATCCAGTGTAGAACCAGTACCCAAAAAGTTTTTCTCCAATCTTCTCTGGATTCTTTATTGCACACATTATCTCTCTTTACTCATTAATTAGACACTACAGAGAACCCAGTGACAAATCCTAGACCGCCAACAACATGTGCTCTCCCTAATAAATATCCTTAGTCTACTCTTGCCCACAGTTTCCTCTCGGAGTCAGCCTTGGCATCCCGGGATACCCATCCTCAAATGCCTGTCTTACCATAATCTCTCCCTAGATGTAAGCAATCCCTAAAGAGACAATTTTCCAAAGAACTTAGTTCCCTGTAGAAACAATGCCAAACCCTCCACCCTCCTAGTCAGTGTTCTATTACTGTGAAGAGACACCATGACCACACAACTTTCATGAAAGAAAACACTTAATTGGGGCTTGTTTACAGTTTCAAATATTTAAGTCATCATTGTTATGGCAGGAAGCATGGTGGCATGCGGGCGGACATTTGTCTGGAGAAGTAGCTGAAAGTCTATGTGCAGATCCACAGGCAGCAGGAAGAGAGAGCCAGCCGCTGGGTCTGGCTTGGGCCACTGAAGCCACAAAGCCCACCCCAATGACATGCTTCCTCCATCAAGGCCACATCTCCTAATCCATCTAAGTAGTGCCACTCCCTAATGACTAAGATTCAAATATGTGGCCCTGCGGGGGCCATTCTTACTCAGACCACCACACCTCCCCAGAGCACTCAGTCTCATTGCCCCGCTCATAACAGTGCTACTTGGTAAGGATGCTAAGAGCCTCCTTCTTAAAACACTCGCTTCAACACTTGCACAGTTGACTCTCCATTATTCAGTGTCTTACCTCTAATCTGTTCTGTATTTTAAACTTTTAGAGGACATAAATTCCAGATTTATTTCAAGATCCTATTCAGACAGATGTCACTGTGTTTATTTGAGTGATAAAATGAAATCTGGGGAGTCTGCAGGGCTATTCCAAACCATGGCCGACTCTAGCTCATGCTCTCCCATCAAGTTAGGGGTTTCAGGAAAGAGAATGAAACTTCACATTTTTTCAGGTCTCTGCTGTACCTGCTCCTGTTCATCCTAAAGAGGTAAATGGGTTTGAAGAAGACCCCACCCTTTTTGATTCTGAATACCGCCGGAGCACCTACAACAGAAACACATACTAGCCCTGAGCGCTATGCTGATAACTCACACACCCTCATATCAGCTTTCCTGCCTCACCACCCCTACCCTGAGCTCTTACTTCCTGGAACCACCTTCTTTGAAGGAGAAGAAACTCACACCATTATCACCATCAACTTTGCTACCACAGGGTCACGTCATCAGGACACTGGATGATGAGGTAACTAACTTCAAGTGACAGTTCCAAATCTCTAATAAATTTCATTAATATATTTACAAGTCCCAGCCTGCACACAGGCTAACTATAGCTGGTATTTGAAAAGTCTGTAGTCCACAGACTGGAGAAGCTGCAGGTTAAGCTGGCCCCTAAATGCAAGTTCAGAGATGTGACTATCAACTACAGCCAAGCCTAAAACACCAACAAAACCAAAAACTTGGAAACTCTATACAGATAGGAATAGTCTTTATGTTCCAAAGGAATCTCTGACAAATAGGGCTTATTGGCAACCTTGAAGTGTCCACGGAAGGTCACTGAACAATGGTGCTAAAGCATTTTGGCTTTTATCAGGGTGACGCTTCTGAGGTTCCAGAGAGGCTGCACCCCGGTATAAGTAAAGAGTCTATATCAAAGATCCAGTCGCCTGGTTGTTGGCACCTATGGGTGGCCTTCCCTGAGCACAGTGCACTCAGGATGCCATACACAATATCGCAGGCAGGGTGGCTCAAGGAGCATTTCGTAGAGCAGGCTATTCCTCTCTCCTCAGCTATTAATTTTTAAATTTTATATAAATTTCACTTACAGTATTTTCAGACTCGCACAACAGAAACATATTTTATTGATGCTCCACTCTGCTTTCTAAAATAGCACAGATCATCTCACCAGCAGGCACTTATGTTACATGTCTCGTAAGACACATATTAAATACTTTGAAAATATTTATAGGAGTTGGGCATGAATTTCTGTAACTTTTGGGAGTATTTTTGGATTGGTTAGGGGTTCATTTGCTTTTTCTTTAACCTTTTCTATTTTGTGTCTCCTGACACATGACAGGAGCAAGGGAAGAGTAATCAGAACCATTGATAGATTAACAGACACAAAGTCATGATCTTGAGTTATTGGATGGATGCCCATGTTAGGATGTGGCATATAGCTTCATAAGTATTTAAATGACAGAGGAGAGACGAATCCCCTGGGTTCACAGATGACAGAAAAGTGAATTTATAAAGAAAAGACGCAGCAAAGTTTGTATAAATATCTGTGGAAAAAGCTGTCACCTAGACAAATATGAGAATGGCACCACTAGACCTGCATTTAGCCTCAGCAGATGTCCCAAGTAGATCCCGGGGAGTCTCAGCACGTCCTGCTCACAGCACAGATACTCCTATGGCAGAGCTGTGAGCTGCAGTTACACAAGGGCCCAAGAGCTCTTGATTGAGGCTCCTAACAGAGCCAAACTCAATTCACCACCCCACCCCACTCCCGGCTCGGGTTTTTAATGTAATTGCATTCATAGAAACTTCAAAGTCTCTTACACTGTGACAAACGCAGTGAGATATTTATGGTTATAAACAGGCTTATTGCCTTTGCAATGTTTGGGGGACATAGGAAGATTTTGTGGGTGTTTCTAGGTGTTGTGGGGCATCAGAAACCTCCTTCCAAGCAACATGGAATCCTAGCACATATTAATCGTTAAGAAATCTGTCAGGTCTAGCAGTACAAGCTTGCAGTCCTGGCTACTTGGGGAGGCTAGGGCAGGAAGATTACAAGTTCCAGCCCTATCTGGGCTACTGTGTGCATTCATGGCCACTGAGCAACAAAGTGAGACTATGTATCAAAAAAGACTGCAAAGGGGCTTGAGAGATGGCTTGGAGATTAATGCACTTGCTGCTCTTGCAGAGAACCTGGGTTTGGTTCCCAGCTCCTATAATGGGCAGCTCACAGCCTCCTACAGCTCCAGCTCCAGAGGATCTAATGTCCTTGCCCTCCTCTTGCCTCCGTAGTTATCCATTGGCACCTGTATGGATACACACTCAGACCCGCACACATACAGATAAATAAATAATAAAATAAATCTTTAAAGAATAAATAATAATAAGTGAAAGAGAGGTGACTTATTTCAGAGGTTCTTGCCTAGGACACAGAGTGCTCTCAGAGTTACAGCTCCACAGGAGAGAGGAGAGAGAGAGAGAGAGAGAGAGAGAGAGAGAGAGAGAGAGAGAGAGAAAGAGAGAGAGAGAGAGAAATCAAGGAATCTTGGATGCATGTGGAGATGAGCTAGACCTCTGCCAAGCAGCATGTGTCTTGGCTGTTCAAACACCACACCCCAGGCCACACAGTAAAATACCCCCAGGCTTGGTCACTGCTCTCCCAGCTTCCTCTGCATATGCTTCTGTGGGCCTCCTGACTCCAAAAAGGGACACTCGCACACTACAGTAGTGTACCAGTGATCACTCTCAGCCCTGCCTGTCCGCTGGTTTGAGAGGCTTTGGTGGCTAAGAAGCCAAGGAGTACAAGTGGCCACTTCTGAGCACACAGCCAAGCTGCTGCCTAGAAGCAAATGGGTGTTCACATGCCTCCCAGCTTTTGTAGCAGATCTCGTGAGCATTAACTGGCCATGCGGAAGGAGCCTGCCCCAGTGCAAGCAGCATCCCAACAGGCAAGGACAGGCAGATGTGGAGCCTGTCCACCTGAGGGGAACTGAATAGGAAAGCAGACATTGAATACATAATTGTCACATAAATCACATTTACACCATTAGCAACCCATCTCTAGGGAGGAGATGCGTAAGGTGATACTAACACATCAGAGGTGCTTACGTCAGGAGTTGGGAGGGCACAGGGAAGGTGAGCGCCTGTCGGGCAGGCAGAATGGGAGAAAAGTCTACAGGAGGGGACTGGAGAGATGGTGCAGCATTGAGAGAACTCGCTGCTCTTGCAGAGGATCCAGGCTGTTTCCTGCCGTCACATGGTGCCTCACAGCCTTCTATAACTCAGGTGCAGGGAATCCAACACCCTCCTCAGGCTTCCAAGGGCACCAGGGGTTTGCATGTGGGGCACATACATACATTCAGGCAAAACACTCACACACAAGAAGTGAAAGTATTTTTTTTTAATCTATCAGAGGAATTAAAGACCACTGGATGGAGGGTGTGCTTGGGAGTAACTGTGGAAGGAGTATGTCAGAGGGACAGGAAAACGTCACTGACAAAGACCTACAATGGAAGCAAAGAGAAGCCCCTGGCCCGCTGCCCTCCCTGTGTGTAGAGAGGGGCCTATTATCACTGGTGGCCAGAAAGACAATTTGAACTTGAAGCCAGGATGGTGAACTGCAGCCCATATGTACACAAGAATACATAGCACGTGGCTAACACACAAAAATTCACACAAGCCATATGTACATACAATCTCAGGTTCACACAAGTATACACATACATACCGCATATGTAGACACAAATACATACAATACATATACGTGCAATTCACACACCTACCAAATATATACTCATGTACAGACACACACATATACACATGCACACAGCACATGGAACTACATGCACACAAACATGCCATGAAGCTGTGAGGAGGCAGGAAGGAAGCAAAACTTCCCATCCTTGCAACACCCACGGCAGGAGCCTTCGGCGGCTACGCTGCTCCTAACGAAAGGGAGTGAAAAATCTCCATCACCTGTCTAGGCCATGGCTGCTTCTGAGGGCCATGGCTGGGTCTTATGGCAGCCACGGTCTGTGTTGATGTTCATGGCTAGTGCTACCACCAAAGGCCATGTGGACGTCCACAGATTGAGTGGTTACCTGAAGCCATGTTGAAGTCTGAGGGCCATGCTGAGCAGGCCCCGCCCCTCGCTGGTGGCCGCACTAGGGAGAGCAGGTCTCCACCCCTCTGTGACCTGAAGTGCCAGCAGTGATGCCTTGGCTGTGTCAGGGTGGGGAGCTGGGGAGTGATACACGGCAGAAACCCAGACTGATCATCTCAGCTACCACCCAGGCCCAGGTCCAGGACCTTAAATTAACCCACCCCAATAACCACTCCAACTACAAACTAAATGAACCATAGCTGCCCAATCTCCATGACTCAGGACACAGCAGAATATCCAAGTCTCAGAGAGGGTCCAGTATTGTGTGTAGCAAAATCCAGAAGCCTTGAACCAGACCAAGGACTCATTGTAATTAGCATTTGCAAGTAAAACTGTTTAGACAAAAGAGCATACTGCATGAGGCACCATAGCTTCCAATGCCACTGTGATCGGAGGTGTGATGGAGATGGGGGAGAGGAGGGGTGGGGAATCAGAATGGTACAAGTTCGACAGAACTGTCACGTGACAGCTGCGATTAGTATGAGAGAAGGTCGAAACTGATAGAGGAGCAAGCCATTACCCAGAGGAGTCGGCAAGATGGTTTTGTTTGTTTGTTTTTGTTTGGGGTTTTGGTGGGGTTATTTTTGCATTTTAATTTTTATTTTTATTATCTTTTGGGGAGAAGGATATAGGAGGTGAATATGGAAGAACTGAAAGATGAATGGGATTGGGGTGCATGATATAAAATTCCCAAAGAACCAATTTTTTTTAATGTTAGGGGGGGAAAAAACTCCATCACCTGCAGTTTTTAAAATTAGGGGTTTTTTATTTAGATTTTTTTTCTATTAGTTGAACTACCTTAGACTTTATTATCCATGAAACTGAAAAGCGCTACCCAACTGCCAATGAAGTTATCCTGTAGAACACATGCATTCTTTAGGTTCCTAGAGAAAAATAAAATCAAGGTGTTTTGGGCTACATTCCCCCTCAGACTTAACTGGCTGGCACCTTAATGGATTTTTTGCTGTGTCAGCCCAGTATTAGGAGGTGGGACATCAACCTCTAATCTCTTAGCCTGAAGTCACTGGCTGAGCAATAATTCTCGTGTGTCTGTCTAGGGCCCTAGTGTTCAACATCCCATTGCATTTTCAGAAGTGGTACATGCCTCCAGCAGCATGAGAAAGACAATGGGAGCTGCTTAGGACTCAGTCCACCAGGTACCACAGACACTTCGGTCAAGGCCTCACTGTCCAAGGATGCCAGGCTGTGCTGGGAGGAATCAAACATTTGCCACCTGCAGAAGCACAGCCCCCGAGTGCTGCCTGGATGAGGGACGCTATGGATGCTTAAAAAGACAGCTTGTGTCCCGACCACTGGGCCATGCTGGGCGAGGATAGACTGGGTGCTGGCACTGGCTTGCCTGTGTGTGTGAAGATCTGTGACAGTGAGTAGGGACCTCTGAGGCTCATCATTCTATTTCCTTGTTCTGTGGGTGTGGACATGGGCACCAAAGGGCCTGAACTGCTCAATCAAGGAAGGTGCATGCCTAGGGCACCCTGGTCATGTACACTTCAGGTAAGTGGCCTCGCCGTGGTGGGGGTGGGAGGAAGTCATGGAGCTGCTGGGAAGACTGCATTTCCTGCTGACTTCACAAATGCACTCTCCATTTCCTGATTTCTGCTTCCTGAACATCCCCCTGTCTAGCCTCACCCAACTCTGTCCTCCCCAGAGACTCACTTACACACTTCACCAATGAGCTCACAGGGCATCTAGCTTCTGGCCAGGGCTAGTCCAGGACAGGTTCCCATAGTTTGGCTGTGTCTCCCCACTTAAGGCCACAACTATGGGACCTGCTCTGTGAAGGTCTAGCCACCTCTACTAACCTGTCAGTCCTCTCAGGCCTTCTCAGGCTGCCTTCTCCAAGGCCTCTAGAGCCCCTTCCAAGCAAGGCCCTTGGCTTGCTCCATCTTCCTGAGCCCTCACTTACCATCATCCCCTGCCTTCCTCCATCTGTTTCGCAGAAGAAGGGATTTGCCATCTCCAAACAGGATGGACTGTACATCTCCAAGGTGTCCTAAACACTTCAGTGTCAGGGGCAAGATATTGACGATGTGACTCTTGTCTGCCATGGCCCCCATTCGCTTTTGATGTCATCTGATTGCTAGGGACATGCAATGCAACTTTCACCTCCCTGATGATTCTCTGAGGTCAGAGCCACACAGAGCAGAGGCGATGCTTCTGGTTCTCCTCAGAGTATTGTCCTCACCACTTTAGTCCTGCTCTAAGTCAACTCGAGAAGGCCCCAGAAAGATCAGGTCAAATCAGTCAAGTTCAAAACCAGTCAGGAAGTCAAACAGGGGCATTTCTCTAGCCGGGACTTGATGGCACGAGGCTTTGAGGGATGCTTGTTCGATTGTATCTGCAGCCTCATCAGGTATCCATCACCAGAGACCCTCGTCTCTGTTCTGGAGAAACAACCTTGTCCATGTCATTGGCTGATTGCCTCCTCACACCCCAGCCTCCTGAGCCTTCCTCAGCTGTCCCCACTGCAGAGTGAAAGACACTTTTACCACATCAGCAAAACACCATGTTGAGCTGAGAGCTGCTTTGGGGGTTTGCAGAATCCCTAAATAGAAACTAGTTGACTGCAGGCTTTCACACTGGAGAAAACACAGATTGTGTTTGCGTGAAAGAGCCCATGATACGTCAAGGTCATTCCCAAGTAGCTCTCTATAGATTAGTACAGTCCAGCAGAGTTTTCTTCAACAATGGAAACCTGTCATCTGCCTATATACAGTAGTCACTGGCCACAAGTAACTATCGAACAACTGAGATGGCCTAGTATAATTGAGGGGAAAGGTCTTGTATCCTATTTAGTTTAAATAACTTAAGTTTAAGCAGTGCTGTGTGGCTCTGTAGCAAGCAGGGGTGTTGAGTGACAAGGAACGCCATCTTGATCTTTTGTTTAACAATTTCACAGAATTTGCCAGAATCTAAGGTTGGGTAGCAGTTTCCTCCAAGATTGAAATCTTCCGTTCTTGAAGAAAACTCCTTAAGACAGGATGTTTACGGAAACATTCCATCCTGCATGGAAGCTTTTAATACAGGAAAGTAAACAACTCAAAATAGTTCCAAAGAGTCCCTGAAACCAACAAGATTCACTAGGTCCCTCCTTCCCATGGGTATATAAGCAGTAAGGGCTGCCAAGAGTCGCTCTCAGACAAGACCAACAGAAGAACCTGGAAAGGACACTCTCCAGCCTGCTGAGCTGCCTGCAGGCTGTGCAGTGTGCCCCCGGTTCCCAGCTTTGTGACCTGCCACCCGTGATGAGGTGGGCTTTGGTGATGCAGCCGTCTTTGAGTGATGTCTGCTCCTGTAAGTGACCTCTCACCCATATTCCTGTAAGTGACCCCAACAAAACTCATTGGTTCACCAAGTTGGACTTTGGTGATATCCATTCTTTGGTCTGTCATAGACTCACTGTCTAGGGTGAACAGATATTTGTTCAATCTTCACAGGAATTAGTCTTGACATATGTAAAAAGCCAAACTCTACCTTAGCAGTAGCAAAGCCAAATATAGGATGAGTTGCTAACCACAAGAGAAATCTGTACCAACCAGTTTGGAACTCGAGATAATAATGGTCATGCCTCTAGGTTAAATGTGAGTCCACCAGGTGCAGGAAGTGAAATTCACTCACAGAGCAAACCTGGGTATAAAAGGGATTTGGAAAGGGCAGAAATTTCATCTTGGATCCTAACATCCATGTTGGATCCACGGGTGCACTGAAGTCTCCTGACCTCCTTCTAAATACTATGATTCTTTGGATTACCACCCCAATCTTAGCTAGAGTGATGGCTCAGTGGTTAAGAGCACTAATTGTTCTTCCAGAGGACCCAGGTTCAGTTCCTAGCATCCACATGGCAGCTAACAGCCATCTTTAACTCCAGCTCTAGAGGATCCAGTGCCCTCTTCTGACATATATGGGCACCATGCACACTGGTGTACATATATTAATGCAGGCACAAAAAAACATATACACATAAAATAATTAATAATAATAACAATAATGCGACACCACCTCTCAACCCACCAAAGACACTTCCTCATGCAGCGGACAGCAGTTAATACAGAGACTCGCAATGGGACAAAATGCAGACAATAAGTGACCGTGTGGTGCCCAGCCCTAAATGGACATCTGTATCATTGCCTCCCCAACCAAGGCTCAGGAACCATCACAGAAGAGAGAGCAGAGAGACTGTAAGAGCCAGGGTCAGGGAAGGCTGGTAAAAATCAATGCCTTCTGGGCACAACATGGCCACCGCATTTAAGAACTCAGAGCCGCCGTGGCTACCTGCACAAGACCAAGCCAGTCAGCATCCCAGCATGGAGGGTGTGCTGGATAGTTTCATGCCAACTTAACACAAGCTATAGTCATCCACGAGAAGCGAGAAGAAAATCTCAATGAAGAAACTGCCTCCATAAGATCAGCCTGTAGACAAGCCTGTAGGGCATTTTCTCAATTAGTGAGTGATAGGAGAGGACCCAGCCCACTGCAGGTGGTGCCATCCCTGGGCTGGTGGTCCTGGGTTCCATAAGAAAACAGGCTGAGCAAGCCATGAGGAGCAAACCAGTAAGCAGCACCCCTCCATGGCTTCTGCATCAGCTCCTGCCTATAGGTTCCTGCCCTGTTTGAGTTCCTATCTCGACTTCCTTTGATGATGAAATGTGATGTGGAAATGTAAGTCAAATAAACCCTTTCCTGCCCAAGTTCCTCTGGTCATAGTGTTTCATCACAGCAATAGTAACCCAAACTAGGACAGAGGGGGCGGGGCTCGCAAGCCCCTCCCCATAACCTGAGGAGCTATCAACAGTGGATAGCTGCTGGGGGAGGGGAACATCTTTTTTTTCTTACATAGTGTGGCCCCTGGCAGGCTGTCCATGCTCCAGTGGACATCCGCATGCGGTAGCACTGACTGAAAAAGAAGAGGACATGAAGTTGAGGGTCAGGTGTTGGGGGTCTAGGAGAAGTTGGAGGAGGTGTGGAGATGACAGAATGGATCAAAATACATTGTACACATCTGTGAAATTCTCAAAGAATAAATTAAAAACACAACAAATGGTTTTTTCTCTTTGTTTATTAAAGAATATGCATCTCTTTCCAGTTCTTTCATGATGCTGGCTGAATTCGAGCTTGGTCCCCTATCGGGCAGAATCCACACCTAATTCACCCAAAAACATGGGGACAAGGCTAAGGGAGCAACCAGGAGTGCCTCTCTTCTGGACACGTACCTTGGCACTGTTTTTCCTTTTATTTAACCCACCAAGCTCTGAATGGCCAGTCCACTTAAAGAGGTCCAGTTGATTGTAATTGTTTTGCTCTTGGTTTGTCGATAGTACGCAGTAATGCCCCTAGCTATAAAACGCACATAAATAGCATATCACCACAACCTAGGACAACAAAAACATTCTGAAGGTCATGGCAGATCCAGTCCTATCTGCCTTCTGCTGGCGTAGCAGGCAGGAGTGTCGTGCATGAGGAGTATCTCCATGATAGACCCTCACGTTTTGCTCAGTCACTTTAAGGAATTCACCCAAACCGTGAGACACTTCAAAATCAAATTCTTTTCAGTTTAGAGGAAAACTGATTCCTCCCATCACTATAAAACCTCAGCTCTGGTGACTCCGAGGCTTTGGCAAAGCTGAGGCCCAGTCTCAGGATGGAGAGAAGATGGCGTCAACTTGGTGGCTGTGTGTAAAACACAGCCATGGGGAGTCTTTACTACACCAAAGTTACGTTTCTGACCTTCTGAGGGCTGGCGGTGTCAGAGGAAACCTGTGGATGACCCGCTGGGCTGGGCTGACACATTTTGGGTTCCTGGTAACAAAAGCAGAAGGGTCAGTGTGCTCACCTGAGAAGCACCAGAGAGCAGAGATGAACAGCTGTATAGAGACACACCCTCCCCTCCTCTTTCTTCAGCCACACATGCTCTGGGTGCTTTCCAAGCCCAAAGAGCAAGCTCATTCCAAGTATCCAAGACCCACTTTTTACCAAACCAGATTACAGATGCAAAGGTTCCCTGTTTTGTTTTGTTTTCCAATTTCCCTGTGGAAGTTCTTGCTTTACCTGGTAGGGTTTTTTTTTTTTTTCCTTTTTAAATATAAGATATTTGTGGATGTCTTCAAATAACACATTCCTTCTAAAAGAGCAAAAGCCAGACAGAAGAGCTGACTGGAAACTCACCACCCCTGTGTCTCCTGCGGCACTGTGTGGTGCTGGCTTCTCATTCAGAAACCTTCCAAACTAACCTGGGCTCCTCTGCAAGGCCAGTGACTTCACCCTAGGAAGATGTGAGCACCACCCTAACATGTACCTGTAAGCCTAGCACTTGGGAGACTGGGGCAGGAGGATCATGGGTTCAAATTTAGCCTGAGCCACACAGGGAGACCCTGTCTCAAAAGCAAAGAAGTTATGTGCAACCCATTTTCCCTGCCGGCCCTGAGGGTAGCCGTTCAGACTGTGGGGCACAGTGAGAGCATCAAACATCTTAAATAATGCAGCGGGGCAGGATGAATTATTCAGCTGCAGTGCAATGCTGTGGATCTTGAGTGGGAATAGTCTCACGTTGCTGTGTGGCTTTCACTTACAGGCCCCCAATAAGGAAAGGAAGCCTGCTTGGCGGATGGAGCTGTCTATGCCAGGGTCTCTCTGGAGGGGGCCTTCTGCTGGGAGTGCTGGAGGTTTTTGCAGTTGTTTGCTTCTGTTTGCGCTGCTGGGTTGCACAAATGCACTGCCGCTTTCTAAATTTATCACGGGTTTATTTCTGTTTATCTCAACAGGAGGAATGGATTAGCGGGCAAGGCACAAGCCGGGTTATGAAACATTCATATGCCCTCGAAAACTGAATTGGTAAAGAGATGGAATTGCTAAAAACAACCAGAAAAATTGACTGACAGCAAGTGAAGGCCCCTGAAGAGAAGAAGGAAGGATGGCCATTTGTGTTAAATATTCATCTAGATACAAAACATTCATAAAGCCTATGGTTTTAGACCAAAATAGAAAGAGTTCACTTGTCCCATGAGCTGGTTGATTCGTAGCAAAAAAAATTCAATCCTTGTGAGTTCTGTCCTAAGATATGCTGACCATGTTACACCTGAGCTTCCTCTACCACCCAGCAATCTCTTATCCAGTAACCAATGGCCTGTTCCATACCCTAATTGCACACCCCATCGTGATAGGAGCCAGCAGTGGTCCTTCTAACTCTCCTAGACATTTACTGCCTGAACTGGGCTCTGCAGCCTAAAACCTTATTCCTCCACCCATGTTGAATGTGGTGTGTCACAGTACCCCCAGAAACATCTCAAGCTCTTGTGTGATGCAAGAAGCTCACCATGGTGGATACACAAGGTACAGTTTAGGCAGCCTCTTGGAACTCAGAGAGGACACTGCCTTAGAAACAGGCCTGTGTCTACAAAAACATTGTCCTCAAGCAGATCATCCAGGGAACATTTGAAAACACCGGTTCTTAGGCCGGATCATGTCTAGACAGTCTGGAAAAGCCCCAAGAGCTTGCACAAGTACCCGAGTGCTTCTGGGGTATGCTGCACTGAGATGTCAGGGTACCAGACAGGTTTCTACAGGTGCCGCACATAACTCATATTCAGCAAGTACTCTTTAGGAATCCAAGCATCCAGCATTTAGAAACATACCCCAAGTTTCTTTCAGGGTCTGGCATGAATCAGGATATACATTCCTAAGTGAAAATCCCCCCTGGGGCTGAAGAGATGGCACGGTGGTTATGAGCATGTGCTGCTCTCATGGCAGACCCATTCCTAGCAACCACATGGTGGCTCATAACCATCCATAGCTTCACTTCCAGGGTTCCTGGTGCCCTCTTCTGGTCTCTCATGGCACTACACACACATGAACACGTACATGTGGGCAAATCACTTGTACACATAGAATAAATAAGTCTTTAATACTGTTGTGTGATATTTTGTTTGTGTTCTGACAAATAAAGCTTGCCTGGAGATCAGAGGACAGAGCTAGCCACTACTTAACCATAGAGGCCAGGCAGTGGTGGCACACACCTTAAATCCCAGCACTTGGGAAGAGGAAGCAGGAAGATTAGGAGTTCAAGGCCACCCTGGGCTACACGAGATTGAACCAGTCTAAAAGAGAAACAGAGTAGGGCAGTGGTGGTTCATGCCTTTAATCCCAACACTAGGGAGGTGGAGACAGGAATATAAGGTAGGTGGAGACAGGATCTCATCTCCATTTGGTCTGAGATTTTGTAGAGGTAAGAACTCTCTGGTGGCTGCTGCTCTGCTTCTCTGATCTTTCAGCTTTCACCCCGGATATCTGACTCCAGTTTTTACTGAATTATACTAATTAGGATCATGCTACAGGTAACTGCTAGATCTAGACCATAACTAGAGTCATGCCACATGGCCCAGGATGAAGATGCACATGTAGCAGCTCCCACCAACCTGGAGATACAGATTCATGTATGTAGAGCTCAGAGGTACTAGAGGCTGGAGCATTCACAGGAAGCCTTGGAGTAGCCCCAAATGCTACTGTTTCCTGAGGTCCTGCTTGGCAGTTGCTGTGCTATTTACAGAATTAAGCTCTGCCTCTTCCAAGGCCTATTAGCACCAAGCAGGAGCCTCTGTTGCTGGTGGCACCCTGTGTCTCTATGGATAGGCCACTTATCTGGCCCAGTGAGTTCTCCAGCAATCCAGGCTAGGAGGAGTACCGGCTGCAGGCTGCCCCACAGCTAGAGAGCTCAGTTTAGTCTACAGTCTTTTCAGACTATAAGCTGGGTGGGAGGTGGGGTGGGTTTCTACAAAGAAGCACAGCTTGAAGTCAACAACCCTGAACTCTAACCAGCCAGCATCTCGAGCTGGAGAAGAGCTGGGAGCCAGCACAGACCCTAAGGGGCATGCATGTACAGAAATGCCCCCATGTCAGTGTGGGGAGGCCTGTGACAAATTGGAGCCACACCGAGGCAGCGGAAGGGAGGCTAAAAAGACGAAGGATACACTCTCAGCCACCTCTCTCTCCTACCTTTCCAGGAGCATGGATGAGTGGAAGAGAACTGGAGGATGGAGGGTACACAGAATATAACATCCTTACAGGAGACAAGAGCTCTGGGAACAGTGCCCATCACCCCCTAAAGACTCCCAGACTAGACTGGGATGTGGCACCTGGCCTTCACAAAGCTCTACAAAGGAACCTCTGGGCTTAAGGGTCACCTGGACCATCACTGTAAGAAATGGTTATGGCCACACTGGAAACTTCCATGTGTCCAGGTGACCTCACAAAAGACTATGTCCTCTTCAAACCAAGCACAGGGAATAGCTGTGTACCTGGCTGCAGCCCTTCCCTCCAGCATCACTCCAGCTCAGTGGCTACTCAATGTGACTCCCAGAAAGCATAGCCCATGGCACATCCACACTCAGAGTCTCCAAATGGGCTACCCAGAGGCAGTGTTGGGGCCTACCCCTGCACGGGCATCCTTTGGTGGAACCTGACTGCCCTCTTCAAGGCACGCCTTCCCTAAAGTCCCCCCACTGGGAATAGAAAGAGCCAGGCTTTTAATAACTCCACTAAATTCTAGCTAGGCAAAGACAGTTCTCTCTGCGGTCTGATTGGTGTTGTGAGGACCCTAACACTCTCTGATGCTGAGCTCACCTTGAAGCTTTGCAAGCCCCTTAGAAAACACGGCATACACCATCATTATCATCATCAGATTCACCACCGGGGCCACTACCTTATTTTTTCCACCAATAGATCACTTAACTGGCTGTGTGTGTGTGTTAATATCCAGAAACCCTCAAATTTCTCTCCCTGTGTATTTTCAGCACAGCTTGAAGAAGCATCCTCTTGGAGTTCTGAAAAGCCATTCTCTATTCTCTTGTCCAATCACTGGCATTCCCATTTTCCACACTCACACCAGATACATTCCAGACGAAATTATCTAGTGGACCCTAATTGGATCTCTTCCTAAGCAAACACTTGGGCTTGTCTACAGGAAACTCTTGACAGGAAAAAAAAACAGAATGGAGCTGGGGAGGTGGGGGTTTCTCAAATGCGCTCTTGGGGTATCCATGTGGGATGGTTTCTCTTCAACATGGCTGAATCTGAAATCACCTGAAATGCACACCTCTGAGCATATCTATGAGGGTGCTTCCAGGGAGGCTTCAGAGGAGGGAAGACCCACCCTGAATGTGGGAGCACCACCCCGTGGGCTGGGGTCCCATACTGACTCAAAAGGAGAAAGGAGGTGGCACACCCATCTCTCTCGGCTCTGTGAGACCGTAATGGACTGCATCTCCAAACGTGAGCAGAAAGAAACTGTTCCTTCTTTATGTCCTTTCTGCCAATCATCTTGTCACAGCAACAAGAAGTGTAGCTTGTCACAGCAACAAGAAGTGTAGCTTACATGCAATGCTGGTAGCTGGGTGGGAGGGAGCCCCTCAGCCACGTGCATCCTTATCAGCCTATGACCCAACCCACGAAGAGCCACCGGGACTGGACATACAACACACACACACACACACACACACACATGAACACATACACACACACACACATGAACACACACACACACACACACATGAACACACACACACACACACACACACACACACACACACACACACACACACAGCCTGCCCATTCCTCCCTGTAACTGCCACCTCTTGGTCACCAGACCAGTGCTTCTGAAGAAAGCCTGTCTCCTTTCCCCCACTTCTAAAGCTTCAGATCCATCCAAAGATCCTCAAGCCAAGGATCTGCTTTACTGAGAAAAACTGGCCTCTCTGTTTTCCTGCCACTTCGCCTGAGGGAGTGACTACAGTGTGTACTAAGAGCTGGCAATCTGTCCCTGAGACTCACCTTCATTTGTGCCATAGTTCCCCTATGTATCTTCTCAGCTGGCTCCCTGTGTTCCCCCAACATCACCTAAGTCCCTCAGCTACCTAACTGAGCATCAGGCAGAGTCTCCTACCCACTGAAAGCCCAGAATGTCTGTGTCACTGGCAGAAGGCATGCAGGTAGCTGAATCCCAGAGGGAGGGAGAAAAACCACAGCCCAGAGCTACCTGGAAATCTAAGCCAATCCATGTGTCCAAAAAGAATGATCGGGGATCACAAAGGTACGTGTGCTAGATGCCATCACCACAAGTCAACAGCAATCCCTGAACAGATCAAGCAATTGAGTGAGTGACTGGGAGATCTGGAGGCAGCTTCTCCGAACGGGACAAGAAGAGTCCTCCTAACTGGGGCCCCCAGGGTGGCATCCCCTGGAGTGTGTCTCTAGGAGTTTTACTTGTATAGGTCAGAGAAGGTGTTGGATATGCTTTGCCTACTACTTCAGATATAAACTGTTTTCTGCAATATTAACTCCAGCTCATACATGTATGTGTCCGTAGATCCCAGCTGACAGTTTTAACTGTCTTGTCCATTGAACACTACAGACTTATGTATTCAACTGCACACTGAGTCTCTGCGATGACATTTAATGGAGACCTCAGAAACACTCCACATAAATATTGTGCTTTGTACCCAAACCTCTTCTCCCTCAGCAATCTCCGTCAATGGCAGCTCTAACCTCCAAATGGTTCTGGCCATATTCTTGACCAAGGACTCTTCCCTTCTCCACCCAAACTCCAATCTCTCTCAACCTCACATGCACAGCAAACCACATTTATTCTTCTGCTTTTCAAACCCATCACCCAGCATCCTTCCATGAGATGAAGGGCGCAAGGTCCCAGTGTAGATGAGGATTATGCAGATTCCAGGTAGCTGGGACTGAAAAGCTGACTCAGGTCCTAGAGACCTTTGTCAAAGAGAACAAACAACAAGCTGCACATTGCTCATGACTTGGTTGGTGCAGGTGACTATTTCCCCAGTCAGAGGACATCCTTCCAAATCATCAACGGACTTAACAGCCACTGCTATAAGAAAGTAAGAGACACCTCTCTCTGCCCCATTCCTGACAGGATGTCTGTTTGAAACAGAGGTGAAGAAGAGACCCCTTCTTCCATCATGAATACTCAACACGGACCTATCACAAAGTATGCATTTTTAAATGGATATATATGTGTATATATATATATATATATATATATATATATATATATATATATATTCCAAAACGTTCTACATCACCTCATAAGGAGAGGTATGGCTGCGTTGCTCCGGAAGGCCGACTTCACCAGATTTAGGAGGGAGAGAAGCAATCTCTGCAATAGAAGAATTTTTTTCAGTGTAATACATGACTATTTTTTTAAGTAACCATGCTGCATATTCTAATAATTAACTAATGTTGCCAAGTAAGCACATTTGCTCCTATGTAGTTCTGGCATAATGTAATCTCTGCAGTTTAGATCCAGAATGTCCCTCAAGGCCCATGTGCTAAAGACTTGGGGCTATTGGGAATAAATGGGTCCTTTAAGGGTGGAGTCCAGTGGGAAGAAGCCGGATCAAAGAGAAAATGTCCTTAAAGAAAATGTTGGGCCCCTGGCCTCGTCCTGTCTCTCTCTTTGCTTCCTAGCACCATGAATGAATACTCCATGATGCTCTGTTCACCACAGCCCCCAAGCCTTTGAAACCATGAGCCAAAATGAACCTTTCCTGCCTGTCTTGACTGTTTAGCTCAATACCCCAAGGGTGATGGGAAGATAACAGTGCTATGAGTACACAGCTATTTATCACTTTCTATTACATAAGCTTAGAACTTCAAGCTTTATGTATGAAGCTAAAAATTAGGAAAACTGACATAAACATAAAGATCAATTCCTTTCTTCGCACATTGGTCTTATCTAGACATAAGATGACCCACGGCTTCATTAGCTGACCAAGGAAAATAAACACAGGGCATGTTGAGGATGGGGCAGGGAGGTTGGGTTTAGGCCATGGTTTCAGTCAAGCTACTTGCAAAATGCTCAAAATACTCAATGAATACACAATAGCAAGAAATCCTGGAAGAAGTTAGGGGGCTTCTCAAACACAGCAGCTCATGCTTTGTGGAACTTTTTAATGTGGCACATAGAATTTGGGGTGCACAAGGGTGAAGTGAAAAAATGGGCATACTGAAAACTAGTACCCCACTCTTAGCAAGGGCCAACCCGCTGAGGGTCTTTTCCTGGGGTTTGTCTTGCCAACCCACATGGCTGAGACGCCCGTCTAGTGCTAAGGAATGGCGTGTGCCACCTGCCCTCTCATTTCATCCTTTCAGGTCCTGCTGCTGTGACATTGCCTACAGAGAGCCCCATCCCATCGTGATTACAGAACATGAGACTCTGCAAAAACTCCTCCAAGTAGTTTAGCCTTCCAACAACCATCCTGTCTGACTGCTCAGGAGCAGAGTTCTGTGTGTCAGTTGTACTTGAATTGGGTTAAGTTTGGAAGAAATTGCCCACAGTAAGTTAAAGGGCCATCCCATAATTTTAAAAGGAAGTAAAAGCTTTGAACGTTTTTTTAATGTTCATTCTATTTAAGTTTTAAGCAGAGAGAAAGAGCTTTACTGCTAAATCTACTCCTGGCTCTAAAAATTCTCCTAAAAAATCATCCAAACACTGCTTGCTCCCAGTGCCTAGATTTTTCTGCTTGAGAAGCTGGTGTCCAGGCAACCCACATCTTCCTCTGAAGGTCTTCCTGTGCCCTGCCTGGTACTCACGTGCAGCCCTTGCTTCATCCGAACTGTACCCAAAGTTCTCCTTTCCACTTTTTAACCTCGTCTCAGGATCTGCTTTGTGTGTCTTCACGTTTGCAGTTTTCCTGAAATTAGACCATTTCGGTTACAGTTTCTGCTCAGCAGAGATAGAGAGCCTGTGAAATAATTCATGCCAGTGAGAGGGAGGGATGGGGCCCATCATGGCAGGTGTGTGGACTCAACTCCCAAAAGCCCCTAGGTAGATCAAGGGTCAGTAACCTATGGCCCCTGAGCCAGACTCTTCCACCATCTGTTGCTGAAATCCAGGACACCCGCTTGCTGTCACAATTTCTGGTGCTGACTTCATGTAACAATCACAGAACTCAGTGGTTGTGCCAAAGACTTCATGGCTGGCAAAAACCCAAAGTATTTACTGTGTATCCCTCTGTGCAAAAAGTGGGTTGATCCCCAAAATAAAGCAGAGATCAGTGCAGCTCCCTAGGGAAACAAAGTTGGATGATGGGTAGCCAGAGAATGAAAAATGTTCATTCTCAACTCCCAAGAGTATCTGCTAAGGAATCAATCCTGATATATGCAAAGGTCTGCCTGAAAGATGGCTCACTGGTGAGCCACAGACCACTCAAGGGGCCAACATAAGTGAATGATGGACTTCCACGCTGTCCACAAAAATGTGATCAACAAGGGCTCCCACATACCGCAGAGGACAGTGGACACTGGGATGCTCTTAGACAATAGTGGAAAACACTCCAGGCCTGGACACACACCTACCATGTGTCCGGGTCCTCACTGCTACGGGGATGACACAGAACTCTGAACAGAATGGGCACTCAGGTTCTCCACAGGGACCCATGAGGACACTCAGAGAACGGTATTCCCTTCATACTGGAACAACCTGAAAACTGCCCCAGCCCCACACAAAGCTGAGGAGGAGAAGTCCCACAAAGAGCTAGATCACGGAATTATGTCATCAGAAAAATCTCCATCCACATGACATAGTGTGGATGGGCCTCGTTGAAGAAAGCTCTGGAAAGCAGGCATGTTTGAACGAGTATGTGTGACGATTCATTTACGTGGATCTAATCTTAAGATGTGGGAAAAGATGTCATAAGGATGTCACCTTTAGGAGCAAGGATACAATGATCCATGGGAAGTCTGAGATGAGCTTTTGGGGCTACCAACTCTCTAGTTCTGAATTTTGGCAGAGGCCATTAGCACAGGTACCTAAGAACACCGGCCATGCTGTGTACACTTTCCTCCACTTACAACTGTGAATGAAAATGTCGTGAAACCCATCACTTTTTAAAACAAATCTATACTAACAAAAATGTTTAAAGATGTTTTAAATTAAGTACATATGCATATGTCTGTGTGTGGGTATGAACATGTGACTGCTGATGCCCAAAGGGGGTATCCAATACCCTGCAGCTAGAGTTAGAGGTGGTCATGAGCTGCCCGGTGTGGGTGCTAAATTCAGATCCTGTACAAGAGCAGCCAGTGTTCTTAACCTCTGAGCCATCTCTCCAGCCACTATAATAAAATTGTTTTAACTTCTATACTGTTTGCTGATGTAAATAGTTGCTTACGTGTTTCAAGCAGAAAAGGCAGATTATAAAACTACATACATGCCTTTCATAAAAACAAATGAAATTAAAACCACCTGGAGCCGGGCGGTGGTGGAGCACGTCTTTAATCCCAGCACTCGGGAGGCAGAGGCAGTCGGATCTCTGTGAGTTCGAGGACAGCCTGGTCTCCAAAGCGAGTTCCAGGAAAGGCGCAAAGCTACACAGAGAAACCCTGTCTCGAAAAACGAAAAGAAAAAAAAAAAAACACCTGGAAAAAAAAAAGGGAAACTACTGAACCAAAGAGCTATTTGTCAGCAGGAAAACCCTTCAGAATAGTGTCAGATAAAAAGACCCCAGTATTACATAACAGTTGTTAGGGTCCAGATTGTGCAAAATGCCTGCATGTACAACTCGGCTTCGATACGTGAACACACATGCATGCATACACAAACATGGGTAACTAACTACTTCTAGACCATGGATCTACAGGTGACATTGTTTCTCAGATCTATTGGTGTTTCTTTTCTTTTTCCACACTAAATATGTACTGAATCTTCAAGAAAAATATGTATGCTTATTTTAATGCAAAAAAATTAAGTGGCTGGAGACAGCAATGTGGACCAATGGGAAGGAAAGGGCCAGGAGATTCAGACAGGCAGTGAGCCACCATCGTGCCCCCAGGACAAGACAATCCATTCTAAACCAGGAGCTGCACATAGATGAGGGACTTGACCCTGGCAACAGCTGCCCTGTCTACATCCCTGGTTCTTTCACAAGCAGAATGTTAGAAATATCACCTCTCTGCCTCAGTACCCTCAGCCACAAAATGGAAAAGACCTATACAACCATGATGGGAAACCAGGGAGATTGAAACCTGTGCAGAGCTCAGAGCAGCAACCAACTGTATGAGTGTAACTGAGTTGGGGGCGGGTCTTAGTGCTGTCATGGCTACCCATGTGGTTGTATGTACCTATTCTTATTCTCTACCATTTTGCTAAATAACTCTGGGTTGCTTTACTGTGCCTTGAAATCCTCTAAAATTCTGAGAACAGAACCCAACACTGTGGCAACAACCACCCTGCTCAGCCAAGGAGGAATCCAGGCTGTGACTCCCTGGTAACCATGGTCAAAAGAAAGGCTAGAATACACACCAGGACCTCTTTCCTTGCTCTCCCTCACCTCACATCAGGCCCCACAGAGCAGTTCCCAGACTGTTTCTGCATGACGTCTCAGAATGTAGCTGCCTCTCTCAGAACCTGTTTTTGTTTTTTGTTTTTTTTTAAAACCAGGGCCAGAGGGTGAATGGAAAGAACCTGTCGCTTGGCAACCATTACACATCCATTCATAGGACTGTACATAGCCCAAAGGTTTTCAATTTCAGAGCCTAGAAACTTTATATTATCTAATAAACACTGACTGCTGGATGTGGTTGCAGATACCTTCAGCTAAACAGCTGCATCTGAAACACTCTGGGTGACTATGTGACTCTGAAAGTACCACACACATTCACAGTGGCTATCATGTATACCTGTGAACACACAGGATATTGTGTCTACCTGTGAACATACCAGCTGCCATGTATTCCTGGAACACACTGGCTAATGTATATTTCTGTGAACATACAAGCTAACATGTAGTCCTGGAATCTGGACTTAGTTCCCTCAAAAGTGTTCGCAGACACTCTGGATGATGTGGGAATGAGAGAAATATTTCACTCCTGTCTTCTCAGTGCTGGGATGAGCTGCAGACAGTGCCTAATTTGTCTACCAGAGCAATGCTGAATGCCTTTATAGGCATCTGTCTGGCACGGCTTGCTGTCCTGCAACATGCCTCAAGTCCCAGTGCAATCTCTGCAGGTGCATTGGCTCAAAGCAGGCTGGACAACAGCCACCAACAGTCACAGTGCACAGTGTCCTCTTGTGGAGAGAGTTGCAAATGGCAGGTGCTCAGCAAACCTCCGTCTCCTTAGAGAACCTAAACAAGTCCTCTGTAGACAGTTCGCCCAAGGTTGCTTTATGAGTTTGTGACTGGCAAATGTTTTGCAGAGTGTCTGATTTCAGTACTTATTGAACAACATAAACCCCAAAACCCTATAATCCCACGCTTGAGTGTTACCATGGTTACTTGGTTTTGTTTTGGCAAAAAGCTGAAGAGGTTTCCAACTTACCTTATTTCATTTTGATAACTAGATGCTGAAAAATAAAAGAGGGTGGGGGAGAAAAATCCCATTAGCAAAATGAGGATAGTTGGTTCTAAAAATAACACTCACTAATTTTTATTGACTCTCTGACTTGATAAACCTCACTTTGACCCAGTCAGCATTCAAAGTAACTCTGCACTGAATTAGTAAGTGACTAAGCCCAAGGAAAACAGGTTCAGTATCAGAAAAATAAATACTCTGTAGGTAGCTGAAAGATAGTAGATTCCCCGTGTGTACCCAGTGAATGCTGATTGAATATGATACCCAGTGTTGTGCAGGTTCCATCGCCAAGAAGGGCTCTAAGCTGCCAAGCCAGCCACACTAGTCGTTACTGTGTGCAAAGTGTATCTTCATTGGACTACTGCAACAGTCCAGGATATAAACACTAGTGTTGCTGTATTCTAACAAACAAGACACCATGATGTTGCTACCTCTTAGTTGCTTAATGCTAAGATCCATTTTCAATCAATTTCATATGTACCAACAGTGTCAATTCATATCATTGTCAACACACACACACACACACACACACACACACACACACACACACACACGCTGTGGGATGGTCTATATGTCAAATTACTCTGATTGGTCAATAAATAAAACACTGATTGGCCAGTGGCTAGGCAGGAAATATAGGCGGGACTAACAGAGAGGAGAAAAGAAAGAACAAGAAGGCGGAAGGAGTCACTGCCAGCTGCCACCATGACAAGCAGCATGTGAAGATGCCGGTAAGCCACGAGCCACATGGCAAGGTATAGATTTATAGAAATGGATTAATTTAAGCTATAAGAATGTTTATCAAGAAGCCTGCCACAGCCATACCGTTTGTAAGCTATATAAGTCTGTGTTTACTTGGTTGGGTCTGAGCGGCTGTGGGACTGGCGGGTGACAAAGATTTGTCCTGACTATAGGCAAGGCAGGAAAACTCTAGCTACACACACACACACATACACACACACACACACACACACACACACACACACACACACACACAAGCTGCCATTCCTTCCCTAGCCAATGGTACCAATCAGTGGACTCTTGGACAAATCCACAAAATCTATAATCCAAACTCTAAGCCACACACCAAGCCTCCCAGTCTGTGTGCAGGTCCATGTTCCTCACCACCTCACTTGCCTACCCAGGCCTTCCATATGCCAAGCTCTGCTGAGGTCTAGAAAATATCTATTTCCCTTATTATAACTTTTTAGGTAATAGTCTCACCTATTTTAAATTCTAATAACATCATCTGATTCGGGTCTCAAACTAAACTTAGAAACTCCTTTATCTGCATTGTAAGGAACTCCAGTCTCCCTCCGTCAATACCCTCTAATGGTGGGACAAGCCACATGTTCCCACTCAGCTGGGGATGGGTGCAGGATTTTGGATCATTCTCTCCACACTGACATTCCAAGGCCTCTGAGCAGGATAAGCAGGACCCTCAGCCATCCTCGGTCAGTTCTCAATTAACCAAAGGCACATGGAGAATTCCCTGGGGAGCCAGCAAAGCACCAGAAAACACTCTTGCAGAAAAGTGTTTAATACATTCTATGGATTGAAATTATCGTAGTGGGAAAACTCAGAAGGTCACTGATCTTTACATTTATGCTACTATGTAGTGTAATTTCACTGCAGCCACCTCTGACCTGGTGGCACAGGGCAAACACTGTAAGTGGGTGTGGCAGGTCTCCGTTCACAACCCTAGACTTGTTGCAACAAGAGAGGGAAAGAAATAACTCACACTGGCAGGGGCTCTTCGCATCAAAATTACATAAATGACAAAATCTAGGATGTATCACAGAAATATTTTTTAAAGCAGGGTCTCACTATGTAACCACATTGGCCTGTAATTCACTGTGTAGGCCAGGTTTGCCTCAAAATTGTGACAATCCTCCTGCCTCAGCTTCCTAAGCACTAGAATTACAGACATGAGCCACTGAGCCTGGCTTGGGACTCTCAATATGCACTTTTAATTTTCATAACTAATATATAGGATGGCACTTGTAGAAAAGAAAACTGAAGAAAGAAAAGGAAGGAAGAGAAAAGAAACCACCCAGGCTGTTTACTGAACAACACCCACCAACCAACCTTCTTATAGGGCTGATATGGGGTAGACAGGAGCCTAGGAGAAGGAGAAAACCTCAAACATCAGAACTTCCCCACCAATTCCATGAACGCTATGTCAAGAATTCCCAACTGAAGGCACTGCCCAATCCACAGTACCTCCTCGATGAGATGGAAGATATTTCAACCATTCTCATTTAAAATTCAGTAGACAGCGTGTAAGGAATGGGTCTGTTGGTCAAACCAAATTCTCCTCTTGAATTCCTAGGCTTTCACTACTCTCCAACTTGTACTTTCCAAGGAATAAAATTAACCCCCAGATCAAAGCCTGATCCGTAAAGGAGCTACAGCCAGGCCGTGTCCTTACACTAGATGATGGGATTTACCTGGCTTGTCTCGCTGTGGAAGAGAGATAATTGAAAACAGCCAGTAGATCACATCTGGCACACACACAAAGTGTTCACAAATTTAACAGCACACGTCAAGTGACAGGTACCCAAACACCAAATCTCAGCTCTTATGAAAAATAATTTGCCGGGCGGTGGTGGCGCACGCCTTTAATCCCAGCACTCGGGAGGCAGAGGCAGGTGGATCTCTGTGAGTTCGAGGCCAGCCTGGGCTACAGAGTGAGTTCCAGGAAAGGCGCAAAGCTACACAGAGAAACCCTGACTCGGAAAACCAAAAAAAAAAAAAGAAAAGAAAAGAAAAAAAATAATTTAACTGTAGAAAGTGTTCAAATCAGAGAAAAGACAAAGATTCAGCACTTAGAAAGTTCTGGGCTGTCGCACGTCAAATCAGCCTTCAGCATTCAAGCTTCAAACTGTCAAACTCTATAACAAGCCCCCTCATTCTAGACCCTGACCTCTAGACTAGCTGCAGCTTCCACATGGCTGGGGGTGTCTCAGCAGACCCATTCACGAGACCTGTGCGACACTTCCATGATTCAGCGTGTGCCTCGTTTCCCTTTTTACCTCTGCAGCCTCCCTCGCCTGCACTGGGGTTTTTAGACCACAGACTAGGAACGGCATGTGCCCACCAATGTTATTCTAGAAAAGCAATTGCATGTTAAATAGCATACCACCACGACTGCTTCTCCTTGCAAATAAGTACAGAAGTCAAGCAGCCCAGCCTTTAGCAGGAAGGTCTCTCATTCATCACCTTCTCAGATGTGGGAACAGATGCGGGGTCCCCTGGGCCCTAGAGGACTGGCCCTCTCTTCCCATGATTCCTTCCAAAGACTGAGAGCCTCACTTCTTAGTTCAGTTTTGCTTGGCTCAACATCCCTGTTACCTCTATCCCAGCTCATTAAGGCAGAACAGGAGTATTTTTAAATATATGTATATATATATATAATTTTCAGGCACTGCGTGACAAGTTGATGTGAGTAGGCATTGGGAAATTACTAGATGGAGCTAATCCATATAACCATCATTCCATACATGAGTCACTTTTTAAAGGAAAAACATTAGAGATCTATTTTCAAGTCGTGATCTATTATGACTAGTACAGGTCTCCGGAACATGCTCGCTCTAAACAAAGTCTTGCACGCCTTAACCAGCATGGCCCAGCCCCTCATTCCTAACTCCGGAAGCCACCATTCCACTTTGCTTCTGTGTGTTCAGTTGCTGAGTGTCCCACAAACAGGCAAGGTCACACCACACCTGCCTTTCTGTAACTGACTCATTTCTCTTCTCATATTCCATTTCACTGCATTGTCCCAAATAACAGGATTTCTACATTTTTAAAGGTCAAGTGGCATCCCCTTGTGTGAATAAATGTAAGTATGTATGCATGTATGTATGTGTGTATGTATGTATGTGTATGTGCACTCATGTGTAGCACTGCCTTTACACAACCATCAGCTGATGGGCACTCAACCTGTTTTGATATCTTATCTATCGTGAACAGCTCTGCCATGAACATGGGAAGGCATATGTGTCTCTGAACACTTGTTTCACTTCCTATGGATATTCACCCAGCAGTGGGAGAGCTGGATCACACATGATTCCATTTTCAGTCTCTAAAGAACCTCTATATCATTCTCCATGGTGGCTGTACCTGCTCACATTCCAGCCGACAGTGTGCACGTTTGCCTTGTCAATTCTTATCCTTTGCCTCTGTGGTGGCAGCCATCTGCCAGGGTGCGGTGGCATCTCACTATGGTGGGACTCATCTTCTGAAGAAGTTGATAAGCTCACTCACTTCGCCCGCTTGTACCACAAATTCAAAACCCCATAGAGATTTACATGGAAAAACCATACCTTCTTTTTCTCTCCTGGAGATACCACAGCAGCAAAATACTATAATCAGAGCGATAATCAGGATCAAGAGCAGGGAAAAGGCCACTGCCAGCAGGACGATGGCCCAGGTCGGCAGCGATGTGCCTTCCTCACCAATACTATCTACGATGGAAGAGACAAAAGGAGTTCAATGACATCTGTACCTTGTAGACTCACTGATTCTAGTGGGATCTAAGTTGCCCTGTGTCTTCAATAATAGAACTCTTCAGTCTGCTGCAGCAGGGCATCTCGGCCAACCTCCCTCCTGTGTGTTTAATGACTCAACAGTATCTCCCATCCCAGTATTTATTGGTACAAGTAATTGCTTTGTAACCTAGGTCCAATTGTCAGTTGGTTGAACCTCCCACATTCCTGAGAGCTGGATAAGGGTGGGCCAGCAGGCCACTCCCAGGGGTTAGAGTTCTGATTACCATGCTGGGATGGTTAGCCAAAACTGTGGACTAGAGAATAGTGGGTTCTGGCATCCATGTTCCCATGCTCTGTGATTCCATTAACCAAAGGTAATAGAAGCACCCCATGGGAGGGCAAAAGTCCCTGGGTACACAGCTTCCCCAAGGTCCCACCAGAGCCTTCCACTAAATGCATTTCTCCTACAGTCGAGTGAGCTTTCCGCAGCTCTTGTGGGACCGATGTTACTAGTGTCTTACTTTGCCCTCCTGCTTTATCCAGTAAGCATGGAGTAGGACAAACATAAGCTGAGGCAGGAAAAGCAGGGAATGAAAGGAAAATATGGAAGGAAATAAAAAGGAAGAAACAACAACCTTGTTTGTTGGTTTGGTTTGGTTTTTGTAACAATGTCTTAGAGCTGATATGCTGGCTTTGGGTGTTCATATAAATTCAATTGTTCATTAAAACTGTGTGTAATTAAATATACAGTTCCTTAGTTGTATTGCCTACATTTCAAGTGCCAAATTAACCCAGGTGGAGCATATCCACCATCCTTGAAAGTCTTGCTGTGTGGCACAGTCACTGGCTTGTGGGAAGAATGTGGATGATCCCAAGGGAGCCTTAAACAATATTTCACTCCTCTGTGCCCAAGCAGGAACCACACAGAAGTCAAACCACAGACAACCATGTTGACCTGTGGAACCATGCATTGTATTCAACAAGGTCTGTCAGCCCACCTCACTGGTAGCTTGGTGAAAATGAAGTAGAGGCTAGCCACTAGAACATTTAAAATAGCAGGCCTCCTCTGAAGGAACATGGGGTTTGCTTTGGAACCGATGGTAGGGGAAGCTAATAATGAAAATCTCTCTTGGAAGCTCTCCCCATATAGAGCTTTGCTTAAGGTTGATTCTGCAGCTGTAGCTGGCTGTTCCTATACCAATGTTAAATGCTCAGAATATGAGTAAAATGCTTAGAGAAGATCACTTCTGCCCCAGTTCTCAGTCAAGAGTAAGCAAGAACCCAGGCACATAAGAAGCCACAGGCAGCCGGGCGGTGGCGGTGCATGCCTTTAATCCCAGCACTTGGGAGGCAGAGGCAGGTAGATCTCTGTGAGTTCGAGGCCAGTCTGGTCTATAGAGTGAGTTCTAGGACAGTCAGAGCTACACAATGAAATCCTGTCTCGAAAAACAAAATAAACAACAGAGTGCAAAGAGTGCATAGACTTGTCTGAAAACAAACCAGGGAACTGTCTGTGCTTTGAAGAATTATACGATGTTTTTAAAAATACTTGTTTTTGTTCTTCATGAATTGCTTATATTTCTTTATTTCTTTCTAGAGAATTAGAAAGTGTTGGGCAATTTTGATGACTGCTTTATTTTTAACAGCTTATATTTACTGTTATTTCAAACTGCTGTTGTTTCCATTTCTGCTTATGTATCTTCTAAACTCCTTTAAGATCAAGTGTTGTGTGTAATATTCCTTATACCCCACATACCTAGAATGTACTAGTCATGATAGATGGATGTGTGATGGACAATGGATAGATAAATGACAAATGGGTGGGTGGATGGATGAGTAGATGGGTAACAGAGAGAGAGGGATGGGTAGGTGAGTAGATGTTAAATGGGAATACAGACAAATGGGTGGTAGATGGATGAGTAGGTGGACAGAAGGGTGGATGGATGGATGGATGGATGGATGGATGGATGGATGGATGGATGGGTGGATGGATGGATTAAAAGCTGAGTTCTTATCTGCCTCCTGTACTGGGTAGTCAGCCACATTAAGACAGGTCTAGATCTCTCCTTTCTCCCTCACATTACAACATCCAGAGAAGAATTGCAGGGTATAGGAAAGTCCAAACTACTTTTCTAATGCCTTCTGTTGCCACCTCACCCAATACCTCTCTGAGATAAGATAGGAAAGAGAGAGAGCCCTACCCTACACAAAGAACTATAGGGAAAGCTGAGAACAGGAGAAATAGTCTTCTCCAGGGAAGAGCATACAGATTGGATATCCAAAAACAAATAGCCAGCCCTGAGAATATGACACACAAGTAACATTATTCAAACTGACTAGGTTGTATTTATGTATTTAGGAATACATGCATATATATATATATATATATATATATATATATATATGCAATGACAGAGAAAAGAGGAGGCATGAATTTAAAAGAGAGCAAAGGTGAATAAATGTATAGGAGGATTTGGAAAGAGGAAAGGGAAGGGGGAATAACATAACTATAATCTCCAAAATGATTAAAATGCAAAAAAAATGTGATGAGGGGGGAGTAGGAGTGTACCTTTTCCTTATCATATCTCCCCAACCCCACAAACTGGGGTGCCATCACAAGGAAGTCCCACAGTCAGAGAGCACAGCACTGAGCATCACTTGTAATGCCCACTGAGCAACCAGATTCAAAACCTGCTCCAGTGAGGCAGGGTCAAGAGGTCTGCAAAGGCACCCCAAATGCTTCACATGCAAGTGGCTGGTGACCCACACTTGGGGAGTATTAGTCAGGCCACTCTGCCTCATTATGGGATATGCCCATGTTTCCCTTCCCATGAATACAATAATGAGATTATGAAGGTCAGAGCTGCGTTCTTGACTCTCACAGTTCAGGTGGAAGCCTGTCAACTGTCAGCCATGTTGGGCTTCCCACTGGAGGACCTAGTCCCTCTTGTGGCCCTGTTTACTTTCCGGGTTGCCTCTGGCCTCTGGCTTACTTGTCAGTCACAAGTCTTGATCCACCAGGTTGTTCAGACTCAAGAAAGTGTGTGAAAGTTTCTGAGGTAGGGCTCGTGTTCACGATCACCATGGATACCCTGCATCAACTGAGATGGACGCTCTTTCTCAAAATCAAGTTTGCGAATGTCACAGATTTTCACAATAAGGGAGATAGCTGGGGTTAGACATGAGGCCTGTCTCCTGATGTTAAGCGACAGGCTTGCTATCCTAGCTAGGACAACATGTTCATTGACTACTCAAACATTCCCTGCCCATAGCCTCTCCTTCTCCTACTTCACATTCCAACTTTGTGTCAAACCAGGCTGGATCCAACAACCTTCCTCACTGAGTAGAGAGTAGGCACTCTCTCTCTACACTTTCTCCTTGCGTATGCCTGTGTCCAGCGGAAAGGCCACCTCCTGGAGCTGATGACTGAGTCAACAAAGGAAAGAGAGACTTTATATTATTACTCATTGTCATCATCCTTAACTCAGCCACCATACCCAGTCCCACTCAACATCCCCACATTGAAACAGTATGGGTATTAGCAGCCAGGGGGTTCATTTCACTTCCTATTTGCTGTGACCGTTCTCCCCTGGAAGTCCAGCCTTCCTCGGAGTCTCACACTTAGGAGACACTTCAGCTCAAATCTCCTCTATCCAGTCTATCATGTTTGAAGTCATCAGGAAGCATAAGTCACAACTGGAACTGCACAGGTGTCTTATTTTAATAATGTTTTTCATTTATCACCTGTTACATATATGTGTGCACATGTGTTCCTCGCTATATATTATTTTTTTAGTAGAGAGTCATTTTTAGAATAAATGCATTTGCAGCTGATTGAAAACAAGTAACATTCATATTACTAAGCCCCCCCAAAATGTTAATGGATAGAAAAACAGGTTCTTGAAATGATTCATGAGCCAATCTGTTCACAGTGTAAATAACACAGGAAAAGGCCCTGGGAGCCTGCCCCACATCTCAGCACAAGAAAGCTAAGGTCCTCAACATGTCTCCTACTCTGTCACAGGCCCTGTCATTATGGAATAATCCCTCCAGGGAAGCACCGTTTGGGTCTTACCTGAGATAAAGACATTTTCAGGGCATCTGGAAAGGTACGGTCCCTGCTTTGTTCAGGACAGAGGATGCATGATTCAGGTGAGTGACAGAGCCCCTGGGGAGGGCGGATATACTTCACCTGAGCAACCCACGGTGACTACAGGAGCTTGTCTCCCGGTTTCCACTTCAAGCCTTTGTCCCCTACAAGCTCCTCAAGAACACGTAACTGACTTTACTGTGTGCTTGGGGGCTGTCCTTTCCTGATCTGTGAAGGAAAGAATAATTTCCCCCAAATGTTCTGAAAGAGTTTGTAGAACTTTAAAGGGTTGCATAGAATTCTCAAAATCAGCTACATGGCCATAAAATGCCACCACCGTGTGCAAAGCCAGTACTGACCGGAGAGGACATGGGTGTCTGAGTCCCTAACATAAGCAAAAACTGCTCGCTCAGGAGCAGGAACCACATGAAGAAATTGTCTTAGACATTTCTAGATGCTGTTTCTCCCCAGATCGAGAGCTCTGGAGACAGGCACTACAGCTATTTCAGCTTCATGGATAACAGAACAGGGGTTCAGAGGGGTTAAGTCACTTCCTCCCAAGTCACAGAGCTATCCCATGTGTAGGGGAGATATCCCATCTACGGTCTGTATAGATTGTGGTACCTGACCAGCTAAAGTAGAAAGTGGAGCTTTAGATTTTGGGCTAACTGCTCTCAAACCAGTTATCTGGGAACTCAAAATCAAAGATACTGTATTCCCTAAAAGTCAATTAAATGAGAACTTCGGAGAAGGGCTGAGCCTTGGCATAGGCATTCAGGATCCTCCAGTGACTGACCCCACAGCCAGGACACAAAACAGCTCAATTCATTGCCTGCCCATTTCACATGCAGGAAAACTGAGCCTCGGAACTCAGTGTGACATGCCCAGAGTCGTGTCATCAGGGAGGCCGTGTGGAAATAAAGGTCTGGGTCAGAAGACTGCTTCTCCAACCCAAGGAACATCAGAGATTGACAGCAGTCACCAGAAAGAACAGAAAGGCTGGATATCACCTGCCCCACACACCCCAGGAGGAAGCCACCCTGTTTACTGTGACCTCGGAGTGGAAACGGGATCATACCTACCACCTTCTCCGCCCCTGACATTGTCACTTCTCATGGAAATGAACTGTAATCACATTAGATCATTGCACTCTGCAAGATGCTCATGTGCGCTAGAATGCAGCTTCCTGGCCATCGCTTCACAGCCTACAATCAGGAGACCCGACACTGAGGGACTCAGAAGAGCACAGGTGGGACCAGGCTGTTCACCTGAAGATCTCTTTGTTGGGCCTGACGCGGTGTTGTATAGCTCTTTCCTCCCAATGGGATAGTCCCTCTTAGAGGAAGAGAGAGGATCATAACACTCAGAAAGGTGTGGAAAGCTTCAAGACTCACAAGGTTCTTCCCAAAGGCTATGTAAACTATAACAATTGCAGGAAGACCCTTCAGTGGAACTGCCTGCAAGCTGTGCAGGGAGTTCCGAGGATACAGTGCTCCCGAATCGTCAAGCTGGTGATGCATGTGACTCATTCATGTTCCTGTGAGTAACCCCAATAAACTCCTTGGTGCACCCAAGTAGACTTGGGTGAAATGATTTCTTTGGTGTATCACCAGTGTCCTATCTGGAGTGAGTAAGTATTCGTTCACATCTCTCCCCAACACATAACAAAGGGGCTTTGCTTTCTAATGTGGCTGTCTGCTGCCCCACAGGTTTGTGATTTCAGTAACTGAGAAGCCAGCTCTAAAGACTTGGCTTCCTCGTGCCTTCTTCAAGGGAGTTTTTGATCTCTAGGACAGCACATACTTTGTGACCTGAGTCTGTTAGACTTCCTAAGCTCACCTAAGGAATGAAAATCATCCCCCAGCCTTGTGGTACAGATGTGGATGCAGAACTGAGGTTCCCCACCCCGAGGAAGTCTGGCAACTCTCACAGGTGGCTCACCTCTCCACTCTCCATGAACTTGACCTCAGCTCCTCTAGCTCCACAGCCAAGGTTGAATGAGGTCTGCAGCTAATAAAACTTGCATAAAACACACAACACAGAGCCAGATACCAGCTGCTCTGATCTTGATGAATAATTTAGAAACGAATTACCCTTTTGCAAATGAGTCCAATAAAGCAAGGCTCATTGATGCCTACCCGCAGAGCCTTCCTTCCCAGCCCTCCGGCCTACAGCTGCTGTAATTAAGGCGCAGTCCCAGTTAAGGAAGAATTCCACTGATGGGGGAATGAAGTGCCCTTCCCTTCCACTTTCTCCTTCAGAAAAAAAAAGGGGGGTGGCAGAGAGCTAATGTGTAAGATTCATTTCTAGAAGGGGCCGTCCATCAAGCTGGAGCTCTGTGCTACCTCATTATCTTGGTGAAATGTCAATAGTCAGTGCTGGTCTATTTGGTGCCAACAGAATTTTGTCTTTCAATCTTCCCTGTCAAAGCCTGGACCAGACTTCCTTGTCTCTAAGCAGCTTATAGGAGAGCTGGACAGGGGCAAAGCAAAGGGAAGATGGTCTATCTGATTGAGCAAGAGTTAAAAGGCTAATAAAAAATGTCAGAAGGACACCTGAGGGACCAAGCTGAACACCAAGAAGAATAAGGGCAGGAATAGATTATAATGGACAGGATAGAACTGAATTTTTACAAGAGAGACAGGCAGACAGAGATAGAAAGACAGATATGGACAGACACATGCTCACAGAAGCCATGTGAAAATAAAGGTTGGGGGACAAAGGGCTACTTCTATAAGCCAAGGAATATTGAAACAAGAAAGGGAACCAAAGAGATTCTCCCCTCCTCCCCAGGAGTCCCTTCCTCTTCTGTAAGATGAAGAATTTACTGTGAGTCTCCAGGGCTCAGGTGACTGGAGTTGCAGTTAGTGGTAGAGATCCCTTGCCTAGCACATATGAGGCCCTGGGCTTATGCCCAGCACCATCCCTTCCTCCACTGAGAGAGAGAGGGGGAGAGAAGGAGGGAGAGAGGGAGGGAGGGAGGGAGGGAGGGAGGGAGGGAGGGAGGGAGGGAGGGAGGGAAGGAGAGGAAGAGAGGGAGAGAGAGAGAGAGAGGGAAGGAGGGAGAGAGAGATAAATCTTCATGTCCTATCACATCACCCCTGTACCCCTGAACCCCTGCCCATGCCAACTCGGAGCTCACAGGCTCCACAGGGCCCTTAATGAACAACATTAAAGATTCTGCTGTGTCACAATATATTCCTCTGGAAGACAAACACTTTAAAGCTTTGTCACCTAGTCAAGTTAGACAATGAGATGCTGTTTTGGTTTTTCTAGACAGAATCTCACTTTATTAACCAGGCTTCCCTGGAACTCACTGCATAGCCCAGATTGGCCTCAAACACTAGGCAATCCTCCTGCCTCAGCTCCCAAGTGCTAGATTTATAAGCACTAGCCACCACACCTGGCTTTATTTTTGAAAAACATTAAGTATTTGTCTCTGAACCTGCTACCTTCTTATCTAAGTAGCGGACAGGGCTTTTCAATGGTCCATTTACAAATAGGAAAAAGAAAAACTCTCAAGAAGGAATTGTAAGAACAGGTAAGATCATAGACTCACTGAGCCCATGGCACTGGATTTACCTCATCACCATCTCCACCCAACATCAAGGTCAAAGTCCAGGTTGGCCATGACCGAGAGCCTGACCCTCCCATGAATAGTCATAGCTTTCTGGCTGGTGAGGCTCACTTACCAGGTGGGGGCTGAACCACAGTCAGGTTGACAGTTAAGGACTTGCTGGCCTGGAGGTTCATCAGCTCTGCCACACATGTCAAGGTACCATTGCCCAGCGGTGTGAGCGTCAGGACACTCAAGGCCCTCGTAAAATCACCCGGATCCAGAAGGGAATAGTAGCTGGAATGGCTTACTGGGACCTCAAGCTCCCAGGAAATATCTGGAAGTGGGGTCCAGCCCAGAGCATAGCAAGTCACATTACAGGGCTCACCCTCCGTGACTATACGGCTGTTGCTAGAAATGTTCAGGGTCCCCATAACTAAAGAGAAGAGAGAAACAAGCTCAAGAATAACAGCCTTACGATTCTCCCAATTTTAGCTTCAAATTACATCTCATGAGACTTTCTTCCCAGGCCCCAGGAAGGCTGTGTCTGCCCCAGGAAACCATAGTTCAGGTTTTATCTGCCATATCTACGTGCACCTGCTGGGTTCTTACAAGAAGGTGAAGTGTCTCCCAAGAATAATGAGAAATAAAAGCCAAGGACCCCTGGAGTGGAGCTACAGGATTCTCTTAGGCAGTCCTGGAAACAGAAGCAAGGAAGGAAATAATCCATATTCTTTCCCCTGAGACTCAGAAATAGCAAATATCTTCTCTTAAGTTTGGGCCAGTCGCCTTCATTTTACAATTTGGGGTCATAAACTTTTTTGTTGTTTGTTTTGTTTTGAGACAAAGTCTCGTTAGCCCAGTCTGGCCCCAAACATCACTCCACTTCTTGTCTCCATCTTCCAAGGGCAGGGAAGACAAGCATGTGCCATCTCATCCAGTAGTAAACTTAAAAAAAGAACTGCCTTGGATATTCCTTTAAAATATGCTTCGTCATAAATTACATCAAAATCAAATCTATTATGCACTGAACTAACTCAATGAAGTTTCAGAATTATTGACTTAGACCAATATTTTCTTAAAGGACCCACTTGCCAGAGGCAGCGTACACGCTGCAAGGAATCCATCTGAAAATGATGTTTACTTGTGCTGACATTTCCAAAATAACCTGAAGGTTGGCCCTGGCAAAGACACAGCCTTAGTGACATACATAGGCATTCAAATGTTCAAATTCAAACATGCTACAAGGCACCACCCCCAGCTGCTTGATAGAATGGAAAGAACACTGGACAGAGAATCAAAAACTCTACTCTCATTCATGGTTCTGCAGCACAGCTCCATCGCTCAGAGCAAATCACGGAAATTTGGGGTCTTGGGGCTCCCACTCTGCGTTTTCTATCTCTAAGGGGATAATTTGACCAGAATGCATGATTTTCAAACACTTTGGTTTCAATTCCTTTTTCAAAGCCACCAGAGACTCCAAAGAACTTCCTTTGTGTGGATAGTAACTACATAAATGATTATAAAATATTTACTTAAAAGTAACAACCGTAACTCATTACCTGTTAATGTAAATGAACACGTTTCCACTAAACTGTATTTTTAAACTAATAAAAAAAAATAAATAAACCAAGTAGCAATGTTTACCTATGCAAATCTCTGTTGTGTTCAGCTAGATTTCCAAGCTGCCAGCTTTATTCATATGTTACAAGACTGCTTTGTTTGAAGAGTGCAGAAAGAAATCTGACTTCCCACAGAAGCGCAGCTGGAGCAGCACAGAGTGTTGGATGGCCTTTTTAAAGAACTGTGGGTATTCTTTGAGACCACTTCAAAACTCAATCAGGAGAGTTCTCTTGAAGGTAAGCTCACGAGAGAACCTGAACCCACAGTGAGTGAGGGCTTTCCCTCACTCTCCCTCTAGCCTGTGGCTCTATCTGGCACTTGACTAGATTTTTGCCCTTGTGTGATTTGTGTGTATCACCATACTCAGTCCTGTGGACAATGCTGGCCTGCGATTTAGAAGACCTTTGCAACATGTGGCATGAAGCTCCCCTGTGCACTCAAGAGAAGGAACCTGGAAAAGAGTCACTCGCCTGTTAGCACCGCCTTAGGTCGTTATGAGAAGTCATGCCCTGGAGTGGGGGAAGACCAGAGTGGCTCTGCCATATCTCTTCACTCTGAAATGTTATACTTCCTGGATGCTACCTGAGAATACGCAAGATGTCTGTGCTGGCCTTAAGCCCTCCTGTAGATGAGTCAGTGAGACTGGGTTGGCTTAAATCTGAAGGGCGTAGGTTTCACATGCTCATTGTTTTTTTCAGCTCCTCTGTTTTGTTTGATGGACTTAAGATAGCAGACAATGGAGGCCCTCCGGATGCCTCAGCGGGGAGTCGCTTGCTGCTGTGCCTAATAGCAGGAGTTTGAGCCCCAAGACACTCGGTGGAAGGAGAGAACGAACTCCCACAAGCTTCACCCATAAACACTCTTGCACGTGTGTGTGCACAATGAATAAATATCAAAAAAAAATTATGATGACAGGTCCTAGGAGGGATGGAACTGCCTTAGATCATGACAGAAGAACATGAACTCAGGTCCTCCGGTCCTTGGAAAGCTAGAGAGAGCATTGTATGAATGAGTGAATGGCAAGTTGGGCAGTAACTGGGCCAGTGCAGCCATGTGGAGGATTTGCTGTGTCTCCTCCCCGACTGGAGGAGCCTTTTCTGGGTTATCCACTCGCTCTCCTGACAAACAGGTATTCAAAAGTGAGAGGACTCGAGCTGGAATTGTATCTATCTGCTCTATTGAAACACGGGAAGGAAAAGTGAATGGGCCTTGGGTAGTTTGTGGACGTTTCCTTTCTCCAAGACTGTGTTTCTGGGGAAAGCCTGTTGCTTAGTGTTCCTGTGACAACAGTGCAGCTCTGTCCCGCTCCGGTCCCCATGCAGGGCCTCAGAGAGAGCGTCAATGCCCTGGACACTAAACCCAAAGGCTTCAATTACCACTACTGTATACAGTTTATGCCAGACGCATTCAGGCAGATGTACAGGCTTGGCGCTTTGGGAAACACTTCAGAACTGCGTGCATTTTTCAGCTGTACATGCCATGAGCACAGCAGTAAGGAGCCCCACCTTTCAATCTGTATTCCCTTGATGTATGACTACCCACTTCCTCTCTCGTGGCCCCGAGGGCTGGGTGTGGGCTGAGATCCCGACTTCTATCAGGCCCCAGAGAACTGACCATGGACTGAGACCTCACTCCTACAGCCCCCATATGACCTACTTCTACTCTCTCAGAGATGCCCCCACTTCAAGAAAACACTATCTATGAGTATTTAAAATGTGTCTCTATGGGGGCTGGAGAGATGGCTCAGAGGTTAAGAGCACTGCTTGTTCTTCCAGAGGTCCTGAGTTCAATTCCCAGCAACCACATGGTGGCTCACAACCATCTGTAATGAGATCTGGTGCCCTCTTCTGGCCTGCAGGGATATGTGCAGGCAGAACACTGTACACATAATAAATAAATAAATCTTTAAAAAAAAAAGTTGATTCTCTTAAAAATATATACATAAATAAATAAATAAAATGTGTCTCTGAAGGTCTGCTGTCCTGAAACTGTGTGTGTGTGTGTGTGTGTGTGTGTGTGTGTGTGTGTGTGTGTGTGTGTGTAGGTCAGAGGCCAGTCAATATTAAGTGTCTTCCTTAATCATTCTTCGTCTTTTTTTTTTTTTTGGAAACAGAGTCCCCCACTGAGCCTAGAACTCACCAATTTGATTAGTCTGGCTGTCCAGCAAGCCCCAAGTATCTGTCTGTCTCCACCAGCTGGAACTGCAGGCTTGCACTACTACATCCAGATTTCCCATTTGGGTTCTGGGAGAATCAAACTCAGCCTCTCATGTCTGCATAAAAGCACTTTACCAACTCAGCCAGCTCTCTTCTATTCATCTTTGGGTCCCACTAAGTGCCTAGAACAGTATGCTTTGTCCAGGAATTAAAAAAAAAAGTTCATGTGGTAATTTCTACGAGCCAGACATTACAGTGAAGGCTTTCTATCGACCCACCCATCCCATGCTACAACAGCCCTCCGATGAGCAACCCAGAGCCAAAGTCACTGTGTGGATGGACATAACACTGAATGGGACAAAGCTTTGGAGTCTTCGGTGGTTTTGACACCTGACCCTCACAGCAGATGTGTGAGCTGAGCAGAGGGGCCTCATCCAGAGGAAGGAAGGGAGCCAGCGCAGGGATCTCACTGGTTGACAAATGAGAAAGGTAAAAGCAGAACTCATGTCCTGTGTTCTTTTCATTGTAACTGAATTACCACCAGAGAACCTGGGCATGCAGACTTGGCCGAGAGTTCTAGGTAACCCATGAAAATCACTACTTAGAAAATATCACTATACCATTAATGAAACCACATGAATTAAAGATAACCCAAAGTAAAGAATCACCAATGTAATTCAATTTCTTAAGTAAACAATCATTTTTAAATGCAAATACAAATAGATAGACATGCTTTTCCACCAAATATTATCACATTTGATTTGGCAACAGACAGAATCTGGCATTTCACTGGGGTAAAGAAATAAGTAGATATAAAAAAAATAATCTTAAAGACATAGCTTGTAATCATGAGAAATGCTGTCACAGAAATCAAAACTCGGGAAAGCTTGGGACAGGGCTCAACTCAATGGGAGAGCCCTGGATAGAGATCACAAAGACCTGGGTCTGGTCCCCAACACCATAAAAAAATTTAAAAAAATTAAAATTAAAAAAAAACTGATAGGAAACTGTAATCCACTAAGCACAACCTCTATTGATAATATATAAACTCACTTTCAAAACGTGTCAAGGGGTTTTGATTTGGGTAAAACTATCTAAAGCCTCATAAGACACATCCTTTATCATTGTGTAATGATCTTCAGGAGACCAAATTACCTTTACAGATGAAAATAAGTTATGGTAGTATAGACTAGTGTCTACCCTTTCCTCTCAAATACGTGGCGTGTTTGGAGAACATACACCTTTGACTGTAACAGCTATGGACACTGGAGCAAGAAGAAAAACAGGCAGAGAGAGAAAGTGCTTTCAAAGAGAGAAAGCCGTTACAGCAGTCTTCCGTGTCCATAACGTGTATGATGAAGGATAAGCTGGTACGCAAAAAGCTAGAGAAGAGGTCATGACCGCCAGCTGCCCAACTCTGGGGAGCTGCAACTACATGAAGAACTCCAGGAGATGGCTTCAGAAAGGCAACTAGACGCCGGAGTAGATTAGATGGAGAAGAAATAAACCCATTTCAAAAGGGGAGTGGTGAATAGGATTAAACAAGGAGAGGGAGCCAAACAGGAAAGGAGGGAGGGAGAGAGGGAGGGAGGGAGGGAGGGAGGGAGGGAGGGAGGGAGGGAGGGAGGGAGGGAGGGAGGGAGGGAGGGAGGGAGAGAGGGAGGGAGGGAGAGAGGGAGAGAAGAGAGAGGAAGGGAGGGAGAGAGGAAGGGAGGGAGACATGAGCTCAGCAAGCATTTGCTCCGAATATTCAGCATAATGAAGTCTAGACTCTGCAGGAAAGAAGGATGCAGGGGTAGAGGGACGTAACCAATACACACAAAAGCAGTCATCAGTTCAGAATTGCAGTACATGCCGCCATATCCGAATGTGGACCCCAAGTGTCACGACACAGCTCAGAAGGCCCTCTGGACCCCAAGTATCACGACACAGCCTCAGAAGGCCCTCCGGACCCCAAGTGTCACGACACAGCTCAGAAGGCCCCCGAGTGTCACGACACAGCTCAGAAGGCCCCCGAGTGTCACGACACAGCTCAGAAGGCCCTCCGGACCCCGAGTGTCACGACACAGCTCAGAAGGCCCTCCGGTGACTCACCTTGCACTGAGAGGAAGGCGGTTCCAAACACGTCGCTGTTCTGCAGGCTACACCGTACAGACCCCGAGTCTCTGGGCTGCACATCGTGGATGATCAGCTCGGAAATGAAGCTGTTGCTCCCATTGTAACTGGCGGAGGTGAAGCGGTCGTTGGTGATGATGGTTTCCTGGGAAGTGATACTCAGCTCCACAACATCTTTGAGAGCCCACATGATAAGCTTCCAGCCATGGGTCACAGTGCAGTTGAAGCGAGCCTCTGAGCCCTTCAGGACTGTTACATTTTGAGGACCTTCTATGATCTGATAACTGGATCCAGAAGCTAGAAGGCAACCAGTTTTTCAGGGCAGTAAATGAATTAGCTGACATAAGTCAACGATGTCATTTAATCTTCTGTTTGCCAGCTGTCATGCTCTGAGTGTCCATCAGAGGGCTCGGCCTCTCAGCCTTATTGGTCCTGAGGCCAGGGACCAGGGCTGCTGGTAGATACATGGCCAATGCATGCCTCCTTCCACTCTCCCCTAGAGGAGAAGCACTGACTTGAACACCATTCCCTAGAAGCTCACAGTCTAGAAAACAAGGTGGATAACATCCTGAAGAATGACACCCCAGCGTAACCTCTGACCTCCATGCACACACATGCACACCCACATAAACACACACACAATGGAAACAGTCTCCTTGACATAAGAAACTTCCTGGATTCGGTTAGCCAGCATTTTATTGAGTGTTTTTGCATCAATGTTCATGAGGGAGGTTGGTCTGTAGTTCTCTTTCTTTGTTGCAGCTTTGTGTGGTTTGGGTATCAGGGTAACTGTAGTCTCATTAAAAGAGTTTGGTAATGTTCCTTCTGTTTGTATTGTGTGGAACAATTTGAAGAGTATTGGTATTAGCTCTTCTTTGAAAATTAGCCTTGGTGCAGTGGGAAGGGGCTTGGACCTGCCTAGGCTCAGTGTGCCAGGCTCTGCTGACTCCCCATGGGAGACCTCGGTTTGGGGGATGTCGGGATGTGGGGTGGCTTGGGAGAGAGGACTCGGGGGTAGGAGGAGGAGGTGGGATCTGTGGGTGGTATGTAGAGTGAGTAGAAAATTTCTTAATAAAGAAAAATGAAAACAAAAAAAAGAAACTTCACAGTCTATACTAATCACCTCTCCATTTTCCTAGTCCAGTGTGACACTCTATCTTGACATTATGCTACAGTCTCAGACCCCACACTGCCTCCTTCTTACTGGATCTTTGTAGTGAATGGGAAAGCAGAATGGACATGTGGCTAACAGCTGGGGAGAAATAAGGGATGTAGAGTAGAGGGCAAACAGAATGGCCCTGGTGATAGGCCTTCAGAGGAGACAGAGCCAACCACATTAGATGATGGAACCCACTGAGGAAGAGCAGAATGAGAAGGAAGGGGTCCCGAGAGGAGCCCAGGCAGGTCTGAACTGTGTGCTGAGCTTCTGGGATGATGACAGAAAAAGCCAATGTCACTTCTGGGCCACCAGCTGCACCCCAAAACATCCCTGCACATGCATCCAGGGAGAACATCTCAAAACAGGTAGATGTTTGTGTATAGCATCCCCACCCTACCTCCATGCTCCAGATGTCTAAGAGTCCCATTACTTCGGGTAGACCAGATGCTCCTTCATAAGATCATACCCTAACACCAAATTCATCCTCAGAGCAACTTTCTCTCCATCTCCAGTTTGTCCCAATTCTACCCTTGGGCCACTAGACAGTATTAAAGTACCAAATTTATCAAGTCTTTCTGGCCCAGGGCCTTTGCACATGAGCAGCCTGGAATCCAGTCTCACTTGCTCCTGGGTTCCTGGCCCAGTCATCTGCCATCTCAGACCATCCTGTTTATGCTAAACTGTCCTACCATGGGCTCTCCACTGAGAGGTTTCTTCAAAGAAACTGGCACAATGGTGACTTACATGTTTTGTTTCTGTCTTTGTTCTCACTCAATGCCTGTTTGTCCTTCTAGGCTCTGGTGCCTATGACTCAACTATGTGACACTTACCAGGGGTTCAGTGAATATTTGCTGAGCAAATAAATGAGGTAACCAAGAACTATGTAAGTCATGAGATTATGGGCAAGGTAGAGAGGAGGAAGGAAGGAATGAGAGGAGAGAGGAAAGGGAGGGAGAGAGGAGAGGAGGGAAAGGCTTGGCAGAGCCCTGTGGGCATGTGGAGCTAAGTCTGTAAGTGAAGATGACTCAACTCCACAAGACTTTGTGGGATGAAATATCTAAGGGGTTCAGTATCATTATAAATTCCCCCTGGGGACTCTAAAACCAGCCCATAATACTCTGCCCTCCTGATGTGGCCATCTTCAAACCTCAAACCAGATCCATCTTGATTCAAACCAGTACTTAAGACAATATCCATAAATATATATATATATTATATATATATATGGTTTTATATATATATCTGTGTGGTAGAATATTATTTTAAGATGTGTTACATTTGCTGTGGGACATTTGTTTAACAATACAAAGATGTGTTGCATTTGTTTATGTTGCATTTGTTTAACTCTGTGAAGCTGTGTTACTGTGCCTGTCTAAAACACCTGATTGGTCTAATAAAGAGTTGAATGGCCAATAGCAAGGCAGGAGAAAGGATAGGTGGTGTTGGCAGGCAGAGGGAATAAATAGAAGAAAAAGAGAGATCAGGAAGCAAGAGAGATGAAGGAGCAAGAGAAGGAGGAGAGGAGGACATCAGGGGGCCAGCCACACAGCCACACAGCCACACAGCCACACAGCCACACAGCCACACAGCCACAGAGTAAGAATGAAAGTAAGATTATAGAAGTAAGAAAAGGAAAAAGCCCAGAGGCAAAAAGTAGATGGGATAATTTAAGTTAAGAAAAGCTGGTGAGAAAAAAGCCAAGCTAAGGCCGGGCTTCATAAATAATAATAAGACTCAGCATGTGATTTATTTGGGAGCTGGGTGGTGTGCCCCTCAAAAGAACAGAAGCAACCAACAACATTTCTGATTATATATCTTTCTGATTGTATATCTATGATTTTATATATATATATATATATATATATATATATATATATATATATTTCTAAACTATACATATATCAGAAAAACTAAACCCAGAGTTCATCCAGTTCTTTCCAGTCATTAAAGGATCTTTGTAACCTCAAAATGCCCCTACAGTTTGGATTAATGGTGGCCTATTAGCCCCAGGCTCAGTCCCTAAACTGTTCGCAGACCTGGTGTTCCTCTCTACATGCCCAGCAGGCCCCTACAGACTGCTCCTTACTGTGTGCTGTTAGATGGAGGACCCTCACACCTTTACCTCTGGACTCCTCAGTCAGGTGCTCCTTGGCTTCACGTGCAAACACACCCAAAAGTGGAATTTCCCAAACCTGACCCTCTGATACACTGCCATTTCCTACTTAGTTTCACTCTGTTTCATGTCTGTTGACACCATCACACCTGGGCTCTTAAAGCTCAGTGTCTGCCCATCCAGAATGGGGCACTCAAGCTTCTGAAGTACAGACAAGCATGGCCGCCCACACAGTTAGTAGAACTGGGAGCATTTGGGGAGCCGAGGGACAGATGGAGCTGTTCATTGGGTGTTCTTGTCTCCAAGTGGATGTAAGGATGAGTCGGTTTGTGACTTGAGTTTGTGACAAGTCGTCCAGGGCACTTTAGCCTGCAAATGTCCCTGCATTACTTCTGCTCTTCTAGACAGCATGCCTCCAAGTTGCCACAATAGGAGACACAGAGAAAGCCAGGTCCCAGAGGCAGTGGACAAGGAGTCAAGACCTAATTAACCCACAGCTGGGTGCACAGACTCTGAGGGTTTTGAGACCTTCGGAGTCAGTCCACCCCACTCCACACGGGCCTTGGATCCTCGGGAGTCCACCCCAGCTGATGCCCCAGGATTCCTGTTGACAAGGCTGTGTTGAGGGTCAGAGACGTGCCACATTATGAGGCTTGGGGATCCCACCCTACATACCACAAAAGTCAAGAAGACACAGACAGGAGACAACCTGAGCCAGCCTTTCCTTGAAAGATACAAAGAGATTGAAGAGGTGAGAAGCAGGTGGGAAAGATATCTCAAAAAGTGAAACAATTCAACCTCAGGCACCTCATGGTGTAAGGGAACATCCTAATGGGGGCCATGCAGGGGTCAGAGGCACTAAGGGGACCTTCTTGGGGTAGAGTTACAATAATAGGAATGAGAGCTCCTGAGGGGGTGGCCATGAGACAGAGATGCAGAGGAGGGCCCGGGGAGGACCAACTGTAGCCAATCCTGCTGCATCTTCTGTTCACCCTTCCTCCTGCCCTGCTTTTGAAGTCTGTAAACAATCCACCCACCCACACCTACCTGTCAGCCCAGCCAGGATGACCAGCACAGCCAGGACACCTCTCCAGCTGCCCTCCATTTCAGCATGATCTTCCTCACCTGAAACAGGAGGATGAAAGGAAGAGTGATGTTTAGAGCCGAAGGGATCTACCGTGCCACTCAGACACTTGGGACACCTCTGGAATCATTGCCATCTAGGTAGGGCAGCATTCTCTCAGAAGATGCATTTGGGGCTCATCACAGAACCATGGGTGGGAAACTGGGCATGGCCCCATCACTGTGTTCACACAGACCTCTGAGAACTCTGGTAAGCTCACTTTAGAGAATCTCTGAAGGACATGACCTAACTTTAAGCCCATGTATAGCTGACAAGACTCCAACAGAACAACCTGACTCAGAGTTTCTGGCCAAAAGGTACAGCCTGGTTGCCTGCTCTTCATTTCCACCTCCAAGGCAAACACCTGTCTGTCATGAGCTCACAACCTCGTAAGGGAAGACAGGACCCAGTGAATAAATCATAGTAGAGGCAATTAGAAGGCGGTGAGGCTTGGGAAGAGAAAGAGAACCAGTAGAGCGTAGCGCACAGGGGTTGGCCATCACTTCAAGCAGGTGGTCATGGACAGGCTCCCGGCAGCAACCACGCGCGTGTTAGTAGAAAAACAGAAGAAACGGCAGGGGCAAAGGTCATGTCTGAGGAGCTGCAGAGAGGGCCCCGTGCGGAGTGAGGGGTGGGTGAAAAGGGTAAGGCCATCCTCATGGAGGCTGAGTGAGCCCTGGTGGCCGTTTGACCGCACAAGAGGTTCCCCTTGGGTCCACCCTCCTCCAGAGCCCTGCTTCTTTGATGACCCACATGCTCACCACCCATCTCAGGGTTCTTCCTTTTGTTTGCCCTGCCCACAGCATTGTGCATCCCCCTGGAGAGCTTGGCACGTGCTCGCTGCACAGTGAACCACCGTGAGTCATCTGCAAAACCACTGCTCCTGCCCTCGGGACAGGGCCTGTTTCCCGGATTTTTTTTTTTCCCCAGCACTCACTTGCAGAGCAAAGACACAGGAAGCTTCCATTGTGGCCTCCACAGATACCACACAGCCTGCTGACACCTGGTCCCTCTAAGCTGAGCAGTGCTGGGTCCCCGCAGGACTCTGGTGGTGGGATTTTGTAACGTGGACACTCCTGTCCAGTCCTCTGCACTCCTTTCTGCTCTGCTGGGCCCAGAAGCACCACAGCCGGCACAGAGTCCACACTGGCAAGGGAAATTCCCACCTCGAAGGCTGTGCATATTCCAGGTGTGAGGACAAGAGTTTCCATTCCCGGGCAGCAAAGATGCTGAGGCCTGTGACTCACCCTTTACACCTAAACTCATCCCCAGGTACCCCAGCTCAGGAAGGGGGATTAGGGTAAGGTTTTGCCCCTTTGTCTCTCTGATGTATTTCAAACCTCAGCATGTACACTGAACTTTAACTACCCACATTCCTACCTTGGGGTTGAAACACCTCCACTAAGGCACCGTCCTGCTGTGGGCCTGAAGTCCTTGGGCAGAACTGGAGAATGTGCCTCCTCCACAGGGGTCACCTGGCAGCCAAGCTGCTGCTGAAGTCACAGCCTTCTGAGACTGATGCCCGAGCCCAGATCCAGTCTTACAAAGTGGGGAATAAATCATTTGCTAATTTTCAAGTTCAATTAACACAAGTTTGCAAGGAAACTGCTCTATCGGTCACCTGGAATGCCGGCCAGCAGAAGAGGAGGGAGACTCCACTGCCCGGTTCTGAAAGCTGCTGCACAGGCTTGGTTGTGGTTGCTTTTGTTCGGGTTGGTTGATTTGTTTTGTTTTGTTGTGTTGTGTTGTTTTGTTTTAGAATAGGGTCTTGTGTAGCTCAAGCTGGACTCAGAGACACTGGGGTGCAAAGGATGTTTTCCAGCTCCTGCCTCCATCTCCCCAAGTGCTGAGGTGACAAGTCAGCGCCACTATTCCCAGCCTGAAATTTGAATATTTCACTGAAAGCCACAGATCATTACTGAAACTGCAGTGAGGGAAGGGCAAAGGTCATCAGGAAATGCCTCAACCACCGATAAATGGGGTGGGTCAGCTATAGCATAAGGGCATGCTCTTTAACCCGGGGAGAACTCCCCTTGGGAGCTTCCTGCCTGCCTGTGTCACTCTGTGTGTCCCACATGCCAGCTATCTCCACTGCCCCATAGCTGTCCCAGGCCAGCAGCAGAATCCAGGAGTCAGCAGTGAGGCCACTGCAACAGGATGGACATATGGACACAGCATTTGAGAGTGTGTGCAGGCACTGACATCATCAAAAATGGACATTTAAGGATAGCCAAAATTATGTGTGATTTAATTAAGTATGGACCTACGCCAGAAATCTTTAGTTAATACCCCTATGGCGGTTGACCCAAATGTGGGGAATATTATTTTAAGATCTATTACATCCACTTATGCTGTGGAATAGTCATTTAATTATACAAAGATGAGTTGCATTCTTTTATATTGCATTTGTTTAATTCTGTAAAGCTGTGTTACTTTGCCTGTCTAAAACACCTGATTGGTCTAATAAAGAGCTGAACAACCAATAGCTAGGCAGGAAAGGGATAGGCAGGGCTGGTGGGCAGAGAGAATAAAGAGAAAAGTGAGAAGAAAGGAAGGAAGGAGAAAAGGAGGAGGAAAGGAGGACACCAGGGGCCAGCCACCCAGGCGGCTACAGAATAAGAAGAAAGGCATATAGAATAAAGAAAGGTAAAAGCCCAGAGGCAGAAGGTAGGTGGGATAAGTTAAGAAAAGCTGGCTAGAAACAAGCCAAGCTACAGCCAGGCATTAATAAGCAAGAATAAGTCTCCATGTGTTGATTTGGGAGCTGGTGGTGGCCCAAAGAGCCAAGAGTAAAAAACCAATTACACCCAAACCTGAGACTCAACTTCTCATTCATTTTGCTGCAGAAAGCTTTGTTTGAATGACCTACTTTTAAAAACTGCCATCTTTTCAAAAACATACGTCTAATTAAGTTTTGTTAACATCCTACCCATTCTTCATTGGCCTGACTAGCGAGGCACAAAAAAAACCACCCAGAAAACCTGACAGGTCTCCCCAGTAACTTGAAAGAAAGACCATGAATCTGCGTTCTCATAATGCTAGCTCCTTGTTTTTGAACTGCTGAAAATATTTTATCCAAAGGGTCTAAACATGCTGTTTCAGGCAGAGCAGAGGGCCAAACGCTTCTCGGGGACAGGAGAATTGTTTGGAGTAAAGCTGAGTAAAGTCCTCCGACTGACCTGCTCCAGTGCAAGATCCCGGCGTTTCTGCTACACTTTGGAGCCTGCAAGTGCGCACCTGCGTTCAGAACTCCTTCCTCACCGAAGCATCTCTCCTCACCAGGATCCTGCCTCCTCACAGACTGCGGTCTATCTCTTCACTGGGGCCCTGCCTTCCCTTGTGACCTGCCCTCTCAGAACCCCCAATGGCAACAGATAGCAATTTACAAGTTTGCCCAAGGAATGAGGAGACTGCTTCCGCAGCTTGTGCATCTGAGACCCTCCTCTGAATACCGGCACAGTCCTGCCATATCCCCAGAACAGCTCTGTACAAAAAGGCAAGCTCACTGAAAAATTGCTGCGAGTTTTGAACCCTAAGAGCAGCCTCCCTGTTTAATTTTCAACCCCGTGGAAGCTGGAAGGCAAACACTCAAGGCATTTTTGTGGGGAGCCCCACCAATGGCCTACCAGGAACCCACGGAGCCCTGAGAAGAAACCCACCGGCCAAACGCTCATTACAGGGTTGCCACATTGGCCTTGCCTCCCTTACCTCAGGCAGGTAAATTTCTGTGTTCCGGTCGCACAGGGCTTCCTGGCTGTAGTCTGCACTCCACACAGGCACACTTCTGACTGGGCACTCCTTACCCGGTAACAGGAAGTGTCTCGTGAAGTGGCCCTATCCTGACTGTGGCCCAGGCTATAGCCACGGAGGTGCAGAATGGTATGAGCGCCCCTAGCTGCAGGGACATTCCCTGTTAACCATTAGCCAGTCCAAACACAGGAAGTCCAGGCCCAGGCTGAGAAACAAGGGGCGGAGCCTCCACCCTGACTCCGTGGAGCCTTTCCCAGTCCTGCGGGGTCGAAGCTGCCCATATCCTTGTTCAGTCCTTTGCCACCAGCTGGAGTCTGACAGGCTCAGTCAGCCCCAAAGGCTGAGCCAAAACACCTTGGCCTGGCCATCCGCCTGCCTCTAGCAGAGCCCCAAGGTCTGGTGAAACCGGTTCCCTCCCCAAGCAAACAGGACAGCAGCCAGAGGAGAAAGCCTTGGAGACAGACAAAAGCCCTAGGGGTGGGTGAGCTGGGCCTGACAGCCTTTAGGAGTGTGAGCTGAAGTTCCTGGAGAAAGCTTCCCCGTGACGACTCTGCAGATTGACTGGCGCGGTAGGAATTCCTGGTTGTGGGAAGTAAGAATGTTGTATATCAAGAACCAACTTATCTTGGGCTGCCTTTAGTCCCCTTGGTAGCCACCCATCACCCATCTCTCTGTCTGTAACATCCTTTTGGCTTATCAAGTAAAAACCTTTGGAATTATTAACTTAGCAGACCATTCTTCCACCAAACTAAGACCCGGGAACGTAGTCAGAAAGGACCTGAAACCTGTAACAGAGACTTCAGTGTCGCATAGTGTGCCTACCCAGTGTCCCACCAGTGTGTCTGACTCGTGACTGCCTTTTCTTCTGTGATTAAAAGTTCATGTAACCTGAACAGCCTGGACATGAGTGGGAGCAATGAAGGGCGAGGGTCGAGGGAAAGAGAGCAGGAGATCCTAGCTGGATCAAGAAAAGAGAGGGAGAACAAGGAATAGGAGACCATGGTAAATGAAGACCACATGAGAAAAGGAAGAAACAAAAAGCTAAAGAGGCCCACAGAAATCCACAAAGATATCCCCACAAAAGACTGCTGGCAATGGCTGAGAGACAGCCGAGACTACTCTGGTGATGGGATGGCCAAACACCCTAATAGTTGGGCCAGAAACCCCATCCAAGGACTGAGGAAGCTGGATGCAGACATCCACGGCTAGGCCCCGGGTGTAGCGCTGGGAGTCTAATTAGTGAGAAAGAGGAGGGTTTATATGAGCGAGAATTGTTGAAACCAAGGTTGGATAAAGCACAGGGACAAATAACCAAACGAATGGAAACACATGAACTATGAACCAAAGACTGAGGGGCCCCCAACTGGATCAGGCCCTCTGAATAGGTGAGACAGTCGATTGGCTTGATCTGTTTGGGAGGCATCTAGGCAGTGGTACCAGGTCCTGGGCTCGTTGCATGAGTTGGCTGTTTGAAACCTGGGACTTATGCAGGGACTCTTGGCTCAATCTGGGAGGAGGGGACTGGACCTGCCTGGACTGAGTCTTATCAGGTCGATCCCAGTCCTTGGGGGAGACCTTGATCTGGAGGAGGTAGGAATGGGGGGTGGGCTGGGGGGAAGGGGAGGGGGGCAGGAAGGGAGAGAACAAGGGAATCTGTGGCTATTATGTAGAACTGAATAGTATTGTAAAATAAAAAAATAAAATAAAATAAAATAAAAAAAGTTCATGTAACCACTTCCACCACAGAACCTGCCATTCAGGGGAAACTGAATCTGGTTTCCCGGGCCAGCGTCACTCACATTTTGCTCAGAATCAACCACCCCTTCCTCCCTTTGGAACGAGAGATGGTTTTTCCTATAAATCTCCTTTTCCTGCCCAACATTTGTCTGAGACCTCAGTACAGATGGACCACAGCCGGCAGGCTCCTTAGAAGCCCCTGGAGGAAGGGGCCTGGGCTCAGGGCCCCACTCCCGCGGCCCCTGGAAGACTGAATGGGGACTGTGATCCCCACTCCCGCAGCCCCTGGAAGACTGAATGGGGACTGTGATCCCCACTCCAGCGGCCCGCATTTGACCCCCTTCTACTCTCAGAGATGCCCCCTCTTCAAGAAAACACTATCTAGGGATCTTTAAAAACGCGTCTCTGAAGGGCTGCTGTCCCGAAGCACCGTGTGTTTTTGGGAGATTTGCATCTTTTCTAAGTTTGAGCCTAGAGAGAAACTTTAGTGCTATTTTTAGCCCTCGCTATTTTAAATTCACAAAGTTCAAATCTGCATAACACATATTCATGAGGCAGTTCAGATGGCAGGGAGGCTTTGAAGGAAAATGAGTCCAGGGAGGTCCTGGGAAGCCCCAGGAAACCAGGACTGAGTTCAGATGGATTTGGACATGCGAGGTGGTCAGGGGAAGGAAGCTGAACTGAGGGACAACCAGTCAGTGCTGGGGCAGGGGGAACAGGGTGCATCGGGCAGCTTGTAAAGGCAGGAGGCCGGGGACTCGGTGAAACCTAAAGAGGTCAGAAGGCCTGAATGCGAAGAGGCAGAGCTGGAGCAGTCTTCGATGTACCCACAGCAGGTTCCAGAACGTCTAGCCAGGCTTGGTTTCTGTATTGAACGTTGTACAGAGGCACAGGGGCAAAGCTGTGAGAACCTTGGGACTGGGAAAGGGTGGTAGAGGTATCTGAGTACTTAGGAAAAACTCTTGACACCTCAGCTGCAGGACAGTGACTGGATCTATGATGGGGTGAGTATCAGCATTCTTTGAGCTCTCTGATGATTCTGCTCCATCATCATGCTGGTTCTCTCATCAACTGACTCATTAAATAAAATCTTTAATGTGTGTTCACATGCTTCACTCTAGACTTTCAAGACAACCATCATTTCATCTCTTTTTGAGAAATTTACATATATGACTACTGGAGAGATTTAGAAAATATGAAATAAGTGAGCCAATATTCAACTCTACCCTGCCTCCAGAAACATCATTTTTTAAGATTTGTTTTTAATTTTATGTATATGAGTATTTGCCTACACGTATGAACATGCACTACATGCCTGCAGTACCCACAGAGGCCAGAAGGAGGAGCCAGATCCCCTGGACTGGAATTACAGTGGTTGTAAGCTACCTTGAGAATGCTAGCAACTAAACTCAGATCCTCTACTGGAACAGCAAGTGTTCTTAATCACTGAGCTATCTCTCCAGCCCCCAAAATTGGCAATTTTATATCAGATTCAACTTCACATAAAGAAGAGAGTGAAAAACCCACTATAATCTCACATCCCACATAAATAAGCATTATGAATTTTTAATATTTTCCTTATTAAAGAGATAATACATATTTACTACAGAAATTAAGAAAATAGCCTGACAGTGGTGGTGCACGCCTTTAATCCCAGCACTCAGGAGGCAGAAGCAGGTGGATCTCTGTGAGTTCAAGGCCAGCTTAGTTTACAGAGAGTTCCAGGACACAGAGAAACTCTGTCTTGAAAGACCAAAAGAAAATACAGGAAAGCAAAAGGAGAAATCTCTTTAATTTTTTATATTTAGTGCATACATGCATTTGAGGGGTGTAGTAGCACTTTTTAGCCAGCAGGAGGCATTGGTATCACTCCAAAGCAGGTCCTGTTGAACACCTTGGCTCGTGGCACAGTGAGCACAGGCAGTAGACAGTTTTTCCAGTGACTCCCTGGAGCTTCAGGAAATGGAGAGTTCCAGGCCGCTCTAAGCCCCTCTCTTCCTCTACAGACAGGAGGTCTGCCAGCAGACGTGGTAGGGTGTCACCGGGGACAGTGCTGTGTCTATTTTAACTAGGTGAAACTGTGGAAGCCTCGGGTTAGGGCGGGAGCCAGCACTCAGGGAGGAGGGGAACACCTCACTCACAGCGATTTCGCTGGTCTGGGGCCTAAACTTGTCGTGGAGCTGAGACCTGATTAGCTCTTTTTCAGGAATGAAACAGTGTAGGTTTTTCCTGGTTTTAAGGAGCTCTGCAGGCGGTACCCTGAAGCTTCAAGTGCCCGCCAGTCCGGGAGGAAGCTGAGGGTGGGAGCCACCCAGGCCTTTGGAATTTGCCCTACGTGGGGCACCAGATATTGGTTAAAATATTAAAGCAACTCCATGTAGTTAAAAGGGAGGTTTATTTTGTGGGGTAACTTACAAGTGAAGGGATAGGTTACAGGGTCTGGGAAAGGTGTAGCGCAATCTGGCGGTATTCTCTGGAGAACTCTGCTCAGTCTACCTCCAGCATCCAGGGTCCAGGAGGAGAGCTGCCCCATCAGGATCTCAGGTCTTCAGGGTCCTCTCTTGGCCCGCCTTGTTGGTGTGACAGTTACCGAAGCCTCAGTGGGGGTTGAACTTCCAGATCAAAGCTGGAATGGCTACCCACTACAGTGCATGCATTTGTGTGTGTGTGTGTGTGTGTGTGTGTGTGTGTGTGTGTGTGTGTGTGTGTGTGTAGGTCAGAAGACAGCTTTCAGGAGTCACTTCTCTGCTTCTACCATGTGGGTTCTAGGGCTTGAACTCAAGTCCTCGGGTTTAGCAGAAGCCCCTTTACCTACTGAGCCATCACTGGCCCAGAAAGGAGGAAATTTTTTAAACAGAATGCGACTGAAACTACCACACCATGACAAGCACTATGAATAGCACAGCATATTTTTTAACATGTTTTAAAATGTAATGGTGTAGTAACTTAGTAACCAGATTCTAATCCTTTAATATATTATCATCCAGGAGCAGGTGCTGAGGGTTGTCTTTCTATAATCTGAACATGTGTTGCTCCCATCGGTTAATAAATAAAGCTGTTTTGGCCTATGGTAGGGCAGGATGGAGCCAGGCAGGAAATCCAAGCAGAGATACAGGGAGAAGAGGGCGGAATCAAAGAGATGCCAGTGAGCCGCCCAAGAAGCAAGATGTGAAAGTACCTGTAAGCCACCGGCCAGGTGGCGATATACAGATTAGTAGAAATGGGTTAATTTAAGATGTAAGAACTAGCTAGTAATAAGCCTGAGCCATAGGCTAAACAGTTTGTAATTAATAGTAAGCCTCTGACTGGTTATTCAGGAACAGGTAGGCAAGAAAGATTAATTCATCTACAAGGAGGAGAGATGGTTGGCTGCTCTTCCAGAGGACCCAGGTACCCAGGCTCAATTCCTGGCCACTCAGCCATCTAGTCCAAAGGGGATCTGATGTCACCTTTCCTTTCCTTTTACTTTGGAATAGATTCTAAGTTGCCAAGACTGGCTTAAGTCATCCTATAGTCCATGCCAGGCCTTGGACTTCGATTCTTCCTGCCTCAGCTAGCTGAGTAACTGGAATTACAGGTCTGCACCAGCCAGGCCTGCCAGGCCCGATAAGGTGTTATCCTTAATGATTAGCATACCCTGCCCTCTAGAGGCAGCAAGGCTGATCCATGTGGAAGAGGTTCCAGCCCAGGCCTTTCTTCCAGCATCCTCTGTGTGCTGACCTCACAGGAGAGTTCTACCACTCACCATACCCAGCTTGCTTGCAGTTTTTAATCTGTGTAAGTGATGAACACTGCAAGAAGTGAATCAGAGAGAAAGGGGCATTTCTGCAGGGTCAATTCTGGGGATGATTTGCAGTTGATGCTATAAGGTTGATAGAAAGCTCAGTGGTTGGCAGGAATCGGGAGAGAGCTGGCCCAGCAAAGCATGCAGGGTTTGGGGTCTGGGGCTTCCTGATCCATATGAAGGTGCAATTTGAATGCATGTCACAATACAGGTGTTTGCTCAAACCCAGAGTGCCCCACAGCCACAGTGAGCCCTGCAGTAAACTGGGTGAGGACGAGAGTTAATGCAGGGTCACTCACCATTAACCCACAGGCCCCCTGTTCAGAGGTCAGTGGTGGGAAACTGCACATGGAGGGGACCAAGATAGAGGACTCCCAGCGACCTCTGCCGAGTTTGACTGGGAACCTAAAGTCGCTCTAAAATGTAAACTTTATTATCATCATTATTATTATTATCATTATTATTATTATTATTATTATTATTATGGTTTTCTTAGATGGGGTGTCATACAGTAGCCCAGGCTATCCTCAAACTAACTTTGTAGCCACGGATGACCCTGAGCTTCTGACCTTCCTCCTCCATGTCATCACCCAGCTTTTATGTGGTTGTTTGAGCACAGGCTTCACACTCACTAGGTAAGCACTTTACCAACTGAGCCCCGGCCACAGCCGGAAAATTGATTTGTTCTTCATAAATCACTGGTGAGGTCTGCAGAATTAGCAAATGGCTGGGTCCTCAGCAGACTCTGTCCAACACAGCACTGCTGGCTTAAGATGCAACACTTGTGGTGCTCTCCATCAGCAGCCCTGGACCGCTAACGTACCCACGTAGCCACAAGACTCACATAAGCTTTGGTTTTCTCACTATATATATATATTTGTTTTAAATGAAAGTGAAATATTTATTTTAGTTCCTTCCTAGAACTTACCATTTTCTTTATTTTTCTGGCCTTCTATCACGACATTATCTTTTGAGTAGCTAAGCAGCATTGTTTTATAGATATACCAATCGTTATTTAAAAATCATTTTATTCTAAAGCGTTCAATTGTGCCTACATCTTAACTACTAGAAATATTTTAATTCAACAACTATACATTTCCATATATTATATAAGAGGATATAGTGGCTATATATACAATTTTATAGCCTTTTTAATTTAAGACTATTAAAGCCATGGTTCCCTATCATTAAAAGCTACTCACAAACACTGTTTTAATGGCTGCATAATAATATGTTGCATTATGATCACAATATCATTATATCACAGCGACTATAAGAACACTCATCTGGTTCAGCATTATGCTGGTCCCAGTCTCCCAAAACTGCAAATAATATTGAGATGAATATACATAAGCACGAGGGGACCTTTGTTTTTTCTTTTGTTTTGCACTTGGCCCTTCTAATTAGAACCATATGTCAAAACACTGATCACTTTAAAACCGAGCATGGTTTCATTCCCAGCACCGTGCCCAGTTGCAGACCCCCGGCGACAGAACTGTTGGCCTTTTTTTCTGACTGTGGCATACCTACGTACCAGGCTCATAAATCCTACGATAGCGAAGTTTGAAAAATGCCCTCTGTCCACACCTAGGAGGACCGTGAACCAGGGCCATGTGGCCTTAGGATTCCAAAAGCTGCATCTTCCCTCGGGAAGCTTGGTCTTTAACGGATGCACCATCGACCACGGCACCAGAGGCACCATCAGCAATGTTGGTGGCAAGCCGCAGAAAATTCTGTCTACTCCACCACCACAAATCTTAATGGCTGCAGAAGAGAACAGTCTGTCTATTAACTCTGTAGCTGAGGAAGGCGCATTAAGCAGAGTCCTCTGGGGAGGCCGCCCGACAGAACACCATGGGCTTTATTGAATCGGTGTACAGGATAGGAGCCGAGCAGAACCGCAATGGCTGTCTGCACTCTAAGGAGGCTGAGAGCCCCGCAGCTGCTCAGTCCAAGAAGCTGCTGCCTCAGCAGTCCCGACCCAGAAGTGAAGGCCTGGAACTCCGTGGATAATCTCTGGTCTTCAGTCCATTCATTTGAAAGGCTAGAGAAGATGACCACAGCAGGTGAGGTTAGCAGCAAGTTCAAAAGGAAGCACAGGCAGTTAGACCCACGCTGCTCTCTCATTGGACCGCTTTGTCTCCAGGTTGCCCATTGGAAGGTGCCTGCTTGGAGGCACCATCAGTTACTCTCTTGAAAGGCTTTTACAAAAAAATGTATGCCTAAAGAGGGTTCAGAGTAGTTCTAAATTCTCCCAGGTTGGCACCAAAACCAACCATCCGACACTCCTTGACGTCCTTCTGTGGCAGACAGGGCCGTTTCTAAGGAGGCTCATTCACAGGGCTAAATGGTCTTATTAATAAAATCAAATCTGAGTTGCTCACCACTTCTCATCGTTTGGTGACTGTGGTGATGCTGCTACCTGGGACAAAGGGTTTACTGCTGCTGGTTCAGAGAAGAATTGCCAGAACCATCTTGTTACAAGAAAGCATCAGCAAAGGTCAGTTTGGAAAAGTTTGGCAAGACAAATGGTGGGGAGAAATTGCTGTGAAGATTTTCTCTTCCAGGGAAGAACATTCATGGTTCCGAGAGACAGACATTTATCAGACTGTGATTGCTCCAAACCACAGAGGAGGCACAAAAAAAATTCTGTAGGGAACCATGACCATGCCTAACAGCAATTTTGAAATCTTCAAAAGGATGATGGGACCCCACAACAATGATTCCACAAGGACTATGGTAAAGCCATTAAGCTGATTAACACCACAGAAAGATCAACCTTGGACTACAAACTGTTCAGGACAATTTCACGATGGCTAGCTCAGATGATCCAGATTCATAGACTACTCGAACAAGGACTTGAGACAAGCCCTGCACTTTCCCATTATGCAGAGACTGGGCAAATGATACAGCTAACTCTTTTAGGACTTGACAGTTAACCCAAAATTTTTTTTCAGGATTCCCTAAAGATGCCTTTGCCCCCAGAAAGCACGAAGTAATATTAAGAAAATAATGCCCACATTCCCAAGAGGTGGGATGGGAGGAGATTTTTGGTTGTTTAATGAGCTATGAATATTGCCATTGTTTATGATGGTTGGTTACAAGTTGTTAATTGTTAATGGTCAGGAAAAAAGCTGAATAAGGAGATTAGATTCATAGTTTTTGTTTGAAAAAAAAAGGAAAAGGAAAAAAGAGAATATAGGTATGAGGTAGATCACTGAATCTACTCTGAGAAAAAAGATAAAGAAATAATAGGATAAATGGGTAGATCATTGAATCTACTCTAAAAAGAAAAAGGGGAAAGTATAAAAATGACAAAAGGTAGATTATTGAATCTATTATGAAAAGAAAAAAGAGAATAGATATAAAATAAAAAAGTCAATTATTGATTTACTTTTAAATAGGAACTACTTGTTTTAAATAAGATAAGTAATGAAATTTTTGTCTGAATCTGTTAAATGTTAATGGACTAGACATCATTAATGTAATTCTTGACTGTATATATTGTATATACTTATTGGGTATGGTTTTTCTTGTATTAGTTGAAAGCTTTTTTAAATTTTAGACAAAAAAGTGGAAATGTGATACTGTGTTCCCCAAAATATTGTGCATCCTAATCAACTTATCTGGGATCAGAGAACAGAACAGTCACTAGATATAGAAGCCAGAAAATAGTGGCACACACACCTTTAATCCTAGTGTTCTGGAGACAGAGATCCATCCAGGTCTCTGTGAGTTCAAGGCCACAGTGGAAACAGCCAGGCATGGTGACACACACCTTTAAGCCCAGGAAGTGATGGCAGAAAGCAGAAAGGTATTTAAGGCATGAGGACCAGGAACTAGAGCTGGTTAAGCTTTTAGGCTTTGAGCAGCACAGTTCAGCTGAGATCCATTTGGATGAGGACTCAGAAGCTTCCAATCTGAGGAAACAGGATCAGCTGAGGAACTGGCAAGGTGAGGTGGCTGTGGCTTGTTCTGCTTCTCTGATCTTCCAGCTTTAAGCCAGTACCTGGCTTCAGGTTTGTTTTTATTAATAAGACCTGTTAAGATTCGTGCTACACTTCCTTACTCTTCTGTTGCTGAGAAGAGACCACAACCAAGGCAGCCTGTAAAAGGAAGCATGTAATGGGGGCTTGTTTACCATTTCAGAGAATTAATCCATGACCATCCTGGCAGGGAGTACGGTGGCAGGCAAGCAGGCGTGGCGCTGGAGCAGTAACTGAGAGCTCCCGTCTGATCCATAAGTTGCAGGCAGAGAAAAAGAGACTGGGCTTGGCGTGGGCTTTTGAAACCTCAAAGCCCACTCCCCATGACATACCTCCTTCAATAAGCCACAAGTTGTAATCCTTCCCAAACAGTTCCGCCAACTGGGAACCAAACATTCAAATATGACCCTATGGGGGCCTTTCTCATTCAAAACACTACAGCCAGCCTGGCTGCAGCCAAGCAGCCTAGTTACAGTGATCTAGGGCCTTGGTTCCTGTCCAGGTGGACCCTTCCATGAGGTTGCAAGAGCTTGTTTTCAACATGGAGCTGAGTCTCTAGGGGCCATTACTTCTGAGATCCATGAAATGGAAGCTGCTGCACTTTCACAGTGTGGACCTAAAAACTGTCATAATGTCCCTCTATCAGTCTTCTGTTGCCAAGTAACAAACTACCACAAATGTGGTAGGCTACAGATGTTCTCATCCAGTGTCTTGCAGTTCTAGGGATCAGACATCTAGGGTGGTGTGCCTTGGTTCTCTGTGCAGGGTCAATGCAGGCTGGTCTTCTGTCAACTTGACACAAACTAGAGTCATCTGAAAGGGGGGACCCTCAATTGAGAAAATGCCTCTATAAGATCCAGCTAAAAGACATTTTCTTAATTAGTGATTGGTGGAGGAGGGCCCAGCCCACTGTGGGTGGTACCATGCCTGGGCTAGTGGTTCTGGGTTCTCTAAGAAAGCAGGCTGAGCAAGCCATGAGGAGCAAGCCAGTAAGCAGCACCCCTCCATGGTCTCTGCATCAGCTCCTGCCTCCAGGTTCCTGTCCTGTTTGAGTTGCTGTCCTGACTTCCTCCAATAAAGGAGTAGGACCCGGAAGTGTAAGCCAAACAAAACCTTTCCTCCCCCAGCTTGCCTTTGGTCATGGAGTTTCATCACAGCAATAGTGACACTAAGACAGGGTCTCATAAGAATTTAGCCAGGATGGGTTTGTCTCTCACTCCCCATCTTCAATCCCAAAACAATACAGCGAGCCCTGTTCCTGCGTCTGGCTTCCTCTTCTGCTGCCAGTTAGAAAGAAACTCTCTACTTTCCAAAGGCACATGTCATGTGAATAAGGGAGGCAATGCCTTTTCTGTCCTATGATACCATCTTATTCACAATGTCACTCAAAGGGAAGGGGCCTACAGGGGATGTGACTCATTGGGGGGGACATCTGTGACCTCACCTACCACATTCACACCCATGGTGTTCTTTCTACTGAAGAGTCAGAATCCAGAGGAAGGGACAGAAGACTTAGGAACCACACCCACCCCTGCCAGTAGAACAGTGCTAAAGAACCTGTGGGTCATGGGTAGATGGTTCAATCATTTTAACCTGTGAGAAGATGTAAACCATATCAGCAACATCCTAGATGCGTTCACCTTCGCTTTCTGTTATTGCTATTGTTGCCCAGTCTCGAGGCAGGTTAGTTTGGAAGGAAAAGAGGTCCATTTCCCTCACAGCTCTAGTTGTTTGAGTTAGCTTCTTATCAAGGAGACAAAGCACTTGAGGAAATCAGCTTGAAAGGAGGAGAGATTTGTTTTGGACCTGAGGTTTCAGCCCATGGTCACTTGGCTCCATGGCTTCAGACGTGTGGTGAAGCTGAGAGTCACGTCTGGGAGCTTGAGGTAGATAGGGCTGGCCTGTTTGCCACAGAGCAGCTGGGAAGCAAAGAGAAAAAGGGGAGGGACTGGGGCCCCCATATGTCCCCAAGGCAATGTCTGCACTGGCCTAACTTCCTGCCCACCACCTCCTAAGATCTGCACAGGCCAATGGCTATGCCTTTAATACACGGGCCTTTGGGTGGGGTGCTTCAGATCCAAACCACAGCATGGTCCAAGGGCCTGACTAGCTTCAGCTTGGCTCTATCAATGCAGGATATGCACAAGACCTCATGTGAGTGAAATATCTCAAAACTAGATGCCAGACAATCCCCCCTGAGAGCATGTGCCCAACTGTTGGAGCCCACTAAGTTTCCTAGTGGCTGTACCCAGCAGGACTGCATGGGAGATTGATATGACCACGGGCCTGGGTACCAGGTGTTTGTGAAGGTCTAACTAGCAGGGGGAGGTCTTTTGTTCCACTCCTTTGCATTGGTATAAATAGACCTTTGGAATAAAGTTCTGGGCCGGTGGATAAGGATCCAGACCCACCTGGGTCTATCCTGTGTTTTCTCTCTGTTTCCCTCTCCTCACTATCTCTAAGTCTCTTATCCCTCAATCCTCAAGAGTTCCTGGGGTAAATAAGTATGGGGGCTGGTCACCCACATCCAACTGACTAAAGTACTTCCCCAGGTTCTCCTAGTACCCCATATACCTCCGCACCCCTAAATATAGGCCCGTGGGTGAGAAATTACATCAAAACCATAGCCCTGGGCGGGTAGGTTCCCAGATCTGGACCTGAGTCCACAAGACCCAACTGCTCTCCTGGTGACTAGAAACCCATTGGGACATCTGTGAATGTTGCAGAGTGGTGTCCTCCAAACATGACAGATTTTGACATCTTCATCAGCGGTGGCTGTGACTGCCAGCAGGACCTGTTGACATTTCCCACACCAAAGGAAGGAGTGGAGAGGGTCATCAGAAATTGACCTAAGATCTCAGCCACTCCCTCCGTACACCCCCTCACCTGATCAGGATTCTGCCCTAATCATATGTGACCTTGTGTTCTCACCAGCAGCTAGAATACCGAGTGGGGAACATTAAATGATGGGGCTCCACCTATGCGGCTGTGAAGAAGCTGTTGTCCTTGCTGTGTGAGAATTTCTGTGAGATTGGAGTGAGTCACCCTGTATATAGATGATCCTTCAGGCAGGCTCTGTAAGCAGTAAACCTGTTGGCACGCCCCCCCCCCAGGTTGGATTTGACACAATCATACCTAGTTATCACTGGTGCCTTGGGAAGAGGTGTTTGTTTTTGTCTCCCCAGGAAAAAGTTCAAACCACAGCGGTGTTTTGTCTTCTGAGAGAATGTATTACATCTGAGGACTTCTGCTGGTCCCCGGCCTATACCAGGAGTCCCCTCATTGGGTGGTTATCCCGAGAGTCACATGGTCCATATACCAACAACTGTCAAAAAGTAAAATGGGAGTTGGCCTTGAGAATATCAGACTTTTCAAAGGCAAAATGTGTTTTGAAAACAAAGTTGAGAGAAGCACAGATTGCCTTTGGGACCTCCAGTCTAGTTTATTCTGTTCTATTTTTACTGATGAATCTTGCCTCGGGCATGACGTGATGACGGCCATCACACAGGTATGCATGCTGAGAAATAAGCATGGCATCCTTTTATGGCCATAGGTGCTTGCACCAGAGCTGCCAGTTGCCGAGGAAACAAAACTCCCCAGATGTTTTCATTAGCTTCAGAGGAACTCTCTTGCTTCTGTGAGGAGAATTGAATTTACTTTGGCTTCAGATAGGAACATCTATCAGGCAAGCTATTATGGGTTGAAATATAACTCCTCAAAACAGACAAGCCTGAGTCTTAACCTCCAGCACCTGTGGATGTGTCCTTTTTTGGAAATGGAACCATTCCTCACTAGTCAAGTTCAAGCAAGGTTGTTAGAGTCAGCCTCAGAGACATTTGTAGGAAAGACCATTTGGAGAGACCCCAGAAAAGCCAGGCAGCAACAGACAGAGACTGGATTTTTTTTTTTTTTTTTTTTTTTTTTTTTTTTTTTTTGGTTTTTTTTTCGAGACAGGGTTTCCCTGTGTAGCTTTGCGCCTTTCCTGGGACTCACTTGGTAGCCCAGGCTGGCCTCGAACTCACAGAGATCCGCCTGGTTCTGCCTCCCGAGTGCTGGGATTAAAGGCGTGCGCCACCACCGCCCGGCCAGACAGAGACTGGAAAGAAGATGCTACACCAAAAAGGTCTGTGTCAGCAGAAGCCTGAAGATGCCCAGAATAACCTTTCCTCGGCAGCTTTGGAGGGTATAGGGCTGCTGACACCCAGATCCCTGACATGCAGCCTCCTCACGATGCATTTCCTCTGTGTAAACCACTGGGTTAGATCTCTTGGTTACAGCATCCTCTTTAAAACTGGGCTGCTAGCTGGAAGGTGCCATCCATTCTGAAGGTAGCCTCCCCATTTCAATTCCTCCTGTCTGTAAATATCCCCAGACCCATGCCTAGAGGCATGCCTCCTAGACAACTCCAAACCCCACAAGGTTGACAAGTAGCCACCACACTTAATGTACTAGCTGCTTTTTGCTGCTGTGAATAACTGCCCTGATTGAAAGCAACTTAGAGAAGAGAGGGTTTATTTTGGCTTGTGGTTCCAGAGAGAGAGTCCTTGGTAGGAGACACAGCAGCAGATGGCCAGAGCCAGAAACTGGGAGACCAGCTGCAAATGCACAGCACAGAGATCAAACTGGAAATGGAATGAGGCTGTAAACTCCCAAAGCCCACTCCCAGTGACATAAGTCCTTTAGTGAGGCTCCACCCTCTAAAGGTTCCATAACTTCCTAAAACAGCCAGCTGGTAACCAGGTATTCAAATACATGAGCCTTGGAGGACATCTCTCATTCAAACCACCATGATTAGTGTATCTGGGGTTGTAGCTCCCTCACTCCAGTCCCTGCCTTTACAATCATAGGGCTTCTCTTCACGGATCTTCCCACTGTCTTCTCATGAGGATGCCAGGCACATAGGGTTAAAGGCCAACCATCCCTCCTGCAGTGCAGCCTCATCTTGACAGAGCTGGAATCTGCAAATCCTTATTTCCCAAGGAGGTCACATTCACAGGTGCAACCACTAACAGGGAGGCAGGAAAATGAGGAAGAGCCACTGTTGCCAGGGAAACTGCTGTGGATGGTAAGACAATGTTCAGACCTCCTGGGAAGCACACAAGACACTCTAGAGCCTCCCCCCCCCCGAAAGACAAGAGGGGGCTCACTCAGCATCACCCCTTTCCAACGGTATAAACTACCCACAGTAGCTCTTCATGCATGACTCGTGTGAAGTCTACAGAGGAAAGCAAGACCCTGCAGCCCAGGTTTGCAGCTGGCTGCCGTCAGCATAGAATGACCCACCATAAAACATAGAGGCTACCCCTCGCTCCTCTCCGATGATCCCAACTGCATGCTAATTCTGCTCTGTTGCCATGCCTACAAGGTCATCACTGGCCACAACCTACAAACAAGTCCAGACGGGTGAAAATGAGTATGACAGTCACTTCTCTCACCACCAGGCCGAAAGCTCAAGGGACTTAATTTGACTCATGACTTTAGAGGTGTCAGTCCACCGCAGAGGGGAGAGCCTGACAGAGCAGCACCGTTCCAGCTGTGGTGACAGGAAGCTGAGAAAGGTGACAGCAGGGTATGACACGGTCATTTCCTCTCAACTGAAACATTCCCTTCACAGAAGAGGTGGAATGCTCATGAGACTGGGAAGTAAATAAATTAAACAAACCTCTTATGACTAGGAAAGCCAACATTTGTGCATTTCTTTTTTTTAAGATTTATTTATTATGTATACAGTATGCTTGTGTGTCAGAAGAGGGCACCAGATCTAACTACAGATGGTTGTGAGCCACCATGTGGTTGCTGGGAATTGAACTCAGGACCTCTGGAAGAGCAGGCAGTGCTCTTAACCTCTGAGCCATCTCTCCAGCCCCATTTGTGCATTTCACAGGTGCTGTGGATGATTGATTGATACATAAAACACTGGCCAGTAGCCAGGCAGGAAGTATAGGCGGGACTAGCAGAGAGGAGAATTGAGAGAACAGGAAGGCAGAGAGGAGGAGACACCAGCCTGCCGTCCAGGGAGCATTATATAAAGGCAGCAGGTAAAGCCATGGAACATGTGGCAACATATAGATTAACAGAAGTGGGCTGAGTATAAGAGTAAGAGCTAGACAATGGTAGGCCTGAGCTAATGGCAGAGCAGTTTAAATAATATAAGCATCTGTATGTTTATTTTATAAGTGGGCTACGGGACTTGGCCCAGAGAGAAAACCAAGGTTATAGGATCAGTAAACAGCAGCTGGAGCGGGCAGGTACTCTGCCCAGCTGAGCTTCTGAGAGGAGATCTCAGATCTGTGGAGCAGCCTACAAACCTAAGAGAGCTCCAGGAATGCAAATTTCGTGAGCCATCACCTTGTGGGTTTTCAGTGAGGCAGTCACTTTTGAGTTGTTGCTGCTCCTGTAAGTTAGTAACCCCTTACCCATACTCCTGTAGGTAACCCCAATAAGCTCATTGGTTCACCTGTGTCTTGGGGTTTTATTGCCGTGAAGAGACACCTTGACCACGGCAACTCTTATAAAGGAAATTATTTAACTGGAGCTGGCTTACAGTTTCAGAGGTTTAGTCCATTATCGCCATGGCAGAGAGCATGGTAGCACACAGGCAGACATGGTGCTGGAGAAGGAGCTGAGAGTTCTATGTCCGGATCGGCAGGCAGCAACAAGACAGACTGAAGCCACTAAGCCTGGCTTGAGTTTCTGCCCCCAGTGACACACTTCCTCCAACAATGTTACACCTACTTCAACGAGGCCACACTTCCTAATGGGGCCATTTCCTATGAGCCTATGGGACCATTTTCTTTCAAACCACTACAACCTATGACAGGATATGAGTGCAGAGGCTCCTCCATCTTGTATTCTTGCTGAGGCCATTTCAGGTTTAACTAGAATTTGACCTCCTTGATGGAGAATCCCATGGAAATTACCCAACTCTGTTCTAGGAACCCGAGGTCAAGATGCCCCAGTTAACTTACCTCAGCTTCTGTGAAACTGCCTGTTTGTGCAAACCACCCCTACAACTGCAGATTGAGATACCAGGACAGTGGTCCAGGTACTGACCGCTCCCTCCAGATATCCCTCATGCTCCATCAGTGCTCACCGTGGTCCAGGTACTGACCGCTCCCTCCAGATGTCCCTTGTGCCCCTCATGCTCACAGTGGTCCAGGTACTGACCGCTCCCTCCAGATGTCCCTTGTGCCCATCAGTGCTCACAGTGGTCCAGGTACTGACCGCTCCCTCCAGATGTCCCTTGTGCCCCATCAGCGCTCACAGTGGTCCAGGCGCTGACCCAGTCCTTCCTCTCTGAACGCCTGAACTTCCATTCTTCTCTCTTTTCATCGGGCCACAGTTGCTGTGACTTCTCCATCACCATTGTCACCCGTCTCAGGAGCACGGAGAAGATTCCCAATCTCCAGAGACCCAGGCACCTCAGGAACATGGCGATGACTCTAGTCCCCCGACCCCGAGAGCCGACAGCCACTGCTGGTGGAGGGACCTCTGGCTGTGCCTGCTGGTGTCTGTCAGGAAAGGCCCAAAGCGCCCCGGTGGTAGTCACTTTTGAGTCCCACGGAACCCTTACTGTGCACCTCAGTGGAACCCAACTCACCTCTCCAGGACCCAGAATCTATATGCTGCTGGGCTTACGTTCCAGAGGCAGGAAGCACAGTCCCTAGCCAGTCACCAGGAGCGATAGAGAAAGCAGCCAGTCACACTTCCATGACTTGGTCCCCAGACCCATGTATTCTGATCTTATTAGTTACTTTTCTGTTGTTGTGCTACAAACACCCTGAGGAAAAGCAACCTGGAGGAGAAAGGGTTGATCTTGATTTACAGTTCCAGGGAGGATACATAGCCCACCATGGCAGAGAAGGCAAAGCATTGGGAGCTTTGAGGGCAGAGCATGAGGCTGGCCGGTCACAGGAAGCAGGGTTAGGCTATACAGCTTCAAATCCTACCCCCAATGACATACTTGGGCTATCCCTCTTAAAGATTCCATAACCTTCCAAATAGTGCCACCTTGGGGACCAAGTGTTCAAATATACGAGCCTATGGGGACATTTCTCTTTCAGACCATACCACTGGAGACTGGTGACAAGTCACTCTGAGGTGACTTCAGGCTCTGTACCATTCACTGGCCACCCTGGAGGACAGGATCCCAACTCCAGTGGGTGTCACCCAAGCTGGCCCCACCGCTGAAGCCTTTGAAAGACCTTTTCATGGCTCCTTTGGTAAATGAGTCGATTTTCTCCTTGCTGTGATAAAATACATCAACAAAAGCAGCTTAAGGGAGAACTGGTTTATTGGGGTTCACACTTTGAGGGTACCATCCACCACAGGTGGACACAGCAGCAAGTGTCGGAGGCAGCTGGTCATGTTAGGAAGCAGGAAGAGATGGATTCTGGTGTTCAAATGCCCTTTTTCCTTCACGTGGTACCCTGGCCCATGCTATCACCCACATTCAAAACCAAATCTAGAAAATTTCTCGCAGAGAGGCCCAAAGGTGGTCACACAGGAGACTCTAGGTCCTGCCAAGTTTTAACCAGCAAGGTTCCTATTCTGTGAAGCACTCATCTTGGAGACACTCACCCCACATGGCTGGCTGGAAATAAACACCTCCCTTGCTGGGGATGGGCTCTCATGCCATCAGCTTTCAGTGAAGTAGCAGCTGGTTCCCCAAGGCTAGCAACACAGGATGAACCCGACCGACATTCAGTGGATGCAGGAGGTGTGGCAGCCAGGATGAGGACTCACATATTAGCCTCACCCATGCCATCATAGCTGTCCCTCCCTACCATGGCACAGCCGTTGGGGGACTGAGGATGAAGCCAGTCACAAGCAAAGCAGGCTTCTCCACTTGAGTCTCCTGTCACTCCATGACCGGCAGTCACTTATTTTTTTCATTAACTCCATTTCCCATTCAAAACACAGTTACCAACTTCAGCCTTATTCTAAATGGAAAGTGTCAAATCCAAAGTGCCCCTAACTCCCAACATGGAGAATGTCCCAACAGCAGTCTGGTGTCAGCTCAGGTTTCACTCTGGCTAGGTAAACAGGAAGACTGTTAGCAGATAAATAAAAGCCTATGCCCAGGATTCCTCAGAAACCTGTGAAGCAGGTTTGCCTGTCACCAAGAGCCACTACTTCCCTCATCTCTGGCAATGGGGCAGCTAGTTCCCCATTAGCATGGACCCTATAACATATGTCAAAGCCCCCACACTAGCTCCTGGGGTCTTCTGGCCACAGACCTCTCCCCATTGCTACCCTAACTTCCAGTTTACAGGCTCCCTCCCCTCCCAGCCTGTTTCTTTAAAACTAGAAAGGCCTTCCCACACCTTTTCTCTGCCTCCAGGGGGTAGCCAGAGCATCTTTCAATTTCACCCAAATGAACGCTCTTCTTTCCACTCACGGAGTGGTTCACTCTGCCCTTGCTTACAATGATATCTGTGACATCATGAATGTGGTAAGCTAGCTGTGGCTTCCCTTTACACGTTAGACTCCTAGTGACCGAGACTAAAATTGTATGTCTGTGTTCCAGAGGGTGATTTGAGGTCCACTTGTGAAAACAGTGGCCCTCTGTCTAGCCAGGTCCTAGGGACAGAGTCCTGGTCTACCTACTGAGGAGGAGACCTGTCCATTTCCAGATCTGTAGACAGGCATCAACACCTGGATTCTTTCTTCCCACTTGAAGCTGCCAGCAACCCCTTTATCTTAACCTCATCAGAGAAAAAAGTTGCCCTGATGCTTTCAAATGCTGAACCCCTGCTGTGAGCCTCCTGAAATTTAGAAAAACAAACCATTTTGATCCTACACAGAACAAAAGAAATTATCTTGGCTCCCTTTGAGGAAGGCTAGTGACATCTGAAGTCCTTAACACTAAATAGTGTTTATGAACTGTTACCATTCCCTACAGTAGCTGTCTGTGTTTTATGGATCCGTCTGAGCACCCCACCACAGGACAAGGGCTTAACAGTTCAGGGTTTCCTGTGGAGAAGTAGAGCCCAGTGCCTCAGATCCCAAGGCAGCAGCTCCTCAGCTCTGTTTGGAATCATAGCATATCACAAAAACAAAAGTTGTGTGGAGCAGAGAAAAGGTGAATGTCCAAAGAGATTTAAAACCGTATCTCATTTGCTCACAGCCTGACAAGGTGGCACAGATGTTTCATGTACAAATGCCACCTGTGACTCAGGGTTAGTCTCAGCCATGTGCAATTCAGACCTAAGGGAATCTTTGCTGCTCTTGCAGAGGACTTGAGTTCAGTTCCTGGCACCCACATCAGTGGTCACACCCACCTGTTACTCCAATTCCAGGAGTTTTGGCGCCCTCTTCAGGCTCCCATGAGCACCTGCACACAGTGTGCATATCCACACAGAGATACACATACATAAACACATAATTAATGATTAAAAACTAAATATTAAATGCTATTTTTAAAAGCAAGAATCTTCAGGTGACAGACTTCTGCATATCAAGTGTGATTCTCTCCCACAGAGAGGGTCCCATGGTCCTGAATCAGGACAGAAAGTCTTGAGGAGAGCATGCCTCCTCTGCTTCTGCCCTCCTGGTTCACGTGACTACTACCGTGAAAACATGTCAAAAAAAAAATAGCCATATGTCTTTCAGACTTTCACTTTCCTAGCCCTTAGGGAAAGGTTGCCTTTATTCTGGTTGTGATTGTATGTGTGTATGTGCATGTTCGTGTGTGTGTGTGTGTGTGTGTGTGTGTGTGTGTGTGTGTGTGTTGTACATACATGTGATGTAGAGGCCAGATGTTGACATCAGGAATCTTCCTCCATCATTCTCCACCTTGCTTTTTGAGGCAGGGTCTCTCACTGAACCTTGCGCCCACTGACTGACTAAATTGGCTGGCAGTCAGTCCTAGGGATCTTCCTATCTCTGGCCCCAGTGCCGGATTATAGGAGCAAGCTGATGCACCTTTCATATGGGTACTGGGGATACAAACTCGGGTCTTCATGGTTAGCAGGAAGCTATCTCCTCAGTCCCCTGACTTGATTCTTCAAGTCCTGTGTCTAGAACTCCAAGGAGAAACACTAAGGTACCTGTCTTAGTGCAGAGGCCACCTCTGGGCCAACTGCAATGGCCTGGCCAGGAAGCCGAGAGAATGGGCACCTACCCACAAAAGGCACAAGAGGAGCTGTGGGTGGGCAGTTTCCCACCGCCAGGAAAAGAAACCGCAAGGTAAACAGAGTCCACTGCTGCTTGGTGGGCATTTTCACGGCCGCTTGCTTGTCTGCCTACGGGCATGAACTTCGTGTTCTTCCACACACTGCTTCAAATCCCTCTTGTCTCTAAGATATTCTGGACTTCCTGGTGTTCCCACGAGTGATGCTGCTTCTTACCCAGGCCCCAAGAAAATGCCATGGACCACCTCCATTCTGGATGGATTTCTCCTCTCACCCTAGCTGGCCACTAGGTGGCGATAGACCTCATCAACCAGAGCTCTAAGACACCAGCCTGAGTTTCCAAACACAGATACCCAAGACTAATGGATGGAGGAAGGCAGGAAGCTACAGATACTTCCTGGGGTTAAAAGACAACTAATGACAGAAAAGGAAGGACCTGGGGAGACAGAGACCTGCAGCCTTGGGGGAGGGGGAGGAGGCGTGCCTTTGTGGAACATCTAGAAGAGTTCTGAAGCCAAGTTTACAGTATTTCACATATGGGGAGACTAGTGCTTGGAAAGCTGTTCGCAGAAAACATGTTTAGGGTGTTGTGCGCATCTTCCCTGGGGAGATACAAAAAGCTGCCCCTCCCCTGCCCCCAAAACAAGGCAGCAACAAGACAAAGTGCCATTCCACCACAATCCGACTTGGGGAATCCGTGAGTTCCTGGAATTACTTACACGGCATGGGTTAGGGGTTGCTTATAGGACATGGGGAACCCCTATGGAAACATATCACCTCAGCATGATGTTCCCCACAGAGGTGTGGCCTTATTGGAGGAACTATGTGATTGGGGTTTCAAAACGCCCATGCCAGGCCCAGCCTCTCTGCCTACAGATCAGGATGTAGTTCTCAGCTACTGTTCCAGCACCTGCTTGCACGCTGCCATGTTTCCCACTGTGATGATAATGAACTGAGCCTCTGAAACTGTAAGCAACCCCCCAATTAAATACTTCCTTTTATGAGTTGCCTTGGTCATGGTCTCTCTTCACAGGATAAAACTGTGACTAGTACAGGGTTACAGGTCCACACAGGCTGTGGGGCCGTGGGGCGGTGGGGCGGTGGGGCCGTGGGGCGGTGGGGCCGTGGGGCCGTGGGGCGGCGGGGCGGCGGGGCTGCCTAGCCATGAAGACTAGGGATCTTTGGGTTTACAGGGTTACAGGGCCATCCAGAGGTTTCAGGAGCCCCCAGAACTGGATTCACTGCAGGTTCTAGAACACAGAGATTGGAGCCCTGGGATTCACGTGTTGCTGGGGCCGTGGGGTCTCTGCATGTCCTTGTGACGCCTTCATGCTCTCTCACACACACCTCCCTCCGACTCCTGATCCTCTCTCCTCTTCTTCTCATGCTCTCTCCCCTCTCTTCCTCTCTTCTTCCTACCTCCCTGCTGGCGAGACTATTCTAGATCCTAGAATTTCATTTTCACCTGTGACTAACACTTTGGACCCCAAGTTTTAAATTCCTGGAGTTTGGACTCTACCTGTTCCACTTTAATCAGATGTCCCCCAAACTGGCTGCTGTGTGGCCATGTCAGAAGGAGGGTAAGTGTCAGAAGAAAGGTCTGATACTACAAAGTCCCTAAGATGAAAATTCTAGAAGCTGATGGTTCCTGCTCAAACCCAGCACTCATACCCATAGCCAGCCTACTGTCTGCCCACCTCTGTCAGAGGAGCTGTTCCCACTTGGACAGCAGTGTGCCTCTGCGACACTGCCTTGGCACATGAGCACAGGAGGACCCCCAGGAGTCGCCATGCTCAAGTCACTGAGCTCTGTGTACACTGCATCCTTCTCTCCCCTGTATGGTGCCCCTGGCTCCTGAGACAAGGCAGGTAAGACCCTACACACAGCATTGCTCTAAGCAAGAGCTGGTTTCAACTCCTGGTCTTTAAAAACTCTCTAGTCTTAAATTACTGGACCTTTCCAACCTCAGTTCCTACATTTGGGAGAAAGAAAAACAGACCCCACAGGAACGTCTCAATTTCAAATATTTTCAGTATAAATGTGTTCCATAGTGTGGGACATATTTACCCTAAAAGCATTTGCTGCTTATCTGGACATTTGAGACACCCTTAGGTAGTCATTGATGATCTGTGATTAGCTGCCTTACAGTTTACCTGGTAATCCCACAATCCACACATGGTAATTAGTGAGGTAAACCTAAACGTCAAGCCTTCCAACATCTGAAATGAGGCTTATGGTCACTGATTCAATGAAATTGTCACTTTTCCCTCCAAGGTGCATTTGTTCTCAACAGGATTCATCCACACTTGGCACTCCAGGGAATTATTGTACATTAAAAACTTCAAGTTTGTGTGGTAAATTATGTGGCTACCACAGACAAGCATAAACAGGTATAGGTTGGAATGTAGTACTTGATGTTGGCCACCAGATGGCACTGCAAGGCGAGAAACTAAATGAAAATTATAGTGAAGTGTTTTGGTTGTTTTGTTTTGTTTTTTATGTATGTCCATGTTTGTGTGTGTGTGCTCATGAAGGCCAGAGGACAACTTTGTGTGGCATCCTTGGTGACAGTGTCATCCTTTGACACAGGCTCCCTCATTAACCCAGAGCCCACCCATTAAGCTAGGCTGGAAAACCAGTGAGCCCTAGGAATTCTATTTCTGCCTCCCCAAAGCTGGGAATACTAGCATGTCACCACACCTGGCATTTTTTTTTTTTGTGGCTTCTAGGGGTGGGAGGTCACACTCAGATCTTCATGCTTGCAAGACAAGTACTTTACCAACTGAGCCCTCTCCCTAGCCCTAAAATTTTAATTTACTAACTTCCCTGGGCTGTTTCCCTCCCTGCCCATGACACACACAAATATCACATTCTGTTTTACTCTGTGTGAATGGGTGGGTCAGATGTTCTGTGAATGCTCACCCTAAAAATACAGGTTGTAGGTTCTACTTCTGCAGAAAAACCATGAATGACTGTCCACCAGCTATGGTTTTGGTTTTTTTGTTTTGTTTTTCTTTTTTAATGTGAAGGAGTGTGTCTGCTTTCTTTCATGATCCAGCCTAAGATTGGTTGGGGCACTCTTTGTGTTCTTCAACAGCAGGTGAGTGTTTCGGTGATTGTATGTGATGCACCCTCAGCCTCTGGCTAAATATGCCATCAGTAGCAGCCCAGGACCTCCAGGCTGGGACCATCTGGTTCTGTCGGGAAGTCCTTCAGTCATTGGTGATATGCTCTCAAAAGGAATTGTGGAACCCTGGTCACCACCACCACCCCTTCTCTCCATGCCACAGCACATGCTACCCGCAACCTTTGCCAGAAGACCCAGCCAATGAAGTCACCTGACCTTGCATTTGAACCCCAGAATCATAAGGCTCTTCTTGACTTCACGCAAAATCCATGTCAGGGGTTTCACTGTATGACACAAGCTGGTTAATATACTGACCATTCCCACCATGTGTCATGGATAAATGCATACTTAATGGAAAAGGAATGAATGAGTGGTTGTCAGGGATGAATGTTATGTATTTGTAAAATTGACTTTTCGGGCATCGATACCAGATAGTGATGGTGAAGTCCTTTGTGTGGAAAGATGACTTGGGCATAATAATCGCCTGACATCTGGATCTGCCTCTAATGAGAAAACCTTCCACCTGCAGCCCATCACTGTCCCAATGGGACACCCACACCATCTTGGGTCAGTACATTGAGACTGCACACATCAGCAGTAGATACAGTAGACCCAGACCTGCAGAGGAAGTAGTTGCAGTGGGTACATATTGGACTGGATAATAGAATATTACCCAGACCTGTTAGGTCCACAGATTCACCCATGGGCAAGCATTTCCTCAGCTGCCACAGGTAAAGGAATGGCCATACTTGGTATTTAGAATAATGCTCTTGCTAATGACTGCACTGTATCCTCTTCAAATCTCTGGCTTTTAAATAAGTTACATCAGCAGTTCATCCTGAGCTGAAGGGAACTACCTTCTCCACAGATTCACTCCCTCCTTAAGGAGTAACGCCCTAATACTGAGGTCCATAAGCCCATCCCCCTTAGCTTTCATTCAGGACATTTCAAGGCTGTCCAGGCTTCAGCACTATCCTTGAGCTCTGCTAAGAACTGTCACATCAGCCAGTTCTGTTTCTCATGCCAACTCCTCGCAGCATATCTCCATGAGAGTTACCCCAGTCACCTGCTACAGCCAAGTCTCCATCCCAGAGTCCACTGCACGGGTCCCCTGACCTAGGGCTGAACAAGGAGACGAGACTTTGAAGAGGGAGTGGATGAAAGAGCAAGGGAGCCAAAGTTCAGGCCCAGACTAGAGGCATTGACACACACCTGTGAACCGATTTTAAAGTTCTTTTCTAGTTACTGTAACAAATGCCTCACAAAAATCATCTCAAGGGAAAAAGGATTTGTCTGGCTCACATTTTGAGGGATACATTCTCTCATAGCAGGGAGGCATGGCAGTAGGAAAGTCAGAAAAAGAATTACATTGTGTCCCCAGTCCGGAAACAAAGAGAGATTAATGTCATACTCAGTTCCCTTTCTCCATTTTTACTTTTTATTCAGATCTGGAACCCCAGGCCATGGGATGGTACCAGCTGCAGGAAGGGAGGGTCATCCCTCAGTTAAACTCTCTCAAAGTGACATCACTGACACTCCAAGAGGTGTGTCTCCAAGTCATGCCAACACCAGCCATGTTGGCAATGACAAATAACCCTCACACCTAGCTAGTGAAACAGAGTTGGGTCCAAGGGTGTTAAATTTTGTTTTGTTTTGTTTTTCAGTCAGTATTCAGGAAGAAAATGCAATGAACCTCAGAAACCCAGGGGCCTAGAGATGGCTCAGTGATCAAGAACCCAGTGAGTAAAAATTACCTAGCATGGTACCTGGCATATAAACTACAAGCGTGGAAGAACCTCAATTTACAAAGTGTCTCAATTTATGAAATCCAGGTGAACAACAGGTACAGCATCCATAATGTTTAGATCTTATTCATTTGCTGGTTTTTGTTTGTTTCTTTCTTTCTTTTATGGAGGGGTGGTTTGGTTTTTGTAGGGGGCTTTGTTGTTTGGTTGGTTTGAGTTTGGGGGCATTGTTTGTTTTTGTAACACAAATCTTAAAAGGTCTTATTAATAAAAAAAAAAATCCCAGAAGCCAGATATTAGGATGAAAGCTGAAAGATCAGAGAAACAGAACAAGCCACTCCTCATCCAATCCTGTTTCCATGAATCCTCAGACTTCTGAGGTCCTTCTGAGTCCTCACCCAAATGGATCTCAGCTGAACTGCTGCTAAGCCTAAAAGCCTAAAAGCTTAAAAGCCTCTAGTTCCTGGTCCTCAAACCTTATATACCTTTCTGCTTCCTGCCACCACTTCCTAGGATTAAAAGCATGTGTCTTTCCCAAGCAAAGACATGAGATCTCAAGTGCTGAGATTAAAGGTGTGTGCCACCATGCCGGGCTCTGTTTCCAGTGTGGCCTTGAACTCACAGAGATCTGGATGGATCTCTGCCTCAGGAATGCTAGGATTAAGGGTGTGTGTGCCACCACTGTCTAATCTAGTGGCTGTTCTGTTCTCTGAACCCAGATAAGTTTTATTAGGGTACACAATATATTGGGAGACACAATATATTACTACATTTTTGGGGTTTTTGTTTGTTTTGGGGTGTTTGTTTGTTTGTTTGTTTGTGACAAGGTCATTCTCTACATAGCCCTGGCTATCCTGGAATTCATCATATAGACCAGATTGGCCTTGAACTCAGAGATCTGCCTGCCACTGCGTCTGGGTACTGGGATTAAAGATGTGGACTATGATGCCTTGCTGATGGTTAGATTGAATTGTCAGCCTGCACAGCCCAGAACTGTGCCAGGGAAGAGAGTCTCAGTGAGCTGCTGTCTTCATCATGCTCACCAGTGGGCATGCATGTGGGGACTGCTCTCATGGTTGCTAACTGATCCTGGAAACTCACCCCACTGTGGACGGGGCCGTTCCCTAAGCAGAGAATCCTGGACTACATGTGAGTGGAGAAAACTAGCTGACTTTAAGCATGAATATGTCCATTCTCTGCTCTCGACCACAGATGTGATCAGCCACCTCAAAGTTCCTGCTTTGACTCCCCCACAATGATAGACCGTAACCTGGAATTTTAAGCCAAATAAACCATTTGCCCCTTACGGTTACTTTTGCCAGGCTATTTTTTTTTTCACAGTAACATAATCAAAATAAAAACAGATCCATATTTTTATGTTGAATACAACTAGATTTGATCTCCATCTGAAAGGCTCCTTGACCTCCTCCTAACAGAATATTCAACAATAACAAAACTTTATTGCCTCTGAGTAAACTCAGTAAACAAGTTTCTCTGCCTCAGGCCTCAGGTGGCATGCAATGACCACGTGTCTCAGATGGCATCTCTGTGTGATACAAAGTCTGTGCTCTAGGGCTGGTACCTTTGGGATACACAGTGCTCTCCGAGTCTTACCCAGCATCTCCCCCAAAGTATCCATATCCCTCTGCTCTCTGACACTTTAAGTGTAGATTCATTGGTGAAGGAACTGGGCTCTGGGGCCATTGCTATGGCTCAGTGAGTAAAAATGCTTGCCCTGGGGCTGGAGAGATGGTGGCTCCGTGGGTATGAGCACTAGCAGCTCTGCCAGGGAATTCCTGTCAATGCCCAGCTCCTACAAGGCAGCTCGCGGCTGTCTGTAACTGCAGTTCCGGAAGATCTCTCGCCCTCTTCTGGCCTCTGTGGGCACTGCGTGCACGTGGTGAACAGAAACATGCAGGCAAAATGCCAACACACATAAAATAAAAATAAGCAAATCTTAAAAAACAAAACCTGATGATGCGAGTTTGATTCCCAAAACCTACAATGATGGACATACCGTGGCATGTGTGTGCCTGCACTTACACACCACACACACACACACACACACACACACACACACACACACACACAAAATAACTTTTAAAAAGAAGCTGATCTTTTAATCCAATCTGGGCTCTGTAGGGGTTTTTTCATCATAATAGTGTAAGGAGGTGAATGTTCATGTGAGTGTGACTGCATGCGTGCAGACACTGGTACATGTGCACGTGTGTGCACACTTACGTGGAAAGGTCAGCCTCGATGTCCTGTTTTCTGAGACAGAGTCTCTCACTAGGAACTGGGGCTCATCTAGGCTAGCTCCTATCCGCTTGACACATCTGCTTGTCGACACCTAGCACCACAACGCTGGCATTGCATGTGCACAGCACACCTGACAGATAATTTAATGACAGTGTCCCCTGCTCAGCCATGACCATAAACTTGGACATCCTCTCACTAGCTCCCTCACCAATGAGGTGATTTTTTTCTCACAGAGTGGGCAGAAGGGATCACAAGGAGACCAGTCAGCATGGGGAGTGGCAGGCTCAGGACACATCAGCTGGCACCAACCACATCCTGAGCTTCTGGCCCTGGGTGCCCGTTGCCCTGTGCAGTTTCTTGATATAGTTAATTTAATTGACATTATTTATTTATAGATACAGCTATGTCTTTGTCCTAAGTCTCATATCCCATTTCTAAGATCCTTAATCTCCATCTGGCCACACACACCATGGGAAATGGATCTTTACTGTTAGAACTCAGAAGTGAACACACTATGTTTTTTATTATTTTAATTTTTATCTTTGCATATGCATGTACATGTGTAAGGGCAGATATAAGCGTACCATAGTATATGTGTGAGGGACAGAGGACAACCTTGGGTGTGTGTTCTCTCCTTCTGCCTTGTGTGAGGAGACCCACTGCATCTGCAGGCTAGCTGGCCCACCAGCTTCCAGGCACCCCCCTGTGTCTGCTCTGATCTCACTGGAGAAAATTATGGAAGTATGTTAATATACCTGACTTTATGGGTGCCCCACCTGCAGGGCTTCAACGGGTTCTCGACCACCCTAAGGAGGGAATGTAGGGACAGGAGATACAAAGGAAAGACACCAAGTCTAGATTCTGATCAAGGTGCAACTTTATTTCTCTTCCACAAAAATTTATATAGTTCCACAGGGTGGGGGGAGCAAGAAGCTGTCATCTGCATAAGGTGGGGCAAGCTAACAGGATGTGTTGTATAGGATGTTTACAGGGTGAGAGGGTCAAGGGCTCTGACTCAATGTCCTGTTGCTAAGCAACCTGACTGTAAGATGATCTAGTCCCCCGTCTTATTGGGGGTCTGTATTTTTCCACTAACTAGAGATTCTGTCCTTGTCCCTGACATATGGGGATTTGGGGAATCTAAACTCAGGTCCTCATGCTTGCATGCCAAGCATTTACCCACCGAGCCGTCTCCTTATCCCTTAATTTTTGGATGGTCTTTATCTATAGTTCAGTCTGGCTTTGAACTTGGGATCTCCTGCCTCAGCCCAGTCCACATCCACCAGACCCAAATAAACACACAGAAGCTTATATCAATTACGAATTGCATGGCCAATGGCTCAGGCTTCTTGCTAGCCAGCTCTTATATCTTAAATTAACCCATTTCTATAAATCTATACTTTGCCACGTGGCTTGTGGGTTACTGGTACTTTTACATCTTGCTTCTCATGGCAGCGGCTCCTCTGCTCTCTCTTTCTCCTTCCTCTCTCTCTCTAGTTAGAATGTCCTGCCTAACCTTACCCTGCCTCATCACTGGCCAAACAGCTTTATTTATCAACCAATCACAGTAACACATATTCACAGCATACAGAATGACATCACCCATCAGGTATGTACCATCTCATCTTGGAATATGTCACAATTATAAACATGTGGCGATGGTGGAGGTACTAGCTATTTGGGAGTATGTCCTAAAGTGTCACACATTTCACCATTAGCTAAGAAGGCCACCAGCTGCTGTCCAGTGGCTGAAACTTTAGGAGAACATGAGCTAGAGACTGACCTGCAACTCCATTTGGACATTTCTATTCTGATACAATACTTCTCAATGGAATATTTACATCAACACAAATCCAGTTCCTTTAGTGCCCACCAAAATGTTCTCTGATGTCACTGTGTGAGGGATACTTTGGCTCAACCACACAGCAATGTGTGTCAAGAACTCAAAATGCATGCAAACAGCACAGGCTTTGAATAAGTGCACAGCATGCTGGTAAAAACTTCACTTTCTTCCATGAGAATCTTTCCTTCTTCTCCATTCAGCCTTAAACGTCTGTGCTTCTGCCTCTGGTATTTTATCTGCCATTTTTCTTTTAAATATTACTATTATACATATATTATATTACATATACTCGTGTGTTGAATAATTTTAACTGTCAGCCTGACACAAACCAAAATTACCTGGGAAGAGAGAGAGCAGCCTGTCAGTTGATCCAGCCCATTGTGGGTGGCACCATTCCCTAGGCAGAGGTCCTGAACACTTTACGAGCTCAGAAATCGAGTTGAGCCTAAGAGAGCAAGCAGTCGGGGATCTGTGTGTGTGTTCTCTCTGCTTTCAACTGTGGATGTGACATCTGAAGCCCCTGACTTGACTTCACAATAATGGACTGTAACCCGGAGTGGTAAGGGGCTGAATAAGCCTTTTCCTCCCTGAGTCACTTTTGGTCACTTTTGGTCAGGCTACGGTGTCACGGTCACAGATATGAAAATGAGATGGCTAACAACACACACGTTATTTTATGACTTAAAATCGCCACTTCAGATCACATTAACACCCCTCTTCTCACCACCCCCACACTGTAGATGTAACCGTCTTATTAAATAAGAAACCCAGAGCCAAATGCAGAGTTGAAAGCCCAAGGGGAAGGCCAGCAGCGGCAGCGAAGGGTAAGAAAGGGCTTTTAGTTCTTAGCTACTGCTCTGACCCCTTGGGCTTTCGACTATGCATTTGGCTCTGGGTTTCTTATTTAATAAGACGGTTACATCTACACCACACTATGCTGACCAACACCCAGGAAGTTTCCACTGCACCCAGAACTTCATGCATATTGTGCCATTTGCTTCCCTCGGTGGCCTTACAACACAGCAGTGCCTTAATTGTATCCTTATAATACAGATGAGAAGCTCAAGGCCCAGAGACATTGGGTGATCTGCCCAATGTCACACAGCAAAGCTTGGATTTGAGTCACAGTGGGTTTTCTTCTGGAAGCCATGTACTAACAGAAGGTGTTTGAGCTTTGCTCGTGGCGTATCTTCCTTCGATTGCCACTTAGTAATCACATAGCACGAGTCTCTTCAGACCCGTTCTTCCACACTGAGATATACTTACAAGTACCTGTAAAAATGTCGTGTTTATTACAACGTTTTTCTCTTAAGGACATTACAGCTCGTTCTTTGGAAATGCCACGAAGCAGTAGCCTGGTTATACCTGGCGTATTCAGTCTTGGCCGACTGAGAACTCAGAGACCCAGTAGATAGCTTGCTACTAAGGGGCTCTTTGTATGCTATCTGGGTACCCACCAGCAGGTGGCGCTGCAGGGTTGCCATCTGCATTCTCACCCTCTTTCAGCCACGCCCCTCACTCAGCAGTGGGGGATCCTTTGCCGCTCCTCTTACTGCTAAGTCAACAGTGACTTCCCGGTTAGTTATCAGGGACATCTACTCTTCTCTCATATCATGTGACCCAGTGAAAGCCACACCACCCTTCCTGCTCTGCCAGCGGGTTCCGGGACAGCGCAGCTTTTTTGCATCCTCTGACTTGCTGACAAATATTCTCAGAGACTCTTTCGCCTAGTTGTTCTCAGGCTCTGGGGAGCACAAAATCACCTAGGGGAGGGAGGGTCTTGAAAAATATACACCCCAGGCCTCTGCCCTGTAGAAACTGCAATCTATTAGGTCTTGGTTGGAATAAAAGTGTGTTTTAACAAGCTCGGGGGAAATCCTGTGCAGAATCGGATGGTTCTGTCGTGGGTTGTCGCTAGACCAAATGTAGCTCTCAAGTAGAGTGTGGCATGTGACTCAGTAGTGAGTGCTGCTCCCTGGCTGAACTCAGCTCACTGCGTGGGGTGTCTTTCTGGATGCCTTGAATATCTGTTGCTCCCATTGGCTAATAAATAAAGCTGCATTGGCCTATGTTAGGGCAGGACAGAGCCAGGCAGGAAAATCCAAGAGAGACAGTGAGAGGAGGAAGGAGAGTGGGGGGAGACTCCAAACTGCGGTCCAAGGAGCAACATGGAATGAATGGGAAGCAGGTAAAACCACAGAGCACGTGGCGATACATAGATAAATAGTTATGGGCTTAGTAAAGTTATAAGAGCTAGCTAGTAAGAAGCCTGAGCCATAAGCCATACTCTTTGTAATTAATATAAGCCTCTGAGTAATTATTTTATAAGTGGCTGTGGGACCGCCGATAGGAGAGATTTATCCCGACCGCACCACAGGGCCGGGCAGGACTGGAGAAACTTCTGGCTACAGCTCACCAACATGCATGAGCACTCAGACTCAGTTCAGTGAGCACATGTTCCCTTCCCCTTTCAAGATGACATGGACATGATCAAGAGAAGTCACCTCAGCCACATTCCTAGTGTTTATTATTTACCCAACCAAAAATCTCAGGTGGGACAGGGTAAGAGCCTTGTCAAATACTCTGCAAGTTTTACTGCCCTTGATGCCCAAAGCCATGGGCAAGAGTGCTGGCCGTCTTCCCAGCCAATAATCATCACTTTGGATCTGTCAGTATTCTCTTGCTCCAGGGCGAGTCAGACCTTGGGTGATGGGGTGAGGTGGGACTTGGGAGCTGATGAGATTTTGATATAAAGTTGATGAAACTTACTGAAAACAGTGAGAATTAGAGTAACTGGTTTCTCATATTCTTCTTTTTAAAATATATTTTAATTCTTTGAAGATTTTATACGATGTATTTGATCATGGTCACTCTTTGCTCTAACCCTTCCAGATCCACCCAGCCTCCCTGCCCTCGGCCCCCAAGATTTCTCATAATCTATGGCATTTTTCTCATAATATTTAAACCATTTAGCTCTTCTTAGTGACAGTGCGGCAGGAATAATCACTCTATTTTTTCTCTCTTAAAAATGTTTTTTTGATGTATACGTTGGTGTTGTATATCAGTTCCCTCCAGGACCGAAACATTCTATCCTACAGGGAAGCTCATTAATACAGGAATTGATCACCTCAAAATAGCTTCAAGAAGTCCCTGAAACTGACCTGATTCCCTAGGCCTCTCCTTCCCTAAGCACATAAACAGTGAAGAGTGTTGAGAGTCTCTCTCAGACAAGCCAAGCATCCTGGAAGAAGAGGAAAGGATGCTCTCCAACCTCTGAACTCCCTCCAAGTCCTAACAAGAACGCTACATCTTCCCATTTTCTTCCTTCAATGCTGGTTGCAAAGCACACAATTTCTATTCTGTTTAGCTGAGAAGGCAAATTTAATAGCTTTCCCATCTCTTTGTCTCTCTTTCTCTCTGTATGTGTCTCTCTCTGTCTCTCTCCTTCTATCTCTCTCATCCCTCTGTCTCTCTTTCTCTCTTACTCTATCTCTGTCTCCCTCTGTCTCCCTCTCTCTGTCTCCCTTTCTGTCTCTGTCTGTCTCTGTCTCTCTCTTTCTCTCTCTCTGTCTCTCTCCCTCTATCTCTGTCTCTCTGTCTCCCTCTCTGTCTCTGTCTCTCTGTCTCTTTCTCTCTGTCTGTCTCTCTGTCTCTCTGTCTCTCTCTCTCTCTTCCCTGAAACTAATTCTTAAATAATTAAGTGTTATAAATTCTTAAATAATTAACACCAGGCTCGGCTCGTGTGTTCAGAACTAAGATTTCTGCTTTTTCTACTTTAGCTTAGCATGCCCTTCCCTTCTGTGAAGTTCATCTTAAAAATTCTCCTACCAGGGCCGTGTGATTGGAAGGAGCCTGTCACGGTAGTACTGTGACACTGAGCGCCTGCCTCTGGTCCCATCGTCTCACTTAGCATCTTAGGGACTTGCTGGTCCTCATGGGCTGAGCTACTGGGATCTGAATTCTACTCACACAAAGTAACAGCTTCATTAATTGACCTCATTAGTGAGGAATCTATTCTGTCTCCATGTTTAGCTCACACTTCCTTCAAGGAAACAAGTGCTAAGCAATTTAGCAGTTGACCAAGATCCGAGGGAGGATGCTTAAGGGATTAGGGCCTGTGGTAAATTATAACAAAGTACAATGGTTTACTCAGACAAATGCCACAGGACTTCAGCCTAGAAACACCTTAGATAAACAAGTCGTCATCTTATGTAACTAGAAATCAGAAAATTTGTTTCCTCAGCCATCACACGACAATCCAGGCTGACATAGCTCCACTCTAGATGTGAATGAGAGCTTTGTGGGTACTTCAAGAATATTTACAAAAACACCAATTATATTTTATAAGGGTTATATTCATTTGGTCTTAAAGTTCATAATCTTTGTACACAATTCCAACCAAAAGCCAATATAAAGTGGAGAACCTGCCTCTGAGTGGTTCAGTTTTCTGAAACGTAAATATCTACCCACACAGGATGAGGACCTAATGAGTCACAGCAGTCTTTGTTTACAACAGCTTAAACCAGAAAAGATTTTAATGTCCACACTGTGGAAAACAAATTAACACATTTGGATATTTTCATACCATGCAGCACTATTTAACAGCAGAAAAAGAATAAAATATGTTATACACAGACAGAGAGAGAAATCTCAGAACATTATTCTAAACACAGGCACAAAGCGCTCATCAAAGAAGACCCCGTCACATGCCAGGGGCACTTCACCTGGGGCTAAGGAGAAAACACAGGCCTGCCCAGTAGGTGCTGGGCAGCTGGCCACTATTAAGGGTACAAGGGCAGAGGGCAGATATGAAGGAATGGGGAGATGAATGCGATCAAGATGCATGATGTGAAAGACACAACGAATAATTAAATTTTTTTAAAAAAAAGATGACCATGTCTACACAAATCTAGAAAAGCTTGCTCTTACCTCCAGTGTCTGAGTGGAACCGTGGCTGCTGTGGGCGGCTGTGGGGAGCTTGTATTCAACGTACTGTAGCTCATTCTCCTAACAATTCATGTCCACTCTGCATGCAAAATTGTCACCACATCCAAAGACCTAAATTTTCAAGCCATTATAGCATCAGCCCTGTTCCAGCACCTCTCAGTCTCACGGGCACTACTATCCATCTGCCATGCTGGTAGTCCCCAAATTGCTTGGAACACCATGTGAAGTGGGGTTTTTAAATAGTGAGACCTCTCAACTTCTCTTTGGGACCTGGGTTAGTATAGCCAGCTAGAAACCAAGTTGATGCTTTATGTTGGTATTGAATATATCTTTCTCCCGGCATCTCTACACTAGGAATACATGTGCAGACAAAGGAATCACCCTAAGGAAACTGTCTTCCTGGCACATTAGGACTCCTACACTTGTAAACTCAACACACTGCGGCAGTACACACAGGACCTGCACAAGTTCAGACCAGACAAAATGACAGCACCAAAGAAGGTCGTGAACACAAAGTCCCACCCCTAACCCAGAAGCTATTCTCAACCGTTAGCTGCTGGGGAAAGGAAAATCGGTTTTCTCCAACGGAGTGCCACTGGGTATGTCCCCCACACTCCAGGGCAGGTCCCGCACCCAGGAGAAGTTAGTAACACAAGACAGACACCACGGTGTTTGTTGTTTGGTCTTACCGGGTGTTTTGCTTGTTTGTTTTGATATTTGTTTTTGTTTTGTGTGTGTGTGTGTGTGTGTGTGTGTGTGTGTGTGTGTGTGTGTGTGTGTCTGTCTGTGTGTGTCTGTGTGTGTGTGTGTGTGTATGTGTGTGTGTGTGTCTGTGTCTGTGTCTGAGAGAGAAGATGAAGTTGGGTAGGTAGGGAGGTGAGGGGGACCTGGGAAGAGTCTGATCAAAACATATTGCATAAAAAAAATTCAGTAGTTTTTTTTAAAGAAATGAGTCATGGGAGACCCAGCAAGGAGTGTAGACAGCACAGAGACACAAAGCACTCATCTGTCCATGCACTAAAGAGGGCTGGTTTGAGTAGATCCAGAGAAGAATAGACTGTCCTCACATACTCTGTGGCTATTAAGCTAAACAGAAAACCAGACAAACCCAGCCATCCTGCCAGAAGCTCAGGCCTAGGCTATATAACCTTAAAGTGAGATGAGGCACCGATCATCAGATGTGCATCCTGAGTTAAGCATAACATCCTGTTGAGCATAACTACTCAACAAACTATACACGTTTCAAGTTTCCTATATATTTCACTTTTTTCGTGTGTAAGAATAGATCAAAATCCACGCAGCAAAAAGTCAGTTTGAGGATAACTTAGCATACATTACTTTTGTCAGAAGAAATAAAATTCAACAAATACCAGTTAAGGAATAGTTAATCCACCTTTTAGAATGGCGTAATCCCGAACACTGGTAACGAGTGCTGGAGTACTTCAACTGCTCCTCTGCGGCTGGTGGGAAGGTGAACGGCAGGGCCACGTTCGAAGGCAATCCACAGGCCAGTGTCAGAGCTAGTGCACCCTTCCCTTATAGTCCAGCAGGCAGCCATGCTCCTCAGCTTTGACCCAAAGGATTTAAACGCAAACGACACAAAGGCATGCGTGTTTATAACAGCTCTACTTATTGATCGTAAAACCTGGGTTCACCAGTCAAGCTCTAGTAGATGAATTAAAAAAAAAAAAAAATCTAAGCCAGGCAGTAGTGGCCCATGCCTTTAATCCCAGCACTTGGGAGGCCGAGCCAGGTGGATCTTTGTGAGTTTGAAGCCAGCCTGGTCTACAGAGCGAGATCCAGGACAGGCTCCAAAGTTACACAGAGAAACCCTGTCTCAGAAAAAAACAAAACACACACACACACACACACAAAAAAAAAAAAAAAAAAAAAAAAAACCCTCTAGACAATGGAATAGTATTCCGCACTAATAAAAGAAAGAAATTAGCTAAACTGGGTCTTTCCTCTGGAGTTGTTCACTCCGGGACTTCCACCAGACGCAAAAACAGCAAATGCAGTGGCTAGACCTCTGGCTGCACAGGTAGAATGCCAGGAGGGAACAGCTAAGGTGCTGGGCAACAGTTAAAGTGTGGTAACCCTCTATAATGAAATGACATTTCGGTCAAGGACAGAACATCTCAGTAAGACTGTAATGAAGCTGAAAATGTGTTTCCCAGAGACACCACACCAACATCGCAGCACACCACAAAGCTTGCAAACCTAAAATGCTGCCTGTTGTATAAAAGCACACGGGGTCCAGCAAGATGGCACAGTGGGTAAAGGTGCTTGCCACCAAGTCCTCTCCCTCTCTCCACACACACACACACACACACACACACACACACACACACACACATACACACACATGCACACGCACACGTACACACACACACACACACACACACACACACACACCACACACGAATAATATGTAATTTTTTAAAGTACGTGACACACAGCTGTGAATAGCTCATGATGCCCGACATCAGTAGTCCATAAACATGAAGTGATACATCCATGTACTGACTGACTACACTTTCCTCATCCTAGAGCCCATTTCTTCTCATAGAAGATGACCACCATCAAAACTATGCCTCATCATGCCATGACATGTAACGTAGCCAGTGTTAGCCACATTTCCCCACTGCAAGAAGAGTGTGAAGGACGCTAACCAGGCCCATCGTGGCAAGATCTCGGGGCAGCACACATCCCAGAGCAGATTCCTTGTTGGGTGGTGTGCATGTCATAAATCCCAGCAGCAGCAGACAGGGCCCGGCCAGGGCAGGAAGAGGAGGGATAAGCAACTGTTGGCATTCTCCATGGGTCTCACAGCACAGAAGCATGGACCCTGTGTGGGGGTAATATTTGGGTTAAAATAATCAATCTTTAAAAATTATTCCTGTAAGAAAACTCACATAAGCCTATAAATCTAAAAACCCACCTGTACGTATCTAAAAGTTTCACACACACTAAGTCTTCAAGGGTGTTTTGCAGCCCAATTTCAGTGCTAATCATTTCCAGAAACCTAGGCAGATGCCTCTTTAGGATGCATTTATAAGCTCTGGATAACAAGTAATGTCATGACTCAAGCTGGGACACTTTCGAGGGCACTGAAGAGAAGGCCTGGCATCACAGTCACCTGGCACAGTTGAACTCATTTTCACTTATGGTCAGTCTGACAGAAAGTGGACCATGCCACAGCTGGGGACCCATGGTCAGCAGAGAAAGAGACAGATGAGGCTCCATTGGCTCTCAGTTGCCTTCTGCCAGAAGGATTTGCTCCTGGACTAATCACAGGGGACCCACAGGAGAATGGGGATCATTGGGCAGTCAGCCAGGGACACACGCTGCCACAGCACGGCTCACAGCCCGTCAACAGGCGTCAAGGAGAAAAATCTGAGGGAAGAAAGGAAGGGCTCATGGGAAATCATACCCACCACCTGAGAACATAGGGATCTTTACCTTAGCCTCATCTGACTCGTCACGAGGCACAAAGGGAAAACACACTGTTAATCATTGATGGTGTGTAAATGCACTACAGTATATTGTCTGAAGGAAGAGGTGTGTGCTCTGAGCTGAACTCACCCTGTATAAACCCCCTTATTGTCAGTATATTGCCTTATTGCCTGGAGAAATTTTATCATTTAGCTTGTTTTCAAAGGCACTGACCTGAGGGTTGTAAACTGAGTGACTTACTGCAGAGGTTAATGCCTGAGGGGCAGAATCAGAAGACTGTCACCCACCGAAGGGACCCCATGTCATTGCCCTCACTATAGGAAGGACTCAAGTTTCCCACAGGCAAATTGTCATCCCCATCTTTATAATTCTCCAAAGCTACAGGTACAGTTTCACTTTTATTCATTTTCATCTTTGAAGACATTTGTATTTAATAATTGTAAGTATCCATAATAAGAAACTAAGACAAATACTGGTTCCAAACTCTAGGGAAGAAACATGACTCTGGAAGCACATCCACACTGCTGTGGTTGTCAGGACTTTGCAGAGGAACTGCACATGATCTCATATGCAGGTACTGTTGACTTTTACTCTCTCAAGGGCAAAACTTCCATAGTTCTCTGAGACCTAAGCCATGTCCAACTTGAAGCTCTGATCTATCAGCAAGGGGCCTCAGAAATCACCAAGTATATGAAATAAATAATGTGAGCTCACATATTCTGTGTGCTATGCCCGGAAGACATATTGAGTTACGACCTAATTGGCTATAAGTGATCACATGATCTTAATCCAACTGCAAAGAAAACAGGGAGATGCCATCTGCTATTCGTGGATTAGGTGATGCTATTTATTTGTGTGTGTGTGTGTGTGTGTGTGTGTGTGTGTGTGTGTGTGTGTGTGTGTTCATGTGTGCATGCTGACGCCTGTGCACATATGTGCACACACAAAAACAAGCCAGAGTATAGCTGAAGTTTTCCTGTGTCCCACCTGGCCCATGGTCAGGACAAATCTCTCTCACCTGCCAGTCCTGCAGCCACTTGGACCCAAGTAAACACACAGAGGCTTATATTAAATAAAACTGCTCGGCCATTAGCTCAGGCTAACTATTGACTAGCTCTTACACTTAAACTAAACCATAATTCTTATTTATGTTCAGCCATGTGGCTTGGTACCTTTTCTCAGTTCTGCCTTCACATCTTGTTTCCTCTGTGTCTGGTTGATGAGTCCTGACTCAGCCTTCCTGTTCCCAGAATTCTCCTCTCTCTTTGTCCCGTCTATACTTCCTGCCTGGCTACTGGCCAATCAGCGTTTTATTTATCAACCAAATCAGAGCAACACATTCACAGCATACAGAGCAATATCCATAGCACCAGAGGTTGGTGCCAGGTATATTACTTCATTATTCTCTATTTTTTGAGGCGGGGTCTCTCCCTGAACCTGTAAACCATTGATTCAGCTAAACTAGCCAGCCAGCAAGCCTCGGGGATTCTCCTGTCTCTGCTTCCCCAGAGCTGAGAATTCAAGTTCATGTCACCAAAGTCGGATGTTTGATGGGGATGCTGGGTGCTGGGTTCACACTCACATCCTCATGCTTGCCCAGCAGGCACTTTTCTGACCAAGTCACATCACTAGCCCTTGTGATGTCTTCTCTGTTGTTACTGGGATCTGGCAGCAAGGGGTCCTAGGTGGATGCGGAGGCTCATTAGGAAGAACTTCCTAGAATTCCAAGGCCAAGGCTGTAAAGCAGACAGCTTGCACTCCCCTGGGTGTGTTATATAGTAAAGATGCTTCCTATGGACCCATGCCCACCTTTCAATCAGTCTTCTAAGCCCAGTGTCTCTTTTCCCTGGAGCTTGCAAAGGTTCAGTGGGCTCAGAGGAGCTGGACATCATTCCCCATCGTGCCAATTAACTTGGAAACCTTAAAATAGACCACAGGCTCTGAGTCTTGCCACAAAAGGAAAAAACGCCCCTGTTCGCCACAGCTCAAAGGCTTCTATGAGCCCATCCACCATGGGCTTTGTACTTCCCATCACTGTAACGAAACACCAAGCAAGGTAGCTCAAAGTAGAGCTGACTAACAGACCACAGCCACCAATGACAGAGACCTTATGCTGAGGGATGTCTTTCTGTACACTGTGAATATATGTTGTTCCCACTGGTTAATAAATGAGCTGCTTTGGCCAATGGCAAGGCAGCTTAGAGGCAAGAGGGAAATCCAAGGAGAGAGACAGGAAAGAGAAAGATAGAGTCTAGACAGTCACCAGCCTGCCACCCAAGGAGCAGCGTGCCAGCAGACCATTAAAGCCACAGAACATGTGGCAATACACAGATTAATAGTTATGGGTTGAGTTAAATTATATGAGCTATCTAGCAAGAAGCCTGCCATAGGCCATACAGTTTGTAAATAATAGAAGCCTCTGTGTGTTTACCTGGGACCAAGCAGCCATGGGCAGGAGAAAACTTTCAACTATATTGACCATGGGGCCGGGCAGGACTGGAAAACCTTTTGACTACAACCTTAGATGGCAGGTTCACACCACAAGGAAATCCTGCCTTGGCATCCTGCTTCCACACACCCAGAACTGACAGGGCTGGAACAAGGGCAGTCAGTCCTTCTGGGGCTCAGTCTTGCCTCTCTGCTCAGGTGGTCCCAGCCACATTCTGAGACTCAGTACTTCTCTCCCTACTCCCTCATCTCTGGACATCCGGCTCAGGCAGGTCCTAGAACACTGAGTCTGGTTAGTGTCTGCCTACATTAACCCTGTGTTACTCCAGCCAGCACCTGGGCACTGAGGCCAGTGAGAACAAATGAACCATTAGCCATGTCCTAGGCTGTTGATAATATGCACGCAGGTTTCTCTCTTCATTCTGGATGTAAAAGTGTCCCTAGGCACTCACCCTCAATGGGAGGAAAAATTTATCTGGGGCTTCCAGCTTCAGAGGTTTCAATCCACGGCCATCTGGTTTCTGCAAGGTTCTAACACAGCCTGAAGGTCCTTACTAGGTGCTGGAAGTCCCATCTTAGACTTCCCCATCTCCAGAACAGCTGCTTGCTATTGGCCTGAGTCCTTCTGCTATCATTCCAGACTGCCTACTGTCTGGGTCTCCACCTCTGGTCTCACATCTAGAAAGAGGCGCCTCCGCAGAGAACTCTAGCCCCTTTTGCTAGAGTGACCACAGAGGGGGCAGTAAGGGTCTACGCTGCTGAGGGATCATTCATTGTGTCTAAGCTTGTAGCCTAGATGAAAGTGAGGGAGTGTTTTAAAGAGAGAATGGCCATGTATTAAGCCTAGTATCTCCTAGTCCAATTCTAGACAAACCTCTGGTTCTATACCCCATTGCTCAAGAGTTTCACCTCACACCACACCTGCCACAGCTAGAGAGGACCCCTATTGAGAGGCTTAAAGTCACAATCAGGTGTAGTTATTACTGTCCTGGGATGGGTGTAGAGCGGGCATCTTACTGCACTACAAAATCAATACACAACAGAGTCTATTTGTTTCATTTTGTTCTTCAATTTTTGGAAATGACTTTTAAAGTTAATTTTCATGTGTGACCATGAAACATATTCATAGACTGCGAAGCCAAATTTGCAGAACGAAGGGCTCTGGGTGAAGCCGGGACTTGAACTGTTGGACTGCTTTCTGCTCGGTCTATGCCCAGCTGGCTTTCACTTAGCAGTACATCTCAGCAGTCTGTGCACGGCTCAGTACTCCACAGCCATGTGTGTTATTCCTGGACCAGTGCACAATTTCCCATTAATTATTATGAACTTTTTTCCTTGAATGTGAGCATCGTTTTCCACATTTTGCTGAGGTACACAGTGTTCCTGCCCACAGTCCTTTTGTATCGGCTCAGTGGTGCTGGGGACACCGCCTCCACCCTGGGACCTTCGGCTCAAAGGATAACGAGTGTGTGTAGGACTTCTGCTGGCTATTGCTAAAGCCCTACACAGAAGAACACTAGAGTGGTTTCCATGGTGCCAAGTTGATCAAGTTAGATCCACTTTTCTGCTAATCCCTTTCTCTATATGATTCCAAAGTACAGTTGGCAAACCTGGAATTTGCATAAAATTGGAAGAACAAACAGAGCAGGAGGTTCTCCCCACGGCAGGTTGCCATGGCCACCAGCAGCAGCCACAACCAGACAGAGGGTTCCAGCCCCAGCTTCTCCCCACTTCCTGCCCCACTCTTCTCTTCCATTGCTAAACCCACTGCCTCGGCCACACATGGAGCTCCGTCGCTGCAATGCAATGGCACCTGCACAGAGGCCCTGGCTCCCCCTTGCCCCTGGACCACACGGCTTCTCAGCCTGGTGGCTGCCGACCCACCGCTGACCCTTCTGCCTTCTCTAGCTCCTGAGAGGTGGCAGAGGGTCTAATCCTCCAGCGGACCCCGTCACCCACCTTGGCGATGTCTCACCCAGAAAAGAGGGGTGTGTTATGGAGAACCACCTCAGCTCTCAGCTGCAGGAGACCAGGCTAGTTCTTTTAGGCTTGGGAGTAAGACAGCCTGTCAGACCCTGACCTCCAACGCTGCAGGCTCAGCTGGCCTTAAACCGCTCACTTCTTGTGTACCGGCCAGCACTTGCCCACTGACTAGAGGCGAGGGGTGCTGTGAGAAACAACCCACACAAAGCTAGCGGGGCTGCCTTGTCTGTGGCAGCTTTCTGATTAGCCTGGGGGTGGGAAGGAGTTTGGTTTTTTGTTCTCTCTCTCTCTCTCTCTCTCTCTCTCTCTCTCTCTCTCTCTCTCTCTCTCTCTCTTTAGCTTAGATCAAACAAACTCATTTCTGAAGGTGCGAACACAGTGCCTATAAACACCTTGGGTTGTGTTTTTAAGGTGCCCAAACAAAACCCTGTGAAGACAAGGACAAGCTAATACGTAATGTTGTACACAATAAAGCCCACAAGGCCTCAACCATAAACAACCACAGGCAGCTGAAGTGCACTGAGAGCAGAAGGGATAGTTCTCCCCAGGGAAGAGAGCAGCAACTGATGATCCAAAAACAAACGGTCGGCCCTGAAAACATGTATACAAGTCATAGTATGTGGACTGAGCAGGTGGCAGTTTATGTTTTTAGAAATACTATGTATGTATGTGTATATATACACACACACACATATGCAATTGAAGAAAAAGAGGCCATAAATTTGAAATCAAGCAGAGAGGAGAAAGAAGGGAGCTATGATATAATCATGTGAAAAATATATACAAGACAGAGATGTAAGCCAAAGTAAATCTGGAGCCGTTAATCCTACCGCTTCTCCCTCAGCCTCTTCCAGCTTCATCTGCCGTTTATCCAAGCTTGCACACATCTGCCCCCACCAAATTAAAGCCGCTTCTATGCCCGATCAGTCCTCTGTTTTATGACAATCATAGATGTTGGGTAAGGTGTCCTGGTAGCTGGAAAGGGGAACTCTGGCAACCGTAGTTTCCTGTGGTTCTAGTTAACACACATGCTGGTACACACAGTTATCACACTAATCTCAGCTACTGTCTCCCTGGGGTCACACCTTGTATTCCTGTCTCTTAAGTGAGCCCCTCCCTTAGTGGGGACTTTATGGTTTGCTGCTGAGCAGAATACCCACATGACAGGTGTCACTTTAGAGACGCAAGGTACAAAGCCGGTGGGTCAGGTCTCGCTTGGGTTCCACAGTAGTGGAGGTCAGTGGCCCCTAAGGGCTCTTTTAAAGATGGGATTGTGGCCTTTCCCCACGGAGTTTGATTTTTCTCTGTAGGCTTTCTGTACACACTAATTAGGGCTTACAGTTACAGTCAACAGAACTCTACTCCCATTACACTCACAACACAGCTACAGCAGCCCAGGGGTATCCGGTGGCACAGAGAATCGATGCACAGTCTGACAAAATGGCTCGGAGCAGACCTGAGTCAGGAGAGGCCACAATTCAACCCAGAGAACAAGGAACACTCTGGAACAGCCCAAGAAAAACCCAAGAAGATGCTTCTGCCCCTGTAGCCAGAGATAGCCCCAGACCCGGCTGCTCCCTTGCCTAGCCCACCAGCTCACGCTCAGGGTCTCAAGGCTAGCACCAGGTTGATGAGGCTCAGGTCAGCCAGAAGCCTGAAAGTTGACAGCTCCTTGATCTTGGGCTTCTCGGCATTTACAACTATGAGAAATAATGTCTGTTCTTTATAAATGGTATTCTGTTATAGCAACAGAGAGGACTAAGACACATCTCCTAGAAACCCTTGCCCCTAGATGGACCGTGTGACCAAGTTCACATTAACTGTCCTTGGAGAGAGGAGCAGGCTGTTCATCTGATCGGTTTGTCTTTCTGGCTTATGGGATCATGAAGAATGTATCATGAAGATTTTTTTTTTCTGTTGCCATTTTCTTGATTTCTAGGTCCTCTTTGTTCTGTTTTGTTTTTTGTTACTCTCTCATGTTGCCTCTTCTGTCTCTAAGAGTATTAATTCTTTTCTTTTTATTTTCTGGGTTGTTTTTTTAATGTTTTATTTATTATTACTGTGTGTGTTTGATGTATGGAGTGAGGCCTGTGTGCCACAGCATACATTTGGAAGTCAGAGCACAGCTTCTGTTGTTCACTTCTTCTCCTTCCATCGCTGGGGTCCCAGGCATCCAGCCTGTGTCAGGCTCGGGTAGCACGCACCCTCCCCCACTGTACCATGCTGCCAGCCCTAATTCTTAAACACTTCCTCTGCTCTCTCCAGATCCTTCCAATCACTGTGATGAACACCATGGCCAAAAGCAACTTGGGGGGTGGGGGGAGGGGTTATTTCAGCTTACAACTCTCAGGTCACACTCCACCACTGAGGGAAGTCGGGGGTAATGTGGGGACAAGGACTGAAGCAGAGGCCGTGAAGGAAGGAGCCCTGCTGACTGGCTTGCTCCTCACAGCTTGCTCCTTTGCTTTCTTATACAACTCAGGACCACCTACCAGGGTTGGCACCGCCCACAGTGAGCTGAACCCTGGCCCCTCAATCATTAATCAAGAAAAGGCCCCCGGGATTTGCCCACAGGCAAATCTGATGGCGTTAATTCCCAAACTGAAGTTCCCTCTTCCTAGATGACCCTAACTTGTGCTGGGTTGACAAAAAACCAACCAGCTCAACTGACCCCTTGTCAGCTCAACCCACAAATGCATGGCCTTTCTTTTGGATTTATCCCCAAGATCTCTTATAAGTCACACAATATAAAACAAAATATATAAAACATAGTGTAACTTTAAAGCTCTCACAGGCTTTAACTTTTTCAAAACTGTTCAAGTCCAAGTTCTGTTTTTTTTTAAAAAAAAAAAAAAAAAAAAAAAAAAAGTCGTTTTAAAAGCCCAAAGTCTCCCAACTACAGACTCCTGTAAAATCAAAGATAGCTCAGTGGTTAAGGGCACCGGCTGCTCTTGCAGAGGAGCCCGGTCAGTTCCCAGCACCCACACGTGGCAGCTCACAGCTGTTTGTGACTCCAGTTCCAAGGAGTCCAGGCTTTCCTAGCCTCTGCAGACAGTGCATACATGTGGTGCACACACACATTTGCAAACAATCATAAAATAAATCTTTTTTTTAAAAAACCTGTAAATGGGACAGAGAAATGTCTCAGTGGTTAAGAGGTCCTCTTCTAGAGAACCTGGGTTCAGTTCCCAGCACCCACATCAGGTGGCTTTACCACTTCCTTTAATTCCAGCTTCGCATGCTCTTCTGGCCTCAGAGGGCACCTACACACACACACACACACACACACACACACACACACACACACACACGTACACACACACACGTACACATGTACACATGTACACATGCATGTAGTGGGTAGCCATTCCAGCTTTGACCTGGAAGTTCCAACCCCCACTGAGGCTTCAGTAACGGTCATGCCTACAAGGTGGGGCTGAGAGAGGCCACTGAAGATCTGGATGCGCAGGCTCTCTTGGTTCCTGGACCCTGGACGCTGAAGGTAGACCGAGCAGAGTTCTCCAGAGTACACCATCAGACTGTGCTACACCTGTCCCAGACCCTGTAGCCTGTCCCTTCACTTGTAAGTTACCCCACAAAATAAACCTCCCTTTTAACTACGTGGGGTGGCCTTAATAATTTCACCAATCCATGCATGCATGCACGCACGCATGCACGAACGCACGCATTCACGAACGCACATACACACCAATTCAAATTATATATTTCTCATTTCAAAAAGGAAGAATCACAACCATGCCAAAACAAAACCCAAACCGAGCAGTATGAATACCTGAGTGCCTGATGTCTGAGATTCACTCATGATGGTCTGGGTTTCAAAAGGCTTGGGACTTCTCCACCTCGCTGACTCTGCCACCTGCAATACACATAGCTTGCTTTCTAAGGTCAGGCCAGTTCCACTGCACACCTTTGGCCATGCTTGATGGACATGGCTTGGTCCTGGTGTCTCCAGGGTGCTGGGGTCTCTATAGGCTGCTCCTTCATGGATGGCTTCCTGGTCCCTCTTTGGGACTACTTTGCCACATGGCCCAAGCTTTAGCTTCTCTCTGTGACCCCTTCAATCTTGGGGTTTTCACCACTACTGAGGCCACACCTTCATCAGTGGCCTCTTCCTGGCTGCTCCATGCCAAGCCTCAGCTGCTCTCCATGATCTCTTTAGTTCTTCAGCTCTCAGGAGGCTAAAACCAGCACCACGTGGAAGTCTTTTGCACATGACCAGCTGCCAGTGTCAGATGCAGCTTTGGGCCCCTCTGGACTGTGGCTTCTGTATCCTGACCCTGAGGATATATTTCCAGAAGACTTTAATTTCATACTGTTCTCTTCTTAATCACATCTGACTTTTCAGCCTCACGTGGCTAGACACAACAGGTTCTTAATTCACATGAATGATATGATAATGATAGAATCTTTGAGAGACTCTCATGCTGTGGGACGGTCTGTATGTCAAATTGCTCTGATTGGTCAATAAATAAAACACTGGTTGGCCAGTGGCCAGGCAGGAAGTAGGTGGGACAAGGAGAGAGGAGAATTCTGGGAAGCAGAAGCCTGAGGAGAGAGACACTGCCAACCGCCATGACCAGCAGCATGTGAAGACGCCGGTAAGCCACTAGCCACATGGCAAGGTATAGATTTATGGAAATGGATTAATTTAAGCTGTCAGAACAGTTAGCAAGAAGCCTGCCACGGCCATACAATTTGTAAGCAATATAAGTCTCTGTGTTTACTTCGTTGGGTCTGAGCGGCTGTGGGACTGGCGGGTGACAAAGATTTGTCCTGACTGTGGGCAAGGCAGGAAAACTCTAGCTACACTCTCATCATTTCCTGAACCTTCTCAAATCAGGCCTCCATTGCCTGCATGGATCTCAGTGATCTTAACCTTACAAACCCCCACAGAGGATCAAGTTAAGCTCTGAGTACTCAACGGTTTTGTTAGCCCAGAGTTCCGAACATTTTCATAATCCTCCCAAATACATTCAGCTGTGTCACATCAACAGCCCACTTTCTGGCACCAACTTCTACTCTAGTTTGCTCTCTACTGCTGTGATAAAACATCGACCAAAGGCAACCTGGGAGGAAAGGGTTTACTTCAACTTACAACTCTCAGGTCCCACTCCTGCTGTGGATATCGCTCTATGTAAATAAAACACTGATGGCCAGTGACCAGACAGGAAGTGTAGGCTGGACAAGGAGAGAGGAGAATTGGGGAAACAGGAAGAAGGGGAGAGACACTGCAGCCACTGCCAGGACAAGCAACATGTAAAGACGCCGGTAAGCCACCAGCCACATGGCAAGGTATAGATTTATAAAAAATGGGTTAATTTAAGATATAAGAACAGTTAGCAAGAAGCCTGCCATGGCCATACAGTTTATAAGTAATATAAGCGTCTGAGTGATTATTTTATACGTGGATTGTAGGACTGCAGGGCTTGGTGGAACCTGGAGAGAAGCCCTCCAGCAACACACTCCATCACATGGGAAGTCAGGGCAGGAACCTGGAGGCAGGAACAGAAACAGAGGCCCAGGAGGGATGGTGCTTACTGCTAGTAAGCACTTTTATGGCTTGCTCAGCTTGTTTTCTTATACAACCAAGGTGTCCAAGGACAGTCCACCTATAGTCGATTGTTCTTCCCACATCAATAATTAATCAAGAAAATGCCCCCAAAAGCATGCTCACAGGCCATTAGACTTAATTAATTCCTCAGTTGAAATCCGCTCTTCTCAAATGACTCTAGCTTATATAAAGTTGACATTAAAAACTAACCACTACATCCTGCAACTAATTGCCTTAGAGTTAGCATTAAACACCTGCTTGCTACCTCACAGTCCTGAAGGCAGAAAGCCTGCCACACTCATCAGAGAAAGGCTGTGTGTATCTTAGGCTATCCCAGGAGGTACTGGGTAAACCACTCCAACCCTGTGTTGCTAACAGTCTTGGCTCTGCAGGACTGAGGCCCCATCTCCTTCCTGGCTGTTAGCTGAGGCCTCCCATTCCCAATGCACACCCACCATCAGCTTGTGAAATGGCTCTTTCCCCATTCTGGAACCTCTGTGCAGTCCAGAGCAATCTCGGCTTTCAAAGGACTCCCAGTCTGGACTCATCCAAGTCATGCCCCTATGATGAACTTAAAGTCAACTGATCCTGAACTTTAATTACATCTGCAAAATCTGTTTTGTCATGCAACATGGCACAGCCACAGCTGTGCTATCTCACTGGTTTCTGTCCCAGAGATCAGAGCACAAAATCCCAGGGAACCATAACAGAATTCCGTGTATCACATTATAAAGACAGCCATCATCGGGCCCCAAATTGCCTAGTCTTGTTTTAATAACTTTGACTTCCTGAACAAATATCTCGTGTGGCATCTTAAACATCAGGCAGTTCTGGAAGTCTGGGGTCAAAGTGTTGGTCAACTCAGTTCCTGCTAAAAACATTCTTCTTATTATACAAACATGTTTTCTTACCCTCTATGCTGTGCCTTCTGTGGCAGAAAGGGTGGGACTCTCGTGGACTAATTCATTACTTCTCAAAGCACCGAGCCCATCCACAAGCACATTACCTCTCAAAAGCCCTCTGTGGTGGTTTGAATAGGTAAACACGCATAAACTGGTGTGTTTGAATACTTGGCCCATAGGGAGTGGCACTATTAGGAGGTGTAGCCTTGTTGGAGTAGGTGTGGCCTTCTGGGAGGAAGTGTGTCATTGTGAGGGTGGGCTTTGAGGTCTCAGATGCTCCATGTACGCCCAGTGTGACACACAGTCTCCTTCTACTGCCTGCGGATCGAGATGTTGAACTCTCAGCTCCTTCTCCAGCACCATGTCTGCCTGCATGCCACCCACCATGACGATAATGGTCTAAACCTCTGAACTATAAGCCAGCCCCAATTAAATGTTTTCCTTTATGGTCATGGTGTCTCTTCGCAGCAACAGAAACCCTAAGACAGCCTCCAAACATGGCCACATGGAGAAATAGGCTTCAGCATGTGAATCTGGGGGGGCACAGACAGTACACAGCAGCCTCAGCCCTGCTCACCCTCTTCCGACTCTGATCTCCATACACGAGCATCCTCTTCCCTGGTCCACCATGTTCCTGCTTCCATCTCCCCAGGAGCCCCTGCTGCTCCTGTGTGAGTAGGGCTCACTGGGTTTCCATTTGCTTATACGTTCCCTGGAGAGCTTTTCTGGTTCTTCAGGAATACTGTTGGTGCCAGTCCCATCCCCACTCATCACAGCTACACAGTACTGTCAGCCTCCCTAGCTGTCATTGTCTTTAATAGAGAATAAATTTCTGCCAGGTGTAGTACACATCTGTAATCCTCGTGCTCAGAAGGGCCAGTCAAGGGGATGGTGAGTTCAAGGCCAGAGTGGAAAGAGGGAAGGAAGGAAGAAGGAAAGAAGGCAAGGGGGTCAGGAGGGAGGGAGCTCTAGCAGGTTTATTGCGTTGATATGCGGCAGTCACTGGTCCAGAAGCTGGTGGGAAACTGATCTATACCGGCCAGGTCTCCTTTAAGATCTGTGCCTTGAGCCCTCATCTGAATTCCAGGTATAAGGCAACGGGGTTGAACTTCTGTCTACCCTGACAAACCCTTTCCATTCTATGAGCCTCTGAGTCCGGGGCTTCTCATGCATGGGGTCTCCTCTTTCACAGTTCAGAACCAGCAAATCACAGAAAAGTCCTAATGGTTAGCATCTCACCTCAAGCACTATGGTTTAATGTAGTATTTGAAATCCCAAACCAGGAAGAAGGGAGTAGAAAGCCTTGCTTGGTTCTGGTGTCATCTCTGGTCGACAGGTCAGTGGAACTCAACTTCACTCTCTGAACACGGAGCTGGGTGCTTGTGTCCAAGGCCCTCCCTGTCTGGTGTTCTCGGTTCTCACCTGAGGCGAACATTACCGGAATTTCTGCTGTTCACTGCACTAATATAAATATTATCTAATTGAGGGTGGGCTGGGTCTCATCACAGAAAGAGATCTAATTGCTGAGTTCAAGCTCCATCTGTACTGACAAAGGGCGGTGCCCACAAAGCCTGCAGAACCACAGTGCCTCCAAACAAGGAGAGAATACACAGCATTGCCATGAGGGGCTGGCTGTGACTGACCTGGCTCACCCTCCCTGCCTGCACATGCCAGATGGAAAGGACGCTTTCCCGGGTCCATAGACATTGGTCATAAGGACCGGAATCATTGACAAACCTAAAATAGACATTGTAGGACCACCTTTCTCTAGTACCTTAAACAGTTCTACACCACAGGATAGCGCAGATCAATAACCAGCTGCTTCTTCATCCAACCAGTGTTGGTTGGGTATGGCTACAGAAAGTTACCTGGGCTGGTGAAATGGCTTAGCCAGTAAAGGCACTTGTCACCCAGGCTGACAACCTGAGTTTGATTCCCAGAACCCACACAGTGGAAAGAAAACAAGCTCCTCTATCTAGCTTGTCCTCCAATGGAAAGGAAATCATTATACCACAGTTGTTTTCCGTGTGTGTGTGTGTGTGTGTGTATGTGTGTGTGTGTGTGTGTGTGTGTGTGTGTGTGTGTGTGTGTTTCCATGTGTGAATTCTAGCACATAGGTGTCACAGTACACCTGTGGAAGTCCTCGAGGACAACCTCCACTGTCATTTCTCACATTCCACCTTGTTGGAGGCATGTGCCACTTTGTATACCAGGCCACTTTGCCTGCAAGTTTCCATCTCCCATCTCACAGTCAGGAGGCTGGGATAACACACTTCTGTTCCCAGCTTTACAATAGCTCTGGGATCCAGACTCAGATCTTCTTGCTCATGTGGCAAGCACTGTATTCACCGATCCATGTCCCTAGCACCTCCTCTGGCTTCTTCATAATCCAGTGCAGACTACTGTGTCTGTCATAAAGCAGAGGAATGCAGGGATGAGAGCCTTGGGAGGTGGGGGAGGAGCAGGTCGGGACTCTGCCCTCCCATGTGGTAGGAGCAGTTACCAGAGGGAGGGTGCTGCCCCTCCACCAGGATGGTCAGGAAATACTGGGAGGAGGGGAACAAAGTGAAGACACCCTGGGGAAGGCTATTCTTTGAAAGGGTTTTTGCACTAAAAGAAAAAGAGAAAAGAGGCAGAACTGGAGGGGGGCAGTCTGGAAGACAGTCTGTGTAAACAGGGAGAGCATGCTGTGTGCTGAGGGACTGTTCCAGAAGGAAGCGGGTACCAGAGCTGCAGATGGAACCAGCCTTCAAGGGGCCCACGGACAGGCTCCACAGTGTCATGGAGAGGCAAGGTGTAGCTGGTGGGTGAGGAGAATTAGTGCCATTGGACGCTGCCCATCTCCAGGCATCCCTGCTCTTCCATGCCCAGCCCTCTGGCCCTCCCTGCTGGCTTCCAGCTTTTGTTTGGTCCCCGAGGCTGGCAGAGGAGGTGATCAATACAGAGCATGGGTACAAAGGTTTCCAGGGCTCCGTGGCATGAGATTTGTGACAGTCATGTCAGAGTCAAAGGGAGACACTTCTGGTTCATCCACTTTATTTCCATTTAAATAATACATGAGAGATCAAGGATCCGAACTGTACCTCAAAAACAAATGATTACCAAAGACACCGAAGGCACAGCCAGTCAATTCATAGGATTAAGCTTAAGTCAATTCCTTAAGCTTAAACAATAGAAAAGTATGCCAGAGAGAAAAGAATTCCAAAGAATGGTTGCCTACTGTCTGGATTCATAATTACCAGGAGCTCCACACTGCTCACCCAAGGCTGACTGCCCCTGGAAGCCTTTCAAACTGTCAAGTTCTGTGGCTTTGCTTCCAAAATATGATTGAAACAAGAAGTCTCCTTGTATTTCAAAAGTAAGCAAGGCTCTTCAGCAATACTTTCCTTAAGCATACAAAATCAAAGCCAAATTAAATTTAAAAAAAAAGTCTTTCCAGACACAAACATCAATGAAAAAAAAAAAAGCCCAATTTTAGACCATATGGATATTGCTAACTTCAGAGGAGTTGTAAGTTAGATCCACCCACATACATTATGCTGCTTATAATTCAACTTTTATTAAAGATAAATATCATTATTGACAAATCATAAATACATATACCCGCTCCCAAAATACAGTACCAGCCTGTAGAACCTCCTCAATGTACAGGCAAATGACAATTTCAAACACCATTCAACAACATAGACATTTAATTTTTTTTATCCTTTAGGAAATCAAACTTGATCACAAAGTGTCCTCAGTTTCGGATGGGTTGCTTCCAGTCACGGTGGGTGTTTTTTTGTCTTATGTGACCGAGTGAAATGAGTCAGCTCTCCCACTCTGTGAGAGGGGCTTCACAGCTTGCTGGGCTCCCCTCTGTTTGGGACAGAGGGTTAGCACTGGCGATGACATCCAGGGGCATGGTGGAGTGAGAAGGGTCCGAGACCCTGAGTAGGTATGGCCCTGAGCATCAGTGTTAGCTTCGTTTCTGTGAGTGTGACAAATACCCTGACAAAAAGCAACGTAGGGAAGAAAGGGATTATTTGGCTCACAATCCCAGGCTGCAGTGTCTTCCTGCAGGAAGCCAGGCAGGAACTTAGAGCAGTGGGGCACATCCGTGGTCCAACAGAGACAGGGTAAACACTGATCCTCGCTAGCCCTCAGCTGGCCTTCTCCTCTCATACTGACTAGGACACCCTCCCTGCCTAGGGAACAGGGTCACCCACAATGAGCTCAGTCCTCCTACATCAATTGATAATAAAGAGATATTTCTCATTAAAACTCTCTTCCAGGGTGATTCCAGGCTGTGTCGAGTTAACAGTCATAACTACCCAGCACAGCACTCCAACTGGCTGCAGGCATCGGGAGCTGGTCCCATGACCCCCTGCATGGAGGTAGTAAAATGCATGGTGCAAAACAACTCAACAGGGTTTGGAGAGAGCATGTGTGCAGCCATGGGCTCCATCCCCAGCACCAAAACCACAAAGCAATACCACACACACACACACACACACACACACACACACACACACACACACACACACAGACATTTGGCCACAGAATCCATATTTCTACTTGTATTTAAAATGACTATGCCTGGTAGTTAGAGAATGCTGCTTTTAATTGATTTAAAACATTTTGCTCTTGTTTTTATGCTTCATGCCAACTCATTCATCTCAGGCCCCGTCTCAACTCTGAGCTTGGACAGTTTCCCTGTTCACCTCCAGGAACAATCTAAGGCCATCTCTGAGGATCTGTCTTATCCTGGGAATTAGGTTAAAAGACAGGGAGCCAGCAACACCTGAGGCAAGCCCCCAACACATTTTCCTATCGAATTATCAGCCAAATGAAAGCACCTTGCAAACCCTGGAGGTGTAACTGGGAATCTAATACACCTCTGCCAGTGTTCACACACAGGGGTTTGCATCATGGAGAGCCACTGAGAAATAATAATAAGCAAAGAGCCTTGGAGGTCAGTGTTTGAAGGAGCCTTTGCCAAAAAAAAAAAAAAAAAACAAAACTAGTTTTGTTTACATTTTATTTATTGTGTCTGTGCATGCACGTGTGTGCAGGCCCACCATGAGCTTGTGACAGTCAATTCCCTCCTTTCACTGTGTGCATCTCAAGGACTGAACTATATTTGCCAGACTTGGCAGCAAGCACCTTACCACTGAACCATGTTACCCAGGCCAGAAGGGACACTGGTGTTCACTTTCAGGCTAGCACCCTCACGGCCTGCAGCGCTTGGCTGGTGTCAGGCATCCCCTTTGGGAAGCCCCCTCAGGACCTGTGGATAACTACACGTGTCTCCTCCCCAACACACCTGAGTCAAAGTCCCAGACCGAGAGAGGAGTAAACATCCCAATCTACCAGAAGAGACCCAGCCTAGAAAAGGCTAAGATGCCAGTTCCAATGCGATGGATACAGAAAATTAATTCTTAATTTTAAAAATGTGGTGTGAGAGAGCAAATGCTTCCACATGAAGGGATGGAGAAAATGTAAACACCATCTCATCTATTTTTTAAACAGTGCCCAGCAGCCACCATATTACATTCTGATTGTTAATTATTTAGTCTGCCATGAGGCCGCAGACTCTGTGGAGAAACCAGAGGATGTCTGAAGCCTCCTGGCTTTGTTCTTTCCAACCAGCATCCTGAGGCCAGCGGTGGGCACTAGAGTGTTACCGCGGGTGCAATTGTGATGTAAAAGCGATTCTCGCTCGGTCATGGCGGTGTGTGTGTTTCACTTCTGCCTGCAGGCTGGAGTTCATGAAACCCTCTGGGTGTGTAACCGTGAGTCACTCCTTCAGCTCATGTCCTCACCAGAGCACACCTGGCCTTTGGCACACACTTGCCTGGTGACAAGTGTGCAGCTGATTGTGCAAAGGCAAGAGAACAAGCCAACCTAACACACTACAGAGAAGATCGGAGGCGCTCACTACGTCACATCCCAAGTGATAAAACTAGCCTGGCACCTGCATGTAGACACCTGGGTCTGTCATTTGTGCGTGTGCGAAACGCACACGGCCTCATGAGAAAGCTAGTCTAAGCAGGAGGTTTGTGAGAATTCTACGGATAGCCCCAGGGCCAAATCACAGAAATCAGACAGAACCAGAAAGAAGTAGACCAACACTCAAGCCAACACCCAGGACAGAGGTGGCAGTGTGCGGGAAAGGGGAGATGCTGGTGACTCCTTGGGTAGCAACAGCCCCAAGCTTCTGAGAAAAGTAAGCACATGGAAGGTATGTTCGTGATGTGCCAGTGGAGAAGGCTGATGGGTCCCACATCTCAGCCCCTGGGTGAGTCACTGAGTCACCTCAGCTGCCTCTGCTGACAAGCAATTTGGCTGTAAGAATGAAGAATGGCTACCTGCAAAGGATGCCTGCCATCTTCAATGCAACAGCAAGCGTGAGCACAGGTGACCACGAGAACCTGTTTCCGACCGTCTTCTCAGCACTGAGTGCTTACTCGGGTCTGCTCTCTGCAGACCCCTAACTTTGACCTTGCTCATGATGTATGTGAATGCAATGAGCAAATATGGCCAACAAATGAATAAATGAAGGGAAGGTCTGACGCAGAGAGGCTGGTGCCGGGTTCTGATGCCAGCTCTTCCATCCACAAGACAGCAAAGCCACCATATTGTTAGGAGCCCTGGCTTTCCCCTTCTGTCAAAAGAAGATCAGGTTGGGTGTGGTTTTAGTGGTGTATGTAGTCACTAGTACACATCCAGGAATAATTACCCTTTCTCTCTACCTGGCTCAGATTTTCACATATTCTGAACTAAGGGTCCAGAACCTGATGTATGATTTTGAAGAATGCTGCAGACAGAAGAATTTTTCTCAAGAGTTATGGAAGAGATTCAGAGGAGGGACAAGAACAAGTGTGGAAACGAGACCCTGGAGGCAGCTTCCAGCCTCCTCCAACCTAACAGTGTTCTGACCATTAAGTAAGTTTTCCTGAGTTCAGATGAGAGCATATTGTGACGCTTACAATTACACAGTCACATGAAGCCTTTGCTCCAAGCACATAGTAAGATCTAATAAAGTAAAAAGCAGGGGGAAGCAATAATTCCCGCAGTACAGAGCAAGATTATGTGTCTGGAGACAGTGGCTGAATGGCCATGAGCCCCTGGTTTTACCCAGCTCTGGAAACCTTCAGGGTTAAATTCCAAACCACAACACTCAGCAGATCTGTGACCATGTGATAAACCCAGTGTGAAGAGCTGGGGTCAGGAAGGATCACAGATGCAGAGAGAGCCCCTACCTCCATGCTCTGCATTCCAGGGGCTTGGACCAGCCTAGGTCCCAGCAAAGTTCCTGGACACCCATAGAGACCATGCCTGTGCCTGGCTGCCCTTGAGCTTGAACTTAGAGAACTGAAGTGCTCCAGGGCTGCCACTGCTCACCATCAATCCATCAGTACATCCACAACAGAGACCAGGTGCCCCAGAAGGTTCAGGGGAGATGTCACCCTCACTGGGGTTTCAGCAGTGTGGTCAGCCTATACAGCAAGACTCAGCAATGGCTTCTCAGGCTGATTCATATGGTCATATAACCCAGTTTCCTTCCAGCATGGAGGTGAACTAGTGTCTGCAGGCATGCATGTCTCCTAGGACCATATTGAAGATGCACTAGGTACCAAGCAGCTAACAGACTCAGTGCCTAGCTACATCATTCAAATGAGGGGAGAGGCCTGAGAAAGCTGGTTCATCCCAGACTTAGCATTTAAAAAGTATAAGGATTGGGAAGTGAGGGGCAGGGGACTCAGGAAAGGGACAGAAGGATGCTAGTTAGCTTTAAGACACCCACCCTAAACTCCTCCCACCACCACCCTCTCCCAAAGAATGGGACACTCAGTTGGGGGACACCAACTGAGTTCTGATAGCACTTGATTCTCATTCCTGCTGAGTCCGCAGGCTGTGAGTCTTTGGACAAGGGAGTGACCCTGGCTGCTGGTTCCTAACCTGTCAAATGGGAATGATCACATCCATGGCTTCATAAGTATACTGAGCCCTGACATGAGCAGATGAAGGCGTGTCTCAAACATTGAGAACGTAGTGCGAAGGCCTGAAAGATGAGATCTGTTATTGCTCTGGGTGCCAAGTGGGAACAAGCCGCTACTCTGGGTGTGTTCCATTCTTGCGTATGCAGGGCGTTGAGATCAGTGCTTTGTCTTGCTCAGCCTTCTCTCTCTACCCTGGACAGTTCCCAGCAAGGCCATCCCAGATCTTCCCAAAGCATCACCAAAGGTTATCATTATCAGAAGTTTGTCCCAGGGGCCGCAGGCTCCCCTCAGACAGCAGGGCAATCCTGTTCCTGAGAGCTCTCCAGGGCCTGCCAGTAAATGAGCAGGTCCTGGGGCTTCATAAAGTGGCAGGCCACAATTTTCTGAAAGCGGCACACGGAGAAGCGTAAGCCACCGGGGAAGAAGGTCTGTTTGGTGTGGAGTTCCTCCGGCCGGATCTTCAGCTTGGCCAGGCAGATCCCCACAAAGACATCCTCCAGCTTGAGGAACGGGACGCTCTCTGAGACATTGTATACTTGGCTCGCCACGTCGCTGGAAAAGACGTAGCCGGTACCAGAGCAAAAAGGTGGGTACCTGTCCCAGGGGTACTCAAACTTACTCACAAACCACTTGTTGAACCTCTGCCTGATGGGAAGGTCGTTGGGCTTTATGTAGCCCGTGAAGAACCGGGACGTTTTGTTCTTCTTCAGCAGCAGTTCGGTCAGATAGCCAACGTTCACAAACATGTCTGAATCGGTTTTCATCACAAAGGTGGCCTGCGGGCAAAAGTGGTGGACCCACTCCATGCCCATCATGGTCTTCAGGGTCAAGTTGAAATAGACGTCCTTGAAATCCTTCTGGATGATGTCACGGTGCTGCTCGCTCTCCTGGGCCGTGGCATCCATCTCCTCGGTGCTGTCTGAGGCCCCCAGGAGGAAGAAGGTCCTCACGTGCTGCCCCCGCACCTCTGTGTCTCTACCCCACGTCTTGCGGATGGCCATGCGAGCCGCCAGCTGGCTGTGGGAGGAAGTCACCAGCAGCACGAGGAAAGGGGGCTTCTGCTTGCAGTCTATGTCCGGAAGCCGCAGGAACTTGCCCTGATCTTTCTTGAGAACAAATGGCAGTTCTTTGAAAGGCTCCATGCTGAAGTACAAGCAGAGCGCGCCCACCACCAGAATGAAAGCGTAAACCAGCTTCATCTTCGTGCAGACCATCTGAAAGGACAAAGACACGCTGCCAGGTCTCCAAAGTGAGAGGGTGGAGTAACAGATACCCAGACACAAGGAGATCAGAGGGCTCTGTTCAGGTGGGTGTTCCAAGTCTAGCACCAAGGCCAGAATTAACATTTTATAAGTAACTAACAGAGAAGTGTTTGAAAGTTTCCAACACAGGGCTGGAGAGACGGCTCAGCGGTTAAGAGCTACCAGCAACCACCTCTATCTGCCGTTCCAGAGGATCCGACGCCCTCTTCTGGCCCCTGTGGGGCACTGCACGCATGTGTGGTGGTATTGTGTTCCCCAAAATATTTATTGTGTATTCTAATAAATTTATCTGGGGTCAGAGAACAGACAGCCACTAGATACAAAGGCTAGAAAATGGTGGCACTCACACCTTTAATCCTAGCATTCCAGAGATAGAAACCCCTCTGGATCTCTGTGAGTTCAAGGCCACATTGGAAATAGCCAAGCATGGTGACACACGCCTTTAATCCCAGAAAGCCAGCCTTTAATCCCAGGGAGTGGTGGTAGAAAACAGAAAGATATATAAGGTGTGAGGACCAGAAACTAGAAGCTTTTGGTTGGTTAAGCATTTGGCTGGTTAAGCATTCAGGCTTTTGAGCAGCAGTTCAGCTGAGAGCCATTGGGATGAAGACACAGAAGCTTCCAGTATGAGGAAACAAGACCAGCTGAGGAATTGGCAAGGTGAGATAGCTATGGCTTGTTCTGTCTCTCTGACCTTCCAGTATTCACCCCAATAACCGGCCTCGGGTTTGATTTTATTAATAAGAACTTTTAAGATTCCTGCTACACGCATGTGCACAGATAAACATGCAGGCAAAATGCCCATACATAGAAACTAGAAATGTCTGACATTTACCCCAAAAGTACCAAGCACAAAGGAAAAACAGATGTTTAAGGAAATGGAATTGTAAATCAGTGTAAACATTACACATTATACATGTGCACTGAATTATATCAAACCCCGTATATACACAATTTTAAAATGAACTTCCAAAAATATGAGTTGATGTGCCAGGTAGATGAGATAGATGAAGAGATCCACAGTTTAGAAAACTCTGGAATCTTTCGGCACACAGAAATGGAGGCCATGCCTCAACAGTGAAGTACACAGGACAGCCTGGCATGCTGGCTCTCAGTACCACACTGGGAACTGCCAGTTTTTCACTGATGGAGTATTCAGACTCCTTGTCCTTCAGTAGATGGGACCAGATTTCCCAACAGGTCCTCAGCTCTGACCTCTGATGACTCCATGACAAAGAATGACACAATGTAGCTAGACAGCCTGCAGGTCTGGAAGCTGCATTCTGGGTATTAGCACAGGTCTGGAAGCAGTGCATTCTGGGTGCGAGCACAGGACTGGAAGCAGTGCATTCTGGATGTGAGCACAGGACTGGAAGCAGTGCATTCTGGGTGGGAGTACAGGTCTGGAAGCAGTGCATTCTGGGTATGAGCACAGGTCTGGAAGAAGCAGAGCATTCTGGGTGCGAGCACAGGTCTGGAAGCAGTGCATTCTGGGTGCGAGCACAGGACTGGCCACAGATTTCTTTGCTCTAATTAAGCATGCTCAAAAATCAACAGCCGTGGTGGAGCACGCCTTTAATCCCAGCACTCGTGAGGCAGAGCCAGGTGGATCTCTGTGAGTTTGAGGCTAGCCTGGGCTACCAAGTGAGTTCCAGGAAAGGTGCAAAGCTACACAGAGAAATCCTATCTTGAAAAACCCAAAAAAAAAAAAAAAAAAAAATCAACTCTTAACCATTTGAGTTCCTGACAGGCTCAAGTGTTTGAGCTCTTGATCTGCAGCTGATGGTGCTGTTGAGAAAGGTTGTAGAACCCTTTATGAGATGGGTCCTGGCTACAAGAAGTGAGTCCTGAGGGACGGGCATTGAGTTTATGGTACCATCCACTTCATGTCCTCTCTCTGCCTCCTGATCCACAAGATGTGAGCAAGCAACCCCACACTCCTGCTGCCACGGTTACAAGCTGCTCCCAGTGGACTGTCTGTATTCCTTCCACAAAGGAGAACAGCCTCAGATCATGATGCAAAGTAAATCCTCCCTCTCGTAAGTCATTTCTCATTAGGTATTTGGCCATAACAAGGAGAAAAGTAATGCACACAGAAGCACCACTGGTTTTCCAGTTTGCACAGTTACCTTGAACTTCTAGAAACCTGGAATGTGGTAAGTTTGAGATCACCTGTGTCGGTGCTGGGATGCTGAGAAGGAAAGACACTCACTTTTGCTGGGTAAGAACTTAGCTCCCGTCTGGAGGGCTAAGCCACAGGGCAGAAGCCACGAGGAAATGAATTCCTTCCGAAGAGGAGTCAGTGAGCAGCGTTCCGCCTACCTTCTGAGACAATCTTCTGGACTTGGTTTGTCTACCGAAAATGAAGATTGTATTTTTCTAGAAGAAAAAATAATAATGACAGAGTTCAAGCTGTTTGCACTTTACTTCACACTTTGTCCTCACCCCAGTGTGACCTTGAGCAAGGGTGTGAGCTACATTCCTGGCCTCACTTTTGTGACTTCTAAAATGGGTACAACTGAGGCACAGTGTCAACCACATAGCACCAAAGGGCGGGTTCTGAATATTAACAGTGGCACCGTGAGAAGGTGTGGCCCTGTTGAAGTAGGTGTGCCCTTCTTGGAGGAAGTGCATCATAGTGGGGGCGGGCTTTGAGGTCTCTTTTTGCTCAAGCTACTCCCAGTGACACAGTCCACTTCCTGTTGCCTTCTAATCAAGATGTAGCCAGCACCACATCTGCCTGCATGCCACCATGCTCTCAGCCATGATGATAACTGACTAAACCTCTGAAAATGTGAGCTGCCACCTCAATTAAATGTTTTCCTTCATAAGAGTTGCCATGGTCATGGTGTCTCTTCACAACAATAGAAACCCTAACTAAGACAATTTCACTGGCAGAGCAATTTCAAGACAGGCGAATATTGACTTTCTTATGTGCTTACTCGTATGCAAATATACAATGAAAAAGAGCAAGTGGAGCAAAAATTAATACAAAATGTACAGTTTGAGAAGAAAAAGAGCACCATAGAAATTTAATGTTGGAACCAAGGCTTGTGCTAAAAGAGATAAGGATATTAAAGAACGGCCTGATCCAAAATAGAATAAAGGGAGGGTGTCCTCAGGGCAAGACCCCACCCAGCTAAGCTCCCAAGGAAAGACTAAGGAGTTTTCTGCTCCTAAAAAGCAACAACAAAGGAAAGATACAGTAAATGTGATTCAAGGGGGCAGCCACACTTCCAACTGCCATCCACATGGTCTGGCTTCAGAGTCGTGAAAGGTACATGAGTAAAGGGTTTGTGGAGTCCTCCTCTGTGGTACAGGAGCGCTGATGAGGCCAGGCAGTGTATGGTAGGGAAGTCCCTGAGAGAGCTTTCAGAAGCCCTGAGAGGCCATTGCATGAAGCTGTGAAACTGGAGACTCCAAGATGTTAGACACACCAGAGCCATGGATATTTGCCACGGAGAGCTTCACAGAGGAGGGGAACATGAGAAGGATGTATGTTTCAGGGAGAAAGATGGAGGGAAGGGCCAGCTACGCTCAGTGACATTGGGTATGGGCTGCAGGACCTGGGCTTTGGCGTGTTTCGTTCCCATCTTGCTTTTATCTAATATTTCCTCACTGTTCCCCTTTCTTCCCCTTGGGGATAGTAATGTATGTTCTCTGCCATTGTGTGTTGAAAGCATCTGATACACTTGTTGGTTATATTTTACAGGTGGTTGCAGTAAAGAGATTGCCTTAGTCTCAAAAAAGACTTTAGACTTTTAAACTGTGTTGAACTGTGAAAGACTATGGGGACTTCTGAAGTTGAACTAAATTCATTTTTCAGTACAGTACGGCTGCAAGTCTATGGGGTCATAGCGTGGACTGTGGTGGTTTGAATGGGAAGGGCTCAGAACAGTATTCTCAGAGGACCTGAGTTCAGTTCCTAACACCCATGTCAAGCAGTTCTCAACTACCTGGAACCCCAGTTCCAGGGAATCTGACACTTTTACAGAGACACAAACACATACATATAATTTTAAAAGTAAATAAGAGTAAAATAAAAAATCCTGTGTGTGTGTGTGTGTGTGTGTGTGTGTGTGTGTGTGTGTGTGTGTGTGTACCACAGTGCATGTGTGGAGGTCAGACAAAAACATGCTGGAAGCCCAGTTTTCTCCTTCCACCACATGGATCCAGGTCTCATGTCACCAGGCTTGGTGTCAAGTACCTTTACCTGCAAGGTGCCTTTTCTCTGAACATTTCACAGAGGTTCAAATTCCCAGGATGGATACTCCCCTCCTTTACTGCATAGATACATAGATATCATTCCCCTCCCTCTACATATATAACAAATGGCAGCCCAAGGCCAAAGCAGATGCCACACCCAATGCCAACACTCCCTGGATTTTCTGTTCCCGTAAAGGTTGCAACATTTTTCCTGTCTATAATTGAATTAGCAAGAAACTGTGTCAAAGTAACAACCTCAGTATTTCCATGTACAAAGTAGGTATCTGTGCCTTGAGTTGAAAGGGGCACCTCCCTCCCAGACAGTGGAGTTGGGAAGGCAGTGGAACCACCAGGAAATATAGATTTAGACAGCATTTTCTGGAAGGGCACTGTGTACTCCTAGAATGCAGCCCTAAGCTTGCACCTAAGCTAGTCACTGTGTGTAGAATCAACCAAATGTGGCACTGTATCATAAATGAGTGATTAACCCTATGGAACAATATTTATACACTGTCAATATGGATTGCTCTCATTGTTAATAAAAAGCTGATTGGCCAATAGGTAAACAGGAAGTATAAGCAGGACAGCCAGACTAAGGATGGTGGGAGAAAGAAGGGTGGAGATGGGAGTCACCAGAAGATGCAGAGAGAAGCAAGATGGGCATGCCATTCTGAGAAAAGGTACCAAGCCACATGGCAAAGCACACATAAGAAATATGGGTTAACTTAAATGTAAGAATTAGCTAGTAACAAGCCTGAGCTATTGGCTGAGCATTTGTAATTAATATGAGCTTCAGTGTATTTATTTGGGAGCTGCTGATAGGACAGAAACTTCCATCTACACCTTAGGTCACTTAATCTTTAAGCTGTGGAATCTGAAAAGATCCATTCTGGTGAGTGTAGTAGAGAGGAGAATGAGGGTTGTGGCTAAGGGAGCTGCGTAGGGAATGCACTCAGGGGTCACCCACAGCTTGAAGCCAGAGAAGACCAATGGTTCCCCCAATGAATCCTCCATTATTACTAGGACAGACTGAACCAGCCCTTCTGGGGGAAATACAGTTCCATGATTTGCAAGGAAGGCAAGCCTCAGGCCCCACATTGTTCTCTTCTTAAAATGAAAGCCCTCCACCAAAATTATCTAAGCTATGGAAACCACATGCACAAAATAATATCTCCATGAGTGAGATGGAGCAGGCATCCTTCATAGCCACCCAGGCAGTCATGGAGTGGCAGGGCAGAGTGAAATCCTCCGCAATGCCCAGACCCAGATGGGGCCATCAGCTTCAAGTTCCTAGCTGGACTCCAGCTCTTTGCCCATTGGGTGAGTGCCAGGCATTTGCAACAGGCAGAGCAGGCTGCACACCTCCTGCAATGTGATGACTACTTCATGTCAACTTGAGAGGACCATGGGGTACTCCCAGACACTTGGACAAATATTATTCTGGATGTGTCTGAGAGGGTGTTTGTGAATGAAAATAGCGCTTGAATGGGTGGACCTTCCCCATGGAGGTGAGCCTCCTGCACTCAGCTGAGGAACTGGTCAATAGGACTGCCTCAGTGAGCTATCATTCCCTGTGCTCAGGTGAAATACCTTGCTTTTGTGGTTACTTTGCTGGCTTTTGGATTGGACTTTATACAGTTGTTTCTCTGAGTTCTCAGTCCTCGGACTCAGACTGGAGCTGAGCCAGCAGCAATCCTGGGTCCGAGCCTCGTTACTGCAGATCTGGGGACTTTGCAACCTCGGTCACTGAGTCACTGCTTTGTGATCAATCCCCTGGCACAGGAGTACATCCTGCTGACTGTTTCCCTGATGACCCCTGACCAGCACATGCAGGGAGCCCCACACCTTCTGAGAACCCTGCCAGGGAGGCCTGGGAGGCTTTGAATGAGAAATGCGCCCCCACAGGCTCAGGCATTTGAATACTTGGTCCCCAGTTGCTGGAGGAAGTATGTCACAGGGCTTTGGGGGTTGATAGGCTTGCCCCATTTCCAGTTCTTGCTCTCGGATTCCTGTGAACAGTTAAGATGTGAGCGCTCAACCTCCAGCTCTGGCCGTTTGCCGCCATCTCTCCCCTGCCATAATGGACTGACTAGTCCTGGGACCATGAGTCAAAATGAGTTCTCTACTGGGAGCAGCTTTTGCTCATAGTGCTTTATTGCAGTAACAGAGAAGTAACTAACACAAGGCCTCAAAGGTGGCTCATATTGTGGAGGTGGGAAACGGATTCTTCTGGAAGTGTGTGGAGGAGGCACCAGACTCTGAAAGAGCTTCTGGGGAGGACAGAAGGAGTTAGTACCTCCAGAGCATTCCCCAGAACACATAGAGAGCAGACAGAGGCACAGAGCAATGATGTTCTGCAACTGAGCTTACACCAGGCTGGCCTGGGCAAACAGGTGTTTTGATATGAAAAGCTGCAGCTGCCGACTCCCTGTATTGAAACCATCTCAGGGGAACAACGACGAGGCAAACTGTCCTTTTGCATGAGTGATTTATTGTTAGGGTTACTGATGCCATGGGAAAGCATGGTGCGGAGCTCTGAGAAGAGTTCGGGCCCACGTGGCAGAGCGGGGTCCCTTTGTGTGGCCATCATCCCACAGCAGATTGATCCTCAACCACTGAAAGCCTGTGCTCACCCACACTGTTCACTTAATCAGCCTGCCAGAGGTCGCAAACAGCCTGCTTTGAGGCAGAAAAGACCACAGGAACACAGGGGTCTATTCTTCCCTAATCTGTCAGGAAAAATTCCCCAGGGGCTGAGGAGGCAGCTCAGCTGGTAAAGTGAGTGCTGGTGAAGCCCTCACTAAACAAACATAAGGACCTGAGTTAGATCCCCAAACCCCATTTTAAAAAGCCCTACGATGGCACATCTGGTCTGGCATCTAATGCCTATAGCTAAGTGTTCTTCACTAGGGGAACAAGCTGAACTACATATTATCTGAGAAAAATGGCACAAGGACACAGTTGGGGCAGGATCAAGAGGCCAGAAACCAACCCACATGAAAGTTACACCTACACACACACACATACACACACATACACACACACATACACACACACATACACACACACACATACACACTTACACACACACACACACACACAGGCACGCACACACACACACACACACTGAAAAAAATGTAATAGCCATCATTGTACTGGCTAGTTTAATGTCAACTTGACACAAAACAGAGTGATCTGAAAGGAGGGAACCTCAATTGAGAAAATGCCTTCATCAGATCTGGCTGTAAGACATTTTCTTAATTAGTGATTTATAGGGGAGGGCCCAGCCCACCGTAAGTGGTACCATCCCCGGGCTGTTGGTCCTGGGTTCTATAAGAAAGTAGACTGAACAAGACAGTAAGCAGCACCCCTCCATGGCCTCTCCATCAGCTCCTGCCTCCAGCTTCCTGCCCTGCTTGTGTTCCTGCCCTCACTGCTTCTGATGATCAACTGTCATATGAAACTGTGAGCAAAATAAACCCTTTTCTCCTCAAGTTGCTTTTGGTCATGGTGTTTCATCACAGCAACAGTAACCCTAATCAAGACAGCCATTTAAAAGAATGTGTTATGAATAAATATCAGAAGGCGCAGCACCCACGAAAGGTCACCATCACTAGTGTGGTGTTTTGAATGAAAATGGTCCTCGTAGGTTCATATATCTGAATGCCTGATCTTTAGGGGTTTGCACTACTTGGCAGATTAGGAGGTGTGACTTTGCTGGAGAAGGTATGGTCTTGTGGGAGGAAGCGTGTCTAAGGGTGGGCTTTGGGATTTCCAAAGCCCAGGCCAGTCCCAGTGTCTCTCTCTACCTCTTGCCTGCACATCCGGTGTAGAACTCTCAGCTACCAGGCCTGCCTGTGTGCTGCCATACCCCCTGCCATGAGGATGATGGACTGAGCCTCTGAAACTGGAAGCCAGCCCCCAATTAAATGCTTCCTTTTGCGAGAGTTGCCATGGTCATGGTGTCTCTTCATATCAATAGAACAGTGACTAAGACAACTAGTCATTAGGAAACGAAACAAGTCTTAATGAAACACCGTGAGCACGATCAGGGCACAAGCAACAACACACAGCCCTGCCAAGAGCAAGACAATTGGAGGTTTCAAACTTTCCAGTAGGTGTCTATTGTAAGAAACACTTAGAAAAGCCCCACCTGCCTTGGCCGCATCCACCCAAGGAGGACACACATGCATGACTCAGCAAATGTCTCCTGATCATTCTCAACAGAAATGGCTGCTTGTGGACACCCAGAGACAGGACCAGAACATTCACAGCATCATGGCTCCTAACGACCAAAAATGCCTCTGAATCCAAACAAGAGAGAGAAACCACCGAGTTATTTGCAAACAGAAAGTTTAATACGAAGAATTTGCTACCTCAGGGGCACATGTGAACAGTCAGAGATTAATCACAGGAAGAAGAGAACTCTGAAGGACTAGGAAGAGCCCTGCCCACCCCAGACTGAGATTCACAGCCAAGGAAAAACCTCATAGCCCCAGGCTGAGATCTGGACCCTGGGGGAAAGGCAGAGCCATGCAGTTCCATATCACCGGAATATGCTTGAACATGCATGTGCGCACGCACAGAGAGAGAGACAGACAGACAGAGATGGAGAGAAACAGAGAGAGAGAGAGAGAGAGAGAGAGAGAGAGAGAGAGAGAGAGAGAGAGAGAGACTTCTGGTTTGCCTGGGAAAGCTATTTGCTCACAGCCACACTCTACTACAAGAGCAGCAGGAAGTGTCTTCTCTGAAGCTACTTGCCACCAGGTGCTGGTGGGACTTAGGAGCCTGCCAGGCCAGCAGTGCTGACCTGCGGAGAAAACTCTTTCCCCCACAAGGCGACTCCAGCACCCTCTACTGACAAGCTTTAAGAGCTGGACTCTGAGAAACAATATTCAAAAAGTCCAGATCTACTTTCACAGTCCCTGAGAAAAGGGCAAATTTGGAGCACAGCAGGAATACACTGATACCTAATACAACTGTTATCAGGAAATATCCATTACCAGAAAGACAGAGAAGTGGAATGCCATACAGCCATAAAATACAAATGACATATGCACCATATGCTAACACAACAGACTTTATGTCGTAAAAAAAAATAACTGCACAAGAATGGACACGTTTATTCAAAGCAGAACCAGGAAAAACCTTTTCATGGTAGAGGAAGACAGACTAGTGATTATCTTTGGTGAAGGATTGTTGACTGGGAGGGACACAAGGAACCTTTTGGAGAGCTGAAAACAGTCTATTCTTGATCAGAATGGTGGCTACAAGGATATAATATGTTAAGATTCATTGGACCAGACAGCTAAGACCTGTGTCTTTTGTCATAATCATACACTATGGATGGTGGTTTGAATGAGAAATCCCCCCCCCCCCCATTGTAGCCTGAAGTTTTCTCCAGAGAGGCCAAGTGGAACAGGAGAAACTTTTTGGCTACATTTGATGCCCAGACATAGTAGCAAGAATTTCCACTCAAAACCTAAGAAAGCTTTAAAAAGATTCTAAAATGGAGCTAAAAAACAGCCTCCTCCTTGCGTCTCTCAGGCAAGCTGTGATACAGAGACACTGTGGGGTGGGGGCTTGACCTACAACATGGAGGATTCCTGATACGGTACACAGAGCTATCTCCAAACTGCTCAGCACGCTGCATGGTGAATTTAGCTTTTCCTCATACAGACACAAAGGGTTTATGGGCCAGCTGCACGCCACCTGGTGGCAGCATGGACCCCAGAGTTGACGGAGTAAGCATGACTCTCCTGGGTACCTCTGCCATGTTGGGAAGCTGAAATGGGTGGAGTCAGCAGCCAGGGCTGCTGCTTCAATCTTAGCCACGCTGCAGTTTGCAATGATCAAAAAAGTATTATAGATACACAAAAGACAGATTCAGATGGAATAAACCTGTAAATCATTTACATTGTATTTAAAATGTATGTAGGCTTAGAAGAGAGAGGAAAAGGAAGATAGACAGTTATATAAAAAAAATAAATAGTTTTAAAAAATAAAATCTTTAAAGAAATAGTGAAAGTAATATAATAAGCCATGTAAATACGGAATTACATAGAATCTGGATTATATTGTCTTGGGGATTTTTGACTGCAGAAAGACATTTTATTGTAAAGGCTGCTAAGTTAAATATATATATACATATATATTTAAGTTAAATATATATTAAACATATATTAAGTTAAATATATATATTATATCTTGACTTCAAAATTTATGTCTAAGGATACATTGCTTTGGAAAAGAGGTTCTGCTTTTGTTTCCATAGAAAATGAGAACTTGTGGATTGCTTCCAGGTTAATATGGTTTGATCAACCAAGACCCCCTGAAAGGACTCTGATTACACCATGGTCCAGATGATCCAACATCCAGATCAGCTTCAAGGCAACTGGCTGAGATGATCATCCTCACAGACTACTACAGCCAAGACTTAACTATAATTCTTAATTTTCTCAGGATCCCCATAAGATTACCAGTACCCCCAATCAACAGGAAGTAGTAGGAGAAGCTATACCCAAATTCCCAAAATATTGTTTATAAATGTTTTATTTTATTTAAAGGGGATTGATTGGTTAATAAATGAGCTGCTTTGGACTATGCAGCTTAGAGGCAGGCGGGAAATCCAAGGAGAGAGACAGGAAAGAGAAAGGCAAAGTGAGGGAGAGGCCAGACTGCCATCCTAAGAACAACATGTAATAAGATGCAGGTAAAGCCACGGAACACGTGGCAATACATAGATTAACAGTTATGGGCTGGGTAAACAATAAGAGCTACCTAGCAAGAGGTCTGCCACAGGTCATATAGTTGATAATTAATATTAAACCTCAGAATGATTATTTTAAAAGCAGCTGAGGGACCGCAGGGCCAGGTGGAGCCAGAGAAAACTTATGGCTACACCCCATAGGCGCATGTGTTTGAACACTTGGTCCCCAGTTAGTGGTGACGTTTGGGGAGGTTATGAAACCTTTGGGAGGTGGAGTTTTGCTGGAGGATGTACCTCACTGGGGACAGGCATTGGGGGGTTACCCCCCAGTTCAGCTTCCCCTCTTCCCTTCCCCCACCCCCTGCCTTATGTCTGAAGATGTGATCTCTAAGCTCACACTACTGCAGTCATGCTTGTTACCATACCTCCTGTGATGGACTCGTATCCCTCTGGAACCATAGCTGAAATAAACTCCTTCCTAAGTCACTTTTAGCATAGTGCTTTCTCACAGCAACAAAAATTTACTAATATAGTATGCTAATACTTTTATCACAATTAGAAATAAATCTCTGAAATTTGGGATCTTCTACAGAACTATCCAAATTCATTTGGTCACAGCTTTGATTTTTTCCTCTACCATACAGTTCATGTTTCTCTGTGTCACAAAGCAGGCCACAGGAAGACAACTGAGTTTGCTCTCTCAGTCCAATCCAAACCTCACATCAGTTGGTGAGAGGCTGGAGGCTGGCAGAACGCTTGATCACTGTGAGTCTGCACAATGACTCTTGCAATATTTCATTACCTATTCAGTCAGTCGATTACATAACAGCGCCTATTCTGATTTCCATTATGAATGGGCTATGAGGCAGCAGACTCAGGTACAGGAGTCCTGATATGCAACCAGATGGAAAGAACCAGGATTTGGAACCAGAAGACTGCTCATAAGGCTGGTTCAGTTGGTATAAGCACAGGGACATGAGTTCTATCTTCAGAAGAAAGCTGGGTATGGTAGCATACACTTCTGATTCAAACACTGGGGAGGAGAAGACAGCAAATCCCTGGGGCTCAATGGCTAACCAGCCTAGCCTATTTGGCAAGTTGCAGGAATAAGGAATGACACCTGGAGCTGGCCTCTGGTTTCCACATGTGTGTGTGTGTGTCACACACACACACACACACACACACACACACACACACACAAAAGAAAGCTGTCCCCATTCCAGCTCAATCTCAGCATAGTGTGTAGTGCTTCACACCTGGATCCTGAATCCCTCATCACATGGAGGAAAGAGTAACTGTGACTTCCTCCAACTACAATATCATAACATCCACATTATGGTACTCAGGGTGCCAGCTTGGTTCTGCCCCCTTGTTCCCCACCTTATCATAGGCCTTGTGAGCACCAGCCTTCCTGTCTATAAACGCAAGTTTCCTCTCCATGGGATAACTGGAGAGCCCAAAGGATAAGAGCCTTGCTCCAAGTTTGTTGCTTACATTCCAAGCCTCATCTCTAGGATGAAGAGCACAGTCAGGGACACATGTCCCTCAGAGGTCAATGACTTTCTCTTAAAGGGCAGTGTGAGCACACATCTGGCCTCCCATGACTGGCTGGGGCAAGGAGTTTTATCCAAAGCCAGTGGGCAGGGCCCAGGCCAAGGAAGTCTCTAATGGGGATGTTCCTACTCTAGGAAGCCAACCAGTAGAGATGGAACATCCAAGACGGAGCAGGGGGTAGCAGTACAGTGTGTTTGGAGGGAAAGCTGCAGCTGAGGGAGACCAGGGAGGTGGTTCCACATGCGGTGGGAAAACACGCACAAGTGGCCAAAATCACAGATGCACCATCCCGAGTTCTGAAGTTGAAGTTCCCAAGCAGGGAACCAGCTGCTCGGGGAGGACTCTCTCACTGCCTTGCTGTGTCTTTGCACAGAACAGACAGAATTCTAATGCTTCTTCCCACTCTTTTTTTTTTTAAGGTGGGGGCTACATAGCACTGATTGTCCTAGAACTCACTCTGTAGACCAGGCTGACCTTGAACTCACAGAGATCTGCCTACCTCTGCCTCCAGAGTTCTGGGATTAACACCATGCCCAACTGTCTCTTCCTACTCTTATGGGGACATTACTCGCTTCACCAGGACTTCACCCTGCTTAACTCCCAAAGGTCCCATGTCCAGGCACCAGTGCTCTGGAGGATAGCTGAGGCTCTGCCTATGAATCAGAGGATGCTAATCCAGTCCAGGCAGGAATCATCTCCAACCATCATGGGGCACCTTTCTCAATCCTACAGGGGTGGGGTTGTCTCTGAGGGAGTGTTGCTCGTTTCCAGGAGATTCCTGCTGGGAAATTACACTTGACCTCAGATTTTTCCTCCTCGGACATGGAAAAGGTCATCTTACCTTGCCTGGAAACACAGATTATGGGTGGGAGGGTGTGCTGATGGTGGAGGGAGGGTATCTGTGCTGTATTCAAGCTCTAGTCCCTCAGCCTGCAATCTGCTCCCTGTTGAAGCTGCCTCTATCTTGTATGAATCATCTTTTTTACAAGCAGTGAGCAACATGCTGGGCCTTCACCCAGTATGGTGCGACATGTTTTTCAAGCATGGAACTTCTGCTAGATTCCTTTTTTAACAAAACCCCAGATGATACTGAAAATTTTGTGGAGTACAATTTACCCACAGTGTCAAAAAGGAACAAAAAAAATGTTTTCAAATTTAAGGACGTTGAGTTGTTTTTGTTTGTTTGTTTTAGGAAAATAAGTTGATGACTTCAATACACTAAAAATATCAAAGCAATAGAGTCTTCTTCTTAGCAAAAACCAAACAAAACTAATTAAAAACTAAAAAAAAAAAAAATTTAAAGCCCTGTAGAATGACATCAATAGTGATCCTGGGTATTTTGACCATCCAAGTTAGAAACTATGAGAATTCTGTATTGGATCCTTGACCACCAAAGTCCAGTGAAATAAAGTAATGATTCCTTGAACCCTATGGTGGTTTGAATGAGAATGTCTCCCACAGGCTCCTGTATTTGAGTACTTGGTCCTCAATTGGTGGAACTCAATTGGTAAGGACTAGAAAGTGTGGCCTTGGAGGAGGTGTGGCCTTGGAGGAGGTGTGGCCTTGGAGGGGTGTGGCCTTGGAGGAGGTGTGGCCTTGGAGGAGGTGTGCCACTGGGGGTGGGCTTTGAGGTTTCAAAAAAAGTTCATACCATCCCATTTGCTCTCCCCTTCATGCTTGTGGATCAAATGTGAGCTCCCAGTTACTATGTCTGCCTGCCTACTGCCATGCTCTCCAATATGATGGCCTTGGACTCATGCTCCAAAACTGTAAGACCCCAATAAACTCTTTCTTCTAAAAATTGCTTTGGTCATAGAATCCTATCACAGCACTATGAAGATAACTTCGACAAGTGACAAGCACTTCAATGAGGCGTCCAATCCCTTGTTTTTGACCACACAACCACCTCAACTCTCATGGCTTTTCTTGATGAACAAATTCAACACTCTGAAAGACATGACTAGTGGGCAGCCATTCCAGCTTTGGTCTGGAAGTTCCAACCCCCATTGAGGCTTCAGTAACCGTTACACCTACAAAGTGGGCCGAGAGAGGGCCCTGAAGACCTGAGATCCGGATGCACTGGCTCTCTTGGTTCCTGGACCCTGGACGCTGGAGGTAGACAGAACAGAGTTCTCCAGAGAACACCACTGGATTGTGCTACACCTTTCCCAGACCCTGCAACCTACCTATCCCTTCACTTGTAAGTTACCCCACAAAATAAACCTCCCTTTTAACGACGTGGGGTGGCCTTAATAGTTTCACCAATCTGTGGCGCCCTCCGTCTGCAAGCTGGTTTGTCCAGTCCCGGTGACTACATAATTCCCAGCCCTCACATCAGTTTTTGTACCTGGGCCACTCCCAGTCTGTGTGGATCTTATGCCCCCCATGCTCACCCACCTCTGCCCTGCTAACACATGTTAGCAGGTCCTATTCAAAGCTCTTCCTCCATAGTCTACTCACATCGCCAGTGTGTTGTGTTGTGCAGGGAACCATGAAGTTGGCCTGGCCTAGCTGCCTTGAGAGGCACGCATCATAGGTTTGTCTGGACAGAGTCCATGGCTCCTGGGCACAATGTGCCTTCCAGTTCCAGACAGACCAAGGCACTCCCTCAGGCAATGAAGCATTCAGGCTGCTTTGTCTTTCTCTGCACGATCCCTCAGAAGTCAAGAAAGCAAGAAAGCTTGACTGGACAACTGGTCTTAGACATTAATCATGTGTGTCCTGTGTAGCTTGCAGACATCACTGTATCCTGGCAACTACAACTGTATTGATCCTGGAATTTGCCCTTATCTTCTGTTTCTGATAAAGGTATGAAAGGTCTGTTGCTGATGTGCCATGCTATGTTCAAGCCCATGGGAGTCCTACCCCTTTCTGTATGGAGACAGAGGAGAAGTGGGGGGAGGGGAGGGAATGAGAGGAGAGGAGGGGAAGAAAACTGTGATAGGTGTGTAAAATAAAGGAGGAAAAGTTAATTAAAAAAACTTACGAATCATCAAAAAAAAGTCTGGTTGCTCTCAATAAAATTGTCACAGCCTCAGTTGTGCTGTGGCCCATCCGAATGGCTGATTTAATTCCTGGAGGGTATATCAGGTGACCTTGGCCTGGGAAGTAAGCTCACTTACAGCATTGTGCTGTATGGATCTAATTACAGGGTTGTATTCCATTAATTCTTTGTACAACCCACTTTCTCATTAGTTGATAACTCCAGAGGATCACAAATATCATCTATCTGCATTTTTCACTATTGTAGACTGTGGTGATATTAACATTTTATTTTTATTTATTTATTTATTTATTTATTATTTATTTTTATTTATTTTGTTTTTGTTTTTGTTTTTTGAGACTGGGTTTCTCTGTGCAGCTTTGGCGCCTTTCCTGGAAATCACTCTGTAGCTCAGGCTGGCCTCGAACTCACAGAGATCCACCTGGCTCTGCCTCCCGAGTGCTGGGATTAAAGGCATGTGCCACCACCTCCCAGCTAACCTTTTAATATTTTAGACAAAAAAGGAGAAATACAGTGATATATTGTGTACTCTAATAAAGCTTTTATTATTTTAGAGGAAAAAAAGGGGGAAATGTGGTGATATATTGTATACCCCAATAAAGCTTGCCAGGGGATCAGAGGACAAAGCCAGCCACTATATTAAACATAGAGGTCAGGCAGTGGTAGCACACACCTTTAATCCTAGCATTCCAGAGGCAGAGATCCATCCAGATCTCGGTGAGTTCAAGGCCACACTGGGAACAGAACCAGGCATGGTAGCACATGCCTTTAATAACAGCACTAGGAAGAAAGTAAGATGGCAGGGCAGAGAAAGATATATAAGGCATGAGTAAACAGGAACTCATGCTCTTGAGGCTGAGGATTTGCTAGAGGTAAGAACATGGCTGGCTTGTTCTGTTTCTCTGATCTTTCAGCTTTCACCCCAATGTCTGGCTCTGGGTTTTCAATTAATAAGACCATTTAGCAATTCATGTTACATTTGGTAATCCAATGTTTATGGCCTGAATTCACAAAAAAGCTGCTTGCCTGAGGCTCAGGCTGAGCTATATGCAGCTGGAATCTCCACCCTCCCTGGCCAGCAGTCCCTAACCCACTAGCTAAGTTTCTGTTGCAGCCTCTCTGTAGCAAACTCCGCAGGCCCAGGATCCAAACATGCTGGATGTATGTCCCCCATACAAACAGCTGGCTCTCTGGTTTCTTCCCTTTGGCTCTCCCTGGATCACCATCTCAGGCTGCTGCCACACTAGGTAGCTGCCTTGAAACCCACTTGGGCTTCTACTGTTCTACACAGTTGGCAGAGTTGAGACAATTAAGATTTCTTAAAGGGAAAAATTAGTTAAAAGTGAATTTTTTTTCCACATTAAAAGATGGAAAACACTTTTACAATGGATGGTGTTTGGTCTCTGTTTGATAACACATTAGGTGGTCTGAAAATGGAACAACTAAATGAGAGGATAATTAATGTTGATGGGATAGATGTAATGTCAATTGTAAATATTACTTGTTTGATCATTTCTGTTTTGTCATTTAAAAAGTTGGTTAATGTGAGTGCCAAGATAAAACTTTTAGAAAAACTTATTTAAACAGATCATAGAGATATTCAAACCCAGACAAAACAATTTAAAGGTGAACCAATACCAGCATTACATTAAATGGTTACAGACAAACAGCCTAAGGCTTTCAAATAGCCAACTTTAATCTATCCAGTAACCTTAGAGGAACTGCCAAATGCTCAAGGCTGTGTACAAGCTGATTGGACTCCTGTGCAAATGTTAGATTTGAGGAGATTCAAGGAAGCTATAGTCTCATATGGTATGCAGTCTCTGTTTGTAAAGCAGATGTTAAACTTGTGGTCAACTTGTAATAGAATTATCACTCAAGACAGGGAAGATTTGGTTATAGCTGTTCTAGAAGCTGGTCCACAGTTACAATGGAGGACCTGGTGGAAAAAGGAGTCTAAGACCATTGAACAATGATGTAGGGCTAGAGGTATGGAAATTTGCCAAGATCAACTTCTTGGAGAATGCGATTATGCTGATATACAAAGACAATCTTTGTATGATGACCACACCCTAATTTTATGCCAAATAGCAACCTTTAATGCTTAGGACAGAACTGAAGAAGTAGGGAAGAAAATTGAGTCATTTACAAAAGTTATACAGGGCCCAAAAGAAACCTTCAGGATTTCTTACAAAGGCTGTCTTCAGCAGTAAATAGAATGATACCAAATTCAGAAACTAGACAGATAATAAATGAATCTCTGGCTTTTGAAAATCCTAATGCACAATGTAAAAGGGTAATTAGGCCATTAAAGACAAGATCAGCACCCTTGGAAAAATGAATCCCAGATACAATTAATATTGAATCTCATGACCATGATACTTGGATAAGGGAGGTGATCTCCAGAGGTTTGAAGAAAAATAGTAATATCAAGTGTTTCAATTGTGGTAAACAAGGTCACCTAAAAAGGGACTTTAAACAGGGCATTATTAGAAACAATGTTTTTTCAAGGAATAATCCCAACAGAATGCCCCTCCCTTCTGGATTATGCAGAAGGTGTGGTAAAGACAAACACTGGACTAACAAATGTAGATCAACAAGGGACAGACAAGGTAATCCTTTGCCTTTGCCATTGGAAAACTCCCTGAGGGGCCTCTCACAAGCTCCCATGACAAATTGGATTCTGTCCTTTTCTGTCATCATGGAAAAAACTCCTTCCCAGAGCAATTAAAGAACCTAATGCCTATTGTAAAACACCACACTGCTCTGGATGATAGAACAGTTACAGAAGAAAGAACAAAAAATCAGGAGAAACCACAAATCAAAACTGATGAAGATTAGACTTAGAAATTCCCCAAAGTTAGAGTTGGGGAAGTGTTTTGTTTCTGTCTTTTTGGGAAAATAAAAACAACCATCTTGAGGAACTTAAAGGCCTTTGGACAAATAAGCATCCAAAGAAGTAGGAAGAACTACCCAGAAAAAATTATCAAGGAAAGGAATAATCTGACCTAATGCAATCTCTGAAGTCTCCAAAAAGACTATGGTAATACCATCAAGCTGACAAACACCACCCAAAGGTCTGCTTTGGACTACAAACTGCTCAGGACAATTTCAAGATGGCTAGCTGAGATGATCCAGCCTCACAAACTACTCGAACAAGAACTTGAGACAAGCCCTGCATTTTCTCATTATGCAGAGACTGGACAACAAATGATACACTACCTCTCCCAGGACTACATAATTAACCCAAAATTTGTCTTTTCAGGATCCCTTAAAGATGCCATTGTCCCCAGACAGCAAGAAGTAATTTTAAAAACACAACGCCCATATTCCCAAGAGTGGGTGGTTTTTGGTCTTTCAATGAGTTATGGATAATTCTCATTGTTTAGGATGGTTGGTTACAAGTTGTTCATTGATAATGGTCAGGGAAAAAAAAACTAAACAAGGAGATTAGATTCAGAGTTCTTGTTTGAAAAAAAAGAAAAAGAAAAAAGAGGATATAGACAAGAGGTAGATTATTGAATCTACTCTTAAAAAAGAGATATAAAATAAGAGTAAAGGGTAGATTATTGAATCTACTCTGAAAAGGAAAAAAAGAGAACAAGGATATGATAAAATAAAAAGGCAGATTATTGAATTTACTCTGAAAAAAAAGAGGATATGGATATAAGATAAAATGGTAGATTATTGAATCTACATTTTTTAAAAAGCAATTACTAGTTTTAAATATTTTACATTAGATTGGATTTTTGTATATTGTATACAAATTATGTATTTTGATACAAATTTGAGATTGATTTTGTTAGAAAATACTGTACATATATTTCTAATCTTGTTCAAGGTATTATATCTATATAGCTCATTTAACAATGTAATGCAAATTGCTAGTCATTGAAAGTTATTATTACCAACTATTTAGGATAATAAAGAAAAGTAAGTTAGTAGTTAGTCATTACAATTGAACTTGTAGTCATGTTAGGTATGTTTTCAAGGTCAAGCAGAGATGTATTTTAGATAGGTCATCTTCAAACACTTCAGAGATCTACAGAATATGGCATTTAATAACATAGACTTTTTTTCTTTTTTAATGACAATGAGACATGTCTGCTCCTGGCAGCACCAATCTACTTCAAAGAAGACGACGGGTGTTGAAGAAACTCCATATGGAGTTTACTTTCTTTGCGCCAAAGTTAGCCACTGGGCAAGAAAGTGCCCTTGCCTCGACTACTGACAGTATGCTGTCCAAAATGGACAAGCAGGACACAAATCAAAGGACTGACGATCCTTGCCAAGACAGAAAACTGCTTCACAGAAACTTCTGCCAGATATGCTAGGCCTGTAGGCTGAAGATGATGCCCCAACACTGCAGAGGGACCTTGGGTGTCTGTCCAGACAGCCAGCTGTTTCTGTCACTTCTCACATTTTTTGGAAGTTGCTTGTTTGCACTTTCTCCTTACTCAGTTAATATTATTTCCTTCTCAGGTCTCTGAGGAAGTTGAAGATTAGATAGTTACATTTATAGTTTTTCTTGTTAACAAATTCAGAAGGGAAACTCACTAAAGGGGTGTAACATGTATAAGTTTGAAAGACATCAAAAGATAGTTTTCGGTTGGTAATACAAGTTAGGATAGTAAGTGAATTAGGTACAACATTTTGGACCCACCAAAATATGATAAATAATGGAAGGTTTTGTCTGAATCTGTCAAAGTTAATGGACTAGATATTGTTAATGGAACTCTTGATTGTATATACTTATTGTATATATTTTTTCTTATATTAGTTATAACCTTTTATTATTTTAGACAAAAAAGGGGAAATATGGTGATATATTGTGTACCCTAAATGTGGTGATATATTGTGTACCCCAATAAAATTTATCTGGACAAAGCCAGCCACTAGATTAGACATAGAGTCCAGGCAGTGATGGCACACACTCTTAATCCTATCACTTGGGAAAACTCACTGGATCTCTGTGAGTTCAAGGCCACACTGAGACAGAGTCAGGCAGTGCTGGCACATGCCTTTAGTCCCAACACTTGAGATCTCATGCCTTTGCTTGGAAAGCACACATGCCTTTAATCCCAGAAAGTGGCATGGCTGGGTAGAGAATAATATATAAGTTGTGAGGAGACAGGAACTAAGCAGCAGTTCAACTGCTGGGTAAATCCTCAGGGTGAGGACTCAGAGGCTTTCATTCTGAGGAAACAGGATCAGCTGAGGAGTTGGCGAGGTGAGGTTGGCTGTGGCTTGTTCTTTTTCTCTGATCTTTCAGCTTTCACCCCAATGTCTGGCTCTGGGTTTTCAATTAATAAGACCATTTAGCAATTCGTGTTACAATAGAGTCTGTCAGGACAGACAATTCAGCACACAGCAACCCGAGGAAAAGTTTTGAGTCAGAGAAGAGACTCCTGTCTCCAGATTCCCAGTCGCACTTGTTGATTCAGGCACATTTTTCGCACTTGGAAACAGACACAGGGTTTATGTGGCTCCTCCACTGTGTGCAAAAGGTTCATTGAGTCAGGTGTGTTTGCTTTCTGCATCTTTCATAAGAGACTTTGATGATTTCTGCGAGGTTAGCTTGGTTTATTGCAGAAAAGAAGCGGTCATGTGTTTCACCCCCTGCTATTCATGGGGTGGGGCTTTTGAAAGAACACTGACTGATTTTTCATAAGTGCTTACCTCTGAGAATGCAGGGAGTAAGAATAAATATGACCATGTGTGTCCACCAGCTGCCAGATCATTCGAGCCTAAAATTTCCCTGGAAAGTATTTCCTCCTTGGTGACTCAGCTGAACAATGGAAGGTGTAGGCTAGCATGGAGTAGTTATTATATGTCTCCCCTTTGACCGCTACCTGACCTGGCTCATGGCGCTTCTCAAAGGCTGTCACCTAGGAAGAAATCTGGCTAGATTAGCTGGAATTCAGAAGTCAAAAGTTCAATCTTCCTGGCTTGCCTTTGGCCAGCAGAGACTCTGAGCAGACCCTCACCTAGACATCACTATTCACTGACCCTTTAGCCACATCAACGTCCCCCACACGGTGTAAAATGCAAATATTCTACACGCAGCTGATAGAGACCAGACACTGGGGCACAAAACGAGCAATGCTGGGATATTTACTTGGCTTGTGTCAAGAAGGCAATCCAATATGCGTGCATTCTGGCATACTGCTAAAGAAAAGAAGGACCGGCCTCGGGATGAATCCAGTGCCATATATACTGTATAAGAACCAAGGAATGGATTCCCAAGAGTGGAAAGAAAAACAAAAGATATCAGTCAATAGAACTGACTTTGTTGTGTACCTGAACCACATCATGACAAGAACAGCTGTGCCACTGGTGGCTGAGGGCCAGACTCCAGACACAGTAGGGACAGTATCTTTCCTCAATTAGAGGTAGGCTTGACCATCTCAAAGGAGCCTTCCTCCATGACTCAATGAGTGCAGTGCTCATCAGTCACCTGGGCCTAGATCCCCTGGACCCCATGATCTCTTCTGATTGTGATGCAGTTTGGGCCAATCATCTGACAGAGAAGGGAGCTGGGAGCTGTTCATCTCCTTCGCTCATAGTGGGGGCAGAACCAGCTTCATGGAAACACCGGTTTGATATTTAAAATGACACAGCAATATCTCTGTGGCTCAGAATTATCCTTCCACCTTCAAGACAATGCAAGACACTCACAGAGAGTATGGAGGAACCCCTTGGGTTCTTGCCATGCTCAAGGAGAGAGGGGGAACTAGCATTGATTAACCTCTTACTGTATTCCACGAACATTATCTCATCTAATTAGTCCACCAGCCTTCAGATTGGATCTTTTAAAACTGAGAGACTGGGAGGCTAGAGAGTCCTTGATGCTCCTGCAGAGGACCTTAGTTCCCAGTGGCTCACACCTGTCTGTAACTCTTGTTCCAGGGGATCCAACATTCTCTTCCAGCCATCATCCTCTTTTGCACAAAGGTAGTGCGTGCATGCATGGACACACACAGAGAGAGAGAGAGAGAGAGAGAGAGAGAGAGAGAGAGAGAGAGAGAGAGAGAGAGAGAGAGAAGCACTCACACATGTAGAATAAAAATAAATTTTAAAAACTGAGAGATGGAGTAGAAAAGGTGTTTGCTAAGGTCATCCATGAGTGAGCTGGAAGAAAGGCAAATGACCTCAGGAGGAGAGCCAGCTGGAACTTGATTCCTACACAACCACCCTCTTGGTGACAGACAACTCCAAAGGGAAGAGTTCTGGGTTAGCGACATTCTGCTGATCATCAACCACAAGACACTGGCCTCGGCCAGGGGCCTGAAGGAGGGCAGTGACTTGGAGCATGTGACGAAAGGGACCTGAAATGGGCTTGAACCCAGGAATACAGGTCCTGCTGTCTAACACGGAGATCTCCAACAAGCTGTTGGACTTGAGGAACCCCGATTCCTCGTCTGCTGGAAGGGAGTGACCCCCAGAGGCAGCCCTACTTGGGGCTGAAGATGTCCTTAACCACACAAAAGGCTTTGACAGAGAACGCAGGGTCCTTCGTAAGGGACTGTGGAAATTAACATTTCAGGGACACATTCCCTCATGCATGGCTACAGTGAGCCTCCTGTGAGCCCTGCACCTTCAGGGCAGCTGTGGGAAGCCCAGCAAGATGAAGGTCTGGTGCTGTCTCCAGCCAACAGACAGGAAAATGCAGGTTGACTGAATCACTTTCCAGAGTGACAGTCACTTCCAGAACACTGTTACCAACCTATCTTGCATGCTAAGTAGTCAGCTGACCTAAAGGAAGGTGGGTAGCACTTTGTAAGTCAGTGTAGGGGAAGCCTGAACTCACTCCTACTAGGGCTGAGACTAGTGGCAGGGTGATGTTCTGGCTAGGACTGGGGTTAGGGTTAATGTAGGACTAAGGTTAGGGCTGAGTTAGGATGCAGATTATGGTGAGATGAGGCTTTCAGTTATAGTTTCCTCCCCTCTCTCCTCCTTCTCCTTCTCCCCCTCCCTCTCCTTCTCTCTGTCCCTTCTCTTGAACTAAGCTTAGAACCAGGACCAGAGCTGGCATAGACTTAAGCTGGTATCAAGACTGGAGCTAAGCTTAGGGCCAGAGCTACAGTTAGAGTTGGATTTTGAGGGGAATTTAGTTAGGGATAGATTTGGGATTAGGATTAGCGTTAGAGCTAAGGTTAAGGTTAGTGTTATGCCCATGATTAGGGTTAGGGTGAAATTTAAGCTTAGTCTTGGATTTGGATAGGGTTTGAGTTAGGATTATCTTTTACATTAGGGCTAGAACTAGGGACACAAAGTTAGTTTGGATTCTGGTCATGGATGTCTTCTGTGATATAAGGATTCACCTGGGGTTTCCCTCTTACGCCCTGAGGGCAAGGCTATCTGGCCAGCTCCCCAGACCCTCCTCATTTCAGTTCTCATTGCTTCCCCTTCACCTACATGATCACCCTGCAGCATACTGGCCACCTTGATGCCTACAGCAGGAAAATGTCCCCAACCTGCCATAACTCCCCATGCCCAAGAACACCAAGAGACCAGCCTCTGACTCCAGCCTTCTCTAGGCTGGCGAGGGGCATTCTCTCTGCAATACCCAATGTCTAACCTCCTCTGATACAGCCCAGAAGAGCTGGCTCACCCTATTGTAGCCAGCCACAGATTGCTTCACGTCCCCACTCTTTACTCAAAAGGCTCATTCAGTGTCCAGTGCTTTCCAGTCCTTCAGGAAGAAAAGATCACCCCATATCGCTTCCCTGGGCGAAAGACCATGTATGAAAAAATTGCCTTTGGTAATTCCATCTGAAGCTTATTAAGTCTTTTAACAAGAATCCCTGCCAAGCATGGCTTCACCGTGCTGGCTGCAGGAGGAAGGAAAAGCTGCAGCCAGTGAGTCACCCAGGGGGTAGTCTGAGGCCACCCAGCAACAAAGGAGCATGGGAACAAAGGAAAAGGAAAACCAGGCATTCGTCAGATTGTGGCTTCAAAACAGGTACTTGGGAAGGGTGGTCAGTTCATGACAAGATTACATACCAGAGTTTTACTCCATACATGATGTATCTGCATGTTAGCTGACTGCTCTCCCTGCTATCTGGACTTCGGGAGGCTTTCTGTTGGTCAGGGTCCTTCGGGTCTGGCCAGTGGATTCCTGTCTGGCTTTTTCTGAACAAAGGCTTACTCTCCAAGGGGCTCCTCCATCAGATGGCCCCCTCAGAATAGCTGTAGTCCCCACTTGATGCTGGGTTCCAAGCCTTCTCCCACCTCTCTGGGACACAGTATGATCTGTCAACATTGCTGTGTCTGAGGTGCTTGTAGTGGTTTGAATGGGAATGACCTCTGTAGGTTCCTATGTTTGAATGCTTGGTCCCTAGTTGGTGGAACTGTTTGGGAAGGATTAGGAAGTGTCTCACTGGAGGTGGGCTTTGGATTTCAAAAGCCTAGTGTCTCTCTCTCTGTCTCTCTCTCTGTCTCTGTCTCTCTGTCTCTCTGTCTCTCTCTCTCTCTCTCTCTCTCTCTCTCTCTCTCTCTCTCAACCTATCTGTCTATCTATCCCTCCATCCATCTGTCTCTATTTCTATGTCTCTCTCCATCTCTGCCTCCAACTTAAGGATAAGATGTAAGCTCTCAGCTACATGCTGTCTGCTCCAGCTTCACTCCTGCCTGCCTGCTGCCATGCTCTCTACTATGATGGTAATGGACTCACCTTTGAAATGATGAGCAAGCCCTCAATTAAATGCTTTGGTCATGGTGCCTCTTAACAGCAATGGAAAGGTAGTGAAGATAGTCCTTTATTTTATTAATAATTTTAGGAAAGAGAATGTGTGTACAGGTACTTTTACCTACTCGTACACACATGAAAACAAGGAGAATCAGAAGGCTCTCTGATGAGATTCAAAGTCTGGCCTTGACACTGGCCAAAAGACTTCCCTCAAACTTCTTCAGCAGTATCTGAAGAAGAGAATTAGGAACAGGGAGGAAATTATGAGCAGACTGAGCCAGTCAACACAGACAACAAGTCAAGTCAACTGAATGCAAAGGAAGGAGGCAGAGTGGAGTTATGTCCTCAACCACTCCATCCACTGCCCAGGTTCCCACATCTTCTGACAACAGGCCACATGACCAGCCCTTCCTTCCTGTCCAACCACAGAAACATGCACATGTCTTTCCACCTCTCCTCCATTGCCAACATTCCTCTAGTTCCCAGAGAGGCAACTGAATATAAGTTTTATTCAAACTCTGTGCCACGGCCTATGTTTGTACCATGGGGTCACTTCAATATGACAGGTTACTTAAAGGAAAATAGAACTAAGTAACTAAAATAGAAACCACAGGAATAGGAGGTGTAAGTGCTGTGTGAAGGATCCTGTATGTGCTGGTTAGTTTTTTGTTGTTTATTTTGTTTTGTTTTGTCTTGTTTTATTTTGTTTTATTTTGTTTTGTTGTCAACTTGACACGGGAAGAGGGAACCTCAGTGGGACACTATCTTGATTGATGATTGATGTAGGAGGGCCTGTCCCGCTGTATGGTGCCACCCTATAGGCAGGTAGTCCTATATTATATAAGAAAGCAAACCAAGCAAGCCACATGCTACATTTCTCCATGGCCTCTGCTTCTGTTCCTGCCTCCAGGATCATGCTGTACTTGAGTTCCTGCCTAAGTTTCCCCTGATAATAGACTGCAATGTAGAAGATAAAATAACCCCTGTGCTCCCCATGTTGCTCATGGTCATGATGTTTATCACAGCAATAGAAAGCGAATTAAGATACTATGTGCGAACCAAGTCAGCTGGTGGCAGGGACTCACTGTGGTTCATGAAAGCTAGAAAGCCAGTGGTACAGAGGCAACCCAAGGTCGTCACCCCACACACAAGGTTATAAAGCCTGCACCTAGTGCCTGGGCCTCCTTCACCTATGCCATCCTAACTGTTTGACTTTAATCAAGTTTCTTAAAACCTTGAGCCTCTGTGTCTTCAAGCGTAAAGTAAGAATGATGATACTGGATTACAATAATGTATTTGCAGAATAAAGCAAATATATGAGAAGGGATTTATAAACTAAGAGGAACTTTGCAAATGCAAGTAGCTATTGCCTTAAAGTAAGGACTCTGCACATTTCAAAGCTTGATTTCAGAATCACAAGATTTATTCTCTGCAAACAGCATGTCTAGTGTCATAATATGGAGAAACCAGGGCCACTGCGAGGTTCTTCATTCACGCACAAGAACACAATGACCAGATACAACAGTGCAATGACTTGGCAGTGTAGTGCTTACCTGGTATGCACAAGGCCCTGAGTTTTATCTCTAGCATTGAAGAAAAGAAAAAAGACTCCTGAAAAAAGCTTAAAAAGAAAGTCTTGAGTGTGTCTTTGCAGACCATCTAAGAAAGCAAGCTATAATAGAATATTCTAGAGTCATATTTTGAAATTGCATTTGTACATAGATGCTGTGTTGGTTACAACTACTTTGCCAAGATCACAGTTCAAAACTGATCAAGGTGCCCCATAGCGATATCCTCTTAACTAGCTTGAACTGATTTCAAAAGAAGCCAGGAAGTCGGTGTCACAGCACAGCATGAAGTCACCCTTTGAAGCTGACCTTTCCCCTTCAACTTGGAACTGCCTTGTCGCAGTGGTGACAAACACTGTTGTATCATCTCTGCTTTCACGATTCCCTCAGTACCATGGGGTGAAAGCACAAGAGAGCTGGCCAAAGCAAACCCTCGTAGAGTCCAGTGGGTGGGAATGCCAGTCTATTACATTCATTTCTCTGATGAACCAAGATGACCACTCCCTTGTGCCCAGAAATCCATCCCTCAGACTTCTAATGAAAAAGCACAGTAACTACTTTCCAGTGGCAATCTTTGGGTCAGGAAAGTTTGTACGGATGGACATTGTTGTCTGCATTTCTGTAGCATGTTGTTTTCATGATTTCTTAGTGGGACAGGCCACAGCAGCCTTAGGTGAAATTCTATCCACAGGAACATCACACCTCATCCTGTCCCTGTGTATTTCTTCCTTTCACTAGACCTTTAGTTTCAACCTTTATTATGTGTATGTGTGTTGTGTCTGTGCACCACATGTGTGCAGTACCCACAGAGGCCAGAAGACAGTGGTGGATTCCCTACGACTGAAGTTACAGATCATTTTGAGTCACGCGAGGTGTGTGCTGGGAATCCAACTTGGGTCCTCTGGAAGAGCAGCCAATGTTCTTAACTGCTGAGCCATTGCTCTAGGCCCTAGATCTCCATTTTTTTGAGTAGACCATGCTGTACATAGTGACATTACCAGAAGATAGTGGTTACAGAAGGTCTAAAGACAGCAGGGAACTGTTTTCAGAACTGTACCCCACTCTTACGCTGGTGTCTGCCTCATCTTACCTCTCAGAGTTGGAAATGTCAGGGAACCACTTGTCAAAGAGAGTTTAGACAGAACTCAGCAAGACTCGGGGGCTGCCCACTCCAGCATCTAGGTTTCTTCTGGAATCTGATTTTAGCTTCTCACATCACTCCAAGTCTGGCTGCAAACACATGGCTTGCACTGAAGATGACTTTGCCAGGAATCTACAGATTTTACTGTGAAATGATTCACAGCTAACATACAACACATTTTACAACCTTGTTAAAATTGTTAAACATTGATAGGTTTGTTAGAAAGTCCTCCTGTTTGGAAGAAAGAGGCCTCCTAAGTTTTAGCAGGTGTCTGGCTTTCCATTTTGGCTGTTATGGAACAAGCTGGAACTGTTTTTTCACAAAAACCCACAGTAGTAATTTTGTCTAAGAATTTTATTGATAATATATATTCTACTTGTTTAAAAACCAGTTGAGTGAGGAACTAGGGAGATGGCTGAGCAGATAAAGATCTTGCGGAAAAAGTGTGGTGTTCAGAGCTTAGCTCTCTAACACTGTGTAAAGCCTTGGTAGGCACAGTGACTCACCTGTAACCCCCATACTAGAGAGGCACAGACAGTGGATCCCTAATTAGCTAGAGGACAGTGGGTCCCCTGGGAACGAAGTTACGAATGATTGTGAATCACCATGCATCTGTGGGGAACCAAACGTGGGTCCTTTGAAAGAGCAATCAAATCCTTGAGCTCTAGGTTCAACAAGAGACCCCCACCCCAGTAAATAAAATGAAGAACAATTGAGGGAAAACCCACTTCTGTTATCCACATGCATCCACCCACATGTGAACATGCACACATACACAAATACACATGCAAAAAAAAACTGTTGAGAGAATAAAAAAACTTAATTTTATTCTAAAACTGATGCTTTGTGAGTACTAGTTCCAGATTCTAGTTGCTTCCCTGTTAAATCAGCATCATTGTTACCGTGTATACATCCACACTTCAGTATAACCACATCAAATTTAAGAAATGGGCCATCATCTTGGTTACAAGGCAGCAGTTAGCAGCAAGCTTCACAAAGATTGAAATTTCCAATTACTTGGAAAGAAAGAAAATTAGTACTAGGCATGGTGGTGGGTGAGATCTCAGCATTCAGGAGAGTAGGGAAGGAAGAGCTTGAGTTTGAAATCAGCCTCACTAGATATTAAGCTTTGTCTGAAGGAAGAAAGGGAAGAGGAAGGGAGGAAAAAGGTAGAGATTTGAAGTCAAGTCAAAAGAGAAACTAACGATACAACAGCAGACTACACAACAAAGCACGTAAGAGTTTTAGGTACAATCTCTTGAGTGTATTCAAAATTACTTTCACAGGTAAATCCACACATAGCCTTATGAATTTTCACTATTAGGCCAAGCTTGGTGGCACATGCCTGCAACCCTCACAACTCAGGAGGCTGAAGCAGGAGAATCACAAGTTCACAACAGGCCTTGACTACACAGTGAGGTGCTTGTCTGGTGCTTCCAGTGCTGGGGAGGTGGAGACAGGAGGATCCCTACAGTTTGCTGGCCAGCCAGTCTAGCCAGTGAGAGACCCTGTCCAAAGATGGACATCTCCTGAGGAACTACACCCAAGATTGACTCCTTGCTTCTGAGTGCATGCACTCACAGATGGGAACCCTGAGTATCACTTTGACCTATTGTCAAATCATCTCAGCAACTACTGTTACTCCTAATGTGAAGTAGAGCACGGAGCTTGTGTTTCTCTGCTGTTCGCACTAAAATAAAAACCAAGTTCAAGCCAGGCGTGGTGATTCATACATGAAATCACACACTTGGGAGATTGGGGCAGGAGGATCACCATGAGTTCAAGGGCTGCTGCAGAGTGAGCTCCAGACCCTGTCTCCAAAAGCAAGCCCACAAATTTCAGAGTGACCAAAAATACACAAACGGCACACAAAGAGACACAACTCTGGGCAAATTTCTTCATGCAGGAGGACAGAGGAGGGACACTGGATGTGTCAGATTTTGACACATGCCTTTTCAGCAGAAGTAGGACAGGTGAGGCTCTGAAATCTTAAAGTCTCACTAATGATTCCCAGGTTAGAGGAAAGTGAACACAGGCAGTAAACAGGAGACACGTGGGAGATGATCCCTGAATTCAGACGTCTGGACTTGCCTCTCCACTGATCACAGAGGGCCATTTTTATTAGAAGTAATTGTCTCCAATAGTAACCTGCAGAAGTAATCCGAAAAGGATCAACCTACTCTGATAAACACTGCTGATAAAAGGAAAGGGGAGAGAACAGGAATGGCTATGAGGAAAAGTTTGCTGACAAGTATGCATAATTGAAAATGTGAGTCCTTAGATCAAAGCTGTACCCTAACTATCACCAGGACAGATTCATACTTCATCATAAAACAGTGAGAACTATTATGTAAGAACTGCCAGAGGAAAAGGCAAATTCCCTAACATCAGTATCCTATAATTAACAATATAAGCCAAAGATATCTTCAAAATGCTGAAGGGAAATATTTACCAAGCAAGAATTTTTATACCCAGCAAAATTAACATGCAAAAGTGAAGCCATGGTTGAAATATCTTCAAACACATATGTAGAAAGCTTACTATCCATGTAGCTATTGTCATAGAACATAGTTCTCACTACGAAAAAGAATGAGTTTATTCCGAGCCAAACATGAGTGAGCATGGCTGAGGGAATATAGATTCACATTGCCCCAAATAACATGTTCCACTGTGGAAGTAGTTACATGTACTTTTTATAGTCGCAGAATAAAAAAACCATCAGTAGACTTACTAAGTACATTGGTGGAGATGACAGATTTATGGCTGAGTAGGGAAATCTTTGCTATAGGTTCAAATGCTAGCTAATAACATTCTTAACTTTGGGTTGGCGGAAGCCAATGGTCTCTTAAGTTCATGCACTGCAAAGGTTTTACCTGATAGTCAAAGATGTTAGGTTAGATACAGAAGTGGGTGCTAAATTGCTATTAATGAGACTAATGATCATGTAAGATAATTTTGGCTCTTGAGCTACAACATTCCAACTCTACACAATCAGGAAGTTCTGACCAGTCACTCATGTGCAGGACCTCCCACACAGATAGGTGTGTTCCTTTTCCCAGGGAACTTCAGTTCGCATAGCCTTTCTCCAGGATTAAAAATGGATATACTGGAACAAGACATTGCATAAACCCATGTGTATGTCATAGGATATAGGACATGAAAAAAAAACATCAAGCAAGAGGCTGAGGTAGTAGGAGATGAATGCCTGCTGCAGTGGGTGAGCTGGAGGGTCTTCTGTGTCAGGAGAAGAAGGCAAAGCAATAAATGAAGCCATGAGACCAATCAAGGAGACAGAGATAACCACAGCTGATAGCTGAAGGAAGAGACTTCCCACCTTTTACAGACAAAAATAGGGTTCAAGATAGAACCTGATAGAGACTAGACAGTAGCATTGAACAGACAAAAAAAAGACACAGAGAGAGGGGACAAACCAAAAGCAATTCAAGAAAGTCAGCAAAAGTCTGAGGTGGAGCGAGAGATAGCCTGGTAGCACCCCAGAAGTACTGCAGTGTACCCATTCCAGGTGATACTGATGAATCTGAGGCTTTCCATAAAAAATTAAAAATAAAATATGAAAGACGGGCACCATAGGTACCCAATGAATGGGATGAGTCTGTTGTAATAGCCCAGCTATGAAATGTGTCTCAGTCTCTTTGTTACCTGAGGCTCCTGGGCGTCACTGTTTAGGGATAAGATCCTGCCTCATCTCATCTACATCTACCTTCCCTGGGAAGCAGAACAGCTCCCAGCAAGGCAGCACACAGTCAGCTCTTTGTTTCTTCCCTCCCACTCGACCTGCCACCCACCTTCCCTCTCCATCCAGTAACTTCTGTCCGGTCTGTGTAACAGCTGATGGAAGCCGCACATGCAGAGTCTCATTCCGCTTACCGAAGCATAGCACAGATTTAACACTAAACAAACAAAACTAACCTACATTTAAAACGCTGAAGAAAAGCACAGTTTATGTCCATTAAAATGGCTACAATTTCATGTTTACCAAATCCTGGGCAATTAAGACCAGGCAAAGAGGTCTCTTGATGATTAAAGTAACATGAACACCAAATCTTGCAATGTATGTAGCTAAAACACAGGGCTCAGGATCTAAGACGAACAGCAAACAGATGGAAACACGGTTTCTAGACTGCACAGCAGTGAAGGGAAGAAAACCAGAGAATGGGAAATATCCAACAGAAGACAAAAAATAGAGACTGGAGCTGAAGAAAGTGTGGCAAAGAGGACACACATGGTGATCTACTCACATCCAATTGCCTAAGAAAATATACCATAAATGGAGTAAGACAATTTGTTTAAGGGCCTGGAGAGATTAATAGCACTGGCTGCTCTTTCAGAGGACCTGGGTTCAATTCTCAGCACCCACAATGGCAGCTTACAACTGTCTCTAACTCCAGGTCCAGGGGATCCCACACTCTCACAGAGATACACATGCAGGCAAACCACCAATGCAAAAAAAAAAAAAAAAAACATGAAGGCAAAAAAATTTTAAGATTTTTTTTAAAAAGACAGTTTATTTAAAATAATATTATCAGACTGGGAAAAATGAGCTATATATAACTTCTTTAAAAAGAAGGTATAAAGAAAGGTGGGGAATGTGTCTATGGAAAATATCCATAATTGCAGAGAAACTAAAAAAAAACTTCCTCCAAAAAAACCTGTGTAGCCCTTGATGTCCTGAAACTCACTCTGTAGACCAGGCTAGTCTCAAACTCAGAGATCCACTTGTTTCTTCCTCCCAAGTACTGGGATTGAAGGCATGCACCACTACTACCCAGCTCCTTTACAATATTATTAATAATTCATAACTTTGTTCTAATGATAAGAGATGTTAGAAAAATTCAAACTGAAGGATATCCTATGAAACAACCGTCCTGGCCCTTCTCTATACGTTAAACTCATGAGAGACAAAGACTAAGACACTATTACAGAGTGAATATGGGAAAACCAAGTACAGCATGAGGTTCTGGATGTGATCCCAGGCCAGAATGATGTCAGCAAAAACACTGTGCAAAATGTGAAGAGTCTGGAAATGAAGCATATTGAGCCAGGTGTTGTGGTGCATGCCTGTAATCCCAGCACTAAAGGAACTGAGACAAAAGAATTTGAGGTCAGCCTCAGCTACATAACAAGACTGTCTGAAAAATATCACCCTGGAATGATGATGATGGTGATGATGATGATAAGTGGATAAACATGTTGTATTTTCTCTGAAACCAATAAATTACATCCTGACAGAACAATGGTCCTGAAAACTGACAAAATTCTTAACTCAACTTGACAAGTGAACTTGAAATTCATATAGAGAACAAAAAAACTGACCAGCACCTTACAAAGAAAAACAGAGGGAAACCTGATGCCTGTGAATCCTGCCATTCACTCATTAAGTCAAGAATGTATTAGTGAAGTACAGGCCAAGAGACTAATGCTATGAAATAAATGGTGCCTCCCCAAACAGTCATGCTGGAGTTCTGACCCCAGTATGGCAGAGCCTTCAGGCTATAATTAAGGTTAGATGATGAGGCCCCAGGGAGGGGCCCTAATTCAATTTACTTATTAGAAGGAGGAGGAGGAGGAGGAGGAGGAGGAGGAGGAGGAGGAGGAGGAGGAGGAGGAGGAGGAGGAGGAGAAAAGAAAGAGAACTGTCAGGCCCCTCGTAATGACAGAAAGTGGAAGTCTGCAACCAGAAGCGAGATCTCACCAGGGACCAGCCATCCCAGGACATTGACCTAAGACTTACTTGGTCTCTGCAAGTTTCTACTGCCTAAGTCACCTGGTCTGATTAGCAGACCAAGCTAATCAATAAAAACAGAACAAACAAGTCAGAAACAGATTTACACACTTAGAGAAGTGGCAGCACATGTATGTCACCAGAAAAACACCTGACTATGAAACTCAATCCTGAGAGCACTGGCTGCTCACATGGAAAGATCACATTGGAGTCCTTAACTCACAGCTGATCAAAAGCAAATGCAAGGCAGGTTAAAACCCAAATGGTTTTCTAAACTTTAAAACCTTTACAACTTTTATAAGAAAATACACCAGAGTGTCTTCAAGAACAGCATTTTCTCTTAAGACAAAAGCACAAACCGTAGTTTTTTTTTAAAAAAATTGATGAATTTGATCAAATTAAAAAGAGGAGCTGTGGTTAGCTAGACTGTGACAGTACAAGCCTCAGATGAGGAAGGGGTATTTGTTCACAGTGTAATTGAAGGCTCTAACAAGCCTCTGCGACCATTAAGAGACATCAAAATGGAAAATGAACAGAAGGTACAAACAGATCACTCACAGAAGAGGAATCCCAACTAGTAGGCAGACAGACAGACTTTCATAACATGATTATGAAATGTTCCCCTGCGGGCTTGTGTGAATAAATTATTGGTCCTCAGCTTCTGGCCCTGTCTTGGGGAAGCAATGGGCCCTTTGGTGTGGAAGCGTGACTAGATAATTCTTAAAGGGGCAGGCCTTTAAGAATTGTAGCCTGGCCTCCTTCTCACCTAAGCTCTATACTGTCTGGTTGGTGTGATTTGACTAGTCACCTCACCTTCCTGCTGTTGGAGACAAGAGTTGGTCCTGACTCCATGCCATCCCTGCTATAATGGACTGTACCTTCTACACTGTGATCTCAGGTCAATCCTTCCTCTCAAGTTGCTTCTGTCTTGTCAAGTATTTGGTCACAGTGACAAAGAGACAGAGCTAGATAGATGATTGATAATAGACAGATAAATGATAGATAGAGATAGAAAGATAGATAGATAGATAGATAGATAGATAGATAGATAGATAGATAGATAGATAGATAGATGATAGAAGATGAATGATGATGATGATGATGATAGGTAGATGATAGAGAGCTAGATAGATGATAGAGAGATAGATGATAGATAATAGATAGATGATGATGATAGATAGATAGATAGATAGATAGATAGATAGATAGATAGATGACAGAAGATGAATGATGATGATAGGTAGACGATAGAGAGATAAATAGATGATAGAAAGATATATGATAGATAATAGATGGATGATGATTGATAGATAGATAGGTAGATAGATAGATAGATAGATAGATAGATAGATAGATAGATAGATAGATAGATGAAAGAAGATGTATGATGATGGCTAGATAGATGATATATAGAGATAGATAGAAGATGGATGATGATGATAGATAGATAGATAGATAGATAGATAGATAGATAGATAGATAGATAGATAAGAGATAGATGATAGATTATAAATAGGTATATGGTGGTAGGTGACAGAGAAATGATATAGATATAGATATAGATAGATAGATAGATAGATAGATAGATAGATAGATAGATAGATAGATAGATAGATAGATAGATGACAGATAGATAATAGATATACCAAAAAGATATACAATAGAAGTTAGGTAAATTATGTAGATTATAAATAGGAGATAGATAATGGATGGATGAAAAGATACATGACAGAGTGCCAATAGGTGATAGAGATGGATAGCTTATAGATAGATTACAAACTGATTGATAGATACACCAGGTAGATATTAAATGATAGATAAATGGTACATATTATGAATAGAAAATAGATAAGTGATAAATACATAGATGATAAAAAAACTAGTAGGTGATAGATGGATAAATGATAGACAAGAAAATATAGATGATAAATACAAAGGCAAGTGAAAAATGGATAGATCAATCAATAGATAATGACAGATTGATAAATAAGCGAGATAGACAAATCATAGGCTAATACCTATATATGAATGAAAATACAACCAGCTGTGCTAGAAACAGGTAAATGCTTCCTCCTCCTCCTCCTCCTCCTCCTCCTCCTCCTCTTTCTCCTCCTCCTCTTCCTCCTCCTCATCCTCTTCCTCCTCCTCCTCCTCTTCCTCTTTATCTTCTTTGGTTTTTTTTGAGACAGGGTTTCTCTGTGTAACCCTGGCTATCCAGGAACTCACTCTGTAGATCAGGCTGCCCTTGAACTCAAAGAGATCTCCTGAGTGCTGGGCTTAAAGGTGTGCACCACCACCACCCAGCTCAGGTAAATGCATCTTAAAGCAATGAGACTGAGTTACTACTTTTCCTATTAAAAATGAAAGGGTCCAGCAATTCTCTGTGTTGGCAAAGTGTGGGGAACCAGGCACTGAGTTACTGAATCATATGGCTGGTGGGGTGTGATTTAGCGCAGCTCCCTACCCTCCCAAGTGGCATCCTTCAGAATCTAGGACCGATGGAGACACACAGGACCTGGAAGTCAGTTACGCTCATACAGATAGATCCTAACTCTTCAGGAAATTGCACAGTTGTGCAAGAGGAGACACACCAGGAATGCTGGTTTTATATTAAGATGTAAAACATCTAAATATCCAGCAATAGTGATGAAAATGCAGAAATTAGCGCTACGCCTTAATGCCAGTAAATTTCAAAAGCATACAGGTAGTGATGTGAGCTACAGACTCACGTGTAGAGGTCTGAAGGATGGGGGAAGAATCCAGAGCAGTGAGAAAGGGTGAAAGGTGGGGAGAGAGATAAAAGGCAATGCTCTATGACCCACTCACATTTACTGTCTCACCTTATAAGTCACAAGCAGGTGCCACCAATGTGACAGGGACATGCTCACACATAACTTGTCTGCTGCTCTCTGACTTTCCTACATGCCTGAAATAGTTTACAATTTTAAGGAATATAAATTTGATTCCTACCTGACCTGAGTAGGCTGGAAAACATGTTTTGGTAAAATAACGTGAAAAGCAATCTGCCTGTCATGATTATTCACACTGCCTGATGCCTCTCCCCTTTTTTCATAGCCTGGGACAACTAAGAAGTAGACTGTGATACTCAGGACTCCACTAAAGCTCTGAGAAGAGTGTGAATAAAATCTGTGTAAGAGGGAGGCAATAACGAATGGTCAACTTAACTTGTACCTACAGAGGCAGCCAACCAGGGGGCCCTGCCCTTGTTAAACAAGAGTGGCAGCCCAGCTGCCCTGGAAGAAGGAACTCCCAGAAGTGGATCAGAGGCAAGGCGACAAATGCACTGCTCCCTAGGGAAATTGGGAATACTCTGTCAGCAAAACACAATGGACACAGGAAATGACAAGAGACCCGGGAGATTAAAAGAGGGACTTGCAGAGCTAACACTTGGCAGTTAAAACACCCCGAGGGAACCAAGAATTGAGGTCTTGCAAGAAAGAGAATAGACAGCCTTGAGCAGTGACACTGGAAAGGGAGTTTAGACGCAGAGAATCAAAAGCTACATGGAAGAGACTCCAAACTGGAGCCAGCACACGCACCACTGTGCCCCAAAGTCTGTCCGCTATTTTTGCCATTCTACTGTGCCCCAAAATATATGTCTCATACCAATCGGCAATTATTCTTAAAACCAAGTTATTTTATAATTTGAGAAGCTTTTTTATTTCTCTCTATACCCAAGCAAAATTCAGCAGAGAGCTTAAGAAATGATAGGTAAATGATAGCTGCAATAATCATTATCACTGGTGCCACAAGGAAAGATGGGACCATATAGTCCTCATGTGCACCCGGAGAAATAATGTTATCAGCCTCCATGGTGTCAAGGGAGAGAACGGAGGTACAGGGTTGAATTAATCTGCCCGAGTTCTGCTGTCTCTCCATTGAGTACATAGGGAATCAGGGAGTGATCAACCACATTTTTAGCCCTGTTTGGTCCCAAATGACTTCTAGCTCTTATTGAGGATGTGGGATGATGATGTTCAAAATCAGATATAAAAAGTCTGGTTGATATCTTTACCAAGTGAATACAATTACATAATATTCTGAACCCTTGATCTTGGTTTTCAACTCAATACCATGTTATTTTTGTCAGGTCCAAAAGAAACCGGGGACAAATGGCCCTATCTACAATGCCTATTACATTACCAAAGCCCAAACTGGCTTCCAGGCTCCCGACGTTCCTGGGGCTCCTCTCAGCCCTTCTAACCCTGCCCCCTAAACCTCTCCAGCTCAGGAAATTCCCTTCTCCCAGCTTCTCATTCCTACATAACCCTGCCATTTCATTCATGCGCCCTCTTGATCTTCTCTCCTCTTTGCGCTCTCTCTCTCTCTCTCTCTCTCTCTCTCTCTCTCTCTCTCCTTCCTCTCTCGCTCTCCTCTCCCCGCTCCCTTCTCCTCTCAAAGCCCAGTTCAGTCTACTGGTCAGACTGAGTTATAAGGGGTATGACATAAACGCAGAGTTTATCATGGGAATGGGGCAGATTTCCAGGAGTCAGGGTGCTTCCTCTTTCCCTCCCTAATTTGGGCATGCTCAAACCTTTCTCAGCATTGGTGGGTGTGTTCTTATTCCTATATTGAAATTATAATGAGCCTGGGTTCATCTGATATGTCAACATGGCATCTAGACCAGATAGATCTGGTCTGGAACATCACCAACCCCCCTCCCTTAGCTAGGTGCTTGGGAATACTAACTAACTTAATAACTAGCACCCAAGGACTGTGATTTCCAGAGTCCAGGGTTTAACCTTTGCCATACAACTGACAGGACAGCTGGTCATCGGTTGTTTCAGGGTTCAGTCTGCTGAACCAGTCTCACAATCCTGGTTTTAAATTGAGAGTCATGTGACTTCACCAAAACCTCTAACATCCATCTTACCCACCCTTTTACTTTGCAGCTTCAGACATGGGATCAGTAATTCCCTCTTACCAGAAGCAAAGGAAAGTGTTGTCCAAACCCACGGGAGGCCAGCCACAGAACCTGATGGAGTGCGATCCCCAAGCCTAGCCAGAGGACAGCCTGAAACCAGGGAAGTGGAAAGATCACTTGCCAGTCATCTGTTTCCCTGATGGCAGGGAAGTGAGCAGAGAGAAGCCAACTGTGTGTCTCAAAGGCCACTCCCCAACTCCCATCCCCACCCTCCTCAGCCCCAACCCCACCCCAGCCCCTAAACACACACACACACACACACACACACACACACACACACACACACACCCTCAGCTCACCCAGCCCAGGGTGTGGCAGGGTCAATGCAGGAAGCTCCTGGTGGCTGATACTTAGAGTCAGGGAAAGGACACGGTAGTGCACGTTCTGTCAGGTTCAAGGAAGAACCTCATCCTGTTCAGTCATCCTCTTATCGGGGACAGCCGTGCAAGGCCACAGGAACGATGAGTGGCTCTCAGGACCAGGATCTACTCTTGACAGAAAACCCAGGAGAAATAGGATCCAATGTCCAGTTAAATGGGTAAACAGGACAGACGGCATGTTTCTGAGCTCCGAGCCCAAGGCCAGGGCTATGCCCAGGAAAGCAGAGATTGCCTCTGGAAGTCCTTCTAGGATCCTCTGCACTTACCTAACTTTCCTGTCCACTGCCTGTAACCAGAGAGTGAGAACAGAAGGAGGGAAGCCCAGCTGAAAGGGAACTCACCAGCAGGCCAGGACACCTGGCCTCATCTCATAACGTCCAGTCTCTGAGATGCCCATTGTTTATTCAGAGCACCTGCCCAAGACCCACAGAGGAAGGGACATCTGTTGAGAGGAACGTTCATAAAGGAATAACTGTCTGAGTCAAACTAGGGCGGGGTGGGGGGTGGAGAGGAGGAAGAAGAAAGAATCTGCTCCCCAAGATCATTTCCGGGACTTGAGGACAACAGCCCCGCCCTGAGCTTCTCCCTCAAAATTAGACTTTCTTTTTTAATTTGCCTTTCAGGTGAACTACTTGGAAAGAGAAGACAAAATCTGAAGGTAACAAAAAGTAGACCTCTGCACAATCACTCCTGAAGATATACACGATCTCTTTAAAGACAAATTTTCGTATTACTCAAACTATTCTTTTAGAGAAGAAACACTGAAAAAAATGGGACAGATACAGGGAGCATGCACAAGACTGGATGGATGATTGACAGGCAGGCAAACAGGCAGGTTTTTTCGTTGATGTTGTTGCTGTTTTCAGATCTGAATATTGAGCTGGGGCCTCCCACATGCCAGGACGACTCTACACTAAGCTATATTCCTTGCCCAAGGCTATAATTTAACTGAAAAGCTTCATTATACAAGAAAGGACAAGCCGGGTGATGGTGGCAATGGTGGTGGCAGTGGCGCATGCCTTTAATCCCAGCACTTGGGAGGCAGAACCAGGTGGATCTCTGTGAGTTTGAGGCCAGCCTGGGCTACAAAGTGAGTTCCAGGACAGCCAGGGCCGCACAGAGAAATCCTGTATCGGAAAAAAGAAGGAGGAGGAGGAGCAAAAAAGAAAGGAAGGAAGGATGGAAGGATGGAAGGAAGGAAGGAAGGAAGGAAGGAAGGAAGGAAGGAAGGAAGGAAGGAAAGAAAGGAAAGAAGGAAGGAAGGAAGGAAGGAAGGATGGAAGGAAGGAAGGAAGGAAGGAAGGAAGGAAGGAAGGAAGGAAGGAAAGAAAGGAAAGAAAGAAGGAAGGAAGGAAGGAAGGAAGGAAGGAAGGAAAGAAAGGAAAGAAAGAAGGAAGGAAGGAAGGAAGGAAGGAAGGAAAGAAAGGAAAGAAAGAAGGAAGGAAGGAAGGAAGGAAAGAAAGGAAAGAAAGAAGGAAGGAAGGAAGGAAGGAAGGAAGGAAGGAAGGAAAGAAAGGAAAGAAAGAAGGAAGGAAGGAAAGAAAGAAAGAAAGAAAGAAAGAAAGAAAGAAAGAAAGAAAGAAAGAAAGAAAAGAAAAGGAAAGGAAAGGAAAGATAAGAAAAAGGGAAAAGAATGGGCATATAAGCATGTATATAACTCAGCCATGCAACAAAGAATTCCTTACATTCATAAAATGGACAAGAGCAGCCACTGGGTACCCCAGTACTGACTGGAGCAAGACCTTTTCCCAGATCCCACCTCATTCAAACCTCTCGCCCATCCCTTTGGCCCAGCGCAGAAATAGTAAATGAGAGAGATACAAACAAGGCTATATGCACATAACAAAGAATCTTAAGTTTGTTGAGCAAATAGAAAAGTGAAAAAGAAATTTACAACAGATTTCTTCTGATTTAGTTTCCATTATTTGGAAGGTGACTCTGTTCCCCTAAAATTAGAAACCTGTGAACTGAAATGGGGTGAGGGGGTAGGGAGTCCCCCAAATGCTGTATTTTCTGAATGTTTACCCTTGGTGTGTGCACACACTCATCATCATCATCATCATCATCATCATCACGCACAGCTTTCCCCTAACCACCACCCCCCCCCAAAAAAAAAAAAAAAAGAAAATGTTGATTACCAAGCTCAAGGCACTCCCGGGATTTAGAAATGACCAGAAGAGCCATCCCCAGGAAGTCAGCCTCTGGCTGTCACCCCTGGCTGAGAAGATGGCTTTTTCCTTTCTGGTTCTCAGCCCTGGGCCCACACACTGCAGGAGCTGCTGCGGCAGGATGCTTCCGAGTTGGTTTTAGAATTTGATTTGATTGATGTTATTTTCTCTAGCTCGGGCTGTTCTTTTGAATCATGTGCTGTGTGCATATGATGTGTAGCCCTCATTTATGTGTGCGCTGTAACCCACCCAGAAACACAACTTCCTTCAGTGTGATATGTATACAAGTCTCTGTCAGTGAACCCAGGCTCGCACCAAGCTCTGTGACATCTCTGCCTTCATTTTACAGCAAGAAGGAACACAAGGGTGCCAGCCTGCCCTGCGGTCCCCAGTCCCCTCGCCCCGGGACCCCGGCAGTCCCTTACCTTCATCTGGCTGGAGCTGAGGCTGGGGTAGGGCCAGGGCTCAGGCAGCCCGCAGGCGCTGTCCAGGCCGGAGCCGTCTCTGGCTCGGCAGGCATTTGCAGGTGGGAGGAGCGCGCGGCAATGCGCTCAGGGACTGTGATAGGTGCGCAGTGGCGGGAGGAGGCGCACTTGACTCCCACAGCGCAGCGGCGGGTCAGTCAGTGCCTGGGCCCCAGGACCACAGACCTGCTCGCTGTGCTGCAGTGAAGCAGCAGAACTGTCTGCGAAGGTCCCGCCTCCCGAGTGCGCTGGCCAGAGCATCTTCCCTGGCACCAGCAATTGCGCAGATCCTCTGCGGGGCCTCCGCTGGCTCTGTGCCCTGGCCCTCCCAGGGGACAATCTCGAAGTTAACTTTGAATTTACTCCGGTGCAAGCCAAGCTTTGGGGTCCCGTGTTTCCCAGGCCCCAGAGGCCTCCAAAGACCACATGCTCCCTTGCTGAGAGAGACCGGGGAGTGGGGGGCGGGGGGGGGGGGGCGGGGGGAGGTGATTCTCATACGAAACATTTGTGCAAGGTCAAAGAACCTCGTGGGGAGATATGCCTGCATCCTAATTACTGGGGCAATTTCCCCGTTTTTTGCAGATGCAGAAATCGAGGCACAGGAGAGCTAAGAGGTCGGTGCTGACTAATGTCCTCTGCCACAGGACGAGTGGAAACAACACAAATGTGTTGGTGGACGAGAAGGGAAAGAAGCTAGCTGGGAGAGCAGAAGACACCAGACCCTTCTCTGGCCTGAAAAAACCTTCATTTATTTATGGGCCCTTATGTACACAACTGCACAGTAGTTTTACCAATTGAACACTGCTCTAATTCTTTAGCCGGAATCACACAGTAAAAAATCTTTGGGAAGCTCTGAAGATGCCCAGTGCACAGCTCCCATCCCAAACCAGTGGGTGTCGCTTTTTCCCCCCTTAAAGTCCTGTCTTTAGTGGTCTCAGAACAATGCAGGTCCTTGTTTGCCTACAGTTAGAATGCCTTTGTTTTTACACAAAGACAAATGGGCTCTTGGGCTAGGGACTTGGAGCAAAATTTTAGGATGGCTGGAGTTCACAGCCAGAATGATATGAAATCCTTTCGGAGAAGGGGAGGGGGTCTGTGGGTTGTGGGGGCTGCAGTCTCTGTGGGAGAGGAGAGGAGTGCAGTGAAGCACTGCCATCGCCACAGCTATTAAACTCCCACGCTATTCTGTGCAGGGCTTCATGCCGAAGCTCAGCTTCCTGGGGTAACCAGGGCCTGGTGTACAACAGGCAGAACCAGGTTGTATAGAGCCTCCTGCGGCCCAGGGGATGCTGAACCACCCACAGGGTGAAGGACTGCAGCCACTACCCTCCACACCTGGTCTCTCTGTCCTGACCCTCTCTGGCCTCAGGGCAGTCCCTCTCTCCACCTATCAGGCAAGGTCACCTCGGCTCTGACAGTTCATGCAACTGGGGGATGTGACCAGAGGCAGGAGTGCTCCTTTGTTTCTGTTTGCTTGGCTTACAAAACGGTGGGTTCGATTATGACACTCCATCACATTGCCCTTTGCTGAGATTCTCTCTGGCCTGGGGTGATGGGACTGGGAGGTCCCCTCTGAGGGTGCAGCCTGGGTTCCAGGGGTGAAATCCTGTCCTGGGTAGAGTGTGTGGCTGAGATCTGGAGGACAAGGAGAGATCGTTCCAGGTAGAGGGACCAGCCAGATTCAAACCTGCAATGGGAACATACCTGCCTGGGACTCCGTATTCCTGTGTGGGGAAATGGGCTAACAGCACACGGCAGGTGAGGTAGGTTCATGTGTTTAAATTGCTGGGCCCAGGGAAGCCCACCGGGAAATGAGCTAGGCTTGGCCTTGGGCCTTGGAGGTGTCTGTTAAGAGGGGAGATGCGCCTGACCAAAGTTCAGAGACTAGCGTTCTGACACTGTTCTAGACGGTGAGCTCTGCTGTTTCCTGTCATGAGGGTGGTTTTGTTATCTGTGAGCTATACCTCTTCTCTGTATGTCCCTAACGGGGCACCCAGTCACCATCCAAACCCTCTGCAGAGCCTAGTACCAGAGACTGCCACTCAAAACATCCATCCTTCAGGGGCCACAGTGACCCCAAAACAGCACACCCCTACCTCAGCTGGAGTGACTGTTGTTAGGTCTAACCATTCTTTGTTGTGGTAAGGTGTTTGGCAGTGTCCCTGGTATCTATCCACTCCTGCCAGCACTGAGTACACTCGAGCGTGTGCACACACATGTGACACCCAATAACGTCTCTGGCTCGGCAAGTGTCCCGTGGAGAGAAAGTGTTTTCAGTTGAGAACAACTACTCCAGGAGAAAGAGTAGGACCCAGCCTGGCATGTGGAAGACAGCAAGCTGGACCAGTTAACGAGACGTGGATCGGATGTCGTCTGGTGTCTGTGCTGTGGCAGCTGGGGACGGTGAGTTCTTTCACAGTGTGGGTAGCACCAAAAGGAACAGACCAATGCCTTCTTCCAGGGCTGACCTGGCTTGGTCGTGGGACACAGGGGAAGTGTTGCTCGCCGGTCTCTCACTCTTTTCAGAGTGCCTCAAGCAATTGCCAGCAAGCTAGCCCTGGCTCCTGAGCCAAGAACCTGGGGAGGGGCAGCCTCTGGCTCGAAGATCCAGAGACTTTCTGTGAGGTTCCGTGAGGCCTGGAAGATGGTTCTCCCAGGGAAGCCACTATCCTAATTACAACGACTCTGTTGGGAAGGTTTCTCAGACCCACAGCAGTTTTCTGGACCATTAAACACAGCTGTCTAGTGGAGCAGGAGGAGGGTCATTGGGACTGAGAGTTGGAGGGTAAATTGGCTGCAGCTCAGAGTTTGAGCCCTGGGTGCTGAGTACCATGGACAGTGAGGCCTCTGCCCCAGGGCCCTTGTGATCTGCATTCCTGTACCACCAGGGGACACTCTGCCTCTGTGTGCCAGGCTGTCCTTTCCCTACCTGGGCGGGGGCCTTCAGTAGAGTGGCAGAGTAGAAAAGGGATTTATACCCTCCCTTTGGCCCACATCAGTTGCAACCTATCCATGGCAGAGAGTTAAGGCTGAGGCCAGTGGTATCATCCATACTGGCAGGTGAGTGGCCCTCATTCCTGTAAGCAGGTGGCTCTCATTGCCCAGGTGATGGAGTCCGCCCTCTGGAAGGCTGAACAGACCACACTGGAGAAAAGGAGGCTTGGGTTAGCAGAGGAAGGCTGCCTTTGGAGGCCTTTGGTGACCTCTGAAGCGTAGAACCTGACAGCCACCACAGGGAGAGGACGGGTCTCTGGATGTGGAGTGCCCTCCCAGAGGCTCGTGCCTTAAAGACTTGTTGGAGAAGCAATGGGATCCCAGGGACTCTGGCCTCATAAGTGGTTTTAGTGCCTTGATGGATTTGTCACTTGATGGGGTGGGGGAGTGGGGGCGTGTAGAGGGCAAAATACAGCTGAAGGAAATGATCACTGGCGGTGTGTCCTGGGAAGTGTACGCACATGCGTGCCTGTGTGTGTGTGTGTGTGTGTGTGTGTGTGTGTGTGTGTGTGTGTGTGTGTGTGTGTTAAGAGAGATTCCTGATAGGCAGCAGGTAGGGAGAAGGGTCTCTGATAGATAATAAAATTGACAAACTCAGCATCTTCCTCCCTCTTCTCACCTGAAACAAAGCCGGGTGGGCTTTTCCTCCTGCCAGCAGGGCCCCTGTCAGCCAACCAGGACATGTTTACCTCAAGTGTGGCCTAGCAAACTCCCTGCCCTCGTTCAAATTGACCAGCCTTAAGTTAGGGCAAGAAGAAACCAGATGTAGGGCTTCCAAGTGCTCCCTCTGCTTCACGGAGGGTCTTTTTCTGTAAAAGTTTGTCTTTGTCTGCTGGTTCTGGTTCTGAGATGTTTCCCTGATGCTCTGTGTTGTATGCAAGAATTTTTTTTTTTTTTGCCTCTTCCTTCTTTAGCTGGCAGAGAAAATGAACTCTAGCAGGATTACTAGAAGGTAATGTGTGTGTTACACGTATTTGTGTACAGGTGCACCCACCCACATATGCACAGATGTACATGCCAGAGGTCAATGTCTGGTATCTTCCTTGGCCTCTCTCTGTGATGGTATTGTGTTCCCCAAAATATTGTGCACCCTAATAAATTTATCTGGGGTCAGAGAACAGACAGCCACTAGATACAAAGGCTAGAAATTGGTGGCACTCACACCTTTAATCCTAGCATTCCAGAGATAGAAATCCCTCTGGATCTCTGTGAGTTCAAGGCCACATTGGAAACAGCCAAGCATGGTGACACACGCCTTTAATCCTAGAAAGCCAGCCTTTAATCCCAGAGAGTGGTGGTAGAAAGCAGAAAGATATATAAGGCGTGAGGATGAGAAACTAGAAGCATTTGGCTGGTTAAGCATTTGGCTGGTTAAGCTTTCAGGCTTTGAAGCAGCACAGTTCAGCTGAGATTCATTCTGGATGAGGACTCAGAGGCTTCCAGTCTGAGGAAACAGGACCAGCTGAGGAACTGGTGAGGTGAGGTAGCTATGGCTTGTTCTGTCTCTCTGATCTTCCAGTATTCACCCCAATAACTGGCCTCGGGTTTGATTTTATTAATAAGAACTTTTAAGATTCCTGCTACATCTCTCTCCACCTTATTTTTTAAGACAGGGTCTCTCATTGACTCTGAAGCTTACCATTTTGGATAGACTGGGTGGCCAGCAAGTCCAAAATCCTCCTGTTTCCACCCCTACAGCACCACAATCAGAGTTACAGTCGAACACTTCCGCGGCTGAGTACTCAGGACCTAAACTCAGTCCTCACACTGTGCAGCCCGTGGCTGAGTACTGAGGACCTAAACTCAGTCCTCACACTGTGCAGCCCGCGGCTGAGTACTCAGGACCTAAACTCAGTCCTCACACTGTGCAGCCCGCGGCTGAGTACTCAGGACCTAAACTCAGTCCTCACACTGTGCAGCCCGTGGCTGAGTACTCAGGACCTAAACTCAGTCCTCACACTGTGCAGCCCGGGGCTGAGTACTGAGGACCTAAACTCAGTCCTCACACGGTGCAGCCCGTGGCTGAGTACTCAGGATCTAAACTCAGTCCTCACACTGTGCAGCCCGGGGCTGAGTACTCAGGACCTAAACTCAGTCCTCACACTGTGCAGCCCGGGGCTGAGTACTCAGGACCTAAACTCAGTCCTCACACTGTGCAGCAAGCCCTTCTCTGCTATGCTGGATGGTTTTGTGTCAACTTGACACAAGCTAGAATCGTTGGAGAGAAAGGAGCCTCAGCTGAAGAAATGCCTCCATGAGATCCAGCTATGGGGCATTTTTCTTAATAAGTGATTCATGGGGGAGGGCCCAGCCCATTGTGGATAGTGCCATTCCTGGGCTGGTGGTCTTGGGTTCAATAAGAAAGCAGACTGAGCAAGCCATGGGAAGCAAGCCAGTAAGCACCACCCCTCCATGGCCTCTGCCTCAGCTCCTGCCTCCAGGTTCCTGCCCTGTTTGAGTTCCTGTCTTGACTTCCTTCAATAATGAACAGCAATATCTAAGTGTAAGCCAAATAAACCCCTTTTCTCCCCAACTTTCTTTTTGGTCGTGGTGTTTCCTTGCAGCAGTAGAAACCCTAACAAAGACACCTACGGAGCCATCTCCCTAGCCCTTTGTCTCTGGCCACTTGCTCTCCATCTGCGTCCTGACGGCCATGAAGTGAGCAGTCTCTGCATGCAGTCCTGCCTCACGGTGCCCTCCCTCACTTCAGAGGATCCAACCGACCACGATAAACCCTACCTCCTTAACGACTAGTTTCTCTCAGATATTTGTCATAGGGACAAGAGGGTAACTAACAAACACTAACAAATGTGGAGCATATTGGCTCACACCGGTACGCTTTCCAGTTTGTATTTACATATGTTATTTATTTAACAATTAGAGTCTCTTTGATTTCCTGTTGCTGTGGTAAACACCTTGACAAAATCAACCTAGGGAGGAAGGGTTTACTGGGCTCAGAATCCCAGGTTATGGTCCACCTCCACAGGGAAGTCCAAGCGGCGGTGAGGCCAGGAGTTAGCCCCTCCCAGGCAGTCAGGATGGGGCCCCCAGTGGCTCTACAGGTTTTAACTGATGAGCTGACTGCTTAGTGAAAATAGCTGAAGACAGCCTGGTTCCTGACTCGTTGCCTCAGCAGGAACTTGAAGCAGCTAGCCACTTCACGTCCTCAATCAAGAGCAGAGAACAACACACGCATGCTGGTGCTCAGAAGACTTTTTCCACTCTTACCCCATCCAGGATCCCCTGGTCAAGGAGCAGTGCCACCCACAGTGGGTGGGTCTTCCCACCTCAGCGAACTTAATCAAGACGACCCCCCACAGACACAAGTATGGACCAACCTGAGCTGGAAAATCCCTCATTGAGAATCTCCTCCCACGTGGTTCCAGACATTTTCAAGTTGACAGTTAAAGCTAGCCATCATGCTGGACATAGACCATCTACTTTAACCAGTTGCTTGCTATCCATACAAAACACCACCCTTGGCCTTGGGCTGCTCTCTGACATCTCCAACAGGTTCTGGAAAGTCTAACCCTAAGATGAGTCAAAGGTCTTCAAAACTAAAATCCATCTGGAATTTTAGGACAGAAGTTCTAAGCCAGAGAGGGGACACATTGGTTGGAACATGAAGAGCTTGGCCAACTGTCTGTAACCTTCTTACTCTGGAAGTTGGCTCTACCCTTCAGTTTCTTCATCTAAAAATCAGGTACCAGCTCCAGGCCACTGCATGCACTATAGAATAACCATGGAAACAAAAGCTGGGGTCTTCTCGGATCCTTGCACTTGACTTTGCTAACATGTAACATTTGTTTGGTTTCATTTCTGCCTGTCTTACTGGGGCATTCTATGGGCAAGAACCGGCACTATCTTAATGATGTCATTCTCTCAGCTATTTTAGTGCAATACCTGATGTGATGGTTAGTATACACTGTCAACATGACATAGCCTAGAGCTGCCTGGGAAGAGAGTGTCAGTGAGAGATTATCTAGGTCAGGTGGCTGTGGTATTTTATTTGTACTGAAATGTGATTTTCATTGTATGTTAATAAATAAAGTTGCCCTGGGGTCAGAGCTATTAGAGCCATAGCAAGAGCATGGTGGTGGTGGTGCACACCTTTAATACCAGCACTTGATAGAAGAGCTAGGTAGATTTCTGTGTGTTCAGGGATACAGCCAGCATTGGAGACACACACCTTTAAGACCTGGAGGGCAGTACTTACAGGCAGTGACAAGGCAGTCATGTGTTTGGGTTTACAACCAGGCCACTGCATGCACTATAGAATAACCATGGAAACAAAAGCTGGCAGAACAGAAAGACTATTTAAAGACAGACACACAGGAAGTAGCTCTCTTTCGGGGAAGCTAGGAGCACTGCAGGAGGTAAGATTTTAGCTCTGAGCTCTGACCTCTCAGCTTTCTCTTTTACATTGGTTCTGTGTTTCTTATTTTAATAAGACGGTTGGTTACATCTACAGGTGGCCTGTTGCATATCTGTGGAGAATTATCTTGACTATGTTGACTGAGGTGAAAAGACTCAACCACTCTGGGTGGCAGCATTCCCTAGGCACAAGATTCTGAACTGAGTAGAGGAAGAGCCCACAAGATGGCTTAGCTGGCTAATCAAGGTGTTTGTCTGAGTTGGAGCTACGTGGAAGGAGGAGATAACTCCCAAACGTTGTCCTTTGACATCCACACACTCACACATGTGCTATGCCACATGTGATACACACACACACACACACACACACACACACACACACACACAAAACCAATCAATCAATCAATGTGATTTTTTAAACAGTGGAAAAAGGAAGCTGAGTGTGTACACATAAATCTATTGCTCCCTGCTCTTCACTGTGGATGTGATGTGACCTACTGCTTTCAGTTTCTGACACTTTGATTTCCCACGATGACAAACTATAACTTGGAACTATAAACCAAATAAACCCTCTCTCCCTTAAGTTGCTTTCCTCAGGGTATCTCGTCACAGCAACAGGAACAGAAAGGACCATGTGAGCACTCAGACAAATGGTACAAGGATAGACAAAGCAATGGAGGACCGAGTGCATTTAAAACTGAGCAGATGAGTAGAACCAGCACAGAGCCGAGAATGCGGTAAGCATTCCAAGTACTATGTGCTCCATTTGCCATCTTCAGTGCTCGTCATTTCATCTTTTGCCTTTAGGACAAAGGGTCCTTTGCTAAAAAAGTTGGCCAATACAAAGATAACACCACAGGACCTCTCTCTTCCTGAGTACAAGCAAACAGAAGACACATCCCATCAGTCCTTTCTTATCTCCTGCAGAAGAGAGGATGGAAACAACATGGACAGGACTGGGGAGGTTCAGTGGGTCAAGTACTTGCTTCATAGCATCCCAAGTTCAGATCCTCAGCATCCATGTAAAACGCTGGGTGTCATGGCACTGGGGAGCCACAGACAGGCAGATCCCTGAAGCTCATTGGCTGGCCAGCCTCACTGACTTGATGAGCTCCAGGTTCACTTCTCTCACAAAACAAGGTGGGAAGTAGCTGAGGAAGGCATCCAACATCAACATCCCTCTGGCCTCTACATACATGAGCACGTAAGAGCTGCAAACCCACACACATGTAAATGTGCACCTAGCCAAGCATGTACATCACACACATCACACACACACACACACACACTAAGAACTTTCTCCCTGACACCAATGGCACATGCACATTCAGAGAACCAGAGCTTGGAGAGATGACACAGCTCTGGCTGTCAATTAGATCCAAGGACTGCCTGGACTTTCTATAGAACTATCTAGAAGCAGAGTTGAGCAGCTGATAGCTGGAGTAATTAAGAAGAAGCATCATTTCAAAATAACAAGCCAATTCTTTGACAATACAGCAGCCTTTATGCCTATCAAGTTACCCTGTCACATTAAAAGCCACATCCTTATCTCAGTCTCTCCTAATACATCTGCCACCCTCTCCAGAAAGTCTTTCTTGTCAGAAAAGCCAGTTGCGATCACTGGATGAGCTGGTGACACACGGAAATCAGGTCCATGTCCAGAGAGACAAGGAGGTTTTTGGTGATTCTGCAAACAGCCAGGAAAGAGATGAGACCTGTGGCCTTTTGTACTAGAGGACACTTGTCTGAGGTGTACCAATTCTTTGTTGGCTTCATACCCTGATCTACTTTTTAAGGATAAGGACTTGAGTCTGAACCCCAGAACTCCCATTTTCTTTTAAAAACCAAACATGGTAAATACATGCTTGTGACACCAATCCCGGGGGTGGGGGTTGCCAAGACAGGTGGATCTTTGAGGCTCACTAGACAGCCTACCCTACTTGGCAAGCTCCAGGCCAGTGAGAGGCCCTCTCAAAACTTAAGGAAGGTAGCTTAGCTCCTGAGAAACAACACAAGAAGTTGCTACAACCTCTAGACATGTGTCCACATATATGCACAAGCACACACACACATGCACACACACACACCACGCACATGTATAAGCACATACACACACTCACATGATAGATAGCCTTTCTTCCTCAGGAACACAGAGTAGCAGGAAGAAGAGCAGAGTGGCCGCCAGCAGCCTTCCAGAGCAGGACCAGGATTCACACAGGGACAGCTCAGCACAGGATGGCAGGCACTGGAGAACTCCAACCTTCCAGCTCAGCTGGACTTGATCCACTGCTCTCTGTTTAAAGGTTAGAAGCTCTCCTTCTTACATAATGAGTGTGGACTTGAATCATATTAGCTGAGGTGGCCTTCATTCAGCAGGTGGCAGGGCACATTGCCAGGGGTCCTGTCAGAGGAGCAACAGGTGACTCAGGGTGTCAGGCCACCAGGAGGCAAAATCTTGATGGGCGAACCTTGGATAGGTAACGCCCTGAGACCACAGACTCCAGAATGCCTTTTGCTTCTGCTGTGCCCTTACACATTTGCCGCTGCCGTCTTTCTCTGGTATCTGGCGTGGTGTGAATGGGTGTGGGAGATCCCTACTACCTGTAACGTAGTGTGTTTATCTCATGGCAACATCCCATTCTACTGGGCATTTTTACCTGCGGATTATTATGAAGATGATTTCTTCCTAAGCTGTCTAATTGATAATAATAATGTTCATTTAAATAGAGTTTTGATGAATAAAAATAAATACAAGGAAGTGTCACACGGCTAGGGCCTGGGAGTTCCACTTAGGAGCTGCAGAGGTCAATGACTGGGGAAAACAACTGAGCCCCGGGAGCCAGGATGGCTAGAACTCTTTTAATTTTGATATCGAAATATACGTTCACAGGTTTCAGTTTCATCGTAGCTGAAACAAAGCCTTAAATTAACTTCAGGTTAGATTGACATGTTTTGATAATAACTTTGAGATGAAAAACCCCAGAAAACAATCTGAAGCTCACAAGGACACATAGCCGAGGGACAGATTCACTAAGTTCGGGATCATAAAATAAAGCAGCCCAATTATTACTAGCTGACATACTTTCCTTGCTAGGATTGGTTGGTGATCAAACATGATAATTCCTTGTACCCATTTCTGCCCTCAATTTCCTGATATAAAGAACTATTGATAGGTGGGTATGCACCCTAAAGGTTTAAAGTAGAGCTGACTGATTGTTATTCATCTATAAAAGTTCAAGTTTTATGATTCATTTAAGATTAATTATAAGATTATCTCTCAAGGTAAGTAATAAAGTGATTGGTTCTTTCTTTGTAGCCAGTGTGCAGCCTGCCAGCAAAAGAACTGAGGAAATACCCTGACTGCCCACATTCTGTTAATCTTCAACAAATTACTTAGACGTAAATGTAGGTGGGTTCTGGGGATGACTTTGTTTTAATCGTGGAAGGGGAATGAAAAACATGTTCTTTCCTATATTCATTATAATCATTCACTTGAAAAATAGAATGTAACTACATTGTATTTTCTATATTGCCTGAAAGATTTTATTGGGGTATGTAAGCTGTGGTGGTATTGTGTTCCCCAAAATATTGTGTACCTTAATAAACTTATCTGGGGTCAGAGAACAGAAAAGCCACTAGTTAGGCAGTGATAGCACACGCCTTTAATCCTAGCATTTCAGAGGTAGAAATCTCTCTGGATCTCTGAGTTCAAGGCCACATTAGAAACAGCTAAGCATGGTGACTCACGCCTTTAATCCCAGAAAGCCAGCCTTTAATCCCAGAGAGTGGTGGTAGAAAGCAGAAAGATATATAAGGCGTGAGGACCAGAAACTAGAAGATTTTGGCTGGTTCAGCATTTGGCTGGTTAAGCATTCAGGCTTTTAAGCAGCAGTTCAGGTGAGAGCCATTGGGATGAGGACACAGAAGCTTCCAGTCTGAGGAAACAGGACCAGCTGAGGAATTGGCAAGGTGAGATAGCTGTGGCTTGTTCTGTCTCTCTGATCTACCAGCATTGACCCCAATAACTGGCCTCGGGTTTGATTTTATTAATAAGAACTTTTAAGATTCCTGCAACAATAAGCTGTCGAGGAAAAATAAAGAGTCAGAATACAGAAGAATAAAGAAAAGGTCTGAAGGAAACTGGAGAGAGTGTGTGCGTGTCTTTCCCTGTACCTCCTCAGACAAAAAAGTCCTAGTACTGGATTCCCTTTGAGCTCTGTGCTGCTGGAGACTGGTCCTCACAGTGGCAGAACCATGGGAAGAGGAAGCCCAGACAGCTTGTCACCCCAGGCATCTCCTGCTGCCACTTTCAAATGGTCCTTTATGGCTGGTCCACGTGATAGGGTCCAGGGAGAGGCCTGACAAGAGGGTTCTTGTCAGCCCTCTGCAGAGCTGGGATGACATGTCAACAAAAGCCTGAGCGAACAGTGATGGGTGATTGTCGTAAAGAACATGAAATACTGGAATGGAGAGGTCACATAACATCACTCTGTAAAGTCAGCATACGCAAATAAAAAGTTTAAGGACTAGGGGCTGGAGAGATGACTCAGTGGTTAAGAGCACTGACTGTTCATCCAGAGGACCCGGATTCAATCCCCCGCACCCACATGGCAGCTTACAACTGTCTGTAACTCCAGTTCTGGGGGATCTGACACCTTCACACCAATGCACATAAAATAAAGTGAAATAAATTATTAAAAAAAAAAAAGTTTAAGGACTAAAAGGCTGAAGTGAGCTTTGGAAGATCTGCCATCTCCCGCCAGAAAGCTGCAGCTTTCAAAGCACTGTTCACGGGCATCCAGCACAGCCTCTGAGAGCCCATGGCATGGAGTGGGCAGAATGTATTATTTACACATGAAACTGAGACCCACCGGTGACTGAGCCCGTGGCCTCTTGTTACCTCTAAGTGTAAGCCTTCCATGGTTAGTGCTGGTCACTGAGCGAGCAGCCCCTTGGGAGGAGGGGGAGGAGAGAGTAGCAAGACAGGGCCCAGCCCTCTGGGTTCCTCCTCACTCTGCCAGGCTAGTGTCCTTGGAGTGGCTGTGTCCACCACAAATAAATAAAAAATGAAGTCGGTGAATACACAGAACACCATGGTGGGAAGACCGTTTTCTGTGGTTGGTCTTATTTAGTAAAACCTGGGGAAAAGAGTTAATCAAAGGCTATTTGGAAAACATGTTTAAGTGCCTTTTTAAGGCAAAAATATTAATTATTATTATTCATTACTATAGAATTGTGTCATTCGTGATTCTAAGGATTGGCATATTAACTCATTTCTTCCTCACCACATTCCTGTAAGGCAGATGGCATTTTGCAGATGAGAGAAATGGAGCACAGAGAGGTCACAGCATTGGCCCAGGTAAAACAGCATTGTACAACAAGGAGTGAACACTGTAATACTTTATTAGCACACCTAATCCTCCTCAGCTGTTTTTTAAGATTTATTTTTATCTAGTGTGCATTAGTGTTTGGCCTGCACGTGTGTTTCGTGCACCACGTACATGCAGGTGCCTGCCAGTATCAGAAGTGGGAGTCAGGTCCCCTGGAACTGGAGTTACAGGTAGTTGTGAGCGCCGGGAACTAAACCCTGGTTCCTGTGAGATCATTAAGTGTTCTTAACCACTGAGCCATCTCTCCAGGCCCCTTTCTTGTTTTTTATAATGATAAATGAGTCTGACATCTCCAGTGACAGAAGACAGAGAAATCAGCCGGGGGCAGTGGGACGGTGGAGGTTTACAGCATAGATTCATTTCAAAGGGAAAAGAAAGCCTAAAGCCATAATTAACTGCTAAGCCAGAAGGCAGATGAGACACCGTTAAAAACAGAGACAAGGAACTAATTGCCCTACTTTCATCTGAGGTAAAATATCAAGAAATAGGATAAGTAAGAAAATTCTAATGAGAGAGTAGGGGGAAATGGAAATGGAGGATGAAGGCAGAAGACACTTGACATCTCCCCACAAGTCAGGGGATGCCCCCGCTCCAGCTCCAGGACTGCCCAAGGCTCTCCCACTTCCACGGACTCTCAACGTGATCTTAAAGGCTAGCCTGGTTTGAATGTGCTACGATGATATTTACAGTGGTCTAACCCCAGGTGTTAAAACTACAGTCAGCAAAAAGTGCAGAACAAGGCGACTGGAGAGATGGCTCCCTGGCTAAGAGCGCTTACTGATCTTGACAAGACTGGAGTTTAGTTCCCAGGACCCATGTGTTGACTCACGCCTGTCTATAATTCCAGCCCAGGGATCCACTGCCCTCTTCTGGCCTCTGTATACACATAAAATAAAAATGCAATTTTAATGCAAAACAGCAAACAGGGTGTTGTGTACAATAGAGAATGTACAGTTTTGAGGAGAGAGAGTGTGTGCGTTGGATGTGTTCATGTGTGTGCACAGACATAGGTGTCTGGTACGAGTGCCCATGTGTGCACATACATGTGGAAGCCACAAGGTGGCCCAAGGCATCCTCTTCTACAGCTCTCCACCACATATATAAAATGGTGGAGAAAAACAGGGTCTCCTCACTGAACCCAGAGCTCACTGGTTGACTAAACTGGCTGGCCAGGGAGTCGGGCATCCTCCTGCCTCTGCTCTCCCCACTACTGGGATCACAGATATGACGTCAGGCCCACGTTTTACTTGGGTGCTGGGGATCTGAACTCAGGACCTCACACTTGCTCTTCTTACTGAGCCATCCTCTCCCAGCCCAAGCCAACGGTTTACATCGCAGACTTTCTCGGAGCCTTGATTACTTGATTACAAATTGAGAATCCTAAAGAATGGCGTGAGGGGTGCAGCCTTCCCCACAATCGTCTGACACCGAAACCCATTTTTCAAAGAATGTGTTGTATAGACATGTTGAGGATCCCACTATGGGTAAAAGTTGTTCTAAAAATTAAACCTAGAAAATAACCACAGGAATGTGTGTGGTGCCTGCTTCGGCAGTTACCTGGGACTCCTCTTTTGGCAATTTGACCCTCAAGTTCATAAATGTGGGTGAGAGGCACCTGGTTGTGGCCTAGGGAGGCTGAGAAGTCAGAGTTTGCATACAGTTGGCTTTTCTATATTTATGGAACCAGACCACACTGCCCCTAAGTCTAGGGGATGGAAAACAACTGCTATGCTTAGATGTGTTTTCAGAAGACAGTCATTTTATTACATTCTGCTGGCCCTAGACCCGTGTTCACCGAGGCATGACAGCACGCCATACCCTCAGGCAGCTCAGGAGTGGTAGCTGTGGAGCCCAACCAAGAAGCTCCAAGAGGCGCAGTGCTGGCCTATCGCTGTGGCCCTGGTGGTGAGATATGAAGCAGCAGGACCAGGTATGCTTTTGAGAGGGGTAAAGGTTGAGAGGGCTCTGTCCTCCTGGGTGGAGCAGCCTGTTCATTGATACATGGGGATGTAGCTCAAGGGACAGAGTTCTTGCCTAGCACACAAAGCCCCGGGTTCCATCTCCAACACACTATAAACAAGTGTGGTGGTGCACTCCTATAATCCTAGCACTTGGGAGGTGAAAGTTGGAGGATCAGGAGTTCAAGGTCATCTTCAGCTACAGAGTAGGTTCAACACCAGCCTGGGACACATAAGACCCTTCTAAAAAAACAGAGTGAGTGAATGGATTAAGGAGGAATGGATTAAGGTCAAATCTGCTATAAAATCCAGCTTCCCTTACATACACATCTCACCATACCATGTAATGCCCAGCCCTGCCTTGGGACTCTACAGAGTCATGCCCCATCCCCAACCCACCCCCTCAGCAGATGTAGTCCTTGAACCACTTAGCATCAAGTGCTACAAGATAAGTGAACTCTCATTCCTTATAAGTTACCTAGTCTGTGGCATTCAGTTATATCAAAAGAAAACAACAAAGAAGCATAAATTCCAACTCTACTCCTTTTGATAGACCCTGATCCTGGTTAACACACTGGCCCTAGTTCACAAGGCTCAAGTGGTAAGATGCAGGGCCAGCCTCTCAGAATCTGCCATAATGGCAATGTGTGCTCAGCTCTCTCCCTCAAGACACACACCTCCTACTAATGGTGTCCCTTTGGAACCTGGGCATGCTAAGGACACCTCACACAGTGGCTCTGCATCTATGTGGAACCTTTGATCCATAACAAGTCAATACTAGACAGATGACAGTGAGAAGCTGCCATGGAATAATCCTCTTGTATACTGTAAAGATTTCTCACTAGAATTGGTTTAATAAAATGATGATTGGCCAGTAACCAGGCAGGAAGTATAGGCAGGCAACCAAACTAAGGATGATGGAAAGGAGAAGGGTAGAGTCAGGAGTTGCAGGCAGACATAGAGGGAGCAGGAGATGAATGTGTCATGCTAATAAAGGTACTGCCACGTGGCAGAGCATAAATAAGGAATATGGTTTAACTTAAAATGTAAGACATGATTAGTAACAAGCCTGAGCTATTGGCCAAGCATTTATAATTCATATAAACCTCATTTATTTGGGACTAGGCTGTTAGAACAAGAAACTTCCATTTACATATGGCATTCCAATATCAGGCCAAAATTTCCACATAAAACCTAACAAAGCTTTAAAAAGTATTCTAGACACAAAAGAACTGAGTCAAGCACGGCTTCTTGGTAGCTGCCTTTTCTCAGGTGGACTCTGTTTGCTGGCAGCGAGCAGAGGCACAGCTCCTTTAAGAGACAGCTTCCTAGCTCAGTACTAGTGGCAAAATGGACAGCTCTTTTAAGAGGCCCTGCTGCCAAACACTTAAATAGTGTTTACGAGAAGCTGGCGGCATGATACTCAATGGCAGCATGGACCTAGAAACTTCCCAGAGTTGGGGCGGTAAACATGGCTCCCAGAGCTGGCAGTAAATGTCCCTCCAGCATGTGTCTAGACTCTTGGGGAACCAAGGGGAGGAGCCAGTACCACTACGTCATAATCTAAGTTACACAGCAGGTTTTGCTCATGTATACAGAAAAGGTTACAGGTGTACAGTAAGGACAGATTCAGACAAAAAGAGCCTCCAAATGGGTCAGAGTGTATTTAAAAAATATGCATAGGCTTGGGAGAAAGAATATATATATTCTTTCTATATACATATATATATATGTATAGTTTTAGATTAAAAATATAGTTTTAAAATAAAGTCCTTAAAAAATAATAAGTAGCCAGGTGGTGCTGGCTCACGCCTTTAATCCCAGCACTCAGGAGGCAGAGGCAGGAGGATCTCTGTGAGTTCGAGGCCAGCCTGGACTACCAAGTGAGTTCCAGGAAAGGCGCAAAGCTACACAGAGAAACCCTGTCTCGAAAAACCAAAAAAAAAATAATAATAATAATAAGTAAAGTAATAAATAAACAAATAATAAAAAGTATAATAAGCCATGTAAAGATGGAAAATACAGAGTCTGGATACTGTATGTTATTATGTTGTCTATAATTTTTTACTGCTAATGAACAAATGAAAACTGCTGAGAGACATTTGATTATGAAAACTGCTAGATTAAAACTACCTGTATATTTTAAAAATATCTTGACTTCAAAATTTAAGTCAGAAGATATGTTACTTTGGGAAAGCGGTTCTGCTTTTATTTCCATGGGAAATGAGAGGCTCTGGATTCATTCTGGGTTAAGAAAAGTCAGGTTTGAGTGAGGAAGAACCCCTGAAAAATCTCCAAAGGGAACAGATGGCCCTTTGGAACAGATAATCCAATGTTTCAGAGTGCCTCTGTTGCAGTTTCCTCTGAGTTCTGCATCCAGAAAGGCTTCAAGGCTGCCGACTGAGATGATTCAGCCTCACAGAATACTCCAGGACTTGAGCATAATCCTAAATTTTCTTAGGGTCCTCCCAAAGATTATCAGCACCCCCAATCAGCAGGAAGTAGTCTAGAGAACTATACCCACATTCCCAAAAATAAATTATGAATGTTTGTCATTGTTTGGGGGGGGGTTACAAGTTGTTATGGATAATGGTCAGGAAAAAAGCTAAACAATGGAGATTAGATTCAAAGATCTTGTTCTGAGAAGAAAAAAGGGGGAGATATAGAAATGATAGGATAATAATAGGGTAGATTATTGAATCTACTTTAATCCAAAGAACAACTATTAATCTTAAATATTTTAGTTTGGTATGGATTTTTGTATATTGATACAAATTTAAAGTTAATTTTGTTATACTGTATGTATATTTCTACTCTTGTTTGGGTTATTATGCTTATGCAACTCATTTAAAAATGTAATGTATAATTAAAATTACAGATTAATGGTCATCTATAATACTCAAGCTTACAGTCATTAGGTATATTTTCAAGGTCATAAACATATATTTAGATAGATAGATAGTCTTCAAACCCATCAAAGGCCCACAGAATATGACATTTAATATGTTTAATAACCTAAGGCTTTTCATGACAGTGAGACACGTCTGCTCCTGGTAGCACCAATCTACTTCAGAGAAGCTGATGGGCATCAAAGACACTCATATGGAGTTTGTTTTCTTTATGGGAAAAAACTAGCCATGTGTGGCAAAGAAACTGCCCTCGCCTCAGTTGCTAACAGGTACTATAACATGAATCTTAAAAAGTCTTATTAGTTTAAAAAAAAATGGAGTCAGATATTTGGGTAAAAGCTAAAAGATCAGAGAAACATAACAAGCCAGCCACATTCTTACCTCTACGAAATCCTCAGTCTAAAGAACATATGAGTTCCTGTTTCCTCTGCCCAGCTCTTCTGACCACGCCTCACGGGACAAGCCAGGATCAAGCTATTCATGCATGTAGTGATATATTGTGTATCCTAATAAACTTATCTGGGCATCAGAGAACAGAAACAGCCACTAGATCAGACATAGAGGCCAGACAGTGGTAGCACACATCCTTAATTCTATCACTTGGGAGGCAGAGATTCATCTGGATCTCTGTGAGTTCAAGGCCACACTGGAAACAGCCAGGCAGTGTTGGCACACACCTTTAATCCCAGTACTGGGAAGCACACACACCTTTAATCCCAGGAAGTGATATGGCTGGACAGAGAAAGGTGTATAAGGCATGAGGAAACAGGAACTAAAGCAGTTCAGCTGAGACCCTTTCTGGTGAGGACTCAGAGGCTTTCAGTGTGAGGAAACAGGATTGGCTGAGGAGTTAGCAAGATGAGGTTGGCTGTGGCTTGTTCTGCTTCTCTGATCTTTCAGTTTCACCCCAATATCTGGCTCTGGGTTTTTTTTTTATTATTAAAAGACCATCTAAGATTCAAACAACACATGCATATCTTTATGCTTGACCTACCTCAAAACTTCCTGAAAACACTGGGATAGGGAACATTCTTACTTTGTAACTCTGAGTCACCCTTCGCCCTACCTCAGGTTACCTACCCCCTTTGAATCCAAACACAGATTTAAAGTGCCTGCTACAATCCCTGCCTGGTTTTTGCACCTTAATCAGTGCTGGCTAGTTTTATGTCAACTTGACACAAGCTAGAAACATTTGAGAAAAGGGAACTTCAACTGAGAAAATGCCCCCACCAGATTGATTGAGAATGGCCTAGCTCACTGTGGGTGGTGCCAACTCTGGGTAGGTGGCCCTGAGTTGTATAAGAAAGCAAACTGGACAAGCCATGAGGAACAAGTCAATAAGCAGTGTTCTGCTCAGTCCTTGCCCTGTCTTCTCTCTGAGAAGGACTTATAAGCTATAAGGTGAAATAAACCCTTTCCTTCCCAAGTTGTTTTTGGTTATGGTGTCTTATTACAGCAATAGAAACCTCAACTAAGACACCAGGTATTCCACCAAACCAACTGTGCACAGTAAGTCAGAGACCTGTCAGTCACAAGCACAAACCAGATTTGCACAACACACACCTACTAAAGTGTGTCAGAGGCAGAGCTGAACACTAAGATAAAAATGCATGGTGTGGGAGCTGGAGAGATGGCTCAGAGGTTAAGAGCACTGGCTGTTCTTCCAGAGGTCCTGAGTTCAATTCCCAGCAACCACATGGTGGCTCACAACCATCTGTAATGAGATCTGGTGCCCTCTTCTGGCCTGCAGGCATACATGCAGGCAGAACACTGTATACATAATAAATAAATAAATCTTTAAAAAAAAATGCATGATGTATTTTGGGCTCCTTAAGGAAGAGGCATTCCACCCGAGGAGAGTAAGAGTGAGAACAGGTCAGGAGAAAGAGTAGTGTGGCACATGGGACTTCTGAGAGTGAGGTAGTGGCCAGGAGGGTAGTACCACAGCAATTCCCGCTGGTTCCCACCCAAGAGGCCAGCTGAGGAAAACACACAGACACACAAAGGATAGCCAGCCCCCCTCCTCATGGTCTCCATCCCACCTCTTGTCCATACACTGAGGCTTCCCCTGGCAACCCACCCTGGGTGTCCTCTGGACCATGATCCTTCTTGCTTCCTCTCCACCACTATCGCCAGCCCAGGATGAACCTGACTTATGCATGTGCACATATGTGGTCATCATCATGCCTCACTCCATGGCCTTGGGGCTTCCCAGGCTGGCTCAGCTGAACCAGGATGTACCCATCTTCACAATGGAAATGAGGAGAGGGTCACAGAGACTAATGTACTACCTGGACAGGGGAGCCAGAAACTGGAGATAAAGGCAAGTATGTGTATCTGCCTGGCAAATGAAGTGTCAGACTCGTGTTCCCAACCCCGAAGATTAGAAATCTGAGAGCAAGATGTCAGCAGGAATGGGTTCTCCTGAGCCTCTGGTTAAAGGCAGACTGAGGCACAATGAAATGTCTCAGGGTGTGTTTGTATAAAGAGGGACACAGTTGAAGCCAGTTGGTCTCATGGGTGACTTGGACCTTGCAAACACAGCAAATGCCTGTATTAACCAAAAAGAAAACTCAAAATGTTTCTAGCCAACCAGAAGCCATCAATAAACTCATACAACCTGGGACTCTCCAGAAAGAAGGGCAAAAAGAAGCTATAAAGTCTTAGCCAGTCTAACATCTCATTAACTTTACTTAGGTACATTCAGATTCAATATCAAAGTGGGGGGTGGGGGTAATTTGGAAGTCACATGTCTTAGCTAAGGTTACTATTGCTGTGATGAAACACCATAACTGAAGGAAACTTGGGAAGGAAAGGGTTTATTTCACTCACACTTCCATATGACAGTCCCCAACCTCATTTCTGTTCAACCTCTGTTGCCAGTGATGCTCACCATCTACCATCACACAGCACCAACTCAATCGGGACAGGAAGCCAGAGGCAGGAGCTGATGCAGAGGCCATGGAGGGGAGCTGCTTATTGGCTTGCTCATCATGGCTTGCTCAGCCTGCTTTCTTATAGAACCCAGGACCACCAGCCCAGCGATGGCACCACCCACAACAGGCTGAACCTCCCCTGTCAGTCACTAATTAAGAAAATGCCCTATTTGCTTGCCTGCCTGGGAGAATTTTTGTCAACTGAGGCTCCCGCTCTAATAGCTAGCATGTGTCAAGTTGACATAAAACTAGCCCTACACCACATCTGTTGTCTTTCTGTGGCCACATGAAGAGAATTTTAAGAGGGAAAAAAAAAAAAAAACAAGTAGTAGTGTGATCACCAGGGGAGGGCCACCTTCTACTAAAGGTCAGAGTTCATCAAGGAGTAGCATCATGTAGACAGAGACCAAAGAGTTCAGGGAAGGATGAGGCTGACCCTGCCCAGCCATTAGGAGGGAGAGACAGTTGTTTATTGAGAAGGGCAGAGCAGAACCACAACTAGCCAGGCAGCACCACGTGAGTGGAGTACAGGAAACCTTTACAGGCTCAAGAAAAGCATGCAGTAAGGAAATGGATGAGGGGACTCTATCACTGTTTCATATCTATGGCTTCCACACACTCAGATTCAACCAACCTAAATCGTACTGTTCTGAATAGACAGAATTTTTTCTTGTCAATCTGTAAGCCATACAGTGCAGCATCTATTTAAATTGTATTAGCTGTGTAAACTCATCCATAGATGGCTGAGCGTGTGGAAGGATGTGTGTGGGTTTTATGCAAATATCTCTTCATCTCCTGACAGAGACTTGAGCATGTGTGGATGCTGGTTCCTGCAGAGATCCTGGAGCCCTTCTGGATCCCACTCTATCATTGATAACCATGAGAACTTATTACCTTATGGTTCTGGAAGTCAGAAATCCATGTGTCCCCTGAGTCAAGACTCCCTCCCTGTCCTTGTCAGCATGATAAAGTGAGCTTCCCATTACTTAGTGCCGGTGGTCTTTGTGTGTTCTCCCATTGCCTGGAGAGCCCTCCTAGGATTGCTAGGCTGGGTTGATGGCTATGAATCTGAGCAGAAACTCACACCCCCCAGGATCCCTGCAGGAAGGCCCAACCTCCTGCGTCCTGGTGCCTCACAGAGGCTGCTGAGCTGGGTTCTCACAGCTCATTCGTTACTTTGTAACTCTGGTGGCAATCTTCATTGAGACTTTGTAACCACTCTTGAGAGCACTCAGTCAACAGAGATTCCAGTCTTGGTTGGTGTTGCTTTTCCCTGGTTTGCCTTTTGTCCCTGAGGGAAAAGCCTTCTGCTGTCCAGTGTCAGGGAAAGCCGAGCTTGGAGGATGTAATGTTGCTAGCCCACCTCCTAAGGAAGCTCTTCCTATCCTCACTTGTTATTGCCTGCAAACCTTCATTCAGATGGGTAGTTAGCAAGTAGAAGGAAATCAATCAATTCTGGGGCTGGAGAGATGGCTCAGTGGTTAACAGCACTGGCTGCTCTTCCAGAGGACACAGGCTCAGTTCCCAACATCCACCTGGTGGTAACTCCAGTTCCAGGGGGTCTGATGCCCTCTTCTGACCTCATCAGGTTTCTGCACACAGGTGGTTCACAAACACTCAAGCAAAATGCCCATTTTTTTTAAATAAAAAACTAATAAATCCCATTTTCAACGTCCCTTGTTCTAGTTGCTGGAGAGAGACTTTTAAGCACTTAGATCAATTTTAAGCAAAATAGGAGGATTTCCAAAGAGGAAAAAATTAATAGCTCATCTATCCATGTACTGTAAGTAAAACATTCATACTAAACCTGCAGCACTAAAGGGGGGGGGGGAATTTCAGCTAGAACTAGTTGGATTTCCTTGGTCAATTAATTATGCTTGAGGTTTTTGGATAAGAAGGTAGGCCACTAACTCACAGATGTTGACATTTTAGAGAAAGGGGAGAGAGGGATTTTTAAGAAATATTTTTATTTGGGTTGAAACATTAAAAATTAGGCATTGCTTTGACTTAATAACAGTGTGAAAAGAACACTAGCCTCAGGTTCTAGTTTATGCAACACACAACTTACTTCCCCAGAGAACACCTCACCGCCTGGGCTTGTTGGGTTTCCGCACCTGCTTTGCTGGTCTTACACGAACATTGTTCTCACACAAGTTAAGATTATGAAAATGTATTCAACGAAATTGAATTTTAATAACTGCCATTTCTATAAAAAGGTACTGATTCTTGCAACTTTTTCTTTCTATACTCAGTTCAGACAAAATGTATTCTGATTTCTCCAGTCGCTCTCTCTTGACACATGAGTTATTTATCATTTCTGAATGTTTAAAGATACCTTTCCGTCACTGGTTTCTGTAGCAGGAATCTTAGAAGGCCTTATTATTAAGAACGAACCTGAAGCCAGTTATTGGGGTGAATGCTGGAAGATCAGAGACTCAAAACAGGCCACAGCTTCCTCACCTTGCCAATTCCTCAGCTGACCCTGTTTCCTCAGACTGGAAGCTTCTGTGTCCTCATCCAGAATGGATCTCAGCTGAACTGCTGCTCAAAAGCCTAAAAGCTTAACCAGGCTCTAGTTCCTGGTTTTCATGCCTTATATACCTTTCTGCTTTCTGCCATCATTTCCTGGGATTAAAGGTGTGAGTCATTATGCCTGGCTGTTTCCAGTGTGGCTTTAAACTCACAGAGATCCGGATGGATCTCTACCTCCCAAGTGATAGGATTAAAGGTGTGAGTGCCACCATTTTCTGGCCTCTATGTCTGTTTAGTGACTGTTCTATTCTCTGACCCCAGATAAATTTATTAGGGTGTACAATATTTTGGGGAACACAATATCATCACATTTCTCCTTTTTTGTCTAAAATTTTAAAAAGCTTATAACTAATACAAGAAAAACTATATCCAATAAGTATATACAATATATACAGTCAAGAATTACATTAACTATGTCTAGTCCATTTACATTTGACAGATTCAAAAAACTTCATTATATATATATTAACAATGTCCAGTCCAGTAACATTTGATAAACTCAGACAAAAAAGTCATTACTTATCCTGTTTAAAACAAGTAGTTCTTTTTTTAAAGTAGATTCAATAATCTCCCTTTTTAACTTATCATAACCATATTCTATCATTTTTCTTTTCATAATAGATTCAATAATCTACCTTTTGTCATTTTTATATCTTCCCCTTTTTCTTTTTAGAGTAGATTCAATGATCTACCCATTTATCCTATTATTTCTTTATCTTTTTTCTCAGAGTAGATTCAATGATCTACCTCATATCTATATTCTCTTTTCTTTTTTAAACAAAAACTCTGAATCTAATCTCCTTGTTCAGCTTTTTTCCTGACCATTAACAATTAACAACTTGTAACCAACCATCATAAACAGTAACAATATCCATAACTGAAAAAACACCCACCCCACCTCTTCGGAATGTGGGTGTCATTTTCTTAAAATTACTTCCTGCTTTCTGGGGGTGAAGGCATCTTTAGGGAATCCTGAAAAGAAAATTTTGGGGTTAATTGTCAAGTTCTGGGAGAGTTAGCTGTATCATTTGTCCAGTCTCTACATAATGGGAAAGTTCAGGGCTTATCTTAAGTCCTTGCTGGAGTAGTCTGTGAATCTGGAGCATCTCAGCTAGCCATCACGAAATTGTTCTGAGTAGTTTGTAGTCCAAAGCTGATCTTTCCTTGGTGTTAATCAGCTTAATGGCTTTACCATAGTCCACGTAGGATCATCTTTGTGGGGTCCTGTCATCCTTTTGAAGATTTCAAGGTTGCTGTTAGACATGGTCATGGCTCCCTGCAGATTTTTATTTATTTATTTATTTATTTATTTATTTATTTATTTATTTATTTATTTATTTATTTATTTTTGGTGCCTCCTCTGTGGTTTGGAGCAATCACAGTCTAATAAATGTCTGTCTCTCAGAACCATGAATGTTCTTCCCTAGAAGAGAATATCTTCACAGGAATTTCTCCCCACCATTTGTCTTGCCAAACTTTTCCAAACTGACCTTTGCCAATGCTTTCCTGTAACAGGATGGTCCTGGCAATTCTTCTCTGAACCAGCAGCAGTAAACCCTTTGTCCCAGGTAACAGCATCACTGCAGTCACCAACACGATGAGAAGCAGCCAGTAACTTGGAGCAGCCACTGCCTTCATAGTCCCACCACTGTTTGTGGCTCGGCCTGGCTCTAGCTGCAGTTTCTCCTCAACAAGCCTCCTAGGCCTTCCTCAAATCCAGGATCCTCCTGCCTCTGCCTCCTTCAGTAAATCCAACCAGTGCGCCACCACAACTGGCAACGTGTAGCTTGGGCCTGAGCTAGGGCCCACAAGGGCACAAGCAAGTAGCTTTTTCGAGAACTTGTGCCATGAACATTTGGTTCCGTGTTGGTCTAAGAAGACAGGTTTCATCACTTTGGTCGTTTTCAAAGTGTTGGGGATTGTCCAACGGCCCAGCATTCGGTTTGTCTTGGTCTATCTTGTGCAAGCCTTTGAAGCCAATGGACACACACACCAGCTGGAGTGTAGGATATCTTGCCCTGTCAGTGATGCCTGTCAAATCCACTGTGCCCTTGATGGCTTATTTTTTCTGTCAATTTTTAAGAAAAGAACTCTGGCATGCCAGAGTGTAATTAATCATGGATTCATCACGTCACTCCCAACTCCATCACGTTCACTCCATGGGAAGATCAGATGCACAGGCCGTCACTCTTCTTGGTGAACCAGCCCTTGTATCATCATGTGCACATATATCTGCACCACAGACGTACAGAAGCCAGAAGATGATGTCAGATCCCCTGGGACTGGAGTTACAGATAGTTGTGAGTTGCCATGTGGGTTCGGAGAATCGAGCCCGGGTCCTCTGGAAGAACAGCAAGCACCCTCAATTTCTGAGCCATGTCTCCAGCCCCATGAAATAGATTCCTGAAGCTGGCCAAGATCTTAGGTTAGTCCTGGAAATCTATATTTTAGAATTTTTCCAGCAAAGTTGGACCAATTGGTCAACATTAACCTAGCATACCATTAACAGGCTCACCCCAAATTTCTCTCTTCCACTTACACCCTTAGTGAGTTCTGGGAAACGATGACTTCATCTCTGGACTTGGGCACATCTAAGCAATCATGAAGTCACATCACACATGTGAATGGGTGCAGTTCTCTAGATGTGGTCTGTCCACTCCTGACAGTGATGGGAACGAGTAAAGACACCTTCCCATCAAAATGGCCTGGCATCTCTATTGAGTCCTATTTCCACCCACCATTCATTTATTTTTAGGGAGCCAAAAATAGAGCGCACACAGACATGGGGAGAAATGACAAGAACTTAGTTGCCAAAATGTGTATTTACTGTATACATCTCAAATCAAAATGTGTGTTTACTGTATACATCCCATATCAGGTTTTGGTAAATGTTCGTTAGCTAAGGTCTCACGGGTCTCTACAACACATGTGTCTACTTCTGCGACTCTTTATTCTCATAAGCAAATCTCCCATCTCTTCATCTTCGTAACAATACTGGATAGGTGTTTTCTCCTAATTAAATCATTCCTTCCAGAGCAAGGAAGGAAGCTCATGAGGCTCGAGAAGCAAATGAGGCAAACTAAGTCCAAGAAGTAAGAGTTAGAAGGTTTACAAGCCCCTGTCTTGAGGTTCCGTAAGAAGAAGCAACTGCTGCCTGCCAGTCATACAGGGCATCCGGGAACCATGCCCAGTGAGGCTTGGCACTTTGACCTGACTAGGGGCGTCAAAGGAATGTAGAAAGGAGAGGTGCATGGCCACATGATCAGAAAAGCCGGCATCAGGTGGACTGCACTTGCTCTGATAGAGCGCCCCTGCTGCCCTCAGCAACCAGGAACCTCAGCGCTTTTAAGTACAGCACAGAGGGAGGGGGCCTCCTCTCAGGGGGAGGTCTCTGTAGGTGAGCTGTAAACATCCTGGAGAAGGAGGATGAGGCCGCAAATTTTTGCATACCCTGGTCAATTGTTCATAAACACTGTGCTTCCACACACCTTCAACATTCACACACAAACCAGAGAGAGACTTGGCCGTCCCTCTGAGCTTCACTCCAAGATGAAGGCTTTGTCAAGTCTGAGTCTGACCTAGGGGAGGTTTTGCCATTCCTGTGGGTCTTAGGCATTGGTCCTTGACATGACCAACCCCATGTCAACAATGCACATTCACTCAGGACACTCAGGCTTTCTCTGCTCCCCACATCCAGCAATTTTGTGAGTGATCACCCATACTGGTGTGGGCTTTTCAGGATATCGATGTCTTTAAGTCACCAATCCTCCATAAACATCCCCCCTCACCCCCCTTCCCAGTCTATTATATCAAAAAAAAAAACCTCACTGGTTCCCTAAACTAGACTAAGTGGCATAATTCCTTTGGTCTGTCATTGGTACCCTATCTGGAGTGAATAGACATTTGTTCTCTTCGCCCCAGTTAAAGTCACACAACAACAAAAACATCCTAGGATCCCACGCCTCTCATCGACACTATTCAAGGAGAGTCATTTGTTGGTTAAGGACTTGCCTCTGGACCCTAATCCCATATAAATCCCTATTCCTCAAGATATATATTATATATTAGCTCAGGTTACAGATCAGATGACATATTTTTACAAGTATGGATGCCACCCTTCCATGTAAGGTCAGCTTTGGAACTGTCATCTCCGGGTCTGCTAGCAATGCCACTACTGTCAACATATTACCAAATGTCTTCTGGCCACCTGGAGAGTAGTTCCATGAGCTGCCCACGTCCCTTAACTGAAAAGTTTTTGCACCCTGAGAAGCCTCTCTGCTGACGCAGCAACCCAAATCAGACCGAATTTGAAAAAGCCCCGGTTTAATAGGTTAAAACATCCCTGGGTGATTTTCCATCCCCCCAGAAAGGAGTTAGGGAAGAGAGACCGAAAAACCATCTGTCTGTTTTCTGGGGTGCAGTTTAAATACCCTGTGGGAGCGGTCTTGAGCGTCTCTGGGGGAGGAGCTGTGTTTGGTGGGACTTTGAGGGGCAGGGTCTGGGCAGAGAGGTGGAGCCTCCACCAGAACACCCCAGACTCTTTGGGTGTGTGGGTGCCAGGGCCAGGGGCTGAGCCTCCACCAGAACACCCCAGACTCTTTGGGTGTGTGGGTGCCAGTGCCAGGGGCTGAGCCTCCACCAGAACACTAACAAATTAAAGACTTAAATTTTTCCTCGAGTTGTCAGTTAAGACAAGCAGGAAAGTAACGCTGATGCGTCAGGACTTGGCTCGTAAGCAACCAAAGCTACACAACATGTTTAGTGTTTCCTCTGGCGAATGTGGGAACCATCTGTTTCACACTCTTTCCAGAAGCTTCCTGGGCCTGACTGGAAATTTATCAATCTAGACTACCTCTGCCTCTCCCTTTCCTAAGAGGCGAAGTCATGATGAGTCTCTAGAGTCTCCATGAACGCTCAAAACCCCTGGGGTATAACTCACTTAGAGTTCAGTTTGTCCACGCCTCATTAAATGCTCCATAGAGGTCCTTCCTCTCTCCCCTGAGTCTGCCTCCCTTTGGTGTTGTTCTGCCCTCTTGGGCAGACAGTAGACTGAGGAATACTGGTTTCCTCCATCCTCTGCTCCTAGTTAAGAGCACATTCCTCTAGGAAGACCTTGATCCTTCAGCCACCTTCTCCACTGGTCCCTGCTACACCCCTGCCTCAGCCTTAACCCATGTAAACAGCACGCACAAACACACGTGTGCACACCAAACACTCACATACGGTTTCTTAAGCTCAGTCCCAGCAGTCTTCCTGTGTAGATTTCTGTCTTCTCTTGATGCTTTATCTATCTGTATGACGTGCATGCTTTTTGAACATTTGGTTTGCTCATTTCTATTCCTTGTAAGTTATTGTCTCTTTCAAGAGCCTATAGTCAGATCTTAGAATTTTAGGATCTTTTTGTTTTTTTTTTGTTTTTTTTTTTTTTAAAAATTCAGGAAAGCAAAATTCAGGAAGCAGGGGAAAATAGCATAAAAACAAGAGATAAGTTGGAAAGATGCCAATAAAATAATTAGAAAAGTTTGTGGGCAATGATGAGATCAGATTCAAAATTTCTAAAATAAGAATCTCAAAAGTAAGAAGTCAGGGCTGGAGTGGCAGCTGCTAAGCAGTTTAGAGCACAGGCTGTTCTTCCAAAGGACCTGGGTTCAATTCCCAACACCCACAGAGCAGCTCACAGCCATCTGTGACTCCCGTTCCAGGGGATCCGACATCCTCTTCTGGCCCCTGTGGGTACCAGGCATGCGTATGGTACACAGGTATATATAAAGTGTGGGTACAAGGCATGCATATGGTACACAGGTATATATAAAGTGTGGGTACCAGGCATGCGTATGGTACACAGGTATATATAAAGTGTGGGTACCAGGCATGCGTATGGTACACAGGTATATATAAAGGCAAAACACACACGTAAAGTAGTGACAGTGCGTTTTTAAAGCAGGCAGCTGCCTCCACCATCATCAGGATGTAGAGGGATATTTGGGATAAGATCAAAAGGGTGTGGTTTTCCCCATGCTTGTGCCACACACATCAGAAGCTCACACACTGACTGCAGCATACTCCACGAACATATCAGATGCCACCAGTCCACAAGCCACATAGAAAAGCTTATGTAGACCTACATGACAGTGTGAGGAGATCTTTGCCACTGTCTTTAACTTGAAAACCTAAAGGAAGGTGTGGTGGTATGAATGAGATCTGTCCTCATCGGCTCATATGTTTGAATGCTTGGCTCCCAGTTGATGGGACTGCTTGAGAAGGACTGGGAAGTGTGGCCTGTTGGAGGAGGTGTACCACTGAGGGTGGGCTTTGAAGTTTCAAAGGCCCATATCCCCCCCCCCTCTGTCTCCAACTTGTGGATCAGATTAAGCTCTCAGCTACTGCTCCAGCACCTGCCTGAGGCCATGCTCCCCACCGCAATGATAATGGACTCACTCTCTGAAACTATAAGCTCCAATCTTTCATAAGTTATCTTTGTAATGGTGTCTCTTCACAGCAGTAGAGAAGTAACTACAACAGAAGATGTACAGAAGGGAGAGCAGAAGCTCCAGCATTAGCAATGTCCCACAGCCTGTATATTATAAGCCAAAAGGGTTATGATTGCTTTTAAATCAGCTACTTAGCTCTCTGAGTGCCTGCCTCAGGTGAAGCCCTAATCTAATTGTTCAGGGTGCTGCTGTGGAAGCTACCCTCCATAGAGGACACAAGAAGGAAATTTAGCTGCCATGCAAAGAGTCCTGTTAGAAGGACACATGTTCCCCTGTTTTTCTCCATATGCAAATCAAAATAACTTGTCTAAATATGCAGACATGCATTATATACACAACCTTTCTTTCTTGACATCACATTTATGTTGAATCTTGACATTATCTAAATAGTTCTTGTCGAGAGCAGGTTGTGCCCTGCTTTAAGCTATTCCAGATTGTGCAAAACACTGATTATTTTTTTCAGGCTGTGTCTTGTGCTATAAGACTTCATTTTATAGAGTATAAACACAGAGGCAGGCTAACTCTGTATGCTGTTAGGCACACAAACAATACAATCTGTCCAGCATTATCCACAGTACACAGCCTATAACTATGAGAGTTGGTTATCTAACCCCTGCAGAAATTATCTTTTCACCTCTGTCAGCCTTCTGTGAAATTCCTTGAACTCATCTATGGCATTTTGACCCTTTTCTACCTGTTCTATAAGATGAATGGATAGATAGATAGATGATAGATAGTTAGATAGATAGATAGATAGATAGATAGATAGATAGATAGATAGATAGATAGATAGATATGCTGTGTATTAGTCACTTTTATTCTTGCTATGACCAAATACCTGACAAAAAAGAAATTTAAGGGATGAGGGTGTATTTTGGCTTAATTCATGGGATACAATCTGTCACAGTATGCAAGACAAGATGACAGAAGCAGATGTCTGGTCACATTGCATCTGAAGTCAGCTGATTTCTCCTTTTTATGCAGTCCAGGACCACAGCCGTGGAACAGTGTCTCTTACTTTTCGGGGCGGGGGGGGGGGGGGGGAGTCTTCCCACCTCAATAAACATAATCCTTCACAACATTTCCAGAGATTTATCTCCAAAGTGATTCTAGATGCTGTCAAAGTTGACAATTAATATAAACCATCACATCAACTCCTTGTCATTTGACACCCAACCATACCGCTTTTGAGCTATGTATGACCTTGCATCCTTTGTCCCTTCTGACAATGCAAAATGGATCCAATCCAACTTCAAAACTCTCTGTGGTCTTTAATAGTCCCAACACTGTTCAGAAATCTTTAGGTCTCCTCTGAGACTTAAAGCAGTCTCTTAACTGTGAGCCCCTATAAAATCAAACCAAGCTACATAGTTCTACATATAGTGGTACAAAGTACACATTCCTATTGCAAAAGGGAGAAGTGGATCACAGCAAGGAACGACGGAACCAAAGCAAGGATGAAGCTTACCGTCCATGTCCAGCATCTTGGGCTTGTGACAGAATTGTCTGGGTCCCAGAGTGCTTGCATAGCCCCATCCCTCCAGGTCTGCTACCTGACACACACATGTAGCCTCTCTCTGCCTCAGTAGACATCCAACAATCCTGGCATCTCCAACAACCTGGTGTCCCGGCAACTTAGACTTCATCCTCACAGCTTTGCAACATCATCTCTCAGAGCCTCCATGCAGGAAATTCTGACCTTGACACATATTGCCTGTCCTTGGTGGCTCTTGAAACTATGAGGCAAGGCTCTATGGCCCCCTCCATCTTGCATCCTACATGCTTGCAAAACCAGCATCATGTGCGTGGTGCTGCCAAGTTCTGCTGCCAGCTTGCTATGGAGCCTTATCTCCTCGGACCACCATTCTGCTACTGTGTGCTGATCCTAGGGAAACATTTTCCTAGGTGGCTTGTTTGTTTATTTCATTGCGAACCCTTCCAGTAGCAATGTCAGTTTGGATTTTACTCTCAAGTGAATTTGCATTTTTACAAGACACTCCAAGACAAGAAGAAGCAAGTTCTTCTCTTTAACAGTGTTAATCTCTTCAATAATTTCAGCTGCTTTGAACCTTGCATTGCCTGTGACTTCACAGCTTAACAAAAAGTGAACATCTGCTGAATGTGATGTTGTAGCCTGGACACCACACATTCTGAGTCTCTGTTGTTAGATGTGACTACAATCATAATTTGCCCATTCATTTCCATGACCCTTACCTCACAGAATCCAACTCAAGGTGGATCAGAGAACAACTGTAGAAGACAAAGTTATACAACTCTTACATGAGACACACAAGAAGTCTTCGTGACCCAAGATGAGTAAAGAGTTCTTTAAATGAGAGGTAAAGGGAACTGACCTTCCCATATTCAATTACATGGATGGACAACAAGAATGTGGCTTGGTCTGGAAAGTCAAAACAAATCAACCAAATGGATATGGTTATTTGTTGACATAGCACATATTGGAAAAAAGAAGGAAAAAAAAAACCACCTCGAGGCTGTTAGACAGTCTGGTGTGAGAAATGAAAAAGAAATGAACTGTCTTTTCTGACACAGGATTAAATAAGACAAAACTCCATTTTAAAAAATGTAAAGAAGTAGGTTTACATAAATCAAAATTCCTTCAGGGTCAGCACTTCTCAAGAGCAGAAGATATGCTCAAGGATGCACACTGCTCTCACAAGTTGTGCTTTGCACACTCAAGGTTGCACACTACTCTCACAAATTGTGCTTTGCACACTCAAGGTTGCACACTACTCTCACAAGTTGTGCTTTGCACACTCAAGGTTGCACACTGCTCTCACAAGTTGTGCTTTGCTTATCAGCTGTGATTCTTGTGGTGGTGGTGGTGGTGGTGGTGGTGGTGGCTTGGCTGATTGGGGTTTGGGGTTTTTCAAGATATAGTCTCTCTGTGTAACCCTGGCTGTGCTGGAACTCGCTCTGTAGACCAGGCTAGCCTCGAACTCAGGGATCCTCCTGCCTCTGCTGGCTGTTTTGAATTAGAATTAGCCATGTGAATAAGGCCAAACTCTGACCTCTCAGAGTGAGGCACAGGACCCCTTCGTAGCCCGGCTGTGTGGGCTTGCGTGCTTGATGTGACTTAGCAATGCACCCTTCTGCAGAAGTAGAACTTTGCACTTTGTCCAAATACTTTGGAATGTATGGTTGTTTTCTTAGGACCCCAGGCCCATTTCCAATTATGTGACACTGGCATCCAGGGAACCAAAGAATTGTTCTGAACCCTTCTTAGAACGTGAGATTTGGAGGCCTTGTCTGGAACCAGATCCTGATGATTTTCCATGTCATCTCCCAGAGGTCATGTCATAAGATCTAAATATGCCACCAAAGGAGGTGGGCTTGAGAGCCAGCTATTGGAGGTGCTTCTACAAGGGAAAGTAGTGAACCAAAACCAGCATCACAACCTTGGAGGAACTGCAAAATTTAGTGCCACCATCAAGGATTTGAAAGATACAGAGATGGTTGTTCCCATCACATCTCCCTCTAACTCTTCTCTCTGGCCTGTGCAGAAGATAGATGGATCCAGAGAATGACAGTTGACTATCAAAAACTTAATCTAGTAGTGATTCCAACTGAAGCTACTGTACTGTTGTGAGATATTTTACACTGTGTAAAAACATATTGCTGTGACTGTTGTAATAAAAAGCTGAATGGCCAACAGCTGGTCAGGAGGTATAGGTGGGACTTCTGGACAGTGCGAGAGAAGAAGAGATGAATCTAGGCACACATCAGACACCAAGACATGGAGGGAGTTGGACATAAAGAATGAAAGTAAGGTAAAAAGTCATGGGGCAAAACAGATTAATATAAATAGGTTAATAAATTATAAGAGCTAGTGGGATACACCTAAGCTAAGGCCAAGATTTCATAATTAATAAGTCTCTATGTCATTACTTGGGAGCTGGCTGGTGGGACAGAGAAAGACCCATTACACTGTACCAGATGGGTGTCCTGTCTTGAGCAGATGAATACATCTCCTGGTACATGGTATGCAGCTATTGATCTAGCAAATGCCTTTTCTTGGTACCTGTCCATTGGGACCACCAGAAGCAATTTGCTTTCAGTTGACAAGGCCAGTGGTATACCTTTACAGTTTTATCTAAGGTTATATTGACTCTCCAGCTCTGCGTCATAACTTGGTTAGAAGGGATTGTGATCACCTGTCTCTTCCACAAAATATCACACTGGTGCGCTATTCTGACGACATTATGCTGATTGGACCAAGAGAGCAGGAGGTACCAACCACTTCGAACTTGTTGGTAACATATATGTACCTCAGGATGGGAAACAAATCCAATCAAAATTCAAGGGCCTTCTAACTCAATGAGTTCAGTGGTGTAGGGCATGAGGAGACATTCCTTCTAACGTAAAGAATAAGTTACTGCACCTGGCCCCTCCCACCATCAAGAGAAAAGCAGAATGTCTAGTGGGACTATTAGGATTCTGGAGACAGCACATTCCTCACTTGGGTGTGTTACTCCAGCCCATATACAAAGCTGCTAGATTTGTGCAAAGCCTGGGATAGGAGGAGGTTCTTCAACAGGTTCAGGCTGCTGTGCAGGCGGCTCTGCCACTTGGACCATGTGATCCAGCAGATTTAATGGTACTTGACATGTCAATGGCAGAGAGGGGTGCTGTTTAGAGCCTTTAGCTGGCCTCTATAGGTGAGTCACACAGAAGGACCTGCGGACTTTGGAGCAAGGCTCTACCATTATCATCAGACAACTTTTCACCCTTTGAAAGACAGCTCTTGACCCGCTATTGGGCCTTGGTGGAGACTGTTGGACAATGGGCCAACAAGTCACCCTGTGGCCTGAGTTACCCATCGTGAGCTGGGTATTGTCTGACCCACCAAGCCATAAATCAGGACATGCACAGAAGCAATCCATTATCAAATGGAAGTGGTGTATACGTGATTGGGCCTGAGCAGGTTCTGAATGAACAAGCAAGTTACATGAAAAAAAAAAGTTGCCCAAATGCTTATGGTTTTTACCCCCATTACAATGCCATCTGCTGCCAGTCATGCACCTTTGGCCTCACGGGGTGTGCACTATGATTAATTGACTGAGGAAGAAAATAGTAGTGACTCTGGAACCACCCAGAAGTGGACAGCTGTAGCATTACAACCCCTTTCTGGGGCAACCTTGAAAGATGCTGGTGAAGAGAAATCTTCACAGTGGGCAGAACTTTGGGAAGTACATATGTTTGTCCATTTTGCTTAGAAGGAAAAATGGCCAGATATGTGATTGTTAACTGATTCATGGGCTGTAGCCAATGAATGACTGGATGGTCAAGGACTTAGAAGGAATGTAATTGGAAAATTAGTGAGAAAGACATTTGGAAAAGAAGCATGTGGATAGATCTCTTTGAATGGGCAAAAGATGTGTGAAGATATGTGTGTCCCATGTAATTGCCTATCAAAAGGTGACTTAAGCAGAGGAGGATTTCAATAATGAAGTAGATAGAATGACCTGTCTATGGACAGCCAGACGCCTCCTCTTTCCTTGGCCATCCCTGTTGCCCAATGGGCCCATTAACAAAGTAACCATGGTGGCGGAGATAAAGGTTACCCATAGGCTTGACAACATGAACTGCCACTCACCAAGGCTGATTTGGCTACTGCTGCTGCTGAGTTCCAGATCTGCCAGAAGCAGAAAACAACACTGAGCTCCTAATATGGTACTGTTCCCCAGCGTGGCCAGCCAGTGACCTGGTGTCAGGTTGACTACACTGGACCACTTCATGGAACGAGCAACACTTGGTCCTTACTGGAGCAGATACTTATTATGGTCATAGGTTTTCCATTTCAGCAAATAATGTTTCTGCCAACACCACCATCTGTAGCCTTACAGAATGCCTTATCTACTGTTGGGGTAGTCCACACAGCATTGCTTCTGACCAAGGAACTCACTTCACAGCCAGAGAAGTGTGACAGTGGTCCCACACTCAAGGAATCTGCTGATCTTACCGTGAATAACAAATGTGGATAAAGGCAAACTCAAATGAGTCACGGTAGCATAGGCCAGTACTGAACGGAGACCCGGGGCTGGAACTGGTTTGGTAGAGGATGCGGACTCCCAGGAACTGAAGCAGGAAGAGAGGGAAGGCCACTTCCAGCCCTATTAAAATCCTCACTGATGAGGCAAGGCGCAGAAGAGGTGAGCGCTCTTGAGGCCTCTGGGGCTCACCCTTGACCCTTGTGAGTGAGCTTGAGCAAGTCAAGAATCCATGAAAAGTGACACTTAATGACAAGCAGCAGAATAAAGATGCTGTTCTACCTTCACCCTCGAGTGCAATCCATGGCCAATCAATTCCAGTGGGGTGTTTTGAGGAACTTGATAAGCTAAATGTTTCAAATCAAGAGCTGTCAACTTTCTGGTCCAAATACAATCACTTGTCCTACTAGACATTACAACGAACTTCAAGTCATGGGGAAAAAGATGGTGTGTATTGGGCACAGCGCTGTATACCCAATACAGTGTGTTGTTTCAGCACTCGAGATGTAGGGGCAGGAGTTTAAATCCAGCCTGAGGAACACATCTTAGAACTGGTATGGGGGACAGTGTTCCATAGACACAAAGTAGAAAACACACCAAGAAAACAGAAGAATGTGTGGCGGTCAACACATGGTGAAGGTGGTAAAAACCCAGAGGAAATGGCATATTGGTTGGCAGAGGTGTGAGGGAATGCTGCCCAACACAGACGTAATGACGAGCCCCAGGTAAATGCAATTCCTACTTAAGAAAGACAAAACCTCGCCTGGAGGAGATCCAGGCACATAACTTACAGACTACGGACAGCACGGGTGTTTTTAAGCTAAACTTCAATACCTACAGCAATATGAGCAAACGCGGTGATGTGAAATGGAGGGCATGCATGGAGAAAGATCCCTGCAGAGAGAAAATCATTAGCAGCCAGAGACCAAATTAATGCCAGGGAGAAGCACTTCACACCTACAAGCCTAGTGCCAGTCAGCAGGCTGGGCCATGCTGGCAGGGATATGGGGACCGTGCCCACCTGTGCCAGTCGAGACTTGTCCAACAGCCTGGCCAGCTCAGCCTCGGTGAGCCTAGGCAATTCTGACCCCGTGCCGGGGAAATTCGCACAGCACCTGTGGTGACATAGGAAAGACTCACAGTGTACAATGGGGACTCTAGACTCTAGGGACCTGTGTCCACCACTATGAGGGGACAGGTGTGTGGTGATCTGAATGAAAATGGCCCCCATAGGCTCATAGGGAGATGTGGCCTTGTTGGAGGAAGTGTGTCACTGGCGGTGGGCTTTGAGGTTTCAGATGCTCAAGCCAGGCCCGGTGTCTCTCACTTCCTGCTGCCTGCCAGTCTGGATGCAGAACTCTCAGCTCCTTCCCCAGCTCCATGTCTGCCTGCATGCCGCCATGCTTCCTGCCATGATGATAATGGACTAAACCTCTGAACTGTAAGCCAGCCCAAATGAAATGCTTTCCTTAATCAGAGTTGCTGTGGTCACGGTGTCTTGCCACAGCAACAGAATGCTAGGACGGGAGTCATACATCCCTCCCCCCACCCCCAGGGGAAGCAGAAGTCGGAACTGGCAAGAGTCACAGGTTAGATGCCACATTAACTCAGACACATCTTAGACACAGCAGTTAACGAAAGAAAGATGTGTTTTTATTTTGCTTTCCCTTTAAAACAAGGTTTCCTGTACCCAGGCTGACCTGCTCTATCTTCCTTCCTGTTGCTGAGATGGAGTACCCTGGCAACAGCAGCATTCCACTAACATATCCAGGTTACAGTTCATCACTGCAGAAAAGTCAGGGCAGGAACTTGGGGCAGCTGGTCACAACCACAGTCCAGAGCAGGCAGAAGATGAGCACATGGGTGTTTATACTCACTCAGTCACCTTCTCTTTCTTAGTCCAGGACCCACACCCAGGAAGCAAGACTGCTCACTTTTAAGCTGATGTCTTCACACATAAATCACCAAAATTGAGGTAGTCCCACAGACACACCCACAGGTGAACCAGAGCAGGCAGAAGATGAACGCATGGGTGTTTACACTCATTCACCTTCTCTTTCTTACAGCCCAGGACCCACACCCAGGAAGCAGGACTGCTCACTTTTAAGCTGATGTCTTCACACATAAGTCACCAAAATCGAGGCAGTCCCACAGACACACCCACAGGTGAACATGATCTGGATAGCCCTTCATTGAGACTCTTCCCAAGTGATTACAGATTGCTACACGCTGACAAAACTAAAACACAAAACAAAACCACAGTTGCCAAGGGGAAGCTTGAACGCCTTACTCCCTTTTGCACCCACGTCCTGAGTGCTGGGATTACAGACATGAACCGTCACATCTGGTCTGTGCCGCCCAGGGATCAAATTCAGGCTTCTTATGTGCTAGGCAAATGCTGTGCCAACTGAGCTCCATCCTCAGCCCACAAAACAAGACTCAAGGCACAATTTTGTGTCTTTTTTTTTTTTTTTAATGATGACACTCATTTTGTAAGGACAAGTGACAGAAGACCCACATGAAGTGGTGGTTGGGAAATGGAAGTGGGTAGAAGCAGCAATACAGAGCAGGGTCAAGGTTCTCATTACTGTGGACCACCTGGGCATAGCCATGAGGCTCAGCAGGTTCCTTGGGCTGAAGAGCATTGTGAAAAGATTTCAACATGCTAAAGGGCCGCAGAGAGGCTGTGTGCACGGGCAGCATATAGATACCTCCTGCCCAGAGATAGCATTCAGAAGGTTTGGTAGTGGGTGCCATTGGGAAAGGAATTCAAGAATAAAACAAGAGAGATCGCATTAAGCAGCACTGAAAATCTGTCCACAGCCAAAAAGGGTAGCTGGCTCAGTCCTCTGAACTCGATGTCCACGTGGGATTGAGAGAAAAGGTGACAGGAGGAGAGAGATGGAGGAAGAAAGGGAGGAAGGGAGGGAGGGAAGGAGGGAGGGAGGGAGGGAGGGAGGGAGGGAGGGAGGGGAGGGGAAAATGAGAGAAGAGGAAAGAGGAAAGGCAGGAGGAAGGCAGCTGCTCACCCCTCAGCTGCTCACCCCCCAGCTGCTCACCCCCCAGCTGCTCACCCCCCAGCTGCTCACCCCCCAGCTGCAGCCACAGTCGGGAAACAGAGGTAGGTGAATGCTGGCTCTCTCCTTTCTTTTCAGTTGGGGACCCAAGACCTTGGGACGGTGCCACCTACCTCCAGGGTAGGTCTTCCCACCTCAGCCCAATAGAAACTCCCTCGTAGGCGTGGACAAAGGCTTGGTCTATAGGTGACCTAATATGAACTATTACACAGCTCGTAATGCTGTAGGAAAGAGGCAAGAGGAGAGGAGGGAAGGGGTGGGGGAGAGGGGAGAGAGAGGAAATGCAGAGGACAGAGGAGGGAAGGGGTGGAGAGGGGATGGATACAGAAAGCTGGAATGAGCCAGCCATGCTGAATACCGCATGAGGACTGATCACAGGACCGACACTGACTATGATGGCTGCTGTCTAGGAAGAGGCACGGTGGGCCGCACTCCTGGGCTGCAGGCCATGTGGATCATCCTTACAGCAGGATCGAGCCAGTTGTACCTATCTGAGAACTCCGGGCCCTACTGTCTCAGCATGTGGATGCGTGTGCAGCTGTGGACGCCGGGGCCTCACATAGACTAGGCGGGTGCTGTGCATGGAACTGCACTCCAGCCCATGCCGTGTTCTGTTACCACTTATGGAAGCTGGGAACGCGGCAGGCCCTCTATGGCCATCTGGTGAGAGTTCACAGATGCCAAGTGAACATGCGGTCACAGCAGATGGGGCTCAACCACCAGTTGCTTATTACGCGAGGTCAGTGCCACCTGCCACAGAGAGGGTTCCACGGCTGCGAAGGAACCCACAGTAACAATGACAGGTGTCATTCTTGTCCCACACACACACACACACACTCCTCCCCAGCCTGCTTTCTGTTTGCTTTCTCGGGGCCTAGGTGAAAGGACAAAGAGAGACCAAGACAGAGTAACAAACAAGCTGCTTGGCCCTGCGATTTGAAAATTACTTCCAGGGAGACTGGGAATGAAGAAAGGACAGTGGGGTCCTTCTGTCTCTCCCCTGGCCCTCCTGTGGTCTTGGGTCACTGCTCCCATTCATGCAGCCTTCCAACACAATGCTCTCTCTCATCCCTTTGGCCTTCCTCCCTCCCACACATTTAGCCCTGAGGTGTTACGAGCTGTGTGATGATAGTTCATATTGAGTGGTAACTGGGCAGGACCTAGAGCCACCTATAGACCAAGCCTTTGTCCACGCCTACGAGGGAGCTTCTATTGGGCTGAGGTGGGAAGACCTACCCTGGAGGTAGGTGGCACCGTCCCAAGGTCTCGGGTCCCCAACTGAAAAGAAAGGAGAGAGCCAGCATTCACCTACCTCTGTTTCCTGTGGCTGCAGGGTGAGCAGCTGGGGGGTGAGCATCTGCCTTCCTCTTGCCTCCATGACTTCCCCACCATGACAGGCTGTATCCTGCCTCAAACAAGCCCTTCCTGAAGTTGCCATTGTTGGGAATTTTGTCATAGCAGTGGGACAATAACTAATACAAGTTGCTACCCTTCCTTGTTTCCCATACTACACCAGCCTGGCTGCTTCCCAACTCCCTGCTTGGGCATTTCCACCTAGAACCTTCCTGAAACCCATTCAGGCTTTCCCAATTGAAGTACGCCAGACCACCAGGTGCCCGTATGTGCTGAGCTGATGTTGTTTCTCATCTGTTACACTTTGAAAACCATCCTCCACTGTGTATTTCACTGTGTTCTGAGTACTGCACCCAAACATCCCACATACATTCTCCAGTTGAATCCACAGAACTCTAGTAAGTAGATTTTGTTTTCAGGCTCAGTCATAGATGAGGACTCTGAGGCTCACAGCCAACAGCACACAGTCAATAAAGGCCATGCTTCTCTGTGGGAGTAGCATGATTCTCCAGTCACATTTCTATTGAGTGTAGGTTATCGCTTTGTGGACCATAAGTACCTTCTCACCCTGACTCAAGGAGTTCATGGTACTGGTCCCCATTGCCATCTCAGTAAGCACATCTGTACCAGATACTTGTAGTTCTCCAATTGATTGCCATATCTCTAAAGTTTAGGGACCATTTGCCTTAGATGGTATAAAGGAGTAAAAAAACTCAAGTCCCGGGCTAAAGAGATGGCTCAGTGGTTAAGAACCCTAGAGGATCCTCCCAAAGGACCTCGGTTTGGCTCCCAGCACCCACATGCCAGCTAACAACCACCTGTAACTCTAGTTTCTGGGGATCCGATGCCCTTGTCTGGCCTCAGCATGTATACACACATTTGGCACATAAACATTATGCCGGTAAACCATCCACACATGTATAATAATAAAGTCATAATAAGGGGGAACCTCCTGCCTACTTGGAACCTCTAAGTGTGACCTTACAGAGAAAGTCTTTGCAGATGTAACTGCAAACCTCAAGACAAGTCCTTACAGGAAAGGAGGGTGCCAAGAGACACAGAGGAGAAGGATGTGTAAGGAAGAGGCAGACCTGGGAGCCATGCTGCCAAAGCCTGGGCAAAGCTATACCTGGAATAGCAAGGAATTCTTCCAGAGGACCCAAATCTCAAGGAATATTTGGTGCTATTTGGCTTTTAATATACCAGCTGTTTCCTGCTATGAACTTCATATGCATTCTCATACTAACAATGTATTTGTCTGAAATACTTCTCAAGTGTCCTAGGCCAAAATGGCAGACAGAATAAGCTTTTCAGACCCGCTGCTGATCTGAATTAAGGTAAACACCCGTATGGAGACATGGTGGGTCCCTTAGGCCTAGGAGACAGGCAGAAATTTGGTGCATAGCTTTGTTTCTTGTGCAAATGAAGCTCAGACCCTCCTTTCTCTCACAGCCCAAGCGGCATTCCAGAGCAACTGACTCAGAACAAAAGGGCTTTTTGCATACCAGGTGCAGTGTAGCTATGAGGCAGGTTTCCCAGCTCCTAACAGAGTTACCCACCCTGCCAGTAAATAACAACATAGGAAAATAGAGGCAGTTTTTATTTTTAGAGACACACAGAGCTTGCAAGCTGGGTCTGGGAGAGGAACTGGAAGGAACCAAGGTGTAGATAAATGAAGATAAAGATGAAGATGGAGATGGAAAAGAACTTATGAGAGGACTGGAGGAGAAGGGACAGAGGAGAACTAGATTGGAGGACAAGAACCAGAAGGACGAGATGGAAGATGAGGAAGGGCCAGATGGGGAAGAGCTGGGTGGGTAAGAACGAGATGAGAAAGACCAAGATGGGGCAGAACTAAGACGAAGGAACTAAGATAGCACTTAGAGGGAACAGCAGAAAGATGTGGAGAGAATCAGGCAAGAAAGGAACTAAGAGAACAGAGTAGAAGCCATGGAGAGAGAACTGACTTAGAAAAATAAAGTGAATGACCTAAGAGTTTTGTGTATGTAGATTCATTTAATATCATCAAAGATTAGAATATCTGCTGGTTGTAGATTTCTTCCATGGGAGAGGGCTATGGAGCAGCTGGACCCCATACTCCTGGATTCTCTCTCTCTCTCTCTCTCTCTCTCTCTCTCTCTCTCTCTCTCTCTCTCTCTCTCTCTCTCTCTCTCTCTCTCTCTTTCTCTCTCATACACATACACACACTCTTTCTCTCTCACACACACACACTTTCTCTCTCACACACACACACTCTCTCTCTCTCACACACACACACACACACACACTCTCTCACACACACACACTCAGAGAGAGGGCAGGTTGTAGAAAAGGGTCTTGCTGTTTAAAATCACAGTTTCTGGTAATTTGTTTCCTTGGATACTAATGCAGCTGGATTAAGCCTCCTGGAGACCGAAGCCTGATTTGAACCCTCACAGACCACACTCTCTAACCCGATGCAAGCTTCCAGGCCTAAAGGGTAACTCAGGCTAAGGAAAACATATATTAGCTGATTAACCCACTCTTTGCTCTTGGGGACCGATGGCTGCCAAGCATGGCATGGCCATGACTGTAAGGATGATGTCCTTAATTACATCACCAGTCTGCAACGGCATCTCAGCCTTTCTGTGCTCTTTTCCGTATCGCCTCTCCATATTCTCCCTCCTCCACACGGCTCTCTCTCTCTCTCTCTCTCTCTCTCTCTCTCTCTCTCTCTCTCTCTCTCTCTCTCCTGATAAAGCTCTAGGAAGGTAACCATGGCTCGTGACTCTTCCGTCACCGATACATCCAGCACTCTCCTCCGTCGACATGGCCACCGTGCGAGCACCACCACTTAACCAACATTTGGTGCCGTGACTCAAATAGACCACCAAGCACCTCTGTGACCACTGGCTGCCGCTTGCCAGCTCCTCCCCCATCCAGCGAGACCATGAGACCATGAGACTGTGAGACCTTGAGCACGCACTCATCCCTCGCCTCCGCTGGACCCACACAGCTACCACTGCTGCTACCACCATGACTCTTCATGAGTCCGCTGTTCTCACGGCTGTAGTCTGAGCTATATTCTTTGTGATGGACACCCCGGGGGTTGTCCTCCAGCTGTGCTGACAACGGCAGACACATTTTCGTTCCTGATGAGGGGGTCAATGCTGTCTCAGGTCCACCATGGACCAACTCCAGCACAGCTGCAGCCCTCCCCATCCCTTGACAAAGAGGATGGAGAACTTGAGCTGATTCTTAGATCTCTCGTCACTCCTTGGGGATGCCCAAGATTGGAGTCTGACCCCGGTTTGTTATTTTAATTTTTTATTTTTCTCTCGGCTACAGCCATGGACAAAGGGGCGGATACATTTACCACTTACCTTGGCGGACAGGGGCAGGTACTGGTAAATCTGGCTGCATAATAGCTTCACAGAAACTTCTGCCAGCAAATGGGCAAATAAAAGAGTTACTCTATCCCCAAGCTTTCTGCTAAAGCTCTAAACCCTTCTCCCTCCCCATGTCTGCCTCTGCCACGTGCAACCTTTTCTGTCTGACTTCCACCAGCAGTGGGCGGGCTCAAATGGGCGGGCTTGGGCGGCTTCTACGACTCTCGCCTAACTCACCTTAACCCCACCCACTCATTCTCAAACTGCCTTGGGAGACACAGACGGATCTGGAAGCAGCTAAGATCCATATAAATAAGTTTACAGTAGTCAGAATGGCTCTTAAGCCAAAAATCAGCCTATAGCCTCAGACAAGTCTTCCAAAAGGATTGGTTTATAGTCTGCCTACTGCCTATCTTCCTAAAGCTGTCCTTAAGCCAACAATCATCAGGGGGAAAAAATTCAGGACACAGAGTAAAATCCATTTCTTGTTCCCCAGACCTCCCTGACTAAAACTTAAGCATGTGGAGAGCAAGGCTCCTGACCCCACAGGCAAAAGAGTCACCTGTGGCATTTAAAGTGTGCCAGGAGGCCGGGCGGTGGTGGCGCACGCCTTTAATTCCAGCACTCGGGAGGCAGAGCCAGGCGGATCTCTGTGAGTTCGAGGCCAGCCTGGGCTACCAAGTGAGTCCCAGGAAAGGCGCAAAGCTACACAGAGAAACACTGTCTCGAAAAACCAAAAAATAAATAAAAAATAAAAAAAATAAAGTGTGCCAGGAAAGAGATAAAAGCCCAAAAACAAAATTGCCAAGTGCTGGCACTTGCTGACTCCCAAAAGCTGTTGGGTCCCTGATTTAAGTGGGGAAAATGGCCACGGGCTAGCAAATGCTCTGCTAGGCCATCAACAGCCTTGTTAAAAGTGCCCCCTAGAAAGACAACCAGTCAACTGACTGCCCCCAGGCACCAAGACACATGGGTACATCAAGCTAAGACCTCCAGCAGACCTAGGCTTGGCTACAGACATGGCAGGGAACCCAGAACGCAGCAAGGAAGCAATCCATTTCTTTCCTTCTGGACACCAGAGCCACTGACTTGGTCCTGGGAGTTTGGGGATGTCACCTCTCCTTTCTCTATCGTCGGTTACAGAGGACAGCCTTACCCACCTCACCAGATTTAATTACATTTTCAGAGTTACTTAATGGAAAAAGATTTCCAGCTAAGAGCTCACTGTCTCATTCCAGATCTACTGCCTGTGTTTCTCATGTGCACACAGACAGGGCCCTGATCTTTGCCTTGTCCCTAATTCCAAAAAAATGAATTCTCATACACCACAAGCTTTTCTCTTCCCAGTCCCCTGTTCTAACTCACTGTTCAGCTAATGGTACAGGAACACCACAAAGCCGGAGTCCAGAGATCATCAAGTAAAAAAAAAAACGGTAACAGCTAAAAGGTATTTACACCCCCAGACCCAAAAGCATCTGGGCACTACAAAAAAGACTTTAATGTAAACATCTATTACTGTGAAATGCTTTTAACAACTGATCACCTGTCTCCTGGATGCCAAACTAGTAAAGGAAACAGGTACTTTAAAATAATCTGTCTCTGCATTTAAAGAAATGCTCAACATCCTTAATCATCAGAGAAATGCAAATCAAAATGACTCTGAGATACCACCTTACACCTGTTAGAATGGCTAAGATCAAAAACACCAATGACAACCAATGTTGGAGAGGATGTGGAGCAAAGGGAACACTCCTCCACTGTTGGTGGGAATGTAAACTTGTACAACCACTATGGAAATCAGTATGGCGGCTTCTCAGAAAATTAGGAATCAAACTACCTCAAGACCCAGCCATCCCACTCTTGGGCATATACCCAAAGAATGCTGATACATACCATAAAGATACATGCTCAGCTATGTTCATAGCAGCACTATTTGTAATAGCCAGAACCTGGAAACAACCTAGATGCCCATCAACGGAAGAATGGATGAAAAAAATGTGGTACATATACACAATGGAGTACTACTCAGCAGAGAAAAACAATGAAAGCATGAAATTTGCAGGCAAATGGATGGAACTAGAAAATATCATCCTGAGTGAGGTAACCCAAACCCAGAAAGACAGTTATGGTATGTACTCACTCATTGGTGGATTCTAGATATAAAATGAACAATCAGACCACAACCCATAGAACCATAGAGGCTATATATATATAGCATGGAGGTCCGTAGGACGACTGTGGCATATAATAAATTTCAGTTTTACTCAATTATTGAAAAAAAATAGCCAAATGAATGGAAACACATGAACTATGAACCAAAGACTGAGGGGCTCCCAGCTGGATCAGGCCCTCTGAATAGGTGAGACAGTTGATTGGCTTGATCAGTTTGGGAGGCATTTAGGCAGTGGGACCAAGTCCTGTGCTCATTCCATGAGTTGGCTGTTTGAAACCAGGAACTTATGCAGGGACACTTGGCTCAGTCTGGGAGGAAGGGACTGGACCTCCCTGGACTGAGTCTACCAAGTCGATCACAGTCCTCGGGGGAGGACTTGTCCTGGAGGAGATGGGAATGGAGGGTGGGCTGGGGGTAAGGGGAGGGCGTGGGAGGGGGGAGAATAGGGGAACCCATGGCTGATATGTAGAACTGAATGGTATTGTAAAATAAAAAATATATATCACAAAAAAAAAAAAAAAAAAAAAGAAAAAAAAAATCTGTCTCTGATAAAGCTTAACGTGTTTCAAAATCCATCTGGATAGGCCGGGTCTACCAACATACAATAATAATGATTCTTTTCTCTCTAAGCTTTTTTCTATGTCACCAGCATCTTGTCAGACAGAAGGTTCCCAGCCACAGCCAAGAGGGCTACATGCTCCACAACAACGGATGGCAGACAGCATCCCACAACGCCTGTCTACCTCGGAAAACTCCCCTTCTCCATTCCCCCAAGAGCCAACCGACATCCAATGGTCAGCTGGAAGCAGCTTTTGAGAGAAACGACGTCCCTATTCCCATCTGTCTGCTTTTTTTTTTTTTTATAATAAGCGAAAGTCTGGGCTGTAAGGATTATGTCCTTAATTACGTCACCAGCCTGTGACGGCGTCCCAGCCTGAAAGGGGGGCGTGCTCTCTCTGTGCTCTCTTTTCCTTATTGCCTCTCCTTCCATATTCTCCCTCCTCCGCACCTCTCTCTCTCTCTCTCTCTCTCTCTCTCTCTCTCTCTCTCTCTCTCTCTCCCAATAAAGCTCTAGAAAGGTAACCATGGCTCATGACTCTTCCCATCACTGATACATCCAGCACTCTCCTCCGTCGGCATGGCCGCGAGGTTGGAGGCCAGCCACGAGCACCACCGCTTAACCAACAATGACCACTCTCCAGTAAGAGCGGCTGTGAGTACCTGCTTGAAGGTCTTGAAAGCTCAGGCCTGTTGATGGGCTCTCATCAGAGGAGGGAGTAGACAGGATCACTAGACCCTTACCAGAGATCCCCCCACCCCCGCTCTGTCCCTCCTGTCCCCTCCCACGTTTGTACAACCCTGCCCCAGGTGGTCTCGGGAGTTGACAGCGTAAACAGAGGTTACCTGAAGGAGAGATTCAGTCTTTGCAGTTTCGTGAGGTTATCTTCCATGCTGGGGCTGGGACGTTTGCCATGATGCAGCTGTTTGGGGAGGTCACCCACCCATTTGTAAGTAACTCCTCATCCGCTCTCCTGTAAGTAAAACCAATGAACTCATTGGTTCACTGAGGTAGACTTGGACTTCCATCTGTCATTGGTATTCTACCTAGGATGCACAGATGTTTATCCACACACAGCAAGTATTCAGCATTGGAGTCCATCCGCTCACTCGTCCCTATGCCCCAGAGCTGTCCTAAGGGCTAAGAGGAGAAGGAAAGGCAGGCAGAAACTGTCCCTCTTCAGCTGTCTTAGTGATTGCCACCTGGAGAGACTGGCTGCCAACATTCAGTATCCAGATCCAGGAGCACTTGCCCTGTAGCTGACCAGATCAAGGGCCACTCAACATGTCAGACACCTGTTTAGGAGCTGATGCCATAGAGGCATTCAGCAGCTCAGCATTCAGGGGAAGCTCTAGGGAGCAGCATTCAGAATGGCAGGGCGTAAGTATTTTAGGTTTTCTGAAATGTTATAGGGGCATAAAGTAAGGGCAGAGGCATTGTTCTTTAATGGTTCAATTGTTACCACCAACCAAGGTTTGCCCCAGGAAAGGATGCCCTGCAGATTAAAGACAAACTATAAAGGAAATGGTGATTTAATTTTAAAATCCTTTGTAACTTCTGTAAGAGGGAAAACAAAACATATTAATCAAAGTCAGAGCCATGCATGTTGGCTCAAGCCTGTAATCCCAGTATGTGGGAGGCTAACGCAGGAGGATTGTCATGAGTTGGAGGCCAGCCTGAGCTAGAGAGTCAAACCTTGTCTCAAAAACAGTGGGGGGGGGAGCTCTCTTGGGGTGTCCTGTGTCCCACTTTCTTTTCTGTTGCTGTGGTAAAACACTCTGACCTAAAGCATCTTGGGGAGAGGTTTGCTCTGCGTACTTTGACTCTCCAGTGACAACCCATCCTTGAGAGAAGTCAGGCAGGAGTTCAAGGCAGGAAGCATGGAGGAATGCTGCTTGCTGGCTCACTTACTGATTGGTTCATGCTTAGCTAGCTTTCTTCTAGAACCCAGGACCACCTGCCTACAGCCAGTACTGCCCACAGTGGTCTAGGTCTCCTGTGTCAATTAATAATCAAGACCACCACCCCACACAGACAGGCACACAGGCCAATCTGATCTAGGAAATTTCTCAATCAAGGCTTTCCTCTCAGATGACTCTAGGCTGAGCCAAGTTGATAAAGCTAAATAGGACAGACAGAGAACATAACAATAAGGGATGATTAAAATTGTTTGAATATTCAGGCAATGGTAGATAAGAGTTTTGCTTTGTTTTGTTTTCACTATTCAAAGAACATTTCAGGCTCAAGGACCCAGCCACTAACCGAGGAAGAAATTACAGTTGTAAAAGGCAGCTCACAGCTGGCTAAGTGCTACTGCTCAAGAACCAGGGCCCCCAGACCCACATAAGAGCCTGGCATGGCAGCAGGCTAGGGCAGAGGCAGACAACCCCAGGGGTTCACTGACCAGCCAGGCTAGCTGAAACCATGAGCTCCAGGCTTAGTGAGAGACCCTGCTTCAAAAAGGAGAGATGGCTCAGTAGTTGGGAGCCCTGACTGCTCTTCCAGAGGACCCAGATCCAATTCCCAGTACCCACGCTAACAACTGTAACTCCACAGTCAGGCAAAACACCAATGCAAATAAAATAAAAATAAATGAATTATTAAAAACAAAAGAAAAAAACAAGACATACATTGGGGAAAAAGAAAGAAGGTGGGGATGATTCTTCAGTTAATACTGAAGAAGACATTTTGGCAACAGCCTCTGGCTTCCACACACGCATGTGCGTGCACACACACACAGGTTACACACAGGTGCATGCATACGTTCATGTGAGAGACCAGCTCCCACATTTATTTCCCCCAAGGACTCTTGAAGAATGAGGAATTAGAGACTTAGATAGAAATACAGAGGGGAAAGAAACAGAGAGAAAACATAGGATAGCCTCGGGTATGCCTGGATCCTTATCCATTAGCCCAGAACATTATTCAAAAAGGCTTTTGATAACAATGCCATGGGGAGGTGCAAAAGACCTCCCCCTTGTTAGATACAGCCAAGTGTAGACCCTTCCAAACACGTGGTACCCAGGCCCGTGGTCCAATCATCCTCTTATGCAGTCCTGCTGGGTAAAGCCACTAGGAAACCTAGGTAGACTCCAACACATGCATACATATGTGGCATGCACACACCCCAACCACAAAGAAGAGCAGCCAAACAGTTAAACACATATTTCTAATCTGATTCATAAGTAAAGCCACCAAGGTAAAATTTTAAATATGAGTTATTTTCAATGTTCGCAAAAATTTTAAGTATAGATTCAGAAACAGGCCCTTGTTCATATGGTTTAGGGACAGGATCTGGGGGAGATTTGTCTACATGTATTTAAAATGTACAGATTGACCCTGTTCAAACTGTTGAGATCCTGTTTAAGAATGTACCTGATGGGACTGGAGAGATGGCTCAGCACTTAAGAGCATTGGTTGCTCTTGCAGAGGACATGGGTTCAATTCCCAGCAACCACATGGTGGCTCAAAACCATCTGTAATGAGATCTGGTGCCCTCTTCTGGCATCCAAGCATACATGCAGGCAGAACACTGTATACATAATAAATAAATCTTTAAAAAAAAAATTACCTGATGGAGAACCCAGGTGTGTTCCTACAGCTCTGCAATCCCAGCACTTGGAAGGAAAAGACAAAAGCCTCAGCAGCGGTCTGTAGAAATGCTCAGTGGTAGAAGGATCTCAATGGCTGCTCCTCCAGAAGACTGAGGTTTGATTCCTAGCACCCACATAATGACTCACACTAGTCTGTAGCTCCAGCACCCGGGAATCCAAAGCCCTCTTCTGACATCCATGGGTACATGGTACACATACATGTGTTTATGTAAAATACCCACACACATAAAAATAAATAAACTTTACAGTGTGTAATCTTTTCTAAAAAATAAAATATCAAGCCAGGCAGTAGAGGCTCACACCTTTAATCTTAGTGCTCAGGAGACAGAGGCAGGTGGATCTCTGAGTTGAAGGCCAGCCAGCTGCTCTACAGAATGAGTTTCAGGACAGACAGGGCTACACAGAGAAACCCTGTCTCAAAAACAAAACAAAAAAAAAACATATGTTCAAGGTCAGATTAAATACATAGTTTATTCGGAGCAAACTAAATACTATAAAGAAAATAGCAAGTTTATGAAGCTATGCCTTATTGAGAAGCAATCGCTTTCCTTAGCTACCGAGGGTCAGCAATGACTGCATACTCACCTCGGACTCACCCCTCACCAATCTGCTCACTAGTTGCTCTAACTTTATCTTCACTTCACCAAATAGTATGTTAATGGCCACAAGATGTCCCTGGGGCCTGAAGACCTCCAGAGAGAGGTCTGAGTAAGTCTCTGTCCTTCAAAGAACTCCTATGCCCCTCTTCTAATAATGCACTTGGCAGCCTGGGACCCTTAACTCCATGTACCGCACCCAGTCCTGTCCCAACAATACTACTAGCAACCTGTGAGCAACCTACAACCTCCACCTGCACTCAGCTGTGTGTGTACCTGCTTCATTTCTAATCAAACACACCCTGAAATAGACTCCTACCTCCCATCCACCAGAACCACAGAAAATGGGCCAATGTGGCCTAGAATGTTTTGGGGTATTCTCTGGGTGAACTGTTAGGGGAGTTCCCTCTTTACGGTCTTATGCCTATGCAAAAGTTGATGCACATAAGATTAAAGTCAGAGGTATCTTGAGAAGGGAGCAAAGGCTCACATAATCCAAGCCTGTCAATCAAAACTGAACCACCTGTGCCATGCACGTGGCAACCAAACCCCTTCTCTGATGCCCATGAAAGAAAGCCTCAAGCAATAATCATAAAACACATTTCTTCCTGACCTGTATTACCACTTTGCTTTGAATTAGGCATTCTTGCTACTTCACAGTCTTGAATCCTCTTTGGAAACGTCCAGACCCCCCCACCGCTGACCAGCGGTGACAATCCTGTGTCCATAAGCAGAGACCTGTGTCACTGCTGTGTGGGTGATCCAATTCTCACTTCCTAAGACCACTGTCATTTCCATTTTAAAAACAGAGAGTGGACTCCTTCCTCCAAAACATGGTTGAACACATGCAGAATAAGCGAACCAAGAGAATGAACACCAGGTAAACAATAAATAACATAACAAGTAGATGTAAGGGCGTCAAAGAGAGCCGCGCCCTAACTACAGGACCTCTGCTCTTAGTACCGTCACCTCTGTTGTAACTACTGTCACGGAGCAAAACAAACCGGAGTTCAGGCACATTCCACATCACTGAATTTCTCAAATCATGCTCTCCTCTTTTTCTGAGAAAATGCTCCGTCTCAGGCTGAACCGGGGATGTGCTCTGTCCTGAGTCTGGAACGTGTGAGTGGTTTTCAGAGGACATTCAACACCCTTGGTGACGCAGCTGCCGAGGACGGCCTCGGAACCCACTTTTAAGGAGGCTTTATGTCTGTGAGAAGCAGACCGCGAAGCAGCCAGTGAGACTACTCCTGGTCCTCGGGTTGTTTTAAGGCACGCTCTGAGAAGAGGCTGGGTTTGTGACGCTTTGGAGACCCTCTACAGAGCTGAGGTGCTGTGTGCACCTCAGTGAGAGAGAGTTTGTGACTGCTGAGAAGATGCCCGAGTCACTCGGGAACATGCTCTTGCTGGCTAGCATTTTCACTTACCTGTTCATAAAACAAGGAAGGGTGGGAAGGAAGCTACGACTTACATTCTTCCCTCCGGAGTCATCAGCCCAAAGGCTTGTCCCGAGCACCATCACAAACAGGAGCCTTCCTGTGCCCACTGGAACAGAAAACCCTTTGTTGTGGGAATTAACCCCCCCAGCCAGAGAGCCTTGAGTTCTGGGAGCTACTTTGTGGATGGCAGTGGTGTTACCATGGTTACCAGGCTTGCCCTTCACAGTGGGTCCCTAAACCTTGACACGAAATCTTCAGGAAAATAAATAAAATAAGATTCAAATTGAACTGCAGGCTACTAAATTAGCTTCTGTGACACGAGTTGTTGGCGTCACATACACAACGATGATTTGTCAGAGGGAAGATATATGAAAGGGAGCCTGGGGGGATGCTCAGGGTGTAAACTGCTGGCCACATAAGCATGAGGACTGGAGTTCGGATCCCCAGCACCGGGGTAAATACCAGTCAGGTGTGGTGGGTAGCTCACCTATAAACACAACACTCAGAAGGTAGAGACTAGATCCATGGGGGCAAACTGGGTAGCCAGGTTAGCCAAATTGGTAAACTCTGGGTTCAAGTGAGAGATTCTGCCTCAATATATAAGGTGGAGAGCAAGCAAGGAAAACATCCAACATCAACCTCCAGCCTTCACATGCACACATATGCAGGCATCTCTAAACACATGTGTACCCAGACACAAGCAAGCAACCACACATACACACACACATGCATATACACACATGCATACACACCCATACATACACAATATATGAAAATAGGACTTTGCAAAGCCATCTGTAATTGCTCACCATATGAGCTTTCGATTGAGCCCCACCATTCACTGGGTGCTTCCCGGTTTGAGATCTTGTCTAAGACAAGTCTGCTTTTTTGTTTGTTGTCACACACTTCCTGTTGGGTTCATTCTTTGACCCTGCAGAGTAATCCACCCTAGTTCCAGCACTTGTGAGTGCTGTGTCTGTGGCTTGGTCACCTTCACACTGACATCAGCATCGTATCTGCTTCACGTCTCTCCCAGGGAATCACATGAAAAGTAGCTTCAGTAAAATTAAAATGCTGGGGAGACCGTTCAGTGAATAAAGGGCTAGCTGTGCAAGCTTCAGGACCTGAGTTCAAATCCTTAGAACCTACATAAAGCCGAGTGTAGTAACAAACATCTGTAACCCAGTGCTCCTAAGGCAAGATGGCATGCAGAAGCAGAAGAATCCTATAAGCTGGTGGAGCAGCCAGCCTGGGGGACAGAATGGTGAACAACAAAAACAGACATGCATGCAGGCAAAATACTCATACAAATAAAATAAAGAAATGAAAAGAAAAAAGAGACCCTCCCTTTCCTCAAACACTGGAGGTTGCCCTCTACCCCACAGCACACACACACAATAAAAAATTTTTAATTACTGATACAATCAGGTAAGAATTAATAGTGGCCAATCAAATACTTCATATTTAATAGCCATAAATTCTTTTTGAAATCAGAACTTCTTAAGAAGAAGCACAGTGTGCTGTATGGAGCCTTACAATGGGTGGTTGCAGTCAATTGTCAACTCGACTGGGTTGGAGTCACCTAGAAGAGAGACCTCTGGACATGTTTGTGAGGATGCTTCCTGGGAGGTTTAACTGAAGAGGAAAGACGGCGCATTTCAATGATCTGGGGTCTGGGACTGACTAGAAATATGAAGAGAAAGCAAGTCCCAGCATAAAAACACAGCTCTCGCCTCAAAGAAGGTAAGGGAGAGTTTATTCTGAAGCCAAATATGAGTGGCCATAGCCCAGGAACACAGATTCAGGTCACCTCAAATGCCACGTTTCAACGTGGTCACTATTTGAAGAAGTTTTTTTGTAGTAACAGAACAAAGAAAGTCATAAATCAAGGCACAGATCTCTGGTCCCCAGCTCACCAAAGGGCTTAGAGCGCCATTCAGTAGCATCAAAGGCCTGTGGTAGCAATCACAGCAAAGTGAGCAAACTGCTGTTCAGGCCTTAGACGCTACGGAAAAAGCAGTCTAGGAGCCCTTTGGTGGGTTGGGAACCGGAGAGCTGTTCCTTCCTTCCACAGGAATTACCTAGTGGTCACAAAGATGTTAGGTGAGTACAGAGGGAGATGCACCAAGATGGTTTATCTCTGGACTTGCATCTGGTTCTGGCTCTGGCTGAAAAGTTTAGTTTCCTACAGAAAGTTTTGTTTGTCTTGTTGGAAAACTTTTGTCTAATTCTCGAGAAAGTTGTGCTTAATTGTTTTCTTTGAAAGTTTTGTCTCTGTGTTTTCTGGTGGGTTTGTAAGTTTTGTTGCAACCAGGGAACTGAGACAAATGGGTCAAATATTTTTGCTGTTTCTGTGTGCCAGCCACCAGTGACCACATGGCTGCATTTATGGCTGGAGTTCAGAATTCATCTCTGAGCTCTCTGGTTACTGGATTCAGTTTAGCAGGAGTTTGAATGTGTTTTTGGTATGGGTGACGTTTAAGTTGTTTTATGCCGTTCTTTATTGAAAAGCTGGCTGTAAAATTGGATTACGGCTCTTCCTTCGCTAGACCCAGGCATGCTTATTTAAAAGTTTCCTCTCTGTCTCTCTGTCAGTCTGAGCCCCTGACACAGTGACAGGGAGAAGGAAACAAAGCAGAGTCGCCAAAAAAATAGACTTGGTTTATGTGAACTTTCTGTACCTTGAGATTTATAAGTTTGTTTTGTTGGTTATGGTTAAAAATCTGTAAAATCTGAAAAAAAAAATTTAAAACTAATAACAAAGAATGTTGGTAATTAAGAATCTATGCACAGATAATTTTAAAGGAACCGTGTGGCATGATTCCATTTTGGATTGCCACGATCTTTCGGCAGCCACATGGCTTGTTGCCATCTTTGTTAGGGTTGGAGAAGATGGATGTCATGTGACTTCACCATCACTGGGCAGCCACATGTCTGGCAGCCATCTCTGCCAGGGTTCTGCAGCCAAGTCGTTAGGAAGGAAGCCAGGAAAGACTACAGGACAGGTGATGTATGTGCTGATCCCTCTACATGGGAACAGCTCTGAGACTGGATGAGACATGATAAAGCTTGTTGGCTACAGAGTCTTCATAACAGTTTGGTTATCTAGTTCAAATAGACTTATAAAGTTGACAGATGTCTTTTACCTGCTCAAACATAAAACAAGTCATCTTTAGCTGACTTGTGCACACCATACATTCCATACTTGTTTTAATACAGGTACGTATGTTACCTTTAAAAGTTTGTATGTTTTCAGAACAAAAAGACCAGAGACAAATAAAGACAAGTAGCCCAAATGGTCCAGCCTCTCAAAATGCCTCAGTTAACAGTTTCCTCAAAAAGCTACATCCGGAACAACTTCAAAGCTGCCAGCCAAGATGGTCCAGGCTCACAGACGATCCTAGCCAAGACTTCAGATAAGCTCTCCACTTCCCCATCACACAGAGACTAAACCAAAAATAATAATACTGCTAGCTCTCCAAGGACTTGATCATTATCCCAATTTTCTAAGGGTCCCCTGGAGATGCCATCACTCTCAGACAACAGGAAGCAGTCTAGAAAAAATGATGCCCACATTCCCAAGAGGTGTGATGGATGGTTTCTGGTCATTTGGTAAATGTTTGTCATTGTTTGGGGATGTTGGTTGTAAGCTATTATTGGTCACAGTCAGGAAGGAAACTAAACAAAGGAGGTTAGATCCAGGGATCTTTTTCCAAAAAAGGGGGAGGAACATAGGAAAGGGTAATTGAATCTTTTTTTTTTTTTTTTTTTTGAGGCAGGGTTTTTCTGTGTAGCTTTGAAACCTGTCCTGGAACTCACTCTGTAGACCAGGCTGGCCTTGCACCCACAGAGATTCCCCCTGCCTCTGCCTCTTGAGTGCTAGATTAAAGGTGTGCACCACCACTGCCTGGCAAATCTACTTTTAAAATAAAAATGATAGGATAAAAAAATAAATAATTGAGGGCTGGAGAGATGGCTCAGAGGTTAAGAGCACTGACTGCTCTTTCAGAGATCCTGAGTTCAATTCCCAGCAATCACATGGTGGCTCACAACCATCTATAATGAGATCTGGTGCCCTCTTCTGGTATACAGACATACATACAAACAGAACACTGTATACATAATAAATAAATAAATCTTAAAAAATAAAATAAATTATTGAATCTAGTTTTAAACTAAAAAAAAACTACTAGTCTTAAGTACCTCACATTGATATGGATTTGTGTATATTGACACAAACTTAAGGTTATTTTTCATTATACTGTATATATGTTTCTACTCTTGTTTAAGGTATTGTATCTATGCAACTCTGGTAATTAAGAAATACAAGTTAATAGTTAGTCATATATAATAATCAAACTTGTAGTCATGTTAATTATGTTTTCAAGGTTAAGCCTAGGTTTGTTTAGCTCAGATATCCTTAATAGATAATGGTCCTCAAACTCATCAGAGATATGATGAATATGGCATTTAAAATGTTTAATGGGAAAAGCTTACTCTGACATACAGAGACTCACAGATCCTAGCAGTGACTCCAGGGTCTCCAAAGAAGATGACAGGGCACCACAATGACTCCACCTGGATTATGGTAACACTAACCACTGGACAAAAATGCTTCAATGCCGAAGCTGCCACCAGAACCAAGCCCAAAATGTGGACAAGCAGGACACTGGTGAATTGATTGCCCCACTTTGCCTAGAAAAAGTAAGATCAGTCTGCCCCATGCTCCTCCTCCACAGGAAAAACTCTCACTTTCTGGACCTGGCAGCTGAAGACTGGTGATGTCCTGGTACCTCTGCCCCCAACACCATGGAGACCACAGGAGTCTGGGATGGCTATCTAAGTAATAAACTAGTCTCTGTCATTTTAATTAATACATAGGCCATTTGGATTATACTTCATACTATAGTTTATCCTTCTCAGATCTCTGTTAGTATTGATGGCTAGACTAACTAAAGCTTTGTCAGTTTAGCAGCAGCAGGCAACCAGGTTCTTCCCCAAGGCTGCAGCCACGTTGCTAGCTCATTTCATATGTGAAAATTAGACCCTGCTTTTTCTAGAGCTATTAGGTCTTCTATAGAGAAAAAGGTAAACAGGTTTGTCTTGCTAACAGGCTTTCTACTAAAAGATAAACAGATTTCAGATATAATTTTCCACTAAAGGAACATGATTTAAAATGACTGTTCTCAGTAATAATTGCTTATGTCTCTGGGAAATGATTAGATAGAAGAAAAAGAGTTGAAGTCTATGCAATTTTTAGGGTCTAAGAATGTTTTGGGGGGGGCTGGAGAGATAGCTCAGTGGTTAAGAGTACTGGCTGTTCTTCCAGAGGTCCTGAGTTCAATTCCCAGGAACCACATGGCGGCTCACAACCATCTGAATGAGATCTGGCGCCCTCTTCTGGCATACATGCATACTAAATAAAGGAATGAAGGAATGAATCTTTTAAAAAAAAAAGAATGTTTTAAGATATATAAAGGTCTGAGGATGTGAAAGCTTAGGTAAGTTTTGAGGGTCTCAGAAAAAAATTAAAATATAATTGAAAATTATAAAAATATAAATAATGATTTATGATATATGAAAATGGGAAATGTTTCAGATTTCTTTCCCTTCTATCTCTTGTTATGCTAAGATTTCAAAAGTTCAGAGTTTAAACACTGATCAATGGAGTTCTGACTACTTACTGTTTAGTCACAAGCTCAAGATTTTAGGTTTCTTTTGGTTGTCTTCTAACTATAGACTTAAAGGTGCTTCTCACTGGGCTGAAGACATCTCTGTCCAATCTATATCTGGCTCTCTCAACAGAGGAAAAAAATGTTTGTGCTTTCCAACCCAAATCTATAGCTTGTTCTAGGACTCAAAGTCTACTTCAGCTATTTTACAGATACCTGTTACCTGATTTTTCTTTTTTACAATATGGACTTCAATACAGATTGGTAATGCTAATATATCTAAAACTTTTGTGTCTTTTTGTAAACGTCAGAGAATCTAGGGAGTCATAAGACTTGGATCAACTTCTCACAGGTCAAAAGGACTCCAGATAAGTACAGCCTAAGTTTACCAACCTGTATATTCCTGAGGATGTTATTTCTCTCTCTGTTGGTCTTGGGACTCCTCTCCTTCCCCAATTACTAGGACTGTGGGCCTGAAAGTTCCAAATGTAAGATTTTCCTTTAAGTTCCTAAATCTTAACTTCTGTCCCTAGTCTATATCTTTCTCAGCAGATCTCCACTTGACTGACAGGCACAGCCAAGCATCAGCTGCTGACTATAACCTGCTCCAAGTGACTGCAAGCCCTGGACTTGATGTGGAACAGTCCAGCCAATGTGAATGTTCCCTGTCTCTTCAACTTGGTCAACAAACCAGATGCTTCTGATGAATGCCCCATTGACTGAATTCCTTCCCAGCCTTTGACTAGCATTCCAGCCTTCCTGGGCCCTGACAACAACATCCTATTTTTTCAGCAGGAAGTAGTTACAGAAGAGAGTATGTCACCGCATGTTCCCCAACAGACTGGAATGTTAGATCAAAAGGAAACTCCCTGGCATAGGAGACAAAATAGCTACCTAAAGTGCTTATTGGTATCCCAGGAAAGGTACCTGTTAAAACCAAATAAACGCAGATAAATCAACAAGTAGATTCATTAGCTAAAATAGTTCTATAATATGATAGGGCACTCAACCTGCCTGGAAGAAAATGGCTGACCTTGCACTTTTGAGGGCTTGGTATTCACTGTGAACTAAGACTTGATAACCCCTCCACTTGTACTTTAATCTACAACAGTCTATCCTTTTCACTTTACTCAAAAGGCACACAGTGGCAGAGCCTGCCCCCACTTACATACCCAGCAACACTTCACTTGCAAAATTAGTACTTTTAATGGGTACCACAGTACCACAGAAGGTCACACTTGCACCTGATCTTCAAAAGAAAGCCAGGAGGGTTCTACCATGCAAGCTGTCGAGCAAAGACATGAATGAGGCTGGGAAGAAAAAGCTGCAGCAGAGACAGTCCAGGAATCACTCCATAAAGCCCCTAAGACATTCCTGTTCAGCTGGAACCTCCAGCTCACTCCTGCTTGATCTGGAGAGCTCCATTCCTCTCTCTCCAAACCCCACCCTCTCAGAGAATCTCCAACAAAGCAAGGGCACCAGAAGGCCCAGTGCCACATTCTTCACAGCTGCGGCAGCTCCTCCCCTCAAGTTGCCAGTAGCCCAAGACCCCGGCTAAAGCGGTCAGTTTTTGACCATACTTGAGCACGTCATCACCCATAACCTATAGGGTATATAAGCTCCCTGCTTTAGTTTGGCCACATGACTTCCCTGGCCCCAATCTCTGGAACTGGAGATTCAACCAGGAGTTGCTTTGCTCAAATAAACCTGTTCTCTTGCTTTTTCAATTCAGATTGACCGGGCTTACTGCATCACCGAAGAAACCTATTATTGCATTACAGAAAACCTATTAGTTCCTGCTTCAAAAATGGGGCTTTTGAGATGTCTAATCTGTTTCCTTCGAGCTCCAGACCTGAATAAACCCGTCTCCTCAACCTATTAGGTGGAGAAACAAGCCATTTCTGAACATTATCTACCTCGGAATCCTAGAACACTGTCAAAAGATGAGAGCCTGATCCCTGGGGAGATACAAACAGCTTCTACCCCCTACTCAGAAGGTCCCAGTGACAAACCAGAGCACAGTTCCACCCCAGGGAGCCAACAAATTCATCCAGCTGACTTATGGAGCTTGAGTGAAGGGTCCCTGGAAGTAGAATGGGAGGCCCTCAGGGACTAAGAGTTAGACAGAACCCTAAAAGGAGACAGATCAGGAGAGCAACCAAAGACAGGTCTCAGCTTCCTCCTCACCCTCTTGACTTGAGACAAAAGCTTGAAACAAAGACCTGATGGGCTTTACAACCAATCAGGACATGTTTGCCCCAAAGTTGTGGGCCTATCAACCTTCCTGTCTTTGTTCAAACTGACCAACCCTAAATTAAGGAAAGAAAATCTCAAAGGCCCTTAAAACTCTCAGCCCACTGAAGAGGCCAGGCTTAGGGTCCCGAGTCTACTCTGCAGAGGGTGTGTGTGTGTGTGTGTGTGTGTGTGTGTGTGTGTGTGTGTGTGTCTGTGTCTGTGTCTGTGTCTGTGTCTGTGTCTGTGTCTGTGTCTGTGTGTATGTCTTTCTGTGTCTGTCTGTGTCTGTATATGTATCTGTGGGTGTCTGTGTGTGTCTCTCTGTCTGTGTGTGTGTCTGTGTGTGTCTGTGTTTGTGTGTGTGTGTGTGTGTGTCTGTGTGTGTGTTTCCTCACCCCCAGTTAAAGCATTTCATTACTGGCTGATTCTGTCTGCTGAATCTGAGATTTTTCCCCTGCTACTGCCTGATGTGTTCAAAATTTCCTGCCTTTTAATTCTTTAATTGTCACAGAAAAGGAACCTGATCAGGACCCTTGGAAGGTAACAACCACAGCATGGATGATGGCTTCCTCAAGTCACCGTAGGTGGAAGTCTTCTCCAATCCTCTGTACTAAGTACCTCCCCACACTCGGGACACCTTGCTCAGTTGGGGCAGAGTTGCACCAATTGTCTGGGAGAAGAGAAGTGTGTAATGACTGCCCCCAATGCCTCCTTCTACAGGGAATGCCAACAGCCAACAACACAGCTGTGATGACCTTTTCTGGGTAGGCCCTGTGGATCCCGTGAAGTTTTGACTGTTTTACTCAGAGAAACACATTCTACAACCTGAGCTTGAGCGCAGAGAACTGTGTGCATGATTTATGCAGACACAGAAGTCAATACAAACTGTGAGAAGACAGCTCCTTCAAGCCAGGGGAATCTGGTGTCCTTTCCCAGGCCTTTGCTAGCTGTGAAAACTTAGGTGAACCAGATTTCTGACTCGGTTTCTTCATCGAAAAACTGTAGCCGATCTGGCAGATATCAAGATATTCCAAAGAGACGTGTATCCCTCATTTGGCCATCAAGCTACTGAGACAACTATCCTGAAGGAACTGGAACTTCTCCAGGAATCTTGGGCTTGGGGGAGGAAAGAGCTGAAGCCTGGGGCCAGTCAGAGGAGGAATCTGGACCTTAAGAAGAAATTTCACCCAGTTCTGACAACTTGTGGAAACCACCCTGCAGGAGAGACTGGAGACAGGAGAGCCACACCTAGACCAGCTCTGCTCATGCACTCACCTCTGTTGAAACTTAAACTTCATGACAGTGAAATGGTTCAAGGAGGTCACTGAGGCAGGGTGTGTGGGTAAGAAGTTCATTAGAGTAGTCATAAATGCCATGAGCAGACAGCCAGACAACAATTAGACAGGGACTCTGAGGAGCTCAGGATCATACAGCTGAGTCAGGAACCTTCCTTAAGGACCTCACTGGAGCTGGCAGCCAGGCCAGCTCTGGTTCCTCAGCAGGGGTCAGGGCTGGGAGGCTCCATCAATAGCTCTTTGATGTCTCAGGTCCAACAAGCTCCCTAGGGAAATCAATAAATTTAGGCACCTAGAGAATCTCTTAGGAAGTTTTAGATTCACAGGCTGCTAGGGAGAGAGGGAGGCAGCTGCAGCCATGGCCTGTGCATCTGTCTGGTCTGCATCCTAACACCTCAAGTGAGTTCCCTTTCTCTGCTTTTCACTATCATTTCTCTTACTTTTATTTCTTAGATTTAATTCTTTTTACTGTATGCATGTGTTTTGTCTACATGTATGTCTGTGCACCAGACATGTCTATGTGTGCCCAGTGCCTGTAGAGGCCAGAGAAGGGTGCCAAACTCCCTGGGAGTGGAGTTAAACCATTGTGAGCACCATGTGGGTGCTGAGAATTGAATCTGGGTCATCTGAAAGAACAGCCAGTGCTCTTAACTGGTGTGGCAGGGTCCTGTGCTGTTGTTCCCTTTGGGGGAAAGGACCAAGTAGGCACAGAGTCAACGACACAGACTCTGGGAGGATGTTGAAACAACAAGCTCAGTTTATTCAGAAAGAGGCAATCCTTATATACCCTCCACCCCACCTTTAGGGAAGTTCTGATGAATATGCATCTGCTGGTGTGACATGGCTGCCTCTCATTGGTCCGAGTCATCTCCAGATCATGTCTCAACTGGTGTTGCTAAGGCCCTTAAGCAGACCCAGAATGGCTCTCAGAAAGTATCTTATTACTGGTTTAGGCTAGGTGGCCCTCAGACCTGTTAGAGATGAGTCATCCCACATATCCACCCCTTTTTATTATTTTATGGGACATGCTCAGTGGGAGCTAGGGTGCATTGACCAAACCTTGTTGACCCCACCTCAGGAGAACTCAGCATGATGGAGTGTGCCTGGCTTAGGTTGGCTTGCCAAACAAGCTCTCACCTACTGTGGGATGTTCTGTATGTTGAATGTGTTGCTCTGATTGGTTAATAAATAAAACACTGATTGGCCAGTAGCCAGGCAGGAAGTATAGGCAGGACAAAGGAAGAAGAGAATTCTGGAAAGTGGAAGGCTGAGAAGAGAGACGCTGCCAGCCACTGTGATGAGAAGCAACATGTTGAGATATCAGTAAGCCATGAGCTACATGGCAACTTATAAATTAATAGAAATGGATTAATTTAAGATATAAGAACAGTTAGCAAGAAGCCTGCCACGGCCATACAGTTTGTAAGCAATATAAGTCTCTGTGTTTACTTGGTTGGGTCTGAGTGGCTGTGGGACTGGCGGGTGACAGAGATTTGTCCTGACTGTGGGCCAGGCAGGAAAACTCTAGCTACACTTACCCATCTTTGACTACCAGCCCTTGAAGAGCATCAATTCTGGAGAGCTGTCCAGGTGGTGGGCTTTAGGCAGAAGTGGCCTTCTGTATGTCAGTGAGCCATGCATGCATTACCTCTCCAGGAGGAATTTGTTCTAGGTGTCTGAGAGGCAATAAAACCTGGAGGGTCACCTTTGTGTCCACCTTCTGTTGATGAACCTGTTGTAGAAGAACAGAAGAACCTGTTGGTGAACAGGAGAAGGATTAGTCAAAAATTCAGTCTCAAGGACATGGATGGGACCCTAGTCATATTTATATAAAAATTTGCCAATCAAAGTCTTTCTTGTAATGCATTAGTGCCCTTGTAGGGGGTGAGGCAATTGCTTGACATCTAAGGTTGCATGCCAGTAATGACATGACCTTTACTAATGTCACAGTAGCAGAGCAAGTCATACATTACCCCTCTGAAGCTTCTTCCTTGGCCAGTGTCTCTTGGTCTGTTGCTAGATGCACATCTCTGGAGGGTATCCATATCCAGGTGGTAGTATTCTTGGGGGAAATGCAAGCATACCCTCACTCCCGGGTTAATAGAAGAGCAGGAGTTTGCCATTGAAGGATGATGGGATCCCTCCAATGCACTAAGGGCAATGATGTCTCCCAAGGCAGGTAAGCCCAATGTTTGTAAGCAGGGATTAATCTCTTGTCATCAAAGCTGAGAAAATTAATGCGAAAAAGAACTTCTGCCAGGGCCAGGTTGAGATCTGTCTTGGCTTCTGAGGAAATTATGTTTTTCAAGAGCTCTTTAAGGGTTCTATTAGTTCTCTCTACAATGGCCTGTCCCTGTGGATTATATGGAATTCCTGTGGTATGGGACATTTTCCATGAATTCACAAAATCATTAAATTGCTGTGATACATAAGCAGGGCCATTGTCAGTCTTAACGACCCAAGGAACTCCCATGACTAGCATTGCTGACGTGAGTGCCTTAGTAACACTAGCAACCTTCTCTCCAAAAGTCCGAGCAGGTATCTACTGTTACATGTACATATCTTAAACTGCCAAAGGGCATATAATGGGTAACGTCCATTTGCCATATAGTGTTGGGCAATAAGCCATGGGGTTTTACCCCTGCTCTTTGGAGGGCCCCTAAAGAGGCAAGTGGTGCACAAGTAGCCAGTGGCCCTACATAGGTGTTTGTATTGAGAAACTGGCAATTTTGGGAGCAATTTGTGCAGGCTCTGTGGTGATAAATGAAATTGCTTGTGTAGTGTTCTAGCTTGTTCTAACAAATCTACAACCACTGGTAAGATGATTGTATCGGTTATCTCATTCCCCTTGGCCCGGATTCCTGGTAGTTTGGAATTTGACCAAATATGTGATAAATACCAGGGTTTATTTCCTTGATTCAATACATCTTGTATTAAGAGCGTTGTATTTGCAATTGGATTTAGAGCATCTTTAACTCTTGAGAATGCCAACACTCTTATTGCCTATACAATATACCGACTATCAGAAAAGATGTTAACAGGCTCACTTTGACTCCACTAAGATTTTAAAAAGTGCCAATAATTCTCCCAGCTGTGCAAAGCCAGGATTGGAATAGTGTATGTTTTGTCTTCTTCTCCCTTTCCCTGAATCAATATTCCACATTTATACTTGTTGGCATCTGAGAAGGCTATGGCCACATGAGGAATGGGCTGAGACAATGGTACTGAGTGGAAGGATATCTCTATTGGGAGTGTCAGAAGCTCTGCTAGTATTTCACTTTTTGGCAAATGATTGCCAATTGTTCAGTAAACCCAGAAACCATCTCTTGAAAGGAAATGGAATCTGCCCAGAGAGTATGTGTGCTTTTTAAGGAAAATGGGAAAATTAACTTATCAGGTTCTCTTCTATAAGTCCTTTGAGCTAGCATGCATGCCTTTAGTCCCATTTTAAATGTCTGATCAAATCTAGAGGTAACTTTATGTAAATCTGAGTGTGCCTGGTGAATCCACATTAATGGACCAGCCTGTCAGAGTGCTCCCAGGAATCCTCCAGGTGTTCACAGGATTATAGCTAACAAGGGTGACTCAGACTTATGACACTGCAGGCTGGCAGTGGATAGTATAGTAAGAGCCTTTTTTAGAACATTTTTTTGCTTCAGTGGTGAGCTTGACATTCTGTAAGGGACATGTAGGGCCATCTAAAAGTGTGAACAGTTCCCTCATTTCCCGTTCTGGAATAGGTAGCAAGGGTTTCCACTTCTGAGACCTGTTGGAAATAAGCATATTGTCCAATTTGGACTAACTCCAACAACACCCCCTGAGGAGTTGTGGGTATAGGCAGCCTTTGACCCTCTCATCCCCTAAGCCTCAGGCCTACATCAGGCCATAGAAGGGATGCCAGAGATGTACAAGATCAGACCCTCCTCATCTGTCTTCCTCGGTTGCCCACAGAAGTTACAGGATCATTGCTACCACTGCCCCCTCTCCCTCCCTCCTCACACCAGTTCCTTTGTATGTTGTGGATGTTGGTTTGATGTCAGTTCAAGGCCCACCTCAGTTTCCATGGTGTTCCCTTCCTAGCTCCCAGCTAACAACTAGGGACAAAGACCTCAGAAGCTAAAAGGTTCTAATCACCCCCTGTACCCACTGGCAACTTTTCCCACCAGCATAGTTGACCATCCACCGGCGTACCCAAGACAGGACCTGGGTCACTCTAGCCTAGCCTGAGAGCATCCAAAGCAGAGGCACTGTGACCTAGGAGACATTTTCCTGCCAGAGCCCAGTGGCTTAGCCACCATATCAGTTTCTTCTGCGTGGTCCTGGAAAGTCCAGAGGATACCGAGGGAGGGCAGAGCACTGAGCGAGAGAGAGGAACTCTTGTTTCATAGTCAGATCTGCTGTTGACTTGTTGTGTGGCCTTCTGTAAGAACCTACACTTTCTGGGTCTGGCTTTCCTCCTTTGTGAGCTGAGGCCATAGTGTTGATCACTTCTGAGAATGCCACATTTAGAACATGAGATGAGCCATGATACCTGGTAGACAGAGCAGGCAAGGATAGCAATGAAGGTTTCTGGAACTGGATAGCAGATGAGATCGGGTGAGGCAAGGGTTAGGGTCACAGCTAGTTCAAAGGGTCAGGGTCAAGGACGAGGTTCAAGGCAGACCAGATACATATATGCATTAGCTCCCATTGGATCCTTCACCCTTGCTTTTCTGAGAGTGTCTCAGCTAGTGGCTTCCTGGTTCCTGTCTGTGAGTCTTTACCACCTAGCCCAGGAGTATGGAAGAATGTCAGTGCTGAGAAAGGCCACCCATCATAAGCTCTTGCTTGGGGAACATAGGGAAGAGCAGAAAGAGGGCAATGCACTTGTCCAGGACCACACAGCACAACATGTCAAGTCTAGGGCTTCTGAATTCCTCCTCAGTGCTCTTCCCTGTGTACCATACTGCCTGTCCTTGAGGGTCTTTGAGGCCAGCTTATACCTGTGCAGGGAGGCATTTGAGAAAGAACAATGCTTTCCAACAGGGTACTGGAACATCTTTATGGGACATCCAGCCTCAGGAGGCAAGGGAAAGAGCCAGGACAAATAGATGACTGAGGATACAGTACCTTCCTGGTCCTCTCCCAAGTACTGGAGCAGTAGCAAGCTGGCTGAATCAGTGGGCACTGGTGCCCCCTCTCATCTCACCAGCTTCTGTCCCTGTCTGTGCTCCTCATGGCCATTCAGCCTGAGACTTGATGTAGGAGTGGGAGGTTCCAGCCCATGCCAGGTAAGCATGTCCAAGACTTGTATTTGGCCTGCAGATCTCTGTTTCCATTTTGAGAGCAACTACACAGCTCAGCACCTCCATCCTCATCCCCCTGAAGATAGTTGCAGTGGATTCATCCAGACCTGCAGAGATCCTGGTTGCCCAGTAACAGCCAATGACATCAGCCCCAGTGCTGGGTCAAGTGTCTGTCGTTGAAGTTGTTGCTGGGTGACAGCTGGATTCAGAACTTAGACCTCAGGGACCCTGAGCCTCCTCAGGCTTTTGCTATTGTTCTAGAAGGTTGCTTTAGAGGAGGCCTCAGAGGACAGAGTCTTAGGAAGGATGTGGCAGAAACTGCAGGGTCATTTGAGCCCACCAGACACATCATCCTGGTCCTTTCTGCCTTGTCACAGTGGTAATGAGAAATGACACCTCAGCCGTATTCCTGTGCCAGGTCACCCTGGTTAAGCTCCAACCACCTCCCACCCCCCAGGAGAAAGAAATGGAGACACTGGGTCATGTCTCTGAGTGTGGATTACTAGGGAAAGGGCTGGCTCTCTATTTCGGAAGTTCCTACCTGTTGTATTGTGCTATGAATATTCCCTGAGCACGTGGACCCCTGTGTGGATGCCTCTGCTGCTCCCAACAAGACGTCTGTGACCCCGAGCTGCCCCTGGGTCTGATGAAGATGGAGCTGGGCTTGTTAGGCAGCCTTAGACACTGCAACTTCAGAGTGCTCTATCTGCACCATCTGGCTGTCCTCACAGCACATCGATGAGGTAGGACTGTTCTTAGCCTGTGATGCAGGAGAGAAGGATGGGGCTCTGAGAGGGCAAAGTAACTTACCCGGTATGAACTGGCCAACTGGTAACAGTGCAATCTCTATTTGCAGGCAGGCTACACGCCCAAAGGATGGTGCCACTTCCTTCAGAGTGCAGAAGGAGCAGAGATGGGGTGTGGCTCAGAGCCAGGGAAGGGTCTCTCACCCATGCCTGAGCCTCAGCCTCTGCCTGGGCTGCAGTTTTCAGGGCTAGAAAGGAGTGTCTCTGGAGTGGAGGCAGGAAGGGGGGGCAGAAGTGGCTCCTCCTCAGCCTCTTGTTCTCAGAGCTTGTGCCAGGTGCTCTGAGCTGATCTCTGCCAACTTCCCCATCTCTGAGGCATGACGTGGCCTCTCCATTGTCCCAAGGCATCATCTTGCTACAATTACACATCAACGGGGACCACAGACAGGAGCATGAGAATCTGTGGGAGCGAACTCAACCCTTGGCTTACAAATGGGGAAGCTGAAGCCTGGCCAGGGAACTCACATGACCCTTGAGAACCTCCTGACTGTGCTTCATCTTCTCCGTTTCCCCCAAAACTGGGTCCCACGTACCTGTAAGTCCCAGCGCCTTTGGCCTGGGGAAACCGAGCAAGTATCTCCTCCCAGACAAGGGCCTCCTCTCTCACCCCTTAACTTCAGCTGCCTGCCACCCCAGATCCCACCTCCCACCCTGTCCGCTGCCCTTGCTGGGTAGGGAACTGGCTCCTTCCCAGACTTAGCAGCCAGCAGCAGCGAGCATGTGAAATCATCATCATGGGACACTGTGAAATGAGTGCCCACCACTGCCCTGCCTCCTCACTTTGCTCTATTTTGTATATAAATGACATGAGATTGTGTGTGTGTGTGTGTGTGTGTGTGATCTGTGTCATGGTTTTGTTACCATTTTTGTTTTTGTAAATTTGACCTTCCCATCACAGGCACCCACACCTCCAGAATGCCCCCTGCCCTGGATGGATGTCTCCTCGGTCACCTGGGTAGGGACCATATCTCAAATCAGTTGGCCCAGCCTAGGGGGGTTGAGGCAGTTCCACCCCCTGGCAATGTACTGGCTTGTTCTCTCCCCTCACACACTCTGTCCTCCCACCAGTCACATCAGACCCAGGTTGGCTCTCAGAAAGTATCTTATTACTGGTTTGGGCTGGCTGGCCGTCAGACCTGTTAGAGATGAGTCATCCCACACACTGGCTGAGCCATGTCTCCAGACCTTCCATTGCCCCTCATCAGCTATGAGGGTAGTGGCCTAAATCTAGCTTGTTAGAGTTGTCAGGGCCCCTAGACAAATATTTTGGCAAGGACCCACAGAGAAAAGCTGATCTGCTACAAAGTCAACCAAAGATACCCCAAGATTTAGACACATCTCACCTTGAGTTACCCCAAAACAGAAATTGTTCTGTTAAAAATTGCCACACAGGGACAACTGTCCAGCAGTAGCTGGCAACTAAGCATTAAATGTGTTCTGGGTGCCGCTTCTGCAGGATACACCCAGGTACAACTGGACTGGGAGAGGTTGGGGGGCTGGTGAGATGGCTCAGTGGTTAAGAGCATTGGCTGCTCTTCCAGAGGACCAAGAACTGATTCCCAGTACCTATATAGTGGCACATAACTGTCTGTAACTTCAGTCTCAGGGGATCTGACTCCTTCTTCTATCTTCTCTGGGCACCAGGCACCAATGTGGTTGGTGCACAGTCATACATGAAAGCAAAACACCCATAGACATTTAAAGAAAAAAATATTTGAGAATTCATATGGGAACCAGTTCCAATAAGGGGTGAACAGTAGCAAAAAAAAAAAAAAGGCGGTGGTGGCGCACACCTTTAATCCCAGCACTCAGGAGGCAGAGGCAGGCGGATCTCTGTGAGTTCGAGGCCATCCTGGGCTACCAAGTGAGTCCCAGGAAAGGTGCAAAGCTACACAGAGAAACCCTGTCTTGAAAAACCAAAAAAAAAAAAAAACAATGCATGATACGTGTGTATGAAAATGCCATCATGAAGCTCATTATTTTATGATATATGTGTGTGTCTACATAGAATACATTCATATGCACACATATATTCATTTTAGACCTGCACAACATCTTGCACAAAACAAATTATCTTAGATAAAAGCATTGTAAATGATGTGCTCCACAAGTTGGTGTGGAGGTTTTTACTTTTGTCTGCTTTCTTCCTCCTGGTTGATGGACACCACGGATTCATCCCGCCGTGCCCTGCCGGGAACCAGCAGGCAGCAGGCCCTCGGGCTGCGACACTGGACCAAGAAGCTTGTCTTTTGTCGCCACCTACTGGCCGTTCTCTATTATTTACAGCTTGGCCCGCATCCCGTGTTGGCAGGGGTTTAATGATTGGAGGATTCTGAGAAAATGTTCACAAAGATTCCCCAAGATGCTTTGCAGACAGAACATCTCATTCTCTTCCTGTTCTCACATTAATCTGGAACACAAGGACAGACTCTCCTTAGTGTGTGAGGTAGATTCTTGAACCGAAGGATCGGGGGACATCTCTCCAGGTGGACAAAACGATGGGCAGAGGGTGAAAGAGGCTGAAAAAAATGAACTCAAGCTTCTGTATCGTTGATTTTCTAATTACAAATCTTACTTGAACACTCAGGCCTTCTTTAGACTAATCAAACTCTTTAATCTTCTAGTCACATCGGATTACCATAAAATTAGTCAATTTCTTGAGAGGGGTCTGGAGGTTTTTGTTTTAATGTGGAATTTTGAGTTACTGGGGGTACACAAGTGCACATGGAGGCAAGAGGTCGTCCTGAGCCACTGTTCCTCAGGACATGACCCCTTGCTGGGAGGAGGGTTCACTCCTGCCTCCACTCCCGCGTAGGAATCTGTAACAAAAGTCAGCCCTCGGCACCAGCAAGAAGTACAGGGAGTTGTTGCTTTTTAAAATGCTACTGGCATATAATTCAGTGCAATGAGGTAAAAAGAAGAAGAAGAGGAATTAACTTTAATCGACTGAGTTTCCACTTCACCGGTCTTTTCCTTACTTTTAGCAAAGGGAGAAATGTTTTTAAAGGAAGCTACTTCAGTGATTTGGGAAAGAATAACTTAACTTCTCTTCAAAATGTCTCTTTGTTACTAAGGAAACAAGAAAAGATCTCTTTTCCAGAGTTTCTGGGCGCCCCATGACTGCTGTAACCACACAATGCATTGCTCAACAGCACAGGGAACTAGGGATACTGACACAGGGATTGTGACAGGAAGGGACGGCATAGGAAAGACAGGGCACCCCACCCCACCCCCAGACAGAGGCAGTGAGCATTGCACAGGATGGGAGAAGAAGGGAGAAGCCACCGAATGTCACGGGGAAGAAAAATGTCTCTGATAAAGTAACAGGGACAGGTAAGCAGAGGGATGCTGTCCAACCTACCCAGGGCACAGTCAGACAACTGCTATCCAACCTACACCCCTACCCCCACCCCCACACCTCCCACCCCACCACAACCGACCCCAGAACACAGCCAGATGACTGCAGTGGCTGTTGCTGACCCTCAGAGGTAACGTACAGGCTGCGAGGCTGCAGACATCTTGTCCCAGCCGCATCCCTGCATGTGGATGGGGCAGTGTTACAGTCAGTCAGCCTCCACAGACGGGGTACGTGGCACTCTGTGTAACTCAAGATGTGACACAAGACAGTCAGTGCCATTTGAAAACCTGAGTCAATAGTCCAACAAAAACAAACTACCTCAGAGTACACAGGACTTAGTCTGAACAGACAGAGCAAGTTCAAGTCCACAAAGAGGCAAAGACATGAGGGAAAAAATAAAAAGACATGAGGCAAAGAGGGAAAAGAAAAAGAAAAAGACCAGATAGATTCTTGCTATCAACCTTTATTTATGATTGCTCTCTGGGGAGTGTTTTGTTTTGAAAGCCAAGCCTAAAACAAGCAGTACACAGAAAAATACTCCTGTTGCGTCACAGTAAGATCCCGCTCACAGAGTATTAATGGAAGGTCTACTTGTGTGTAGCAAAAGAAACAAAATTAAAGCAAAGACCAAGAACTGTAGGCACAGTATGTGTGCACTCTTCACATTCAGCTTCACGTCGACACAGTGAAGTGGTGCCCAAATACAGCTAACTGCATCGGAGGGCACAAGTCCTCGGTGAACCCAGGTGTGCTGAGGCTTCGAGCCAAAGATTTCGTCAAGTTAGTGGAGAGAGTTGAAATGTGGCCTTGTGGCTCGGCTGTTCTAAAAGAAAGGAAATATCGGAGAAGGCTGTTAAAGACAGGAGTTTACTGCAGTCTTTGATATTCAACGAACAATCCGGGAAGGCATGACCACAGTTTACCATTTCTGGTCCCAGAGCAGAGAAGAGAAAATAAGTTTCTTTTATGAAAACCAAGTCAGAGCTGATGTATCGCAAACACCGGAATCGAGGCAGGCCCTCTGATTAGCTTCCCCGCTATTTGTTCATGGAAAGCCGAGAGGTTACATCTACAACCGAGTCCCTAAGAGGGAATTTCAACAGTGCAAGGTTACATTAGGAGGCAGTGTTAAGTGGCAAGCACTGGGAAGTAGCATGTGTTTATTTATTTATTCATTTATTTAATGTTTATGTGTGTGTGAGTGTGTGCGTGTTTGTCGTGTCCATATGAGGGTGCCCATGGATTCCAGAAGAGGGCATCAAATCCCTTGGAGCTGGAGTTGCAGGCAGTGTAGGTGCTGGGAGCCAAACTCGGGACCTCTGCAAGAGCAGCAAACGCTCTTACCACACTGAGCCATCTCTCCAGCCTCAGGAGGTAGAATTCAGAATCTGAACACTATGCTGGGCATCGTGGCACATGCCTTTAATCACGGCCTTTAGGAGGCAGAAGCGGAAGGATCTCTGTGAGTTCATGAGTTCTAGGCCAGCCTGGTATAAATAGGGAGGTTCAAGCCAGCAAGTGTGACAGAGAGAGACCAAAAACAAACATCAACAAAACAGAATGCGAACAGTGCACACTATTGCTCCTCAGCCCCAAGCACCAGTTTGGATTCCGACTCTAAACTGGACAGGAGACTGTCTTCACAGTTCTGCTCACTGCCATGTTCACCAGCAGATCATGTTTTCAAACTGAGTGAGGATGAACTCCCTAGGCACTGAGACAGGTTTGCCTCTGGAAGCTGAGTGGTTCCCAGAGACTGATGCTGCCACCAACCGGGGCACACCTGAAGTCACTGGATCAGAGGGAGCCAAGGGTGCAGCAGCAGATGCTGCCTGGTTCACACCTTGACACACCTGAAGTCACTGGATCAGTGGGAGCCAAGGGTGCAGCAGCAGATGCTGCCTGGTTCACACCTTGACACACCTGGAGTCACTGCATCAGTGAGAGCCAAGGGTGCAGCAGCAGATGCTGCCTGGTTCACGCCCTCACTCCAGGTACTTCACAGACGAGGATGGGCTGAGTTTCAAGCTAGCACCCTCGGAGGAACAGACAAAATGCTCCGCCACAGCCCCACGCTGTTCTTTCATTTTTATTTTAACCTTGGAGTTTGACCTGGACACCATCCAGACACTAAGGCTTCTCTCTCCACTGTGCCGTTTCACATTCAGTATTTTTGTGATCATCGTATTAAAACTGCATAGTTTTTAAGGAACTCTGCAAGTAGTGTATCAGTGGATTTGCACGGTACCCGGGAGGCTGTGGCTCTGTAACATTTGCTTTGCTGCTGGTTCGATAATAAATACCATCACTTTTGCATTTTTCCCCAGTTCTTCAGATGAAATTTCATAAAACTGCCCATTTTCTCTTTCTTAAATTCCTTAGCAGTGGAATCGTTACCAAAGAACAGACAGCTGACCTTAAAGAAGAGGTCTGTGTGTCAACATAAGAGAAAGTGGTGTGGAAACATCAAGGCGTGGCCCACATCCACTTTGTAATAAAAACAGAACATCATACTTTTACCATCTAATAACAAACCATGACAAACATTCCTACCAGCTCCAAGAAAACATATTAACCATCTTTCTTTCTTTTTTTTCTCTGTGTAGCCCTGGCTGTCCTGGAACTCACTCTGTAGACCAGGCCGGCCTCAAACTCACAGAGATCCACCTGTCTCTGCCTCCCAAGTGCTGGGATCTTTAATCCCAGTGGGCCACCACCACCTGGCCATATTAACTGTCTTGATATCAGCTTCTTGTCCATGAAAATGTTGAAGAAGAATGTCTACACTGTACACAGAGGGGGGGGATGTAGCAAAAGATGCACTGTTCTCACCAACAAGTGTTTTCACTAAGCTCATTAAACCAGTGGTTGAAGATGGCAGACCCTACCTCTCTGCTCTCTCTCCCTCTTCTGTACATAGCATCCCTTGGGGCTCTGAGGAATTCTTTTTCCATCTCTACATGAAACCTCCGTGCACCTTCTCTAGTTGGGCACCAAGTCTTATCACAGACCTTTGCTGATGGCCTACTGTGTGTCCAAGTACGTATCCCTCATTACATCCTTGTCAGCGGCTCTCACAGCTATATCCCAAAGTCTGACTCATGGGTTTTTTTGGTTTTTTTTTTAGTACAGGTGTGATATAGACAGGAAGGTGTGGTGATATTTTGTCATACTCTAATAAAATTTGCCTGAATATCAAAGGACAGAGCCAGCCACTAGATTAAATATAGAGGCCAGACAGTGGTGATCTGTCTGGATATCTCTGAGTTCAAGGCCACACTGGACTACATGAGATTGACTCAGTCTAGGAGAGAAAGAGAGCCAGGCAGTGGTGGCACACACCTTATCTGTCTGGATCTCTCTGAGTTCAAGGCTACACTGGGCTACATGAGATTGATCCAGTCTAGGAGAGAAAGAGAGCCAGGCAGTGGTGGCACACACCTTTAACCCCAGTATTTGGGAAGCACACATGCCATTAATCTCAGCACTAGGAAGGTTGAGTTAGGAAGTGAAATGGCTGGGCAGAGAAAGGCAGGAGACGGGAACTAGAGACCTTTTGGCTGAGGACTCAGAGGCATTCACTCAGTCAGAGGATTCCGTGGAGTAGACAGGTGAGAAGTGGCTGTGGCTTGTTTGTCTCTCTGATCTTTCAGCATTCTCCCCGATATCTGGCTCTGGGTTTTTATTATAAGACCATAGGATTCATGTAACAGGAAGGAGACTAGAACACTTTTTAGGTTTTTTTTGTTTGGTTGGTTTTTTTGTTTTTGTTTTAAAGTTGTGACAGAAAAACTGTGTTGAAGCTCCCCAAAGATCCACTGCCGGAGACGCCGTCCCCAGGACAACAGGAGTAGCAGCCTGGCTTTTGCAAATGCGCTGTCCTTGTGTCTTGTGAAACCAGTTGCTTTCACAGCACAAAGTGATCTGTAGGGTTTCCACTTAGCCTATGATATCTAAGGATCCCGCCATGTCTTTAATATCCCTATTACTCTATACCGTGATTATCCTATTACAACCACACGGTACCTACCCACCTGTAGAGAATTACATAGTTACTGTCTTATCACTAACAGACGTTTAAAACCACAAGGAAGCAAAACCTTACCAAATGTCTCATTGTCCGCAGTACGTCCACACGAGTGTTTGGTTCATATCGATAAGCGAGAACAGACTATCCAGCACTTAAGATGACATGTAGCACAGCAGTAATTGTCTTTCAGGAAACAATAGCTAGCTCCATGACTTTCAGACTAGGTTTGCTGCCAGCATCAGTGATGAAGAGCATTCACGCCATGGACAGGCAAAAGCTGCTTCTGTGCCAGCTCTTAAATAAAGGCCATGTAGAGGAGGAAATGTATGCATGATAACCCTCCTTGCTCAGAATGCTCCTTTTCCCATCATGCCCTAGTGCCAAGTCATGGCTGTGGTAGTCGGAAGCCCTGCAGTGCACAGAGCTGGACGGGAGAGATGTGTGTTCATGCTTCTCACACCTCGTGAGAGGTCGCACAGGCCCGCACGGGGACCAGACGCTCAGCCCCAGAATCAGCACCTACCTGGGAAAAGTGGAAGAACTGGCCTGGACCGCCTAAGAGTCCTCCCCTTCTGCTTCTTCCTCAGCTTCCTCTTCTTCGGCCTCTCCCTCCGCTCCTTCCTCTGTTACCCCTTCTGTCTAGTTTTTACAAAATCACATCGTTACCGAGAAGCATAAGAGCCAAAGACACAATGGGAGTGAGATGCTGAGGGCTCACAATGACACCCGCCACACGAAAGAGGATGGAGAAGACATGTGACAGTGACCTCCAGCTGCCACACGCACATGCGCTCATGCTCACACACACACACTCACACACTCACACACACACACTCACACACACACTCACACACACTCTCACACACACACAGACACACACACACTCTCACACACACACTCACACACACACTCTCACACACACTCATACACACACACACTCTCACACACACTCTCACACACACTCACACACGCACACAAACACTCACACACACACATACTCACACACACATACTCTCACACACACACTCACACACACACACATACACACACACACGCTCACACACACACAAATGAGAGGTGTATAACAAAAACAACACTGGTGTCACCGACAAACGTCTTCGCTAAGTTGATCAAACCGACAGTTAAAGATGGCAGACCCTACCTCTTCTGTTTTCTCTCCCTCTTCTCCCTCTTCTTCCTTAGGTCCATAAAGAAAAAAAATGGAGTAAGATTTAGGTTGACTTTCTAAGGCAAACAAACGATAATAAAACAGAAGCTCACTGAATGAGCAGGACATGACTTATCCAGAAGGTGTGCAGACAGCAAAGCTGTGAGGATCTAACAACATTCAGATCAGAGATGCAAGCAATTGAGTTTTTCAACCAAAATAAAAATGTCTTTTCTGCCTTTATAAGTATGCCTCTACTGAGGCTACAAAACAGTTCATAAAAGGCAGAGGCCAGCGAGACGGCTCAGTGACTAAAGGGCTTGCTGTGCAAGCCTCATGTCCTGAGTTCAAGCCCCATGTCGCACATAAAGGTGGAGAACTAATTCCACAGGGTGGTCCTCGAACCCTCGTCTACGCACCAAGGCACAACGATGATAACTTCTGAGATTATAATTACGTCATTCCCCTTCTCTCCAGCTCCTCCTGGGTCCTCCTCCGTTTGCTCTCATTCGTATTCACGGCCTTGAAATGGCTGTTAAGCTACAGACCTTAAAAGACACTGCCACCTTAGAGACCCAGATGCGGCCACCTTGAACATATCAAGCCATCACCCTACAGCCTGTCTCCCTCCACTTGGAGCTACAAGCAACACTAGCCATGGACTTGCAGTCTTGCAGTCCATCTTGCAGCTGAGGCAAGTCCATCTCCCTGATGCCCAGACCCCAGGATGGCTATATTCTCTTGTTTAACCCCTCTTGCCTATGGCTCCTGGCCCATAGGCTGGACCAAGTGCTTTGGAATCTTCTACCCCTCCAACCCACCCCAGGAACCTGTAAGAACCAGAAATTCCCTTTGTTCCCTACATCAAAGATTCTCCTCTCTCCTGAAGGGTAATTCTTCTCATCTCCTTTCCACTTAACCTGGAACATCTCCTTTATCATTTAAAACAGTGGCTGAAAGCCATCTGGCCCCTGCCTAACCCTCTGGCTTCCTTCCGCCTCACTCCTTACTTCAGCGAAACTGAATCCCATGAAATTCTCTCACATCAGCAGCCACTCAAAATCAGGTTTGCAGGGAAGACATTTCCTAACCCAGAAGGCTGAGTCACAGGCCCTCAGATTGGCTCCCACAGCCATCACTGTCCATCTCTCTGGCTGTTCTGCATGCTCCCTGTGGGTGTGATCTGTCCATTGTTTGTTTCAGGATCTCTAGGATCCTGCCGCTGGTGGAACCAAGCTGTAAATTCAACAAACACAAGTAAATGGCTGGAAGCAGGGACACGTGAAACCCGCTGCCTACTCTGCCTCTGGAAGAACTTTCACTTCCTTCTTATCTCCACGTCATCAGATTAAACGTCATCATAAACAGCACAGACCTATCAATTCTCTCGAGTTTCACATTTTCTTACATCCAAGTACTTTTAGTATCCAAGTGAAACAAGGAATCATTAAAAACGGGGCAACCATAGAGCAGCTCGGCGGACAGGAGGAGAGGTTTCACCCCAGGAACTGCTGGTCTCAACCTTAGGTGACCGTCAGTAACAGAAGAGGGACCTAGCACTCCTTATCAACACTCAAAATGACCTTAATTTCTTGCAGTATATACTCAACAGAGAAAGTCATCTGCTAAGAGCTCTTATAGAAATAGTCTCTAAATAGTCTCTAAATAGAAATAGAAATAGTCTCTAAAGGTTGGGGATTTAGCTCAGTGGCAGAGCACTTGCCTAGCAAGCGCAAGGCCCTGGGTTCGAAAAGAAAAGAAATAGTCTCTAAAGCCATGCAGTGGTGGCCCATGCCTTTAATCCCAGCACTCAGAAGGCAGAGGCAGGTGGATCTCTGTGAATTTGAGGCCAGCCTGGTCTACAGAGTGAGATCCAGGACAGCAAGGGCTACCCAAAGAAACCCTATCTTGAAAAAACAAATAATAATTAATAATAATAATTATAAATTGTAATACAAATTTCTAAATGGTCTTTTAATAAAATGTTTGATATTGGGGTGAATGCTGAAAGATCAGAGACAAAGGAAAAGCCACCTCTTACTTCTAGGACTCTCAGCCTAAAAGCCTTCCTCAGCAGAAAGACTTTAGTTCCTGTCTCCTCATGCCTTATACACCTTTCTCCACCCACCCATATCATTCCCTGCCTCAACTTTCCTAGTGCTGGGATTAAAGGTGTGTGCCGCCACTGCCTGGCTCTCTTTCTCTCCTAGACTGAGTCAATCTCATATGGTCTATGGTGTCTTTGAACTCCAGATGGCTCTCCGCCTCCTGAGTGCTAGGATTAAAGGTGTGTGCCACCACTGCCTGGCTCCTATGTTTAACTTAGTGGCTTGTTCTGTTCTCTGATTTTCAGGAAAATGTATTAGGGTGCACAATATATCACCACAATAAGTAGCCTCTAAAGTAACTTCAAAAGGTCCTGGATATTGTCATCCCTAGCACTCACAACACAGGCTCCCCATCAGGGTAATACCTTCCCATTACTCCCTCCTGATCACTGAGGTCTGCCTGGCAGGGGCAGTGGCTCCATCAACGGATAAAGTATGAATTGAATATATTTATCAAATGCCACTCTTGCTTCCAATCCTTCTTAAGCTGAGGTACAATATATTAATTTCAAAAGTTTTCCAACCTAAGCTCACAGAACTAGACAATATCTGAAGTAGGCAGCTGTTAAAAAGCCAACTACATACAATGCTTGAACTCATTTTTATGGTTAGAAAATAATTACATAGACAAAGTCATCATGAAGAAGGCTGCAGTTGCTGGGTCAATGAAGTCGGGTGCTCACAGGACTGCAGACAGGGTGTGAACCAGCACCGGGAGCGTCCCACAACCCAGATGATGTTACAGTACAGTCAGTCCTCCACAGGAGCCACCAGGAGCAAACACGGGAAATGAGATATCTTAGACCTTCCACAGCAGCTATTTTTTGTTGGGAACTTAGCCAAGACTTGGGCCACTGGCATGGCACTGGGACAGAACCACGGGCAGGTGTCAGTGGTGACGAGTGTCAGGCATGGATGGTGATGGGGATGCTGAGGCCTGCCAGGTGACCCGAAAGGGCAGCTAGCCCTAGAACTGGCTGGAGGGAGCACTGGTGTCCCCTGGTCTGTGGCCCTAGGTCAGCCTTAAGCCTGCAAGCTCTTTGGAGCTGCATCCACCTGACCTTTACAAAAGTCACTTTTGGGGAAGAACCATGGTGGTGAGACTTCAACCACGTGTCACCAACCCCGGGGCTTCGAGATTTTCAGATGAAGAGCGGCAGCTGGTAACAACACAACTCAAAACCATTGGCCTTTTCCGTAAGATAACTTTACCTTGATAAGAGCCAAGACAAACATGAGCCAGTTGCGATGTTTCCACCATCTTATGACGTTCTCATAATGTTCCCACTGTCACTCTCCCATGGGGAGGCTCAGCCAAGGCTTGTAGCCCATCCCAACCCACAAGGCTCCTGGGCAGCCAATGCCACCCCAAGGCCTTGTCAGCCACATTCCCGCAATTCCTTAAGTAGTCCCCACACCCATTGCTCTTGGTGCTGACAGAATCCCCACACATCATTTCTCATCTTGCTGTCCCTGAAGGGCAAACCTCTTTAGGAGCAGGTCCCATGCACATGCACACCTCAGACTCGCTGGGACCTGTCTGTCTCCTGAACTCAGTGAGTTCCCTTCCCAGTGCTGGACTTTGGTCCTCAATGTCCCACTCTCGCTTCACTAACCCTGGAACGCCCTGGCTCTTTTCCGCAGGAGGTTCACGGGCAGCTGCTCATAGGAGTCAGTCATCACTCAAGTCAAGGAGTAAGTGCCCGGGTCCGAGCAAGACCGTCAATGTGACTTATCCCCGGTTAGTGATGGATTGCTGAAGCCTGCTCGGTTTCCCACCAAGCCTGGTGCAGGGTCCTCCCTCTGGCCCTCTCAGCGCCTGATCCACAGCAGTTAAAACGGGGGTGAACACAGCTGGTTCCTCACAGCTGTGCTCTCCGCGTCTACTTTCTTTCTCGCAGCTGTGAAGGCAGCGCAATCCCTGGCACCTCCCAGGATTTCAGTAACGGACAGGGGCACCAGAACTGCTGTGAACAGAGCTGTGAACAGAGCAAGCACTCACATTCTTCTCCGGGGATTCAGGAAGGTCGCCAGTGTCTTCCTTGTCCTCTTTGTGTGCCTCACTGTCTCCACTTTCCTCAGCCTTCTCTGTGCCCTGTTTAGAAAAGAAACTCAAAGTATCACTGACCTTCAGTAAGCTCCCAAGGAAAAAGCAAGCCACACCAGCTGTGGCTTTCCCATTTCAGTCATGGCATGTAAGGAAAGCTAAAAGAGACCTCTACACAAGGTCATTTAGATGCTGATGCAATCTCCCCTAACCCCAAACTTCTAACAGACTGCCTGCAGCCATAGATACAGAGGTACATTGATTGATGATAGATAGATAGACAGATGATAGATAGATAGATAGATAGATAGATAGATAGATAGATAGATAGATAGATAGATAGATAGATAGATAGATAGATAGAGTACATACATACATACATACATACATACATACATACATATGCTGCAGCCATAAACTACTGAGTGAAGGATGTTGAATCACCCATTTAAGGCTGGTGAAGGTGACAGATACATAGATGCATGGTTATAAATTAATAAGGTAGACAGATAAACAGGTAAACTGGATGATAGATAGATAGATAGATAGATAGATAGATAGATAGATAGATAGATAGATGATAGATGATAGAGATAAGTGATTGATAGATCATAGATAGATGAATAGATGATAAATACACACACAGAGAGATACATAGGTAGACAAGAAAACAAAGAAATGTTAGACCCATGCAGCCCCCCTGAGGACACTGGCAGCACCAGCCCTTACCTCTGCAGCGCCCTCTGCCTCTCCTGCTACATCTCCATTGGGAAGGGAAGACGCTTCCTCAGACTTTACCTATAACATATAGTTGAAAACACTTGAAAATTCGCTTCAGGACAATGACTCACATTTCAGTGTCTTAACTAACTGGATTATTCTTATCTTTGGCCTTCACTTTGTTCACAGCCACAGTGGGGCCCACACAGGGACAAAGTCACTGCCACCCACACTGCAGTAAGAAGAACACAAAAGCTGTGGCTGGGGAGCTGGCTCAGTGGTTAGGAACACTGGCTGCTCCTGCAGAAGACCTGGGTTCAGTTTCCAGCACACTCATGGCAGCCCATAGCCACCCATAACTCCGATTCCAGGGACCCAATGGCCTCTTCTGGACTCTGCAGCCACCAGGTGTGGACTTTATGTACCGACATATAGGCAGGCAAAATACCCATACACTTAAAATAAAATTAAAATAATTGTAAGAGCATAAAAGCAGAAAGCATCATAACACAAGCTTAGGGCAGAGCCACCCAGCGCCCCCACATGACGGTCTTAACTTAGGACATAGTCCCCAGCTTTCTAAAACATCAGGTTATCTTCATGGCAAACACTCTTCAAACACGCCCACTGTAAGGTGGTATTTTATTTGTAATGAAATGTGATTTTAATTGTATGTTAATAAATAAAGTTGCCCAGGGGTCAGAGCTATTAGAGCCATAGCAAGAGCGTGGCAGTGGTGGCGGCGCACGCCTTTAATCCCAGCACTTGGTAGAAGAGCTAGGTAGATCTCTGTGTGTTCAGGGATACAGCCAGCATTGGAGACACATGCCTTTAAGACTTGGAGGGCTGTACATACAGGTAGTGATGAGGCAGTCACGTGTTTGGGTTTATAACCAATGAGAAGGCAGAACAGAAAGACTATGTAAAGACAGACACACAGGAAGTAGCTCTCTTTCGGAGAGGTAGGAGCACTGCAGGAGGAAGGGTAAGGTTTTAGCTCTGAGCTCTGACCTCTTGGCTTTCTCTTTTACATTGGTTCTGTGTTTCTTATTTAATAGGACGGTTGGTTACATCTACACTCTGTGGTCACTCTCATATGATGATCAATCTTTAATATTTGCTATATAGCTAACTCCACTCTGATACATGTTAGCTACTGGAAGAATTTGTTATGTTCCTATTTTTATGGGCAGGTGTTTTGTCTCCTTCCTCAGACCAACCCTTTTTATGTCCATCTTTTCTGGGACTTTTCCTAGCATCTGGCTTTCCTGCACTCCTGAGAAGAGGCTGTGTAGAGCATGTGCGGCATCTCCAGCTGGAAGCCCCTCTGCAGTCTCCACCAGTATCAACGCCCTTCCCAGGTCCTTCGCCCATCCTAGAACTCCTGCTACACACAGCAGATCTCTCATGTCTGAGGCCTGGCCTCCGCACATTCCTTTGTCTTTTATTTCTTGTTAATGTGCTTCTCTCTGGCAAGAGCTACAATGGGATGCTCAGTGGGGTCCATTGTCTTTCTTGCTCAACTAGTTTCAAACCAGAAAATTCTAGAACAATTCTATAAGCTCAGAGTCCTTTCTTCAATAGTCCTCTATCCGTGCTTCTCTACGTCTTCTGATCCTCCCTCTCATATGTCTTTCACTCAAAAGCACCTGAACTTGGTAGTGCGGTCAGTCCCTTAGATGACTGGCACTTATTTAAATATTTTTGACATTTGTTACATGTGGATCACCATCACAGAAATGATGTCAAAACTTGTCATCGTAAGTTTCTTTGGGCTGTAAATCACATTATGTCAGCGCTATGGCTCCGGGCACTGGGGCCGCTTCAAGTAGAGAATCAAAAGTTCAAAGTCAACCTAATCTACACTGTTGTTTGGGGGGTTTGCTCTTTTTTGGGGGCTCTCCACCCAGCTCCCAAATAAATCACACACAGACTTATTCTTAATTATGAATGCCCAGCCTTAGCTTGGCTTAATTTCTAGCTAGCTTTCCTTAACTTTAAATTATCACACCTACCTTTAGCCTCTGGGCTTTTCCTGTTCTCTTACTTATGTAAATCTTTTTTGGTTTTTTGTTGTTGTTGTTGTTGTTGTTGTTGTTTTTGTTTTTTCAAAACAAATCCTTGAGATGTCAATTGTATCTTATTCATTAAACAGATGTGTCCTAAGAGAAAATCCATGACAGGAGGTCTCGAGGCTGATGTGCCTGTCTGGATGATTAGGATGTCATGAGGTGACCTCCTGAGCACTGTTCCCACTGGGAGGCACCAATGCTGATGTGGCACAACCAGGGATTTTCTGCAATGTGGTGCTGTAACACTGTAACGATTTTTATCTCTGCTAATTAGGGAAGAACATCAACTGCATATATAATTGGATACTGTCCATTGGTACTTGCCAAAATAAAACATATAAGACTCTTACAGGTCAAGTGAAGAGATGACTCAGCAGTTAGGAGCCCTCGCTGCTCTTGTAGAGGATGTCGTTCAATTTCCAGCACCCACACGGTGGCTCACAACCCTCTGTGTCTCATGTCCCCAGGACTAGTGCAAGAGCAAACAGTGTTGCTAACCACTGAACCATCTCTCCAGGCCCAAGCAAATTAACTTTTAAAAATAAGTGAATTACACGGTGTGCACTTGTGTCAGTAGAGTGTGGCATACAAGAGACTTGGTCACAGCAAGGAATTCGGTGGTCAGTGTAGAGAGTGAAGCAGATGTCCACATTAGACTACAAAGTCGTGTCTGAGCTCCGTCATCACATGCATTGGTTATACACAAAGAGGAGTCAACACTAAGGAGAAGCGCTAATGGAATCTATACTGTGCTTGATTCTAGATCTCACTTTCTTTCCCCTTTTCATCAGAACAAAAAGCAAATTCATGTTAAGTAGAAATTACTAAACTGAGAGCAGATATCATTTACAAAGTTAACTTTCAGGAGCCAGATGTGAAGTCATTCATGACAATACAGGAGCTAGAGGAGAAGTCATTCATGATGACACAGGAGCTAGAGGAGAAGTCATTCATGATGACACAGGAGCTAGAGGAGGAGTCATTCATGACAACACAGGAGCTAGAAGAGGAGTCATTCATGACAACACAGGAGCTAGAGAAGGAGTCATTCATGATAACACAGGAGCTAGAGGAGTCATTCATGACAACACAGGAGCTAGAGGAGGAGTCATTCATGATGACACAAGAGCTAGAGGAGGAGTCATTCATGATAACACAGGAGCTAGAGGAGTCATTCATGATGACACAGGAGCTAGAGGAGTCATTCATGACAACACAGGCCCTACAGGAGAAGTCATTCATGATAACACAGGAGCTAGAGGAGTCATTCATGACAACACAGGAGCTAGAGGAGTCATTCATGACAATATAACTTCACAGTCAAACAAGAAGCTCCCTACATTTATACACCTGACGAATGGACTTGCATAACACAATAATACTACACTTTCTTCCCCTTTTTCTATTCTTTTTTTCAATATTTGAAACTGAACCCAAGGCCTCCTAATAGGCAATCACACTGAGCTGCAGCCGCAGATTCACCCCAGCCTTTATCTTTCTTTTTTTGTTTGTTTGTTTGTTTGGGGTGTTTTGTTTTGTTTTGTTTTGTTGTTATTGTTTCAAGACAGGATTTCTCTGTGTAATAGCCCTTGCTATCCTGGAACTCTCTCTGTAGACCAAGCTGGCCTTGAACTCAAAGATCTGCCTGCCTGTGCTTCCTAAGTGCCTTCACGTTTCTTAAATATTATAAAATTTACAAGAACAAGATGAAAGCATAACTGAAAATTTGCCTGGTAAAAACCTTTGTATTATCCCTCCATATACAATTCCTCAATGAAGAATATATTAAAATTGTGTCAGTGCTGAAGCACCATACACATAAACATTAAAATGGTATAGAGATAAGCAGAGCCCCATAGAAGGACAACATTCATGAAGCATTCTGTAAATTTAAGAAAGAAAATCATGTTGACCTAGAGCATCACTGATGAGTACTAGTATCTGCCAGTTTCTATCTTCTTTAATTATAGTCTGCCCTGAACACAGGGCATTCCAGCTTACCTTTGACCCTGGAGGGGGAGCCAAACCAAGGAATGAATAGATAATATTTTCTTCTTTTGCAGAGAAGAAAGAGTCAAAATCCTTGAAGCAAAGAAAGAGAATATTTAAAACCATTATACACTTGGGAGCTGGCATGTGTACTGAGCCCAGTCCCTTTATCTATCAGTCATCAAGCACAAACATCCTCTCAGCCTGCTTTATCAACTGATAACTAAGTCACAAAGCTATTTTTAAAAAGTCATTAATTTTACATTTGTTTTCATGCATTGTCATTGTACCTACATAGCACAAGAACACATACACATACACACACACACACACACACACACACACACACACAGGAAACAGAGGAAGGACTGGGGGGTGGCCCAGGGGGAATGTGATTAGGAACAGGTGCACAGTGCCTGTAAGGACAAAATGTAGAGAAGCCTTTTCCCCGCCCACTGGTTTTGCATTCTTTCCTTTCCCACTTCATTGAATACCAGGGACATCCACATCTATATTAATAAAGATGCCAATGTCTTCTTTGGTTGTGCCCAAGCCTAGGCTGCCTTGATCCTCAGGCAGTCGCCACAGCCAGATTCAACTTGTCATCGGCAGACATGTCTACTGCTTCTAACAGGAATTCCTCTTGGGCGGGTAACCTGGTCTGGACTGTGCCTGGCTTTCCATCTGCTGTTGCTTTTCTTGTCTGCTATGGTTCTCAGGACATCGTCATCTGCTCTGCACAGCAGATGCTCAGGACTCCCAGACACCTGGAGCTCTCAGCTCCTGGTGCAGAGACATCCACTGCTGCACCTGCCCCCACGCCTGCTGCTGAGAGGCCACATGAACAGTGAGGACACCTGAATGACGGCTAGTTTTGTAATCTGCATTCTAATCACGGGGAAGGATACGAATACGGCATCTTAGTTAGGGTTTCTATTGCTGTGATGAAACGCCCTGACCAAAAGCTACTTGGAGAGGAAAGGGTTGATTTCAGCTTACACTTTCAGTCCATTAGCGGAAAGTCAGGTCAGGAACTCAGACATGGCAGAAGCCTGAAGGCCGGAGCTAACACCATGGAGGGGTGCTACTTACTGGCTCTTTCTCCATGGCTTGCTCAGCCTGCTTTCCTACAGTACCCAGGACCACCTACCTGCCTAGGCACCACCCACAGTGAGCTGGGTCCACTCACAACAGTCATCAACCAAGAAAATGTATCACAGGTTTGCCTGTGGGCCAGTGATGGGGCATTTTCTTAACTGAGGTTCTCTCTTCCCAAATGACTCTAGCCTGTGTCAAGTTGACATAAAATTAGCACAGCACAGGCAGACTCTTTAGTTTATGACATTTTGTTTTTATTTCATGAGTGCTTTGCCTGTATGTATGTCTGTACACTGTGTACATACCTGGTACCTGCAGGGGCCAAAAGAAGGTATCAGATCCCCTGGCACTGGAGTTACACCTGGTTGTAGCTACCAAGTGGGTCCTGGGAACTGAACCCAGGTGCTTTGCAAGAACAGCAAGTGCTTTGACGGCTGAGCCATCTCTCCAGCCACCCTAATGTCTTTAAGGGTTTCACAAGGCTGTGTTGATAAATGGTTTCTTAAAATAGAACAATAGAAAAGGCTATATAGTGAAACTGGTGTCACTCTCTGGCCCTGGCCCTTGCCCCATTTAGAGACAAGTACACATAGAACATTTCAAACAAAAAGTTATCAACATTGGTCACCTCCACACAGGACCACCTGCTTTATGTTTGAGGTCAGAACAAAGTAGATCCACCAGGCCCTTGGTTTAGACATGGCTAAAAACTAACACACAGCAGCAGAGAGTTAGACCAAGTACAGAGCCTTTCTCAGCAAAGGCCCCGTGACCTCCCAGGTAGGGGTGTGGAGGTAGCTAAACTCGGACTGTAATTAAAACTATGAGCAGGGGCCAGGCGGTGGTGGCGCCAGGACTCGGGAGGCAGAGACAGGCGGATCTCCGTGAGTTTGAGGTCAACCCAGTCTACAGAGCAAGTTCTAGGACAGCTAGCGTTACACAGAGAAACCTTGTCTCAAAAAAAAAAAAAAAAATACTGTGGGCAGGAATTGGGGATGAGAGAGATTCACACTGAAGACTCTTTGAAACCATTTAATCTTTTGGTGTGTGCAAGTATGAATTTTTCTAATTTTTCTAATATTGAAAGGAACTGGTGTGCTGGAGAGACGGCTCAGCTGTCGAGAGGGTTTGCTGCTCTCGCAGATGACTTGAATTCAGTCCCCAGCGTCCACATCAGGTGGAGCACAACCACCTGCAATTCCAGCTCCAAGGGATCTAATGCTCTCTTCTGGCCTCTGTAGATACTTCATACACATATAGGTACACACACACACACACACACACACACACACACACACGCGCGCGCGCGCGCGCGCGCGCGCGCGCGCGCGCGCGCAAGCACATACAGATAAATTTCAAAAATAAAACTAAATAAATTTATTTTATTTTATAAAGAACCTATTATGGAAAAAATAAAAACAAAATTCCTTGCCACCCTAGCTCCCTCCTGCATTGGCCTTCTTGTCTAGTAAGACACACAGGAGAGGTGGGAGTGGGGTGGAGACCGGATTCTCTTTTCTTTTATTATTTTGATTACACTTATTTGCTGTGGGAGGTGAGCATGCCACAGTTCATGTATGGAAGTCAACAGACAACTTCTGGGAGTCCTCTTCCACCATGTGGGATCCAGAGAGAGTACTCAGGTCATCAGGCTTGGTAGTGGGTGCCTTTACCCACTGAGCCACCTCACTGGATGGAGGACTTTCTTCACAGGGGAAATCCTTCCTACATTCTGTGAAGCCCCCAAGTAAAATTCAAGGGGACTTGAAATAGACCACATGCTCCCCACAGCATGTACTGACCACATCAAGACTGAACACACTCTCACCCACGGGACTTTTAGTAAGCCTCTCAAGAAGCTAATCTGGCCGTGCAAATCCGTGCAGTCCCATGCCAGGTTCAAGTGCCTCCCACATAAGCGCTTGTCCACCTGGAGCCCCAGAAAGTGACCTGATTTGGAAGTAAGGTATTTTCAGCTGTAGCTGCTGTGATAAGACCATACTAAGTTAGAGCGAGTCTTTTAAAATGACTGTCATCCTTACAGGAAGGCACTGGGATACACAGGGAGAACCCCAGAGGCCACATCTGGAATACTTCTACAAGCCAAGCACCACTGGCAAACCTGAGCAACTGGGAGAGAGGAATGGAACAGGCTCTCCTTATGAACCAAAGGCTGAGGGGCCCCCAGCTGGATCAGGCCCTCTGAATGGGTGAGACAGTTGACTGGCTTGATCAGTTTGGGAGGCAACTAGGCAGTGGGACCGGGTCCTGTGCTCATCGCATGAGTTGGCTGTTTGAAACCTGGAGCTTATGCAGGGACGCTTGGCTCAGTCTGGGAGGAGGGGACTGGACCTGCCTGGACTGAGTCTACCAGGTTGATCGCAGTCCTCAGGGGAGGCTTTGCCCTGGAGGAGGTGGGAATGGGGGATGGGCTGGGGGTAAGGGGAGGGGGTGGGAGGGGGGAGAATAGGGGAACCCATGGCTGATATGTAGAACTGAATGGTATTGTAAAATAAAATAAAAGGGAAAAAAAAGAATTTCCAAAAAGTCCCAACATACACCAGAATCATTATGGCCTCTGGAACTGTGAAAGAATAAATATTTTAAGCCTCAAAGTTTGTGGACGTTTGTTAGAGCAGCTGTAGGCAAGCAACCCAAGTCCCTAACAAGCAACAATTCATACTTCGGATCAGAGGCTCAAAAGCTTTTGCATAAAGGAGCAGACAGTGAGTCTGGAGATGTTGGTCAGCCAATGACGTGCTTGCCTTGCAAGCCTGAGGACCTGAGTTCCTTCCCGAGCCCATGTGAAAGAAATCTAGGAATGGCAGTGCACGCCTATGACCTCAGCACCAAGGAAGCCAAGACAAGTGCATCCTGGCACCTACTGTCCAGCCTGCTCAGCCCGGGCAAGGACCATGCCTTGACCCCATCTCAAGAAAGCAGGATGGAAGGTGCTTGAGAAACAAAACCCAAGGTTGTTCTCTGAAATTCAACCACACCCACACAAGAACACACACACACACACACACACACACACACACACACACGACCATATAGTAAGTATGTTGGGCTGTGTGCCTTGTACGATCTTGGTTCCAAGCGTTCGGCTGAGCCACAGTATGACCTCAGCTGCAGGTGACTGGTGAATGAACTCTTGTGGATGTGGTCCAGAGAAACCTTGCCGCCGAAAGTGGCAACAGCAGGAGTCAGCCCAGGTGTTCGTGAAGGCGGATGGTTCAGATGAAAGGCACAGACAGCAAAGTCATGACTGCATGTCCTGCCCATGGGCCCGGACCTCAGATGCAGCAGCCACCAGACACCCCTGCTTGACAGCACCCTCTCCCCCATAGGAAGAATGCCCCACTTCTCATGGCAAGAGCCCACCGATCTTTTTAATGTTTCCTTTCAGCAATTTGCTTTCTTTAGCAGAACCTGTACTCTGAGTGAGGTGGCTTTTTGTTGAAATAAACTATGGAGTCCTTCACATAAAGTTGCTAGGCCAGCACACTGGCTCAGTTAAGTCTGCCACATACGACAACATGAGCTCAATCCCAGAACCTATGAGGGGGAAAAGAGAACTGACTCCCAAAAATTTCCTCTGACCTCTACACCCATATGCCATGGTTTGCACACGCCCATGCACATGCACACGGGCACACAAGTAATTTAAAGGTGATTTTTAAAATTTTTAAATATAAATAAAATTGACACTATCATCAAATGCTTGGAACACATTTAAACTAACTGGGTGAGTCTGAACAAATTCATCTTGTATCTCGTGTAAGACCACACGTCTGCTGGTCAATTTTTAAGAATGTGTCACGTATCCACTGAGTATGCCCTTCACAAGGCTAAGGAGAATCAATCCCTTCTACCTAAAGTGCAGATTTTGCTTAAGCAAGTGACTTCTTCAAAACGCAGAACCTAAAACAACCCCCAAGTCTTCTGAGGTGTTGTGCGACCGAGTCCAGCATCCTCTCACTCTTAAATGCTGGTTGGCTAGAACAAAGAGATCGCGACCTGACGAACAGTGCCTCAAAACTACTCTGCTTGAAACAGTTTCTGGCAAACACGGGCTGACGAGATGGGTCAGTGGATAAAGTGCCTGCCACGCAAGCACGAGGCTGGAGGTCAGGTCCCCAGCGCCCAGGGCAGAGCACGGCAGCGTGTCTGTCAACCTAGTGCTGGGAAGGGGACAGAGACGGGCCAACTCCTACAACCCTGCCAGCCTAGCTCAATCGGTGAGCTCCACAGCCGGTGAGAGACCCTGCTCAAAAAAGAAAAAAAACCCAAAGCAGAAAGTGATCGGAGAAGACACCCAGTGTCAACCTCTGGGCTGCACACACACACACACACACACACACACACACACACACACACACACTGACACATGGGTACACACGCACATGAAAAGCACACATGTTCATTAATTAATAGTTAGTTCTAATAAGTGCACAGAAGAACTTGCCACAACACGGAATACTCACCCCACAGTATTGCTCTTCGTTGAAGATCTGAGGAGGCAGAGGGATCCCATTCTGGGGCTTCCTCTCCCCAGGAACGTTCTCCCTCATCCACTTCCTGTTGTCTTCATTGCCAGCTATGTCCAGTTCCTGAAAGTCTATTTTATTGGCTTCCAAAAAGCCCACCACTTCCTGCTGTTTTTTCCTAATCTGATGAAGAGCAGGAAAAAAAAACAATCATTACTATAATATAATATTACATCGTAGCTGTTTCTGAGGCATGCTTTGCTGACGTTTATACAGCATCCGTCATTTTCTTTAGCTGCGCCATACAGCGCAGATAACTGTGTGCAGCATTAAAACAAAGAAAGCAATACATTCGCACCTCTCCGTTAGAAAGGACGGACAGAGGGGCAATGGAGCCATCGGTGCCGGCACAAGCGGGTGGTGTGACACCATGCTAAGTGCTGTTCTCAGCACCTGCCCCCCCAAAAAGGAAACAGAAGACATCTGTTTGCCCTTGGACTCACCAAGGACCACTTAAAACGGGCTCCTCAGACTGACTGGGACAAGTGAGGGAGGCCTGGCCTGGGAGCTTGAGAGAAGGAAAGGCGCGAAAGTCAAGCCCAGAGGAGGAAGGAGGAGACAGCTGCCCTTCCTCCCCTGGTGGGCACCCTCACCCACCCCGTCCTCCCCCGGTGGGACCTTGCTCAAGAACTCTCATTAGACCTTCCTCCCAAAGGGCTGCTCTGCTCCAGGCAGCCTCCTGAGCTGGTCCCCACACACACAGCATCAGCCTTCAGAGGACCCCTCCCCTGTACGGCAGGGAGAGCGAGGCACATGGCACCCAGCAGATCTCCTCCAGACTCACCCCACGTCTCCCCCAGGTCCTCTCTCTATCCTCAGGATGCCAAAGGCCCTCTGCCTCACAGGCCGCGCTGGCTGGCTGTCCTAAGGGACAGGTCTGCAGGACCTGGAGATCCCTGAGGGCCGGATCACTGTTTGAAGCCCTGGGGGCCTCAGTGGAGGCCAAGAGAGCTCTTTCCCTATCGTGTGTCGTTTGCCCACAACAAGCTTTGTCTCTGTCCTGAAGTCGCCCAGCCACTGCTGGCCACTCCAGCATGTCTGAGAATCCACGGCCACGCCTCTCAGAGCCCTTCACTTGACACCTCTTGTCTAATGACTGGTACAGTGAGGAGACCTTCCAGCTGAGGTCACCATACTGTAGTGGGAAGCCTGCCAGATGGGAGTCACAGGTGACCTTGGTTTATGCCCTAGCTCCAAGGGTGCTCTCGAGCAAGGGCTGAGGGCTTTGATTGCCTCTCCTGCAAAGTAGAGACAAAGATGCCTTCCTCTGGGGTGCAGGTGAGAACTAAGATGGCGTGTGGCAATACACTCTGTGGTAGCCTGAGAACCTGCACCGCTGGGCACCCAGCACACACCGTTCTTTCCCAGTGAGGCCGGACATGCCAACAGGTCGGGGTTTCCACTGTTTAGGTGTTGCTTGGGACAGGTTCTCACTACACAGCCCAGGCTGTCCTAGAGCTAGCTGCATAGCCCAGACTGGCTGCAAATGCATGCTCTTCCTGCTTTGGCCTCCTAAGTGCAGGGATTACAGGTGTGTGCCCTTGTGTGTGGTTTGCCAGGTTCGTGTTCTCGTCCCTATTTTAAAGTAACAAGAATGCATTTCCAATGAATTGGTGGGTTTTCCAAGACTGACATCCAAACCAAAATAATTCACCTTTTTTCTTTCTTGGGGGGGGAATGGGGGGGAGGCAGGCTGGAGAGAGCACTCAGTGGATGAGTGCTTGCTGGGCAAACATGAGTTTATAGCTAAGAACCTGCCTGGTGTGGCTGCATCATACACGTAACCACAGTCTGTGGGGTGGTTTCTGCGGCTTGCAGGCTGCTAGCCTAGTTCCAGGCTCCGTGAGAGATCCTGTCTCAAGTGAATAAGGCAGGTAATGATAGAGCAAGACACTGGACATCCTCCTCTGGCCTCTGCCTGTGTGTGCAGATACATAAATACATACGCACATATGCTCAAACACCATACACACACACACACACACACACACACATACACACATACACACACACACACACACACACGCAGAGTCCCATTTTTCCTATCACATTTACACCATCCATCTAGTGGGAGAAGGGACTGAGAAACCTAGGAGTCCCCATCCTCTCTGTCTTAAAGGTTGCCACTGCAGGGAATGAAGACCTTGAAAACAGTAAAGATTACCCTCTCTCTCCTCTTTGTCCCCATGCGCCACCACAGTGACACTTCCTTCTAGAAAGGAAGAGGGCCACATGATAAAGCACCTACCCTTTCCTGCTTCCCACATCCCCTTAGGCCAAAGTCCTCTCAAGCTCGGCACAGTGTGGTCCAGATCTTTGAATGTAATGGTGGAAATGGGGCCGATGCATAGCGTGTATCCAGTTCCTGTCAATGAGATTGTTGGCTATTTTCTAAACATGGGATCTTTTCAGACCGCCCCACACACATGTCACAGGAACATAGTAGCCGCTGCACAGTTTCCTGTCAGGAAGCTGTTGGGCGAAATTTCCCATTCCTGAACACCCGGCAGTACAGATGCGGGGTGTTGAGTTCTCCCTATAAAACAGGAGCACTTCCTTTTCCTTGGTTCTAGACAGTTCTAATATGTAATGATCATAGCCGTAGATCTACTAAAAACAAAGTTGCTAATAATCACAGTAACTGATAATAATGACAACTATAATGCTCATCAATATCAATTAATGGTGGCTAATAAAAACAAGTTAGTTTGCTAACTAACATTACCAAACAGCTGTCAGTGACTATAATTAATAATCACAAAACTTTCCAGAGCCTAGTCAGGCCCTGGCACAGTGCTGGGCACCCGAGTGTGGCACCTCAGGAGTCCTCATGACCCAGCTATGAGGTGAATACTATTCTTATCCTCATTTTACAGACAAAGAAATTGAGGCTTAGCAAGGAGAAATACCTCCTCCAAGGTCACACCGTTACAAATGGCATTGAGACATTTGCCTGGGGAGTCACAACTAACTCAGCTATTCCAGGTGAAGGAAGATCCTCCACGTTCTCGAAGGCCCAAACAGACCCCCAAGCTTCAAGAATGCAGGACAGCAATCAATCCAAAGAAGTCTGTGGCCGTATTCCTGTTGTCCAAAGAATATAAACAGCCACGCAGTCAGAAGAGGTAAGAGGTGGGGCTGGAGCAACAGCTCAGTGGTTGAAAACACTGGCTGCTCTCCCAAAGGACCTGGGTTCAATTTCCAGCACCCACATGGCAGTTCACAATCATCTGTAATCCAGTCCTGGGAATCTGAAGCCTCCTACGGCCTCTGTGGACACCAAGCATACATGTAGTGTACAGACATAGATGTAGGCAAAACAACTATGCACATAAATTTTTAAATAAACAAGTGAGCGCTAACATTAAAACCCACTCCAGGGGCTGGGGAGGTGACTCAGTGGTTAGGAGAATTGGCTGCTCTTCCAGAGGACCGGAGTTCAATTCCTAGCACCCACGTGGCAGCTCACAACCGTCTGTAACTTAAGTTCCAGTAGGTCTAATTCCCTCACACAGACATACATCCAGGCCAAATACCATGCACATAAAATAAAAAAATAAATTATTTTTTAAATCTTTAAAAAAAAAACCCACTCCAAAAAAGGCCCACCAAAGCCATTATTCTTGAAAAATATTTTCAATCTAAAAACCCAAACATGCCCTCTCAGGACGTAGCATAACGATCGGTAGGTTAGCATGCTTACATAGCATGTGTGAGGCCCCAGATTCAAACCCAGCATGGCAGAAACAAAGATGGCCTCGTTGTTTGTATCTATCAAGCCAAGTTCACAGTCATCAACAGCCATGAAAGATTTACATCTGCAGTCTATGTGTTTGGAATTCTCCATTCGAGATGTGGGCTCCTCTTTTTCTCCTGTTCCGGGTCTGAGGTCATTAACACGGCATGTCATCTATCTCGCAAGTCTGCGTCCTACAGAATGAGTAGAACCACAGAAACCATCATGGATGGGCAGGTGAGAGTGCCAAACTCTTTCCTTCTCTGCTCACACCCTCTCTAGAAACCCTCCTGAGTGTTCAGGGCTGGGAGTGGAGCCCTTCAGTAAGCTGTGGTTGGGGGCTGGTACCCAGCCAGGACCTGGAAACATCTCTGCTGAGTGACCGTCAGAATTCCAGCTGCAACCTGAGACCCTCTAGGAAGTAGCTATAAAAGGAAACAGCCCCCTCTCTGGTCTCTGACTCTCATGATTAACAAACTTTTCTTCTGCTAAAACACTGGCCAAAACCTCAACCCAGACAGAAACTAAATTCCAGCCTGGAGCCAGCCCCTGCTTCATTCCTAGGAGAACTGAGTCCCTGGGGTGCCCTTATTTCTCTGGCAGGTGGGTCTAGATAGCACAGAACCAACGCCAGAATCAGGAGGTGGGTGGTCTCGAGAAATCCAGGCAAAGCCATGGTACGCAATTGGGCTTTCACCTCACACTCTGGGTGCCCTCGATTCCGAGAGCATTTAAAACTGTGGCCGCAGACAGGCTGGCCATTGTCATTGTGACATCACTTTCCACAAATACTAACATCACACCCACTAACTTTATGCTTCCAGCTATTTCGAATATAGGAGGAATTATGCCCTGAGGTCGTTTTGGCGATCCAATTCATCTCTCCCTACCTGTCATCTTTTTCCAAGTTTTAGTTTGCACCTTCAGAATGAATGGTAAAGCGCTCAAAAGCCAAAGGCCGGTGAATAATGCCACACCGCACTTCCAACAGGACACAAAGCACAGGTTAAACACGGGCATGGAACGCTCCTCCCTCCGGCCACCTTTCACGCCCACCCGCCAGATTACACGCCTCGCACACTTTTTCCAACACGGTGAAGACAAATTGCAAAAGGCGAAGGGCGCTCAGGCTCACTGCGGTGCGCAGTTGACTCACGCAAAAACAAAACCAGAACTCAAGACCAAAGTTCTGGACGTACCCACTACTCCTTCTGCCTCCGACTAAGAGTTATCCGGAAAATCACATTGGAAGAAAGCCCACAGAGTCCCAGACACCTACCGCTATGGACCCAGAAGATGTGGCAACAAACACTTTGATGACCATTTCGACAGTCGGAAAGAGGACTCCCCCTAACACACCCCTGCGAGGGAAGTCGCTAGACAAATCCCGCAGTGACGCCGAAGGAGCAGGTGCCAGCTCGGTGCTGGCGGCTGTTCCAAGGCTCTGCTCCCGGCCCTCCCCTCCAACCAAGAGGCTGAAGAGTAACGGAGAGGCATCCTGGGTTTCCCCCTCCGTTAGGGATGTCAGCAAAATGATTGGCTGATAAAAGCAGCTCCTGGACCCTTTCCCTTATCACTTTAAAGGCCTGACAACAGTCCGTAAAAGGCCAGGCTGGAGCTCGAGAGCGCACCAATCACAGACCTATGGAGAGATGCCTAGGGCAGAGGAGGCGGGGCCTGGGGAAACGGGGGAGGGGGGGGGGGCTGTGGAAAAGAAGCAAGAGTCAGGAGCCGAGGGGAAAGCCCAGAAAATGCCACCTTATCCGGGGGGCTTTGGACAAACAAGAGTTGCGAAGACTGGAACAGCCGCAATGGCCATTTAAAGGAAGAGCGCCTCCCTGTTTAAAGTCTTCTAGAGGGTTGTTTTTAAACAATCCAGTGAACTGTCACACAACAGATCCCTTTATGAGTGGCCAATCTTGCTTTCTCTACCAGCTGTTGGTTGCTGTGAAACTTCACTGACACCTCAGAAGCAGGGAAACAGCCGGTGGCTGCCGGATGAGAACGACTAGTAAATTATCTTCCCTATTTTAAAGGCTTTGGGGGGACGGGGATGTTTATAGCAAACTCTGGTGCATCTTATTTTCATAGGTAATTTGAATCACATTTAAAAATTCAAATACAAAACCAGTAAAGAAGTCCAAGTTCTACCAGCCCAGACTGTGAATGGGTTTCAGAATCAGGGTCAAGGCCCCTGTGCCAGCTCGCTGGCTAAAGTCACCGGCCCCCATGCCTGATGACCTCCCTGAGCTCCATCCCTGGAACCTCATAGTGGAGGGGGAAAAAAACAAACAAATACACACAGACATACACATTCATACACACATATACACGCTCATACACAGACACACGTGCACACATATAGATACACTTACACACACACACACACACACACACTAATGGAAAAATCGTGTTCAAGGGCATTAGTGGCAAAGACCTGCCACTTAGGAACACTGTAAGCATTTACCTCCCCTTGGTTGCAGACCTTCTCCTTCCCCTGCTGCTCATCACAGAGGAGGGGACGCTGGTATTCTGGAGCAGGGTAGGACCTTTTTGGCTTCTGAACCTGCTCCTTTCACCAGTGTCTAAGAGATCCTGAGATCTGTCCCTGTCCCTCAGGTGGGTGTCTATGATGAGAAAGGGCACTCTGGTTCCTAGAATACAGCTCAAAGTCAGGTAACTCACAAGTCAAAAATTTAACTTTGGAGCAGCATGAATTTATGGATATGAATACAAGTAATTTAGAAGGCAGAGTGACAACATGACCATTTAGGGAAACAACATCTAGAATTTCTCTGCTGGGACCCAGGACTTCCCGAGGCACAGGACTGAACTCCTTCCTGTACGGCAAGCCTCAGATCCAATCAGGAGGACAGGGTCTGCCGCTCCTGCACCAATGAGCAACCGCACATCTTGCCTGGCATGTCTGTATGGCAGCACACAGGGCCCAGCGCTGGACAGACCACGGATGTGCCCTGCATGGCATCTCCCAGTACTAGGAAAGCTAGCCAGAAGCAGAATGTAGAGTTTCATGGTCAGTTCAAGATTGATTTCTCTGTCACCAAAGTGTTCGGTGTCTTCAACAACAGGGTCTCACCGGCTATTTCTAGTGGGCGGCAAGAGCAACAGAACAGCCTGTGTTGTTTGGGGGACTCTGGGGTCTCTCTGACCAGCAGCTCACCGGGAGGTAGCCTGTGCCTGATACTGGGGTCTCCATTTAATGCCCCAGGTCTTCAAGGAGCAGCACTGGTCACTAATGTTCAAACTCATTTAAAGATTGTATTTTTTTTTTTTTTTTTTTTTTTTTTTTTTTTTTTTTTTTTTTTTTTTTTTTGGTTTTTCGAGACAGGGTTTCTCTGTGTAGCTTTGCGCCTTTCCTGGAGCTCACTTGGTAGTCCAGGCTGGCCTCGAACTCACAGAGATCCACCTGGCTCTGCCTCCCGAGTGCTGGGATTAAAGGCGTGCGCCACCACCGCCCGGCCTTAAAGATTGTATTTTTAATCAGCTTACAAACAAATGGGGTTTCATGAGGCTACTTCGTACATCTGTAGATTCATCGCTCCCTACCCTCCTCCTCCCCACCCTGTTCCCACCACCCCCTTATTTAGTTGTCAGCATTCACCCCACCGCTTTCATATCATATATAAGCTGCTTCTTACAGCGGGTACTGGTTAAACCCGAGACACATTACCAATAGAAGTATTGAAAATGAGCAACTGGGAAGTGCTGTGGGATGTCTTTCTTCTTGCTGTGAATATGTGTTACTCCCATTGGCTAATAAATAAGCTGCTTTGGCCTTATTTATTGCTTATTTGGCAGGAGGAGACGCCATCCTGCCACTGCCCAAGGAGCAACAAGATGCCAGCAAACCGGTAACGCCACAGCCACGTGGCAACACATAGATTTATAGAAATGATCTGAGTTAAGATGAAAGAGCTAGCTAGCAAGAAGCCTGAGCCATAGGCCATAAGCTTGTAATTAATATAAGCCTCTGTGTGTTTACTTGGAACCAAGCGGCTGTGGGACACAGGAAAACTTCTAGTTACAGGGAGGGCTCAACCAAGACATTTATGTCAACCCTCTTGCAGTGAAAAAAGAGGAAGAAGAAAGGATGTAAGAGCCAGAGGTTGGGGGAGGCTGTGCGAGGTCGTCTTCTGGACCTGATAGGAGATGCTCACGTGAACTCACAGCAGCTGTGGCTGTCCACAAAAGGCCTGCCAGGGGTCAAGCCGGTTAGAAGTCCCAGTCTGCAGAGGGGATACGCTCCTGAGGCCCAATCCTCAGCTAAGAAGCCATTGGCAGTGCGTGGTTGCTAGCAAAGGGAGAGTCATTTTTCTTTATGAGTGTGGCCGCAAGAAGATTCCCTGTGTCCTAGTGGGTGATTCTGCACCTAGTCCTAACTGAATTCAGGGTGTTAAATAAATAAATAATCATAAAGTGGGAGGGGTATGTGATGGGAAGTCCTGGGGGAGAGAGGCGGATATAATCAAGATACTTTATATACATGCATAAAATTTTCAAAAAATAAATAAAAGCTTAAAAATTTTAAATTAGCTTAGACTTCAACAAGCAAAGTTAACTATTCCCAAAATTAGGTCCTCCATGTAAATAAAAACATTCTCCAAACTTGTCTCTAGGACTATTTATTTTATTTTAAGGCCCTCTGAAGATTATAAACCAATTTTATATTCATTATTTTCTGTTTTCAAAACATCTACACTGTTTATATACTATTTTTTCCTACACACAAAAATATTTTTCATATCTTAAAGTCTGTTTTATGTTGTTGTGGGCTTTTATTCTTTTGAGGGGCCTACTACCCACTTCCCAAATAAATAAATCACACATGGAGACTTTTTTTTCCTTTTTTTTTTTTTTTTTTTTTTTTTTTGGTTTTTTGAGACAGGATTTCTCTGTGTAGTTTTGGTGCCTGTCCTGGATCTTGCTCTGTAGCCCAGGCTGGCCTCGAACTCACAGAGATCCACCTGCCTCTGCCTCCTGAGCGCTGGTATTAAAGGTGTGTGCCACTGCTGCCCAGCTGGAAGCTTATTCTTAATTATAAATGCTCAGCCTTAGCTTGTCTTGTTTCTTGCCAGCCTTCCTTAACTTTAAATTATCCCATCTACCTTTTGCCTCTGGGCTTTTCCTGTTCTCTTACTTCTGTAAATCTTATTCTTTTTCCATGATTTGCTGTGTAGCTGGGTGGCTGGCCCCTGGAGTCCTCCTCCTTCTCTGGCTACTACTTCCCTTCTTCCAGATTTCTCCTTCTATATATTTTCTCTTCCTGCCAGCCCTGTTTATCCTTTCTCCTGCTTCATTATTGGCCGCCCAGTTCTTTATTAGACCATCAGGTATTTTAGACAGGCACAGTAACACAGCTTCACAGAGTTAAACAAATGCAACATGAACAAAAGTAACACACCTTAAAATAATATTCCCCAACAGCCCCCTAGGCTCCTATATTTGAATACTTGATTCCCAGTTGATGACACCATTTGGGGAAGATTAGGAGGTGTGGCCTTGTTGGAGAAGGTGTGTCACTGGGGAAGGAATTTGAGGTTTCAAAATTTGAGGTTAGTGCTCTCTCTCTCTCTCTCTCTCTCTCTCTCTCTCTCTCTCTCTCACATACACACACACACACACACACACACACACACACACACACACACACACACACACCTGCGCTTCTTGTTGGTGAATCAGGACATAAGCTCTCAGCTACTGCACCAGTGCCATGCCTGCCTTCATGCTGCCATGCTCCTGCCATGAGGTCATCAACTCACCATGTGAAACTGTAAGCCCCCAATTAACTCTTCCTTCTATAATTTGCCTTGGTCATGGTCATGGCGTTATACGTTCCTGACCACAGGGACTGAAAGACCCTAGCCCTTCAGGCTTACACCCCCAAGCCTCAGGAAAAGAGAAACTTCAAGCACCAGGAAATGAGAAACTAAAAATCTAGTTCCAAGGGCAACCTGACTTAGCCATTGTTCAATCTCCCTTGCAACCATATAACAATGTAAAGAGATTTCTGTTAAGAGATGTGCTCAACTGTGACTGGGATAGTTGCAGGTGTTCCAGGAAAGACCACCGTGACCTGTGTGTAAACTCCACTCCCGCCTTGATACCACCCCTTGAGGTTTCAGGAAGAATGTACCTGTTGATGTAACTGTACCCCCTCTGTGATCACTCTGTACCCAGACCATGATCTTGTGAAACGAAATTGTATGGGAATTGTAATCTTGTGGGGTTTGTGGGTTTTTCCTTTAAAAACCCCCATGTGGCTGCAGTAAGATGCAGCTCTTGCTCTTAGGAGCAGAGTTTGCCCTTCTATATAGAAGTTTAAATAAAAACCTCTTGCTATTGCATCAACTGGACTGGAGTCTGGGTTCTTGGGGCGCCCACTTGAGACTCTGAATTTTGGGGTCCAACAGGACAATACCACAGAGTCAATCCAATTATAATTAAAAGACTTATTAATTACTGCTAGCAAGGTAACAGGCTTGGAGCCAAAGTTGAGATGGCCATGCAAAGGGCAGTTGATGTGGGATGTCCTTCTTTCTGTATGCTGAGAATATGTGTTGCTTTTATTGGCTGATGAATAAAGCTGCTTTGGCCTATGGCAGGGCAGAATACAGCTAGGCAGTAAAGCCAAACTGAATACAGGGAGAAAGAAGGGCAGAGGAGAGAGAGAGAGAGAGAGAGAGAGAGAGAGAGAGAGAGAGAGAGAGAGAGAGAGAGAGAGGTCATCCAGCCATCCAAGGAGCAGCACACCAGCAGACCAGTGATGCTGCGGCCACTTGGCAATACTTAGATTAATAGAAATGGGTTAATTTAAGTTGTAAGAGCTAGTTAGTTTAAGCCTGAGCCATCGGCCAAACATTTGTAATTAATATAAGCCTTTGGGTGATTATTTTATAAGTGGCTGTGGGACTGAGTGGGATGCAGAAAAGCCACTGACTACAGGGGGATGAGGGAAGAATTTTTAAAGGCAAAAACCTGAATATCTGCACAAGCAACCCAAGGCTATTCACTCTGCCAAGATTAGGCAGGTAGTCAAGGCAACCTCAAAAGTCCCTGAATTTCTTCACAAGCAGGTTACAGATGTTGTGCCCAGATCGTAACCCCCAGAGAGACCACCAAGGACGAGCATACCAGAATGCAAAAGCAAGGTTTATCTGTTACAAGTCATGACAGGGAACTCATCTCAAGCCATCTCAAGTGAGGCAGGGAAGAGTTACTCTTTCTTGGGGCAAAACCCATAAAATTTCTTAGAGGGGAGGGGGTTAGTACAGGTCCATCCTTGATTGGTCCAGTTTTTCCCAGGCCTGGACTTTATCTTATTCTAGCTTATCTGTTTGTCCTGTCAGGAGTTTTACAACTCCTCTCCGGGGTCTGGTCATGTTATCTCCGGAGAGGGGCATCTCGTGGTTAATTGGTTACCATCAGACATCCTGACTTTGTTCTTTTGAGTTACTGGGGCTGGCGCCATCATTTCTGGGGACTTGAAACTGGCCTGGGTCTATCTATATTGAGATATCTTTGTCTAAGGCCTCCTTTTTGAGACAATAGAGTGAGGGTCTTGTTGTGCCTAGATCGCGTCCCCAAAGCTGCCACTGGAGACTTTAGGTACAGAATGCAAAAGTAAGGTGTTTTCTAAGTTTACAAGCCTCCAGGGAGGCTCTTCCAAATCTCTCACTCACAGCAGGGAGGTTGGAAGGAGCGCTTCCCTTTCTTTGTGAGGCTAGTTCTTAAAGACACAGACCATTAATTTATTTTAACCTGCCTCCCTCTTTTTTAGTCTTTTGGTCAAATATCCTGACTCTGTTTTCCAAAGTCCCTGTAGCAGATACAGCCACCTGGGGAAAAGGGGTCTAAGTTCTTATCTACACTTATGAATCCTGGTTTAAGCTTCTCTTTGTCTGTAGGGGATAGAGTGGGGGGGTTTTACTAAGGTATCACACAAAAGCTAAAAAGCAGTTAGTCACAGCATGACAAGTAGATGATCATGGCTGTACATTTTTGGGTCGGGGGTGGGTCACTGAATCGGGGTCATGGTACTTATCTCCCAGGGACTGGAGTCTGAGACGAACAGCTAGTGGGTACCCAGATGGATGCCTAAAATAAAATGGAGTCTCTTTAGCCATCACAATGGCAATACAAAAGTTACTAAGACAGTGACACAGGCCTGTAATTCCAACATTTTGGGAAGTAGGAAAAGGAGAGCAAGGATTTAAGTTCCTGGAGAGTGGTAAATATATCAAAATACATTGTATACAAGTACAAAATTGGGGATATATATATATATATTCTTTTTGTTGTTGTTTGTTTATTTGAGACAGGGTTTCTCTGTGTAGTCCTGGCTGTCCTGGAACTCAGAGATCTGCCTGTCTCTGTCTCCTGAGTGCTGGGATTAAAGGCGTGTGCCACAATTCCCAGAAACAGACTAAAGTATTCTTAAAAGAGAGAAAGAGCCAGGCGGTAGTGGTGCACACACCTTTGATCCCAGCACTCCAGAGGTAGAGACAGGGGATCTCTGTGAGTTCCAGGATAGGCTCCAAAGCTACAGAGAAACCCTGTCTAAAAAAAAAAAAAAAAAAAAACCAGAGAGAGAGAGAGAGAAACTCTTATTGAGGAGCCAGTACTCATCCCTGGGTACCCCTGACTTCTCTGGGGACCTCTTTTTCTCCCAGTCCCACTGTTTGAACTTATGTAACATCTTTAATGAGATCTCCAATTCTGCTTCTGGCTGGAGAACAGCTCAGCAGTTAAGACAGTGTCCTGCTTTTTCAGAGGACCAGAGTTAAGTCCCCACACCCAACTGGAGTGGCTCACAACCATCTGTAACTCCAGCTCCAGGTGATCTGAAACTACAGGCACCTGTGCCAGCATACACACAACCAGACACACACATACAAGTAATTAAAAATAAAAGAACTTAGCTGGACATGGTGGCACACACCCTTAATCCCAGCATTCAGGAGACAGAGACAGGCAGATCTCTGAGTTCCGAGCTAGCTCGGTCTACTTGTTTCGATTAATCCACTACCAGGGATTCAAAATATTTATCACTACTTTAATGGTTCTGGGCCAGCCAGCACTACACTGTAAGACCCTGTCTCAAAATAAATAAATAGGGGCTAGAGAGATGGCTTAGCGGTTAAGAGTACTTGCTGCTCTTACGGAAGACATGGGTTCAAATCCCAGCACCCTTATGACAGCTAAGAATTGTCTGTACCTGCAGTGCCAGAGGATCCAGCGCCCTCTTCTGGCCTTCTCAGGCACTGCATATATGCCCCTAATACACACACATTACACACACATGCAAGCAAAATACCTATACACATAAAAGAAAAATAAATCTTCAAGAAATAAAAATATTTTAATTAAAATGTTAAGAGTTAAGGTCATCCTTAGTTATGTGACAATTGTGAGACCAACCTGCACTACATGAGATCCTGTCTCAAAACAAACCACAGTATTTAAGGGGGTAAATATAAAACAATATGACTGTACATACACTTGAAAACAAAAGGTAGATGATGGTGTGGCATGGTGGCACATATCTCTAATAGGCAGAGGGAGGCTGATTTCTGTGAGTTCAAGGCTAGCCTGGTCTATGTATGGAGTGAGACACCGTCAGTAAAATATATATAAAAAAAAATTGACTAAGAAAAAATTTTTATTCATTTTACATACCAAAGATTCCCCTCTTCCCTCCTCCTGCCCCTCCAGCCTCCCCCTCCCAACCCACCTCTCATTCCCTCCTACAAGAAGGTAAGGCCTCCCATGAGGAGGTACATTTTGTAGGGGCAGGTCCAAGCCCCTCCCCCTGCCTCAAGGCTGTGCTAGGTGTTCCATCATAGAAGTGGACTCCAAAAAGCCAGCTCGCGCACCAAGGATGGATCCTGATCCTACTACCAGGGGGCCCCTTAAGCAGATCAAGCTACACAAACTGTCTTGCTTATGCAGAGGGGCTAGTCCAGGCCTGTGTTGGTCTAACTTTCATGAGTTCCCACTAGTTCGGTTTGGTTGTCTCTGTAGGTTTCCCCATCATGATCTTGATGCCCCTTGCTCATAGAATCCCTCTTCTCTCTCTTTGACTGGACTCCTGGAGCTTGGCCTGGTGTTGGGCTGTGGATTTCTGCATCTGCTTCCATTGGTTACTGGAGAAAGGCTCTATGGTGACAGGGTATTCACCGGTATGATCACGGGGATAAGCCAGTTCAGGCACCCTCTCTACTATTGCTAGTTGTCTAATCTGGGGCCATCCTTGCAGATTCCTGGGAACTTCCCTAGCACCCGGTTTCTCCCTATCCCCATGAAGTCTCCCTCTATCATGGTATCTCTTTCATTGCTTTCCCACTCCATCCCTTGACCATCCCGTTCCCTTATGTTCTCATCCCCCACCCCCTACCCTCCATTGCTCACCCCTCATCCCCAGTTTACTCAGATCTCATCTATTTCCCCTTCCCAGGGCAATCCATTCGTCCCTCTTTGGGTCCTCCTTGTTAGCTAGCTTCTCTGGAGCTGTGAATTATAGTCTGGTTATCCTTTGCTTTACATCTAGTATCCACTTAGGAGTGAGTACATACCATGTCTGTCCTTCTGAGTCTGGGTTACCTCACTCAGGATATTTTCTAGTTCTATCCATTTGCCTGCAAATTTCATGATGTCATTGTTTTTTATTGCTGGTACATATACACTCCATTGTGTATATGTAACACATTTTCTTTATCCATTCTTCAGTTGAGGGGCATCCAAGTTGTTTCCAGGTTCTGGCTATTATGAATAATGCTGCTAGTGACTGTCCACATATCAAAAGCAAAACACATAATTCAGGACTAGATTGGTTTATTAGTACATCAAGATTCTTTGATACTGGCCAGATTATATCAGTCATTTTCGTATAAATGTTTTATGTTGGTCAAAAACATTTGAATGATGGTTTAACAAATCTTTAATAAATCTGAGAAAATAAAAAAAATAAAATTAAAAAAAAAGTAATTGAAAGGGCTGGAGAGATGGCTCAGTGGTTAAGAGCACTGGCTGTGCTCTTCCAGAAGTCCCGAGTTCAATTCCCAGCACTCACATGGTGGTTCACAACTGTCTATAACAGGATAGATGCCCTCTTCTGTCATGCAGGTAAACATGCAGAGCATTAATACATAAAATAAAAATAAATAAAATTTTTAAAAGGTAATTGTAGTCAGAAGATTTCCCGGCCGGCAGTCAAGACATTTTCTCTCCAATTCATGTCCCCCAAATAAACACACAGAGGCTTATATTAATTATAAATGCTTGGCCATTTGCTCAGGCTTATTACTAACTAGCTCTTACACTTAAATTAACCCGTAACTCTTATTTGTTTTTCTTTTTCTTTTTTTTTCTTTTTTTTTTTTTGGTTTTTCAAGACAGGGTTTCTCTGTGTAGCTTTGCACTTTTCCTGGAACTCGCTTTGGAGACCAGGCTGGCCTCGAACTCACAGAAATCCACCTGCCTCTGCCTCCCGAGTGCTGGGATTAAAGGCATGCGCCACCACCGCCCAGCCCGTAACTCTTATTTGTGTTTAACCTTTCTTCAGTTCTGCCTTCATATCTTGCTTCCTCTGTGTCTGGCTGGCGACTCCTGACTTTGCCTTCTTCCCAGAATTCTCCTTGTCTGCTTATCCCGCCTATACTTCTTGCCTGGCTACTGGCCAATCAGCATTTTATTAAACTAATGTACAAAAGCATTATCCCACAGCAGGTCCCCTTTTCTGACAACCCGAAGTAAGTATTTACAACATGTATCACAGACTAAGTTTTCATACATCAGAAGTTCTTCCAAATCAAGCTTTCCAAAGATTTATACCAGCCGAGCAGTGGTGGCACACACCTTTAGTCCCAGCACTCGGGAGGCAGAGGCAGGTGGATCTCTGTGAGTTCAAGGCCTGGGCTACAGAGTGAGTTCCAGGACAGGCTCCAAAGCTACACAAAGAAAAGAAATCCTGTCTTGAAAAAACAAAAAACAAAAAAAAAAAAAAAAAAAGATTTATACCAAGTTTAAAAGTAAGTTAAAATGCCAGCTTCACCCTGGTAGACCAGGCCACTTGGGAGGCTGGGTTAAAAAGACTGCCTAACCCCATAAGTTGGAAGCCAGTCTGGACCAAGTGGTAAAAATTAAAAATCAAAATCCTAAGGCACTGGGTTCCATCTCTAGTACCACCAAAACAAAAGGGAGGTGTTGGGGGGGGGAGGTGGTTTACAAAATAAGGATAACGGGCACTGTGAACTGAAATTCGCTCCCCCTAAAAAAGCCAAACCCATGTTAAAGACTCTAACTCTGACTAGCTAATTAGATTACATAATTGTGGCTAGATGGACTATGACAGGTTTGGAACCAAATTACCTTGGGCTATCTTTAGTCTTAATAGACTGTCACTGTACATGCCCTGGTTGACATAACATTTTTATGACAGGTAAACTGTTTTGGAAAGTACAAATAGACCCCTTGCCTCCACCAACCCGAGTAACACATGAAGCCTACACAGACTTTCCCTGTTTACTGTAACCGGCTTGGTATCCGATATTTTACAAGTGACTTATGGCTTATTTTGTTCTGTAACCATTAAAACTTTACAAAACGTTTACCATGTTGGAACAAACATCATATTTGAGGTAAAATAAAATCTGTGTTCCCAGGTCACGTTAGTTTCAGAATAAACTCCATTTCCCTGTAAGGCGGGAACCCTGGTTTGTGGTGGTTGTGGTTGTGGTTGTGGTTGATGTTGTCCCTATAAGGCAGGAACCCTGGTTTGTGATTGTTGTGGTTGTGGTTGTTGTTGTTGTCCCTGTAAGATGAGAACCCTGGTTTGTGATTGTTGTGGTTGTGGTTGTTGTGGTTGTTGTTGTTGTCCCTGTAAGATGAGAACCCTGGTTTGTGATTGTTGTGGTTGTGGTTGTTGTTGTTGTCCCTGTAAGATGAGAACCCTGGTTTGTGGTGGTTGTGGTTGTTGTGGTTGTTGTTGTTGTCCCTGTAAAGCGGAAACCCTGGTTTGTGGTGGTTGTGGTTGTGGTTGTTGTGGTTGTTGTCCCTGTAAGGTGAGAACCCTGGTTTGTGGTGGTTGTTGTTGTGGTTGATGTTGTCCCTGTAAGGCGGGAACCCTGGTTTGTGGTGGTTGTGGTTGTGGTGGTTGTGGTTGTTGTGGTTGTTGTTGTTGTCCTGTAAGGCGGGAACCCTGGTTTGTGGTGGTGGTTGTTGCTTTGCATGACACCAATAAAACTATCACAGCCACCTACCCTTCTGAGTAACAGGGAACTCAGAATTAAAGACGCCAGTTTTAACGATCAAACTCATAAAACTCTGCCATCCCAGCGACTTTTGCCTTAGCCTGTCGTCAGTCTGTAAATTCTTTCACACCAAACTCATTGTTTTAGGAAGAAGCCCCACGTTCATAAAACCAAGTTACCAGGGACACTCTGTCCCCGGTCCTCTCCCTTCCTGGCACTGCGGCCAGGAGCAGGGTCAGCTATAAATTCCTCCGGCCGCCGCCGCTCCAACCTCTCAGCAGGACCGCCCTTGGCCCAAGCACGCATGCGCACACCCGGTGCCCCGCCTCCGCCCCATCGTCAGAGCACGCGTGCGCACATCTTGTCGAAGCCCGCCGTCCTGGGCGACGCCGGGCGCGCATGCGCACACCTCGCGGCCTGCGCTCGCTGGCGGTCCCAGGAGGCCCCGCGTGGTTTCCATGGCGACGCCCCCGCTTCCTTAGGTCCTGGGTTGAGGCAGCTGCGAGAGCAGCACGGAGCAGGTAACGGCCTTGCCGCCGCCGCCCCCCCGCAGTCGTGGTCCGGTCAGCCGGCGCCGGCCTCTGCGGAGCCGCCCGACAAGCTCCCCGCGGGGGTCGGGCGTCGCGGATCTCCTTGCCCGCTCGGGCCTCCCGCCTCGCGGTGCCTTGGCGGAGCTGGTAACGTAGCCCCGGCGCCTCCCTGCCCAGGAAGTGCAGCCTGCACACCCGGGAGCGTGCGCCGCCGGGGGCCGCTGGTCATGGTCCCCAAAATGGGGCCCAAACCTCGGTGCCCCGCTTCCCGGCCTCCCGTGCATCGGAATCCCGAGCCTCCGTTGTGCATTTACCACCCCGCTGGTTTGCTCTTCCTTCCAACCCGACCGCTGGCATCTCCGGGTGCCTCTCCGTGGGGAGTCTATATCTTGCCGAAATGTCCCATGTTCTCCACCCACAACTCGGACTTGGGGCTCTTGGTCAACCCAACTTCCCCTGAGTGCCTTACAGTTACCTTGACCACGGTTAATTCGTTTCAGGCCAGCTTTTTGTTGGCCGTGCATGACATTGAACCTGTTTTCTGTTTACATGAATCACTTAGATGGATTCATCCAGTTCCAGAGATTCAAAGCCCACATAAATGCCAGTGAGCCCAAAAATGTGTGTATTCAGTCCCGGCCCCTTCTCTGAACGTCAGAAGGTGAACTCAGCCGCAGCTGTCTTAGCTGTCTTAGCAGGTGTCCAAGGCGCTTCAATGCCCCCTTGAACCAAGATGTCCCATAACCCCATACCCCAGCTCCTCCCACACTCATAATCCACCCGGTTGCAGGAAACTCCATCCTTCCACTTACTCGGGCTTTGGGGGTGTCTTTCGTGACTTTATCACCAAACCCTCTCACAATACACCCAGCGCAGGTTCACAGTGGCACCATTTCTCCCAACCCCCACTGTCACTACATCAGTCCCCGGATTATCTCAGTAATATGATTGTTTTCCTTGCTATGTCCTTTCTCTACTTGAGCATGGTCATTTTATACTAGTAAGGTTTTATGGGACTTGAAAATCCATGCTTTCCATAGGTAAAAACAGTATTTTAGGCCGGGTGGTGCTGCACATCTTTAATCGCAGCAATTGGGAGGCAGGGACAGGCAGATCTCTGTAAAGTTGGGGCCACCCTGGTCTGGTCTACAGAGTGAGTGCCAGGGCTACACAGAGAGAAGAAGGAAGGAAGGAGGGAGGGAGGGAGGGAGGGAGGCAGGAAAGAAGGAAGGAAGGAAGGAAGGAGGGAGGGAGGGAGGGAGGGAGGGAGGGAGGAAGGAAGGAAGGAAGGAAGGAAGGAAAAACCCACAGTATTTTAGTATATATTTTTGAAAATTCCCAATTTTAAGGCAAGACTACCTAAGCATGGTAGAGCTGACAAATTATAGCTTGAGTCCCTGGATTCAAACCGTGGAGAGAACTTTAAAAAGGGATAAAAGGGGACTGTACAGAACAACAAAACTGAGAGCTGCCTCCTAACCCTAACCTCTCATTCGGTCCTCAACTCTTCTCTCCCAGGATCCTTAACCATGGAGGTCCTCACGTTCAGTGTCTGTTTCCCACCTGTCTCCCTAGACCCCAGCACCAAGCATACATTGGTGCCTGCAGCTTTAAGCCCTTAACCATAAGCACTCAGATGAGTGACATCACTTCTTACTATTACTCAGATACACCCAGCTCACCATGCACAAGCAGCGCCTCCCAGCGGACTGAACAGGAAGCTCGTCCACTGTAAACCAGCGTGCCTCCACCCTCCACACAACACCCCGCAAACCACCCAGCCTTGGTGATGAGTCCTGTGCACTTCTCACGTTGCAGCCACTTCATTTCAGTCAGCTTTCCATAGCTACAACAAATACTGAAGAGAGTCAACTTATAAAGAGCAAAGGTTTATTTAGAGGTTTCAGTCAATGGTCAGTTGACCCTGTTGCTTAAACCTGTGGTAAGGACCACAGTCCCTATTGAAGACATGTTCCAGAGACCTAAATTCTCCATTATATAATCCTCACAGAGTTGTATCTCTTTCCTTTAAAGCAGAAGAGATCCCTGAAGAGTAGTTTATTGCCAACATAAGAGTTTCTCCACAACATGCTCATTTACCTTTGTGTTCCTCATGATTTCCTAACACATCACATAGCTGCTGGCACATGGCATGTTGGAGTAGTGGATGGAATGAAAGTCCAGTGTATACAAGATTAATGTTAACTGCTAGGTGTTCCGGTACAATTTCAATGAAATATAATGAAAATTATAGTAAAAAAATAAACACTGGGAAAAAGTAAAGTTAGGGGAGTTAGAAATAGACATTTCTCTGATGACCTGTAGTCCTTCCTGGTGCCCATATCAGCTTCCTCTAACAGGGCAATCCACTGCAATTACCACCACTTGGTGGAAGCAGAGGCTGGGCTTCCAGTCCTGAAGGCAAGACTTTGCTGTGTCCATGAATTCAAACCCAAATAAATGCATGCAATTATTAAATGTTCAAAACCCACAAAGCCAGTGTGTAACCATCCAAAGGTTGGAACTTGACATTTCTCATGTTGCAACTCTTGAAGAGGTGTGTGTGTGTGTGTGTGTGTGTGTGTGTGTGTGTGTGTGTGTGTGTGTGTGTGTGTGATGACACAGAATCTCAATATGTAATTCTGATTGGCCTGAAACTCACTATGTAGACCAGGCTGGCCTCAAACTCAGAGATCACCCACCCCACTCCACTTGCAGAATGCTGGGGTTGGGTTAAAGGTGTGTTCTACTATGTCTGGTCTGTCTGGCTCACTTGTAGGTTTTAGAGCTGGGCCTTAGAAGTCATTGAGAAATCAGCTAATTTCTTGCCTTAGCAGCTGGGACCAAACAGCTACTTGTATTGGCAAAGCTAGAGTATAACTCCAGATCTCAATCAATCTCAATCTCTCTCTCTCTCTCTCTCTCTCTCTCTCTCTCTCTCTCTCTCTCTCTCTCTCTCTCTCTCTCTCTTAATTTCCCTTTGTCAGTGTTTAGATCCTCAACTTTCTGTATCAAAAAATAGAGTATTAGAAGATACTTTGTTTGGAATGGCTTTCTTTAAAACCCTATGATCCTGACCCTTCTCCCCTGCACAGTGCCCTGTGTATACGCTAAGGGAAGATGCTCCAGCCTCTGCCTCATTTACTAAGGGTTGCTTTAGGAGTTCTTTATATATTAAGGAAATTAGCAGTTTGTCATGCGTATTGGAACTAGTTTCCCTGTTTGTAACATGCCGTTACATTTTATTTACTTATTTTTTTTATTTAACCTTTATTTTATGTGCATTAGTGTGAAGGTATGAGATCCTCTGGAACTGAAGTTACAGACAGTTTTAAGCTGCCATGTGGGTGCTGGGAATTGAACCAGGTCCTCTGGAAGAACAACCATCTTTCCAGCCCCCTAAACTCTTTTTTTTTTTTTTTTTTTAAGATTTATTTTATTTATTATGTATACAGTGTTCTGTCTGCTTGTATGCTTGCAGGCCAGAAGAGGGCATCAGGTCTCTTTATAGATGGTTGTGAGCCACCACTGGGAATTGAACTCAGGACCTCTGGAAGAGCAGTCCAGTGCTCTTAATCTCTGAGCCATCTCTCCAGCCCCATCCACTAAAACTCTTCATTTTATTTGTTATACAGAAGTTTTCATTTATATGCCATCCATTTTATTATTTCCATTTCAGCCTGGGCTTTATGCCTTGCCAAATCTTATTTCTTTCTTTCTTTCTTCCTTCCTTTCTCTCTTTCTTTCTTTTTTTCTTTCTTACTTCCTTTCTTTCTTTCTTTCTTTTTTGGTTTTTTAAGACAGGGTTTCTCTAACAGCCGTGGCCATCCTGAAACTCATTTTGTAGACCACACTGGCCCCAAATTCACAGAGATCCACCTCCCTCTGCCTCCCAAGTGCTGGGATTAAAGGTGTGCACCACCACCACCCAACCAAAATCTTGTGTTTTCATTTAAGATATTCATCTTAACATGTATATCTCAAATCCATCTAATAATTCTTTAAGGGTAAGGAATGCAGTAAGAATTCACTTTGGATTTACAGATAACATCTAGCCTGTGGTGGTCTTCTTGTTACTTTGTCCTCAACTATTCATGCTCAACTATTCATGCTTCTCTGTTCCATCATGCGGTACAGCGAGCCGCTCAGGCACTGTACCCATGGTAGCTTTACTTCACCGTGTCTGTGGGCACAGTCCTTGTTGACATTCTTCTTCAGATTCTTTATGTTTTCCCATACTTATTGCATCTGATTTGGTATCATTTTGTCCACTAGATCTCCACCTTATTATTTTTAAAGATTACTATTTTGCAGTTGTGTGTGTGTGTGTGTGTGTGTGTGTGTGTGTGTGTGTGTGTGTGTGTTGGTATGTGTACATGAGTGCAAGTACCCACAGAAGCCAGAAGAGGGCGCCAGAGCCTCTGGAGCTGGAGTACAGGCAGTTCTGAGCCTCCCTGTGCTGCTGACACTAGAACTCCTGTCCTCTGCAAGAGTAGCAATTATTCTTAACCACCGAGCCATCTCTCCAGCCCCACCTCCACCTTGATTTTAAGAGAGGATCTTCCAGTGAACCTGGAGCTCATGGATCAGCTAGTCTGGCACAAGCCCCAGGGGTCCTCCTGCCCCTGCCTCCCCAGTGCCGTCATTGCAGGCCTGAGCCACTGGGCCCAGCCTGTGGCATGAGTGCCAGGAATCAGAGCCCAGGCCCTCATGCTCGTGGTATAGTCAGTGTACTGCTGAACCACTGCCACAGCCCCATCTTCCTTAGTGTTTCAAAAGGTTTTCTAAGGATACATTTCTGTTCTCTTCAATTAATAAATAACTTACCTCTCATTTTCCAGGATTTATACCTTTGGTTTCTTTCTCATGTGTGACATTTTAGTTGTGAGTCTTGCCTTGAATGGCTGAACCATCTCTCCAGCGCTTTTTCTCATGTCTGATTCCATTGTCTAGTACCTGAAGAACAATATTAGTTACAGGTAGAAGGTATCCTTCTCTTTATCCTTATTCCAGCTTGATTTCACCATTAACATATTTGTTCATTTATCATGTTGAGGAAGATTTCATTTAGAGCATTTCCAGCTGGGGTTAGCAGTAGTGAAGTTTTGTCAGAAGTAATGAACATGCATACAGAAATTAAGGAAGCACAGAAAATTCTGAAAAGAAACTTATTTGGTCATATTTATTGAACACTCAGTATCCCTAGGAGTTCTTCTAGACTCTAGAGGTATAACATTAGACAAAGCAGTTATGTTGTCCACAGTGAAACATAAAGTAACATATAAGCCAAGTCAGGGCTGATGTGCACTACACTATGATCTGTGCTAAAGAAAACAAGCAGTACAGAAGGGAATAGTGTGTCAAGAATGACAGCCGGGCAGTGGTGGCGCACGCCTTTAGTCCCAGCACTCGGGAGGCAGACGTAGGTGGATCTCTGTGAGTTCAAGTCCTGCCTGGTCTACAGAGTGAGATCCAGGACAGGCACCAAAACTACACACAGAAACCCTGTCTCAAAACAACAAAAACAAAAACAAAGAATGAGTAAGGAAAGGGAAATGTGTTGAGCTGTCGTTTCCCACTGACAGATGGAAGCTGAGACACAGCCGGTGAGCTGAGCCCAGGATGCTGAACAGTAACCCCTTCCCTGGGCAGAGTCCAGAGCACTGCTCCCACTGAGCTTGCCTGCGAGGGCACGTGATACAGAGATCTGCAGAAAGGGATTCAAGCTCTACAGGCATGACAGTTACCTCGCCATAGGATAACTTGGGGAAGAAACACAGTCATTCCATTTAAATTGTACATGTGAATTAGTAATCACTTCGGTATACAGTATTTGGATTTTTCTCACATGGTCCTGGGTGGATCCTAAGCACTGGGGAAAAGGGGAGGGGCTATGGCTGTAATACTAATGATCAGAAATCGTGTAAGTCATGAGACCCACTGAGAACCATGTATAATAATCACCAACCAATATCACTGTTTCTAAAATAACACCAAGAGTTACCAGTCATGCCAAGAGGCTTTCCTTTGGCATTTTGTCATTTATAGTAACACATAATGCAATAACTTTTTTGTTGGACACCAGAAAAGAAGAACAGGCAGCTAAAACACAGGCTCTTGTATGACTTTTTCAGATCTTATTTCCACACAGCTGTCTGATGATCACAGCCAAACATTTCCCAGTCAGTGCTGTGTTCCAGAAAAAAGAAGCTTAGGAGAGGAGACGTGTGTTTTGCTCACAGTCTGAGGGACAGTCATTGCTGAGGAAGGCAGTGGTAGCCTGAGGCCCTAGTCACACCACATCCAGTCAGGACACAGAAAGTGAGAGTTCTGGTGCTCAGCTAGCTTTCTCCTTTTGTCCACCCAAGACCCTAACCTGTGTGATGGTGCCGCCCAGGTCTAGATTGGGTCTTTCTACTTCAGTGAACCTAATCTAGAAGGTCCCTCACCGGTCACACCCTGAGCTTTGTCACCTACGTGACTCTAGATCATGTTAAGTTGATAATCAGGAATAATTGCAGTTGGGGACCAGGGAAATGGTTAAGAGCTTGCCTGCTCTAGAGAAGGACCCAGGTTCAGTTCCCAGCACTCACATGGTAGTTCACAAACATCTATAACTCCAGGTCCAGGGGATCTGATGCCCTCTTCTCTCCTCCAGGGGCACCAGGCAGAACACCCATACACATAATGAATTTTTAAAAGAAGAGTAAATACAACTGCCAATAGCTGATTTCTCTTTGGAAGAAAAAAAAAAGCCTCAATGTATGATGAATACTGTACAGACAAATATAGACAGAATCCTAGCTACTTTTCTGTTGCTATGAAGAGACACCATGACCAAAGCAACTTATAAAAGAAAGCATTTAATTTTGGGGCTTACATTTCCAGAGGATTAGAACCCATGGCCACCATGGTAAGGAGCATGTCAGCAAACAGGCAGGCATGGCATTGACACAGTAGCTGAGATCTTAGATCTGATCCAGAGGCAGGAGGCAGAGAGAGCTAATCGCAAAGCCCACCCTCAGTGACACCTCCTCTATTAAGGCTGCCCCTCCTAATCCTTACCAAACAGTTCAACATCTGCAGACCAAGCATTTGAATGTGAGTATTCTCATTCAAACCGCCACATATAGATGATAGAGGATAGATACTGTTCTTATACAAATATATCTGTGAGATTAACATTTCTCTTTTGTAATATTTTAGGGTTTTTTGAAATATAGACTTTATTGTAAAAAAAAGACTAGAACATGTCAAAATGTCCTACCTTGGAAACTTCGTGAGGAAACAGTGAAGAGTGCTCCGCATCAGGCATACAGTTCATCTCTAGACACCTTAGAGAATGAGTTTGAAAAAGAGCAACAGGTATGCAGTAACTCATCTTTAAATAATTCACTATGTGCTTTTTGATCTGCCTTATTGAAAAATCAGGATGGAAAAACAGTATAGAATGATAACTCCTGTGTACACCTTGATCTAGAAGATTATCTCTCCCTTTATAATAGATACACAGTGCAAAGGTTCGCTGCTGTTAAGAATATTCTTATGTCTCCCTCTATAGTAGACAGAATGCAAAGGTTTGCTGATGTTATGAACAGTGATCCCTTTGGTCTGGTGCCATCCGTGAGCAGACATCATGCAGATTCTCCATTGTAACAGCTGGTACCATTTTGGATTGTGTTCCTGAGTCACAACAGCAAAGAAACATCTGTATACCTTGCACTACAGAGACAAAAATGTGCTTCAAGTGAATAAAACAGACACCATCATACTATAAACACCAATGGTTCAAAGTGTAAAGACTGCCAAAAAAAAAAAAAACAACTCAAACTAGACACTCACTCCTCAGATTTGACGGAGCAAAGTCGGGCACTAGGAGGCACTTACAGACTTATTTCAGCATCTTGAAGATAGTTTGCTTTTCTAACCCCCGCACCCAACAAGCACTAAACAAATATTCTCTGGATGTGCTAATTAATAAAGACCACTAGGGTTGAGCCAGGCCATTGTGTCCTGTGTAATCAGAAAATTCACATGTGGAGACAGCATAAGTATTTGTTGGGAACTGTGAAATGCAGCCTAGTCATGTTATTTCACAGACTCTCTAGAACAGTTTAATCAGCTAAAAATGCACTCTTCCTGATTTTAAATTGTCAATGAATTTATAACAGGTTGATGATGAAACAGGAATCTAGCAGATTGGAAACTCCAGAGAGCACATCTCATTGCTGAGTACAGTGACATGTAAGAGTCAAAATGTGCTTTTCCTTTGGTTACATTGCCAATGATGGGTCTTAACTCTGTCTCCCAGCACAGGTGAACCCCAACAGCAATAGTCAGCAACAGAAATAGAAATTGTAGTATAGTTCCAGGGTCCTGGGAATTCCAGAATACTAATGTTCCATCTCTTTGGTGGGTATAATTTATGCTAAGTACAGGTACTCCTCCAACCAACAGTGGGACTATATTCATGTAAACTTATCTTCAAAAAATACGTTGGGGGCAGAGGAGCTGGAGAGATGGCTCAGCAGTTAAGAGCACCGACTGGTCTTGTAGAGGATGCAGGTTTGGTTCCCAGTACCACCAATCAAGTCACAATTATCTGTAACTACAGTTCCAGAAGATCTGATGCCCACTTCTGGCCTCTGAGGGCACCATGCACACACATGGTACACATGCACATACCTTTGGTGACCTAAGTTCAATCCCCCAAACCCACATAAAGACAGGAGAGAACTGACTTTGACCTCCTCATGCATGCCATGGTCTGCATGTGCCCACACATACATTATGCATTCACACAATAATAGTAAATATTTTTTAATGTTTAAGCCAGGAGGGGTAGCACAGGCAGAAGCAGGTGGATCTCATCGAGTTCAGTGCCAGCCTGGCCTATACACAGCAAGATCAGGACAGCCAGAGCTACATAGAAACCCTGTCTCAAAAAAGCAAAGACCAGGCTGGTCTAGAACTCAGAGATCCACCTACTTCTGTCTCTCCAGTCCTAGGACTAAAGCACATGTCGCTATGCCTGACTGCAATCCCCTTCCTTATCCCTGGAGACATTCAACTGTTCCCTACTTCAAGGAAGGAATATGATTTGTCAAAGAAATCACTTGTCTGTTTTTCCAAATCGGTTGGTGTCAGGTTCCAGTGATCCTCGGCAGCCAGTGGTAGACAGTAAGGGTGCTACTTCTATGTCCTGTTAAAACAGTTAACAAGTGGCCACAATCCAGAACTAGCCAAATCTAAGTCAAAAGCATTGACTATAAGTGACTGGCATAGAAGGAAATGGAGCTTGGACTTAGCCAGTTTTAAAATGCTAAGTTAGCCTCTGATTATAAGCAGGAACTTTGCGAACAGTCAAGTGAGACAGTTTCAGAGCTGTGGCAATTGTCTTTACTCAGTTTCCTCATTCGCCTAATAAAAGCCTTTAAGCCCTTCCCACAGAGCCTGAAAATGCAAACCACAGCTAGCTACTGCTCGGTTCATGAATGGATGTTTAGTTAAAAATCATAACATTCAAGCTGGCACACACCTTTAATCCCAACACTGGGGAGGCCGAGGCAGGTGGATCTCTGAGAGTTCCAGGACAGCCAGAGCTACACAGAAAAACCCTGTCTCAAAAAAATAAAAGACAAACATCGCCTCATAACATTGTTAGAATGCTCAGGGTTAATTTGGAACACTCGTGGTCTCCCAGGCAGTACTTCACCACCCTGTCCTGACCCAGGCCCAGTCAGGCGGAGCTCATGGAGACGCAGAGCTGAGTGCAGGGAAAGAGCAGAGCTGCCTTCCTTGTGGTGTCCTGTCGTGTCTAGGCCTTCAGCAGGCAGCCCCACATGACACTCACACCTAACACCATCCCCATGTCTTGAGTGGTGACTGAACCCGGGCCTCATGTAAGTGCTATACCACTGTCCCTCCACTGTCTACTTCTCACTAGCACTCACCTTAGTTCCTTAAACAAACAATGACTAGAAGGGAACATCCACCATCGGGAAAGGACTCTGCTTTTGTTTGTGTTTTAAGATGGCTGGTATAATATCTAATGTGAGAGAGATTGAATGTTTTCCTCCTAAACCCAAATCAAGACAAGGACATCCAGTCTCACCATCCTCAGAGGTTCTGTCCAGTGTAACCAAGCAAGAAAAAGAAATAACCATCCATGCAGTGAAGGAACTCAGCTTTCTTTATGCACAGGCTACAGTCACCCATGGAGAAAGTATGAGAGGCCAGGGGCTAGAGAGATGGCTCGGGTGCTCTTGTAGAGGACCTAGTTTCAGTTCCCAGCACCCACATGTCAGCTCACAACCACGTATAACTCCATTTCTGTGAGATTCCATGCCCTATGGTGACCTGTGCAGGCACTGTATTCAGGTGGCATGCATACATACATGCAGGCCAAACACCTATACACGTAGACACATCCAGTTATCTCTAAGTATGAGAAGATCCACAAAACACTAGAACTAGTGAGCAGGCCGAGCAAGGTTGCAGGAGACAAGATCAATATTCAAACTCAGTGGCAGTCTGTACACTGACAGGAACCAGCAGAGACTGAAGTTAAAACATGACCACTCACAACAGTCATGCCAGCTCCTATAAAAGGTATGAAATTGGGAATGAACCGAACAAAATCCAAGACTTTTTCAGACTGAAAACGGTAGAACATTGCCAAAAGAAACCCCAGGCAACCTAAAAAGACATGTTCAGCATACAAGGATTGGACTATCAATGGTGGGAGGTCCCTGAATTTACCTCCAGATTATACATAATCTCTTTTCTATCACCCAGATTATACATTGTAGCTAGAGTTTTCCTGCCTTGCCCACAGTCAGGACAAATCTTTGTCACCAGCCAGTCCCACAGCCGCTCAGACCCAACCAAGTAAACACAGAGACTTATATTGCTTACAAACTATGGCTGTGGCAGGCTTCTTGCTAACTGTTCTTATATCTTAAATTAATCCATTTCCATAAATCTATACCTTGCCACGTGGCTCGTGGCTTACCAGTATCTTCACATGCAGCTTGTCCTGGTGGCGGTTGGCAGTGACTCCTTCTGCCTTCCTGTTCTTTCTTTTCTCCTCTCTGTTAGTCCCGCCTATACTTCCTGCCTAGCCACTGGCCAATCAGTGTTTTATTTATTGACCAATCAGAGCAACACATTTGCCATACAGAACATCCCACAGCAATACATAATCTCTATTCTATCATCCAGATTATACATAATCTCTATTCTGTCATCCAGATTATACATAATCTCTATTCTGTCATCCAGATTATACATAATCTCTATCATCCAGATTATACATAATCTCTAGTCTATCAGACCATTTCTAGACATTGACAAAACAATTTAGAAATTCATATGGAAGTCAGGCACTGGTGGCATACATCTTTAATCTCCGCACTCGAGAGGCAGAGCCAGGCAGATCTCTGTGAGTTTGAGGCCAACCTGGTCTACAGATGGAGATCCAGGACAGGCACCAAAACTACACAGAGAAACCCTGTCTCGAAAAAACGAAAAAAAAAAAATGAAGATAGAGTTGGAGTACTAATGTGTCTCACTTCAAGATGAAGCTGCAGCTCGTACTATGGATTTGTGCCGGTCAGTAGAGCAGTGGCCAGTGGGAAAGAGAAGCCCATAAACATCGACATGTGAACAGCTGAGTTCTAACAAAAGTGAAAATTCTGTGGGAAATCTACTTTGAAAACATGGTACCAGGCATGGCAGCTCATACCTTTAATTCCAGCACTCAAAAGGCAGAGGCAGACAGATCACTGTAAGTTCAAGGCCAGGCTGGAATACACATACAGTCCAGAACAGCTTGGCAAAATAGAGAAACCTTGTCTCCAGGGGAAAGGGGGCTGGAATGCTGGAACAATTGGCTATGCAGCCATTAAGAGTGAATGTTTCCTCAGCACAGTATCTTAGCACACCCTTGTCCTCCCAGCTTCTTGGAAGGGGGAAGAGCTTGCTGGCCGCTAGCCTACCTCCAGGTTCAGTGAGAGAACCTGTTTAAAAAGAATAAGGCAGTGAGTGATAGAGCAGGCCACCTACATCCTCCTTAACGTCCACACATGTGCACTTACATTCCTCACACATGCATACATCCTACACACATTACACTCACAAACACTACACATACCACATTGGCATATACCACACATACATATGTACTCACTAACACTACACACACCACATGCAGGCACCACATACACTTACACTACATTCATAAATATTTGAGATAAATTTTCATTATATAGCCTTGGCTAGCCTGGAATTGGCCATGTGAACCAGGCTGGTCTCAACTCAGAGATCTGCCTGTTTCTGCCTCCCAAGTGTTGAGTTTAAAGGCCTGTGCCACCACACCAGCCAAACACTTTTTTTTTTCAGTGTTTCTCTCTGTAGCTTTTGGAACCTGTCCTGGATCTTGCTCTGTAGACCAGGCTGGCCTCAATCTCACAGAGATCCACCTGGCTCTGCCTCCCAAGTGCTGGGATTAAAGGCATGCACCACCACCACCTGGCCTCATACAATTTTTGAATTGCATCCCAAATACTTGGAAATGCCTTTTTTCATAAAAATATGTAGTTTTGATGAATCAAAGAAGTTGGCCTTTTGATTGTATATTTAAAAATTATGTGTGTTTGGGGTCAAGGATGTTATAGTGAAGAGAACTCTAAACAAACAGACCTGGTTCACACTCAGCTGTTCCCCTCACAAACTCTGTGACTTTAGACAAGTTATCTATCCTCTCTGAGCCCTCACACTCCACCTGTAGAGCAGAGTGGACAACCACACCTCACAGGATGGCCTCCTGAACAGGTGAGCTGATGTGTGCGAAGCCCCGACTTGTGCCTGGCACAGGGCAGGTAGGGTCAGGCCCAGCAGCACCGTTCACGGCTGTCAAGTGTTGGTTATGGCAGCAGAGGGCGGGGTCTGAAGTCACACGGGGACAAGTCAGGGTTTCTGTCTTCAGACTTCGCAGTGCAGTGGGGACCTTGCAGCGGTCTCTCCTGGTGAAATGGTGGTGGGGAACCTGTCACTTGACACGCCAGCAGTGCAGAGTCCCTCCTCCAGGATGGATGCTTGGCGTGGGGCAGACACCACCTCACTGTGGAACTGCTGGCGTTTGCCACATTGTGCAGACAGCCAGGTGCAGCTCCAGGTCTCCTTTGGTACCCATGTCCTGTGCTGCACCAACACTCCCAGCCATCGCGAGACTTGCTGGGCTGAGTGCAGAGGAAAAGCCCTTCAACCAGGCATACTGGGGCTAATCTGTAATCTCAGCACCGGGAGACAGGGGCAAGGGGTTCCAGAGTTCAAGGTCACCCTCAGCTACATAATTGAAGGCCAGCCTGGGCTACACATGACCTGTCTAAAAAAAAAAAGGTAGGATGGTTGAGTAGGTGAAAGTGCTTCCCACACAAACCTAGAAAACTGAGCTCTGCCCTAAGAACCATGTAAGGTGGGAGGAAAAGCATCTCCACACAAGTATCTTCCACCTCCATGCCTGTGCTCACATGTGAGCGTGCGTGCATGTGCATACGCACGCACGCTCCTGACCAATGCAACACACCTTTTCATAGTTAAACAAATGCGGCATAAACAGAAGTAACACCCCTTTTTACAGTTAAAGTAATATTCTGCAGCACAAACAGATGTAACACATCTTTGCCCAATTAAATATCTACAACACCACAGAGTTCCTTTGGCCCTTTAGGGTGTCCTGCACAACATCTGGGATTCATTGTTTTCCATGTGCGTGGGTGCTTTGTCTGCACGTGTGTCTGTGTGCCACATGCATGCCTGGTGCCCATGGAGGCCAGAAGAGGGTGCCGGATCCCCTGGAACTGGAGTTACAGACTGTTGGAAGCTGCCATGTGGGTGCTAGGAATTGAACCCTGGTCCTTGCTTAAAACCTCTTAGCCATCGCTCCAGCCCCAACATCTGGGATTCTTAATCCAGAGGCAACAGTTCACAAAGCAGGACCTTTGCCTGGAATGCTGCCCACTGCTACCCAGAAAAGAACTCTGGAAAGAGAATTTTTTTTTGTGCTGGATGGTGTGAAGTTCTACTAGTTGTCCACACTGTGAAGCCATAAAGGACCCAGGCCTGAGCTGCAAAGCTTGGATGGTCCCCTCCCCTTTGACCCATCGGAGCCTCCTCCTCTGTACAGTGAGGATTGTTGATGCATGCACAGTCTGCACATCATAAAAATGACAGTTAAACAAAATGCCGGTATTACTAGTCAGGTCATATGGCTAAGGTTCTTAGTGGGAAAATATGAATTGCATAGTACGTTCCATCAACCACGGAGAAGGCTGAAAGCGTTAAACGTGTGCAGCAAAGGGCAGAAGCCAACCTGGGGACACAGCTCCCCGCAGGGTTGCATTCCTGTTGCAGAGGCCTCACACCAGCTAATAATGTCTCTTTTGCTTCCTTGATAAAACAGAATTGAGAACTGAATGAAAAAGCCATGCTTTTAAAGTTGCCTGCGATGGATTGGTTTGTTTCATTCTACTGATGAGGTAGGCTACTATGCAAGAGCTTCCAGTAGCCTGATCCTTCCTAATATAGAGCCTCATGAAGTGTTGAGCCTCGGCGTTCCGACTCAAGTTAATTGTGCTGAGTGTATGCGTTGGGGGCTCTTCTTGTGTGTGACTTCCTATTCTATCCACTTCAAATTCTCAGTTCAAATAGCTCACACCGAGAGAATCTGAAAGTGTCTTCCTTGAATGACATTGCGTCCACCTCTAAGGTCACTGAACAGCTCTTAACAAACCATACAGACCTAGCTGCTTATGGCCCATGCCTATAATCCCAGTGCTGGGGAAGCTGAGGCAGAAGGATTAGAGTTTGGGGCCAGCCTGGTCAGAAGATAGCGGGTGTAGACAGAAGTTTCTCAGTCCCACCCAGTCCTGCAGCAGCTTATAAAATAATCACTCAGAGGCTTAATATTAATTACAAACTGTTTGGTCTATGGCTCAGGCTTATCATTAACTAACTCTTACAACTTAATTTAACCCATTTCTATTAATCTGTGTTTTGCCATGTGGCTTTGTGGCATTACCTGTGTTCCATTACATCTTGCTCCCCCAGCAGTGCTCAGCATCTCCTCTGACTCCGCCTTCCTTCTCCCTATATCTTTGCTTGGATTTTCCACTGGAAACCTGTCTTGCCATAGGCCAGAGCAGCTTCTTTATTAACCAATGGTAGCAACACATATTCACAGCACACAGAAAGGCCATCCCACAGTAGGCAGGTTCAGTAGATAAAGAAGCTTGCCGCCAAGCCTGACAGCATGAAGATGCCCAGATGAACTAGTTCTGGCAAGCTGTCCTCTGACCTCCACATGTGTGCATTTCAACCTCATAAATACATAAATTTAAAATATATTAATAATGCTGGGCTGGGTTCTAGATCCCTTTAGAAGGAAGAGCAAATGAACAAGGGGAATTCATTGCTTTTGTTTTCCTTCTCTTTTTTTAAACATAAATTGTGGCCATCCTGGGCTACTCCTTTAAAAGAAGCTGCCATTTAAAAATGGCTCAGCAGTTAAAAGCATTTGCTGCTCTTGCAGAAGACCTGGGTTGTGTTCCCAGCACCCACACTGCAGACCATAACCATGTCAAACTCCAGTTCCAGGGAATCTGGCACCCTCTTCTAGCCTCCACAGGCACTGCATACATGTGGTGCACAGACACACACAGGCAAACACTCATATACATAAAAATAAATCAGAAAAGTTGCCGATGTTGTTATCAGATATAGTTTTATATTGCCTATAAAGATTATCAAAGTTTGACCCCAAGGTCCTATATTTCATGTATAAATAATGTAAGACCTAATTGAGACTGTTCCTGAAAATGCTTTTTAATAATGTATTATTCTAGGCCAGGCAGTGGTGGCACACGCCTTTAATCTCAGCACTCAGGAGGCAGAGCCAGGCGGATCTCTGTGAGTTCAAGGCCAGCCTGGTCTACAGAGAGAGTTTCAGGACAGGCACTAAAACTACACAGAGAAACCCTGTCTCAAAAAATCTAAAAAAAAAAATAATAATAATGTATCATTCTGAGCTGAAGATGGTGGCACAGCCTTTAATCCCAGCACTTGGGAGGCAAAGAAAGACAGATCTCTATGACTTTGAGGCCGACTTGTTCTACATAGTAAGCTTCAGGCCAAGCAGGACTGCACAATGAAATCTTGTCTCAAAAAAGCAGTACATTTCACAACCTTAATTATTCATTGTAGTAAGAAAGTACACTAAAGCATGGGCCCACTTTAACACAGTATCCCTAAGCTGAAGCATGCTTTTCTCCTGCTAGGTTGTGGACTATGTCTCTGGCTGATACAACAAAGGCACACACAAATGAGCATTTCCCCAGCCTGGCACTAGGAAGCAACAGGAAGTCTGCAGAAGGCAAGAGTAGCCCAGACGCTGGCAACCTGTCAAGGAACAGCAGGGCTTCCAATGGGAGCGTAGATTACAGCAGGTCTCAGTGTTCCTACAGAAGCCTGGCTTCCCACTATGACTATTCTGAAGACTTTCTTTCCGAGTGCTCTGAAGCAACCAACAGATATCAGTCAGAGCGGCTTCTGGGGAAAGAGCAGGAGAAGAGAAAGTATATTTCTAAAATCCCCCAGCATAAAGGTAAGAAGTCATACGTTCCTGCCAGGCTGCAGCCCTGGTCACAGTGGCGTCTTTGTTTAATGACGGTATCTTGGAGTGGTCCACAATCATCACAGGTGTATGTTGCTACTGCTGTGAAGAGACACCGTGACCACAGAAGCTCTTAGAAGGGAAACATTTAATGGGGTGGCTGGATTACAGTTGGAGGTTCAGTCCATTATCATCATGACGGGGAGCATGGCGGTGGGCGGGCAGACGTGTGCTGGAGCTGAGAGTGCTGCATCTTGGCTTGCAGGCAACAGGAAGTCAACTGTCACACTGAGGGAAGCTTGAGCAAAAGAGACCTCAAAGCCCGCCCCACAGTGACACACTTCCTCACATAAGGCCACGCCTCCTAATAATGCCACTCCCTTTGGGGGCCATTTTCTTTCAAACCACCACAGCAGGTGAGCTTTTACAAACAGAACTGGGAAATAGATAATTAAGGATAGTTATACAATAACAAGAAGCTGTAGCCTTGTCCTGGCAGAGATGACCCTCCAAGCCTGCTAGTAGGGACAGTTCTGGTACTAGTTAATAGGCAGCCTCATCACAATACTCAGTAATGGCTTTTAGCCTTCTGTCTTAGCTAAAGAATCAAAGTGGTGGTGGCGCACGCCTTTAATCCCAGCTCTTGGGAGGCAGAGGCCAGCCTGGGCTACAGAGTGAGTTCCAGGAAAGGCGCAAAGCTACACAGAGAAACCCTGTCTTGGGGGAAAAAATAAGAAAAAAATTTAAAAATTAATAAATAAATAAATAAAAGACAGAAAAAAAGTTTGAACTGCCAATGAAATGTCATTGTCTTGTCTCAACACCCCAAGAAGACAGTATCCCAAGTCTGGTGAGGATGTTGACAATCTTGAAAACCAACACCACCCAAAGGGCTGTTAGTGACACGTTTTCTTGTGGCCTTTTGTTTTATTTTTAGAGACAAGACCTTACTGTGTAGCTCTGGCTGTCCTGGAATTCACTCTGTAGACCAGGTTGGCCTTGAACTCATAGAGATCCACCTGCCTCTGCCTCCAGAGTGCTGAAATTAAAGTTGTAGACTTTGAAAGTACTAATTACATCAACTCCCGTCCAAGGTAGATTTAGCTTTGTACCACCTCCCATCTCCTCCTTTCCCACTGCCCAGACTGGAATCACTTTTGCCTATTTTAAGCAATGGGCACTGGTCTGTACTCCTTAGGCAGGCAGCTGAGAAGGAGCTGATGGAGAGCCTGCTGTCTGAGGGGCTCCTCTACCTCTCACTGCCTTTCCCCAACCCACTGCTACCAAGTGTGTCCAGGATGCTCTGTGCCACTTCAGAATCTGTAGACTCTTCAGGTCTTTATCTACCCATTCTTCTAAGATGGATGTGTCTGTGAACCACAAGATATCTTATGCATTTGGGGGTCTATATGTATTCTGGGCTTTTCCAGAGGAAAATACCCATGGCTTTCCCTAGGTTCTCAAAGAGCTAAAAGTCTCCTTTCTAGAAGGACAAGAATGGATCTCATGCAGTACCAGAGCCCCATATAGAACATGAAAAACCCACTTGTTTGTTTCATGCTGAGATGCTGTTGGAGTCTGGAGCACTTCAAAGAGACGATCTTAGCAAATGACATCAAGGTTGGGCGGGTCCCCCATGTACATCTGCAGTGTACAAGTCTGTGAACACCCAGCCTCTGGGACCAGAACTGACTCAAGAGGAGGAACAAAAATGTTCCACTGCGGGCTGGAGAAGTGACTTGGCAGTTAAGAGCACTTGTTGTTCTTACGGAAAACCTGGGTTTGATTCTCAGGACTTCACGGTGGCTCACAGCCATCTATAATCCCAGTTCCAGGAATCTAACAGGTACATATGGGTGCACATGCATGAGTGCAGGCAAAGCATTGACACATAAAATAAAAATAAAAACGTGTGACTGAAGGGAGCCATCTCAGAGCCCACTGGGAGAACTGTGGTGACTTAAATAGCTGGTCTATGTCACACTAAACTAGTTTCCATTGCTCTGGTGAAACATCCTCACCAAAAGGCAAGTCAGGGAGGAAAGCGTTTACTTGGCTTACACTTCCACATCATTGTTCATCACTGAAGGAAGTCAGGACAGGAACTCAAACAGGGCAGGAACCTGGAGGCAGGGGCTGATGTAGAAGCCATGGAGGAAAGCTGTTTACTGGCTTGTTCAGCCTGCTTTCTTATAGAACCCAGAACCACCAGTCTAGAGATGGCACCACCCACAATGGGCTGGACCAACCCCATCAATCACAAATTAAGAAAATGCGCTCCAGGCCTGACTACGCCTGATCTTGTAGAGGCATTTTCTTCACTGAGGTTCCCACCTCTCAAAAACGTCCAGCACAGTGGTTTCTAATAGAATTTGTGTTCTGTTTGAAATGACATCTCTTAGCTCAGGCTATCCTGATCCTTCTGCCTCTACTTCCCCAGTGCTGGGATAGAGGATGTGCCTCCACACCTGCCAGGATTTTTGAAAAACTTATAGCAAATAACTAAACATAGGCTTTAGACTCCAAGATGTTGTTTTCAATCCATTCTGTCACATCATGGCTATATAAGCTTGGATGACTTAAAATAAACCTCCATATACAAAATAGATACAACTGGCTGAAGAATTGTCAGTGAGACTCGAGTATGTGAAAAGCCAGCAGCAGGCAGAGTCAGCCAGCCTTCTTTTGCCTCCTAGTTCCACGGCTTTTATGGATGTTTGGGGGATCGCCACACTTGTGCACATCTGTGCACCTCTGTGCACTGCTGCTAACCATCTGCATTGTCTGCCCACACAGGCCAGAAGGACATCCAGGCTGAGAAAAAGCACATCTGGAATTCTTCATTTTTCAACTCTCAAATTCAAACAATTGCCAAAAGAAGAGACGCCATGACACATCGAATATTGTCAGCCAGGCTTCATAAGATTAAAGAGCTGAAGAATGAGCTAGCCGACATACATCGGAAGCTGGAAGCCACTCTTATAGAAAACCAATTTTTGAAACAACTTCAGCTAAGGCACTTGAAAGCTATAGGGAAATATGTGAACTCACAAAACAATCTACCTCAAATTACAGTTAGGCACCAGAATGAGGTGAAGAACCTACGTCAGCTCCTTCGGAAATCCCAGGAGAAGGAGCGAACCGTGTCAAGGAAACTGCGAGAAACCGACAGTGAGTTGCTGAGGACCAAAGATGCCTTGCAGGCTCTACAGAAACTTTCAGAAGACAAAAACCTTGCAGAAAGAGAAGAACTGACTCACAGGTTGACTGTTCTTACAGCCAAAATGGAGGCAAATGACAAAAAAATACAGGTTTGTATCTCAGAAGTCCAGTATTGATAGAGAGGATGCATAGTTCACATCCATGGGCTCACATGGTTCACATGCAGCTCACCACAGGGAGTAAATGTGTGGAGTGTGGAGTGGGGTCAGGGCTGGAAGGACGCAAGTCTCAGAGCTCAGAGCTGGATGTCTGCTCCCCTGAGTGAGCGAGTGTTCTCTCCAGCCAGATGTGTATCTGGAAGTGTTCTCTCCAGCCAGATGTGTGTCTAGAAGTGTTCTCTCCAGCCAGATGTGTATCTGGAAGTGTTCTCTCCAGCCAGATGTGCATCTGGAAGTGTTCTCTCCAGCCAGATCTGTGTCTGGAAGTGTTCTCTCCAGCCAGATGTGCATCTGGAAGTGTTCTCTCCAGCCAGATGTGTGTCTGGAAGCAGCTGTTCTGATGGCCACACAGGGCATCTCCTGTGAACCAGAGGTCTACTGTGTGTTGTGGGAATCGCCCTTTGAAATGAACTCCTACTGAAAGGCTGCCTCCCCTTGCCAGAGTATGGTGTCTGTCTGTCTGTCTGTCTGTTGAGCTTCTTTTGCTTTTGTGTCGCCTCAAACAGTTTTGGTTATTTCAAAATGTTTCTTGGGGAAGAAGAAAGGAAAGGGAAAAGGAGGGGAGGGGAAAAGAGAGGAGAGAACAGAGGGGAGGGAAGGAGGGAGGGAGGGAGGGAGGGAGGGAAAAAGGGGAGGAATGGAATTAAAGTAACTGAAGAGATGGATGGACAGATTTTCCTCCACAGACCCTGGTTGTCAAAAGCCAAGGGATGTCACTAAAAGGGACAGTGTGGGAGCAGGCACTAATCACACAGAGTCCTGCCTGTTTTCCATGATCATCATGGACATAAATACAGATGGGGTCAATGTACTGCTCATTTCTTTGATACCTGATGGTGACAGATGCTTTCTAGGATAAGTTTTAGGTTGTTTCACCCACATTTTCACACCATTCTTCTGGAGTTCTACTTTCAAAGACAGTTGTCTCCCAAGGAATGGATGAGAAACCAACAACACCGAGTAGCCCGTCACTCTGCTACACCTAGGTCAGCATCTTGGGTGCTAGTGCATCTGGGGGGCCTACCCTAGCAGGTGCCTGTTGTCCCCTGTCTTATAATCCAGCACTGTGGAGGGTGGCATGAAGCCCCATTACAACCTTCATGTCTGTTCTCCAGGAATCCCTGTCCATCATGGTCTGCACTGAGGCTGGACCCTCTAGGGAGAGGAGCCAAGGGTCACCACATGCAGAGACAGCAGAATGACACATTTGGGCCCCACATTAAGTTTGACTCTGGTTGTACTTACTGGTTCTTCAGGATGTGTTTAAATATTAAGTATCAGTGTGCAGAGTTTGTAAGGAACATTTGAGCATTTGGCTGGAAAGACATTTATTCTCTAGACCTGAGATCTGGGACTTTCTGGCCCAGTTTCATTTCATTTTGTTCTGTTTGTCCCCTAAGCCAGTGACTAAAGTTGTGTTGAAATTTTTCACCTGTCATAAATGTAGCTCGTTTCATTGCAGTCAAGTTTCAGGTGCCACGCTGGCTACAGAGTAGTTGAAATATATACTGTTTTCAGAGCTTGGAAAAACAGCTGAGGCTGAACAATCGATCCTTTGGTCGGCAACTGGCCAAAGAAAACCGGAAGACGTTGGCAGCTCAGACAGCGACCAAGACTCTGCAGGGGGAAGTGAGGCAGCTGCAGCAGAAGCTTAAGGTATTTCCTGGAAACAATGTGTCCGACACCGCGGTTCCTTAGGCCCGAGACTGGAAACAATGTGTCCAGCACCACAGTTCCTTAGGCCTGAGAGTGGAAACAATGTGTCCAGCACCGGTGGTTCCTTAGGCCCGAGAGTGGAAACAATGTGTCCAGCACCGCGGTTCCTTAGGCCCGTGAGTGGAAATAATATGTCCAGCACCGCGGTTCCTTGGGCCGAGAGTCTTCAAGCTGTTTCTTCAGGCAGTTATGCACAGATAGAGGACCCGCAGCTAGCAGAGACAGTGAGCAGCTGGGCCACTGTGCACTGTGGTTAGAAAATCTCTCTTCCTAAGACCGCTTGTCTTCATTGTTATTTTATAACAGTAAACAACAGTATATTTGACAACAACACTTTAACTCAAAATAAGTTTTTAAACTTAGAAATTAAAGCATGGTAATATTCAGAGTACATTTTAATGGCCCATAACTTTATTTAAAGTCTTAACTTGAGATGTAGCCCAGTGGTGATGCATTCACAGGGTATGCATGAGCCCGCCACAGTTTCCAACTTCACAGATGCAAAACTAACAGTTTCACTTACAGCACCAGATATGGTGCAGATGGGGATGAGCAGTTGAAAGTCATCCCTTTAGGGCCAGCCTGGGCTATGTAAGACTGTCTCAAAAAAGAATAGGGCTGGCATGGCAAAGGGGCTTGCTGCAAAGCCTCACAACCCGAGTTAGAACCCTGGGACCCACATGGTCAAAGGAGAAAACCAAGTCCCCCAAGTTGTCCTCTGACCTCAACATGTACACAGTGGCATGCTTGCACACATACATGCATACATACATACACATAAACACAAACAATAAATAAAATATAGAAAACATTTAAGAATGCAAGTCTCTTAAAACATCTTTGTTTTGCCGGGCGGTGGTGGCACACACCTTTAATCCCAGCACTCGGGAGGCAGAGGCAGGTGGATCTTTGTGAGTTCAAGGCCAGCCTGGGCTACCAAGTGAGTTCCAGGAAAGGCGCAAAGCTACACAGAGAAACCCTGTCTCGAAAAACAAAAACAAAAACAAAACAAACAAAAAAAAAATCTTTGTTTTTATTATTTTATTCTTTAGACTCATTTTACTTTTGAATTGTGTGTTTATGAATGTGCCTGTTAGCCAGAAGCTTCTCCGGTCCTGCCCACCCTGTGGTCCTGACGAATCTCTCCCACCCGCTGTCCCGCAGCCACTTATAAAATAACCACTCAGAGGCTTAATATTAATTACAAACTGTATGGCCTATGCCTCAAGCTTCTTGCTAGCTAGCTCTTAGAACTTAACTCAACCCATTTCCATCAATCTATGTATCACCACTTGTTCCGTGGCTTTACCTGTGTCCCATTACATGATGCTCCTTGGACGGCAGGCTGGCGACTCTTACTCTCTTTTCTCCTTTCCCTATCTCTCTTGGATTTTCTGGCTTGGCTCCATCCCGCCCTGCCAAAGGCCAATGCAGCTTTATTTATTAGCCAATGGGAGCAACACATATTCACAGTATACAGAAAGACATCCCACAGCATGCCTGTGTACAGTGGGTATATTTATGTGAGTGCCCATAGAACCTAGTAAGAGGTGTTGGAACTTGAGTTACAGGCTGTTATGAACCTCCTGACATGGGTTCTGGGACCTGAACTAAGGTCCTCTGGAAGAACAGCAAGTGCTCTTAACTCCTGAGGCACCTCCCATCCCTGTTTTTTATTTATAATTGTGTTTACATTTGTGTGTGAGAGTGTGGGCTTCTGATCATAAGTATAGTGCCCAAGGAGGTCAGAAAAGGACATCAGATCCTCTCAAGTTGGAGTTATAGTCAGCTATGAGCCACCCAACATGGGTGCTAAGAACTGGACCTGGGTCCTCTGCAAGAGCAGTATGTGCTCCTAACTACTGAGTCGGATCTCCAGCCCCGAGAAAAATGTGTTTTTTAAAAAATAATACTAGGGGCCGGGCGGTGGTGGCGCACGCCTTTAATCCCAGCACTCGGGAGGCAGAGGCAGGTAGATCTTTGTGAGTTCGAGGCCAGCCTGGGCTACCAAGTGAGTTCCAGGAAAGGCGCAAAGCTAAACAGAGAAACCCTGTCTCAAAAAACCAAAAATAATAATAATAATAGTAATAGTAGTAGTAGGATGAGGCTCGTAAGCTGACTCAGCAGTTAAGAGTGCTTACTACTCTGGCAGAGGACCAGGCTTTGGTTCCTAGCACCCACATGACAGCTCACAATGCCCTGTAACTAACCCTCTTCTCATCTAGGCTCCTGTGTGCGTGTGGTATGCATAAACACATACACACACACACACACACACACACACACACTTAAAATAATTAAATAGAATAACTTGAATAGACTCCTCAAAAAAGAAACACAAATGATACAAAAAATGTTGAATAACTTTAGCCATCAAGAAAATGTGTGTCCACACTGCCCTAGGACTCCACCCACCCAGTTAGAATGGCTGTTACCACAGGAAAATGCTTGTAAGGATGTGGAGAAAAAGGAACTGATGGTGGGAATGTAAGTTAGCTGAGCCATGGAAAGCAGTAGGCAGGTTCCTCAAAGGCTAAAAATAGAAGGACTGTGTGACCAGCAACAGCACTGATACACGCCTAAAGGAAATGAAGTCCACTACAAAAGACACACTCCAACACCTGTGCTTACACCTCACTGCTGACAAGCACTAAGACATGAAATCAGGGAGGATGTTCAACAGCTTAAAGGATAGAGTGTGCACATATACACACAGAGACATTCAACTGTGCCCATGTGCACATATACACACAGAGACATTCAACTATGTCCATGTGCACATATACACACAGAGACATTCAACTGTGTCCATGTGCACATATACACACAGAGACATTCAACTGTGTCCATGTGCACATATACACACAGAGACATTCAACTGTGTCATGAGCACATATACACACAGAGACATTCAACTGTGTCATGTGCACATATACACACAGAGACATTCAATTGTGTCCATGGGCACATATACACACAGAGACATTCAACTGTGCCCATGGGCACATATACACACAGAGACATTCAACTGTGTCCATGTGCACATATACACACAGAGACATTCAACTGTGTCCATGTGCACATATACACACAGAGACATTCAACTGTGTCATGGGCACATATACACACAGAGACATTCAACTGTGTCATGGGCACATATACACACAGAGACATTCAACTGTGTCCATGTGCACATATACACACAGAGACATTCAACTGTGTCCATGGGCACATATACACACAGAGACATTCAATTGTGTCCATGGGCACATATACACACAGAGACATTCAACTGTGTCCATGTGCACATATACACACAGAGACATTCAACTGTGTCCATGGGCACATATACACACAGAGACATTCAACTGTGTCCATGTGTACATATACACACAAAGACATTCAACTGTGTCCATGGGCACATATACACACAGAGACATTCAACTGTGTCCATGTGTACATATACACACAGAGACATTCAACTGTGTCCATGTGCACATATACACACAGAACATTCAACTGTGTCCATGGGCACATATACACACAGAGACATTCAACTGTGCCCATGGGCACATATACACACAGAGACATTCAACTGTGTCCATGTGCACATATACACACAGATACATTCAACTGTGTCCATGGGCACATATACACACAGAGACATTCAACTGTGTCATGTGCACATATACACACAGAGACATTCAACTGTCTCCATGTGCACATATACACACAGAGACATTCAACTGTGTCCATGTGCACATATACACACAGAGACATTCAACTGTGTCATGGGCACATATACACACACAGAGACATTCAACTGTGTCCATGGGCACATATACACAGAGAGACATTCAACTGTGTCCATGTGCACATATACACACAGAGACATTCAACTGTGTCCATGGGCACATATACACACAGAGACATTCACCTGTGTCCATGGGCACATATACACACAGAGACATTCAACTGTGTCCATGTGCACATATACACACAGAGACATTCAACTGTGTCATGGGCACATATACACACAGAGACATTCAACTGTGTCCATGTGCACATATACACACAGAGACATTCAACTGTGTCCATGTGCACATATACACACAGAGACATTCAACTGTGTCCATGTGCACATATACACACAGAGACATTCAACTGTGTCCATGTGCACATATACACACAGAGACATTCAACTGTGCCCATGGGCACATATACACAGAGAGACATTCAACTGTGTCATGTGCACATATACACACAGAGACATTCAACTGTGTCCATGTGTACATATACACACAGAGACATTCAACTGTGCCCATGGGCACATATACACACAGAGACATTCAACTGTGCCCATGGGCACATATACACACAGAGACATTCAACTGTGCCCATGGGCACATATACACACAGAGACATTCAACTGTGCCCATGGGCACATATACACACAGAGACATTCAACTGTGTCCATGTGCACATATACACACAGAGACATTCAACTGTGCCCATGGGCACATATACACAGAGACATTCAACTGTGTCCATGTGTACATATACAAACAGAGTGTTCAAACTATATGTTGGTTAATATTTAGAGAAAAAAACTGCCAGGTATGGTAGCTAACACAATCTCAGCACTTGGAAGGCAGAGGCAGGAGGATTTTGAGTTTGAGGACATACCTGGGCTGGATAGCAAGATCTATGCCACTTGGGCTATTTAGTGAGATTCTGTCTCAAAACACACACATTCACACACACCACCAAAAAAGATAACAATGTGCAGAGGACAGAGCAGAAGAGCTGGCTACAGAACCTACATCTGGGGCCACAGAAGTATTGATTATCATTATAAATCAGGGTTGTAATTGGTGTTTTTGGGTTTTTTACTCTTTGAGGACCACCAGCCAGCTCCCAAATAAATACAGAGACTTAGTCTTACTTATGAATGCCGAGACTTAGCTTGGCTTGTTTCTAGCCAGCTTTTCTAACTTAAATTATCCCATTTCTCTTCTACATTTTGCCTCTGAGCTTTTTACCTTTCTTTATTCTATATGTCTTCCTTCCCTTCTTACTCTGTGGCTGGCTGTGTGGCTGTGTGGCTGTGTGGTTGGGTGACTGGGTGGCTGGGTGGCTGGGTGGCTGGCCCCTGGCATCCTCCTCTCCTCTTCTCACTCCTCCCTCTTCTCTAGATTTCTTCTCTTTATTCTCTCTGCCTGCCAGCCCTGCCTGTCCTTTCTGCTGCCTAGCTATTGGCCATTCAGCTCTTTATTACCAATCAGGTGTTTTAAATTTTATTTATTTATTTTATTGTTCAAGACAAGGTTTCTCTGTGTAACAGTCTGGAACTCACTCTGTAGACCAGGCTGGTCTTGAACTCACAGAGATCCGTCTGACTCTGCCTCCCAAGTGCTGGGGTTAAAGGCATGCACCACCACCACCTGGCCCAATCTACGTTTTAGACAGGCAAAGTAGCATAGCTTTACAGAGTTAAACAAATGCAACACAAAAGAATGTAACACATCTTTGCATCATTAAACAAATATTCCACAGCATAAACAAATGTAACACATCTTAAACTAATATTCCACAACACAGGGTTAAGTATAAAAAACCTGAAAAGCTGTCGCTGAAAATCCACTCTAATATTTTAAAATGACCAACTATGAATTACATTGGTGGTGTAATGCCATGGGAGAAGCCATTCCAGGTGACTTAGCACAGAAATTTCAATCAGCTCCAGCCAGACATCTGTTGCAATAACTCCATACACAAATGTGAATGGTTTCAGAAGTAAAATTGTGTGTGTGTGTGTGTGTGTGTGTGTGTGTGTGTGTGTTGGTGGGTGATGTGTTGCTTTGAAAACATTGTGAATAATGTTGATGCCCTTCTGAATAGGGTTCTAGGGAATGGAAAAAAGAAAACACACAAGTAAGTTAAAATTAAATAAAGTCCACAAGTCCACAGTCCTGATTTTGATCTAAAGTGGAAGTATGGCTCCCTAATGTATTTTATTTTAAAAGCTACATATTCTTAATGTGACTGAGTAACAGTGGACACCTCAAGTGTTCACTGGTTCAGAGAGAACCAGGACATCTTAAGTCTAGAGTTGTACATGAAATGTACAAAGGCTTGTCACACAGAGAAACTATCACCTTGTAGGGGAGAAACAGCAGACTCGAGCATGCAGAACTGGTCCCTACTGGCCAAAGATGATCAAAAAAGAGAGTCGGGCATGATAGATGAACCTGTAATCCCAGCACTCAAGAGGCTGAGACAGAATTTAAGACAAGGGAAGTCTAGGCTATATAGCAAGACTCTGACTAAAAAATTAATTTTAAAAAATTAAAGGAAGTGAAATATAAGAGAGTTAGAATGGGGTGAATATAATTATCAAACATTTCATATATATATGAAATTGTCAAAGAATAGCATTTTATATAAAGGAAAAACAATTGAACAGTTGAAAATGATCAGATCCAAGAATTCATCATTCTTAAAACACTGGGTCTGGAGAGATAGCTCTGCATCAGGAGCATTGCTGCACAGTCATGAAGACTGCAGTTCAAATCCATGTAACAAGTTGGGTTCCCCAGGCACACCTATAACCTCAGTCTGAGGGAGACAGAGGCAGGAGGACTGCTAGCTTCCAGCTTTGCCCAGAAAACAGGAGCCTCAGGTTCAGGGAGAAAAAAGAATCGAGAGCGTTTGAGGAGAACCATCAGTGCCCTCTTCTGGCCTCTGTAACATTACCTAATGGGCACGTGCTCATATGCGTGGCACACTCAGACAACACACACACACCAGTGACAGACAACCAGACACCAGCGACTGTTGTCTTTGGAGAATGCTGGAGAACCAGTATTTTAAAACATTTTTAAAAGATATAATTTTTTTTTTTTACCTTTTCTGCATGAACTCTGCCTCCAAGTAACCCAACGGTGTGAAGGGGTCATTCCTCCTTATACAGCATTCCATTTAATAAAGAAGGAGCAATAGGGTCAGAACATCACTAGTTTTAAATTCCTGATGAATTAATTGTTCTAATCAATGGCTATTAACTGCCACTAACATGACAAAAGGGAATCCATAATGTAGGCCTTCCCTACAGCCAAAAGACAGGACTGAGCTTTCCAGAAACCAAAACGTGCGTCACTGAAAACACAGAAATCCCTATCTAAAGCAGTGTGAGGGCTGGAGAGATGTCTCAGCAGTTATGAGCACTTGCTGTTCTTGCAGAGGACTTGGGTTCAGCTCCCAGCACCCACGTGGCAGCTCACAACCATCTTGACTTAACTAGTTCCAGGAGATCCAGCACCACCTCCTGGCCTCCATGGGCTTAGGTTGTCACAACCATAACTGTTGGCATTTCCAGTCTCTGAGCTAAATGTGAAAATATGAGAAAGCAGGAAAGGGGGAATGAACCATAATACTCTGTTTCTGGAAAAATGCATTCTTAAAAAAAGATATTTCTTATTCATGTACGTACATACCAAAATAAAATTTTATGATTAAATAAAGCATAAAAATAAAGGATTGGAGCCAGATAGTGGTGGCACACGCCTTTAATCCCAGCACTCAGAAGGCAGAGGCAGGAAGATCTCTGTGAGTTCAAGGCCAGCCTGGTCTATACAGTGAGTTCCAGGACAGCCAGGGCTATTACATAGAGAAACCCTGTCTCAAAAAAACCAAAAAATTTAAAATAAATAATGAAGGACTGAAGCAATGCCCAAGCGGTTAGGAGCACTGGCTGCTCTTGCAGAGGACCCAGGTTCAGCCCAGCACCCACATGGCAGCTCACACCATCTATAAATCCAGTTCCAAGGAATCTAATCCCCTCTTCTGGCCTCTGCAGACACCAGGCTTACCCACGGTACACATAGATGCATGCAGGCAAAACATTCAACAAAACACTCATAAAAATAATTTTTAAAAAACTTTTAATATAAAGCCTATACTCTACAGCTCAGACATACAGAGGCCTGTAATGTTTCCTTCGCTGACATTTCTTCATGGTCAGAAGCGGGATGGAGCTGACCTGGGAGACAGTGGTGGACTCCAGCAGGCTTGTCTCGATATATAATTGAGGAGGTACATTCAGGTTCTTAGTTCTTTTCTTACCCCCAACAAGTTAAGACTTAGAAAGCTTTTGTCCTGCCATTATTCACAAGCATGGATGTTGGGTTTGAAGCTAAGCGGTGGCGTCCTGCTGTAGGCCTTCCCCACAAACCCCTGTGCACAGCCCCGACAGAAGCTGGATGAAGGGCTTCGTCCCTGTTATCCAATACTGTGGTCACTAAGTATGGATAGTGGCTGGGACTGACCTTGATTTTATTTCAGTTTTAAATCACAGCATGTCACCAGCAGCTGCTATGGCCCACAGTGCTTTTCTCTTAAATTGCTCCTTTAAGTCAAGGTTTATAAAGCAAGTGTTTATGGGAAACTGACACTATGGCTCTTTTTAGGAGAAGGATCGTGAGCTGGAAATTAAAAACATCTACACTAATCGAATACTTAAAAATTTACATGAAAAGGAAGACTACCCAAAAGGTATGTTTTAGTCTCTTTTGCTCAAAAATTATTTTTAAGTATCTGGGTATATTTTCCTAATTTATATAGGAAACCTTTCACAGCCACTTGACTAGGCACCGGAATGCATTTTGTGATTGTAGAAAAAATGGAGTTATGATACTGTGAAAAAAAAAAAAAAAGAGCAATGTTCTTGTTCCCACTGGGCTGTCCTTTCTGCCCCTACCTCAGATGAAACAAAATGACAGTCACAGAGCTCTCTAAGGAGACCTATTAGTCAGTGTGCAACTTCTGAACATGAAGTTGTTTGAGGTAAATTTTATAACTGTACCTGTGTTAGCCTGCAGCATCAGTGGACTTGGGCAAATGCTTGCAGCCATGTAACCATCACTCTGGTCAAAATCACACACACACACACACACACACACACACACACACGCACACGCACACGCACACGCACACGCACACGCACACGCACACGCACACGGTCCCTCAGGTCTGAGCAGTGACTGATCTTCCCCTATCACAATAGCGAAGTTCTCACTCTAGAACTCCACAGCTGTAGACTCCCACACATAGCACTGTCCAGGCTGGTGCTCCCGTCCTACATTTTGCTCTATAAGACAAGTTCTCACAGGCACTGCATCTCTCCCAGCCTCAGGTTCTGCTCGGCACTGTGGAACCCTCACCTCAGAGCAGCAGAAGCAGCAGGTTTGCTTTCAAAGGCAGCAGCCTCAAGTTTCTAGGCCTCCATTCACTCTAGATTATAATCCTGAGTGAAGCCTACCAGAAAAGACAGTATGTCTGCCGTCAACATGAGAATGTTTCAGTGAAGTCTAGTTTCGGTGTTCACAGCTCTTGTTCACGTCATGGACAGTCTACTCACCAGGCCTCAGGAGCTCTGACATGGTGTGGCAGCGGCTTGGCCTCTTACGACAGCCTTACCACAGGAACAAAAAGCAATGTCGACCACACAGCAATGCTGCCTCGTCCCAGCTCCTACCTGCTTCCCCTAACACTGCGAAGCTCATAACCTCTGAGGCCTACACACTGCCTCCTGTACTGTGCTTCATGGTTATACTGAATGTCTAAAGGCTACTTCATAGTCAAAAGCAGTAAAGCTTCTGAATATAAAATGTTTCTCACATAAAATCTACCTATTTTATAGTTTCTTCAACAAAATCAGTACAAGCAGACAGAAAAAATTTTGTAAATATGAGACACCAGGAAACCCAAAAGTCAGATGTCCCATCTTGGACAACAAAGGTATGAGAACTCTAAAATCTTGCATTGTCTAAAAAAACGTTTTAACAAAAATAGAATAACTGGCCGGGTGTGGTGGCGGCGCACGCCTTTAGTCCCAACACTCAGGAGGCAGAGGCAGGTAGATAGATCTCTGTGAGTTCAAGACTAGCCTTAAGTTCCAGTACAGCCAGGACTGTTCCACAAGAAACCCTCTCTCTGAGGGAGGGAGGGGAGAGTAACTAAAAGCAGTCATTTTCTATATACAAAAAACATTGATACTTATTTAAATATATAACTATAAATTTATACTGCTTTTCTAAATTATAGGGTAAAAAGACAACAGGAAGCATTGTTCATAAGGAAAAATCAACTGAAACAAACCACGAAATTTCTTGCTATATGTGTAAACTACCAAAGCAAGAGGAGCCTAAGAGAAAATGTGAAGGTAACAACAACTTTAAAATGTCTCCAGCTCAGGGCCCTGGGCACAAAAGTCATTAGCTCCACAGCCTCTGCCAGGGCTCCTGTGGGCGGAGCCAAGACAGGAAGAGGTCAGAGCATGGACCGGCTACTCAGTGTCCAGACCTCAGTCACCAAGATTAACTTCCAGCTCTTGGGAGCAGCTCAAAGAAAGATATCTCTGTGGGTGTAAGGGGCTGACGGCTGAGCCAAGTTGGTCAGAGGAGTCTAGGTCACAGGGCAGGGCAAAGCCCTGGCTTCCCTGGTATCGGGGAGCCTGGAGGAAGAAGGGAGTGGGGTGTGTGGGTTGGTCCTGGCCTAGCTGCTGCAGTATACAGCTGGATCTCCCAGCATTCCCCAGGCTCCCCTCACCACCTTATTTGTTCACTAAGCCACGTCCTCATCTTCGCATAGCAAACCTCGTTGTCTTAAGAGCACACCGCCTCCTAGAGCTTCCTGGGGACCGGTGGCCGTTGGGCAGACCTGGGCCCCTCATCTGGAATGTCACTCTTGTACCCAAACATAGGTAAAAATTCCAGGTTATCATTTCCCTCAGAACCTTGAAGACTTGGCCACACTTTTATATTTCACCACTGCTAACAGTTGAGCTGGGAGAAGCCAGAAAAGCTGAGCCGGTGAGCAAGCCAGGAGTCCATGCATTTCCCCAGGCCTGAGAGGAGAGCTGAGTAGAGAATCTGGGACACTTGTGCTGTGAGGTCAAAGGGTTAAGTAACAGCTTTGGCAGCATTCTGCCTCAAGGCTGCTGTGTTTCCCATGCTCGGTGCTCATTTTATCTTTCCACTTACTTTTTTTTAAAGATTTTATGTATATGGGCATTTTGCCTGCATGTAGAGATATGTACACCACATGCATGCCTAGTGTAGTGGATCCTCTGGAACTAGAGTGACAGACAGTTGTGAGCTGCCATTTGGGTGCTGGGAATTGATCCCGGGTCCTCTAGAGGAGCAGCTGGTGCTCTTAACCATTGAGCCATCTCTCCGGCCCTTTCCACTTATTTTTAAGCCCATTTGGAAAATGTATTTGTTCATTTGACAAAGTCTATTTGAGCATATACTATGGTGAGGCATGGTTCTAGGCGCGCACGCGCGCGCGCACACACACACACACACACACAAACAGCTGCAGCTCCTGTTGTAGTGTAGAATCATCATTCCCATAAGGCCTCTTGCCCACAGCTGCCCAGGACCCCCAGAGCCGCATGCTGTCCCTCCCGGACTGCTCGTCTGGCATATTTGCAGTGCAGCCGTCTGGTTGTGTAGGTTTGTTGTGTGTAGAAACTGCCAATTTACACACCCATCGGTGGGCCATTCCCTCAGCTTCTGGTGGAAATGACTCCTATTTAATGAGTAGAAAGGTTCTTGTGTTAATTGATGTTTAACATATTTTCATACCCTCGGGGGAAGATTTTCTTAGTATTTGTGCATGAATAATCTTTTCCTAACTCCCATTTGGAACAGTCTAGGAAAACTTATTAACAATGCCCCTTCTGTGTGTTAGTGCCCGGTGTGTATTCACCTGTCTGTCATGTCAGTGGCTTGTCTGGAGTCTGAAATGGAGACCCACTAAGGTTTCTCTGGCTGGGGCTGGTTGGTTTTATGGAGCTGGGGCATCAAACGTGGCACCTTAGGCATGCTCGGCAAGTACTCTGTTACTGAGTTACACCCTCAGCCCCAAATACACGGGTGGAGGCCCGGGCAGGCCACCATGTTTTCTTCCGCCCCAAACACACGGGTGGAGGTGCCTGTCTCAGCCCCTCAGTGCTGAGGGTAGTTTGGCACGGCCATGTCCCAGCTTTGGAATTTTGCTTCCTAGTGTATGGAACTCAGGCTGCACCCTCAGCCACTGCACCATGGGGGGTAGGAGTGCTTCTAAAATCTACTACTTGTTTGAGGGCACTTAATCTTTTGTTTGTTGTTTGTTTTTCGAGACAGGGTTTCTTTGTGTACTTTTGGTGCCTGTCCTGATCTCACTCTGTAGACCAGGCTGGCCTCGAACTCACAAGAGATCCACCTGCCTCTGCCTCCCGAGTGCTGGGACTAAAGGCGTGTGCCACCATAGCCCGGCTAATCTTAATCTTTCTAATGCAGATCTATCAAAGGAGGTCGAACACCCAAAACCACAAGCCTCTCTGGAAACTATTAGGAGGCAAGAAGAGAAAAGGGAAGATCAAGAAAAGAAAGTCATGCCACCAGAAGTCGAGGCAATGGCAAGGGGAAGCGAGGTCCCCGCAGATGCAGAGGGCGAGGTCCCGGCCAGGGAAGTGGCCGAGATGGGCGAGGTGATTGAGGTGGGCGAGGCCGATGATATGGAGCACGGGCAGGGCGTTAGCAAGACCCCTCGGCCACGAAAGCACTACTCCTTCACAGAGGCCACCGAGAACCTGCACCACGGGCTGCCCACGTCCTGCGGGCAGGCCTCGGGCAGCCCACGCTGCCGCCACGGTGTAAACAAGCACCGCAGTGACCAGGAGCTGCGGCTGGAGTCTGCCGGCTACGAGCCCTCATTCGGCAAGGCCGCCAGGGCCAAAGCCAAGGAGACGGCGTTCCGGGACAAGAAGAACAGCCTCATGGAGGAGCTGTTCGGCACAGGCTTTGCAGACAAGGATGACCCCACCAATGGCGAGGCGGCCAGCAAAGCCCAGCAGCTCGGGCCTGGCCAAGCCTCCGCCAGCAACGCCTTCGGGGACTCCAGCGCCACTGTGGTGCGGTCCATCCAGGCCTCACCCACCGAAGGAAACAGGAAAACAGTTATTTAAATGCAACAGTAGCCTATTACATTCTGGTTTATATACTAGTTACATGTCTTTAATCTTACCATGTGAGGGCTTACATAGTGTCTGTTTTAGTACTTTGGTGGGCTGTGGGTAATTTGGGTAATTTGCTTTATTGCTATCTAATAAAATAATCCACTGTATCTTGATCAACGGTAACATTTTAAATACAAACTTGCATCTCTATTATGAAGGTGGAACATGTCCACTCTTTTCAGGAAGACCAGTTTATTACAGAGCTTGGAGATCTGGGACTCACAGCGACTCTTGGTCAGCAGGACTGTTGTCAAAACTGCATGGAAGCACTGGCCAGCAAGATGGCCAGCACTCAAGAGACAGTACAGAGGTTCTAGTGTGGCCTCAGAGTCACTGCTGCTGGTCTCCTGCTCAGCTGAGCTGCAAACATCTAAATGGCCTGCCTTTGTGAGCCCCTCTGTGCCTGTATAGGAGTCTCTATTTTTTGTTGTCGAGATTTATTATTTTGTTACATAATGACCTTTTCTCTTAATCTTGTTCTAAAACAACTGTATGCTCAAGCTAGCTGCTCAGGACTGATGGTTTTCGTTGGAGCTATAAAGGATCTGAATTCCCAGCCTACACTGTGTGACTTGGCTTCATTTAGCTGTAAGAGCAACTTATTCCTTACCTGGAATCAGCCACATTGTCTCCAAATGTTCATGGGCTAGTGTATAGTAACACCTTTAAAACTCTGAACAAGGGCCAAGTGTGGCCCAATGGTATAGTGCCTGCTGAGTGGATGCTGCTGCTGGGTACAGCTGCTCACCTGTGTCAACACTCAAGAGGCAGAGGCAGGGTGATCCGAGTTTGGGCCAGCCTGGTCTTCATGGTGAGTTCCAGGCCAGCCAGGGCTGCACAGTAAGACCCTGCCTCCAAAAAAATTAAAATTAAAATAATAATAATAGTGATTTTGGTTTTTCAGATTTTTTTCTTTTATAATTTTTTAAACTGCATACACACCAACATTCATAAACATGGACCACCTGGAGAACCCCGAGAAGCAGGAAACTGGAGCCTGGGAACCATGACAGGGCAGGAAGACAAAACGCGCTTTCTGCTGCACCTCTTCCTCGTTAGTCCAATGTTTATTACTGTATTATTAATACGATTCTGGGGGAGAGACATGGTGATGTCCCCCACTCAGTCTTAACATTGTACACATGGGAACACTAACAGTCTTACACACATTATGCATTGGGGGCACTAACATTTGAGAACAAACTAACCCCTCTGTCACCTTTTTCCTGCAGGGTCAGTGGGAATCACACACCTTTGAGAGGCTTACGGTCTGGATACCAGCTCTGGCTGCTTGAATGATGAACCACTCCAGACTACAGCTCACTGCAAAAAGGACCAAGGTGCATCCCTTCCCCCTCCCTGAGTGCTGAACCCCTGGAGTGAGCCGGATTCTGCAGCTTCCAGTGCCATTCCAACCTCCTCAGGTCCTGGACTAATCTTCTGTAGTCCAAGTGTTCCCTGTGTGGTGAGGATGCCGGAGCTGGTGGGCAGGTCCACTTTGTCCACGCATACTGCTGCACTCCATTTGTGCCCTTTATAGCCAAGTAACCTTGGTACCATGAATCTACAGGGTCTTCTGCATTTCCATCAGTGGACCCTCAAGCCCGCTCTGGTGGTACTCCATCCGACAACAGACCAAAGGGCCACACTCAGCCTGTTCACAGTACAGTCAAAAAAACACGCTATTTATGAGCTCATTAGGAAACATAACAATATAAATATGATCCTTCAAAACCCAGTGCTATGCCTTTGATCCCGGAAAGTGGGAGACAGAGACAAGAGGATCTCTATAAGTTCCAGGTCAGCCTGGTCCAGTGGTCCCAGGACAATCGGAGCTGTGCAGAGACATGTGATAGCAGGAGCTTTTCTGTGTTCTGGTTCCCCAGAGTCCAGGACCACAGCCTGGCAAATACTGTAACTAGGAAAAGTGCTTCAAAAACAGACTTGGAGCTAGGTGTAGCAGCACACACCTTTAATCCCAGTATTTGGGAGATAGAGGCAGGTGGATCTCTGTAGGTTCAAGGCCAGCCCAGTCTATGTACAGAATTCCAGGACAGCCAGGACTACATTGAGAGACTATGTCTCAAAAAAACAAAAACAAAAACACCCAGACTTGGCAGAACTCTGCCTTGTAACTTCATGAGCCAAATGAGTCTCAGTTCAAATGAACTGGATCAGACCCCACCTTGTTTAACTCTGTTCCACACTATACAGCATAGAGACCCAATGCTTTAAAGACATACTTCATTTGAAAGGCTTTAAATAAAAACAATATAACGTGGTCTCATGGACACACATAGGAACCAGTATGAAAAATTAACAGGCTTAGCTACATGGTGATGCTTTTCACACATTTACACACTGGCCCAGCAAATGGCATTTAAACTGGAGGACGAGGACAAGCAGCATCCACTGGTGTCACTTTCAGCTGAACTTTTCAGCTGAACGAATTAAAAAGCAGAGTTCTAGTAGTGATATTTTTTTCTAATTTTCTTTTCTAAAAAAAAAGTGTTTTGTTTTTTTTCTAAAATTAAAAACGGCACTATTGGAGTTGTTAGAAGTCTTGGCAGCTGGCAAGATAACCAAACCATGCCCAGAGCAAGTGCCAGCATGCAAATGCCACCTGACAGTTCACAGTTCATATGGATCCAAATCTACGTCAGCGATACGTAAGTGTCATAACTGGTCTCCTTCTGGCTCAGTGACAAGTGTAGGAAATCCTGACTCAGACAAGACTCCCAGGTGAAGAACAAAAGCAAATATGTTCCCAAACACAAAATCAAGCCCCTGTGGACGTCTGTGCAATCAGCTCTTTACCCTAGGGAGATCCTTGCTGCACAGTCGTGTAGCTGCGCATGTCCCCTCAGCTGAAAGGGTGGAGGACAATAGCCACAACCTTGTTACAGACTAAAATCCAACAGGTGATTCCGATTCCACCTAAAAGAAAGAAGCTCATGTCAGAGGATACACATGTCAACACAGAGGAAGGAAGGTACTGAGGGGTAAGAAAAGGACCTCATGACTACAGCTCACACACAGGGTGCACCGTGCACCAGGCTGGACCACCCAGAACAACAGACACAGTCCTAGTATCCCTTTGCTGCCAGAGATGTCACTGGGTATGTAACAGGCTGTAAGAACACCCTGTACCACTACAGTATTATCACACATCAGAACCTATGACTGGCAAGAACATACACTTTGGTTTTTCACAGGCTCTTACACTTAGTCCACAATGGCCTTGAACCTGCAGCAACCCACCTGCTTTGGCTTCCCAGAGGCTGGAATCACAGGCATGATGAGCCACCACATCCAGCAGTATTATCTCTACTAGTAAAAATCAGGACCTGAGAAAGTGTCCTAACAGGAAAATTCAAATAACAAGAAAATTCTTTGCCAAAAAAATTTACTGACAGAGTGTTGTGACCTACATGTTTGCACCCTAATTCATATGCTTAAGTCCTGACCCTGGGGACAGCATTAGTCAGGGCCTTTGGGAGAGGCTGAGGTCATGGGTCAGCTTTAGGAAGAAGCTTACACGGTACATTGTTAACATTTCCTCCTCTTACCCAAGGACCCTTGAAAGGGTGCCATTTGTCAACCACAAAATGAGTCCTAATGATACCAATATATGGCACCTTCACCTTGGATTCCAGTCATCAGGAAGCAGATCTGTTTAAGTTACCTGCTGTGGAACAATCTTTGTACACTGTAAATATGTACTGCTCTCATTGTTAATAAAAACCTGATTGGCTGGTAGCCAGGCAGGAAGTATAGGTAGGACAACCAAACTAAGAATGCTGGGATGAGAGAGGGTGGAGTCAGAGGGTCACACAGAACGAGTCAGACACACAAAATGGGATAGAGGTAAACGCCACCAGCCTTGGGGCAGCACAGATTAACAGAAATGGGTTAAACTGGAAGAGCTAGTTAGTAACAAGCCTGAGCTATCTGCCAAACATTGACAATTAATATTAAGCCCCTGTGTTGACTTTGGAGTGGAAGGGGCATAAAATGATTTAAACCAGGTGACCTTGACCATTTTAAAACAGATGGCAAAGACAGACTGGAAGAAACAGACCACAACTGGGGTTATCTGTAACTGGCAGGATCCCCCCACCCCCGCCCCTGCCCTTTTTTCTAAGTAGCTCTGGCTGGTCTGCAACTCCCTATGTAAATCAAGTGGGCCTTGAACTCACAGAGATCCTCCTGCCTGTCTCCTGAGTGCTAGACTAAAAGTACACACACAAGGCAACTGGCATGATTCTTTAAAAATTGTTACTATTGCCAGGGCATGGAGGAGCACATCTTTAATCCCAGCAGCACTGGGAAGGCAGAGGCAGGCAGATCTCTGTGAGCTTGAGGCCAGCCTGGTCTACAGTCAAGTTCCAGGCCAATCAGGGCCACACAGTGAAACCCTGTCTCAACCACCCCTCAACCCAAAAACATATTCCTATGTGTCTGCTCATTCTTCAATGACACGAACAACCTCTAACATCCAAAGCAACAGCCAACAGCAGCAAGTTACTCAGTGTGGCAGCCACAGGGAAGAGAAGGTGGCCTGAGTGCCGGGGCTGTATCTCTGCTCCTGAGCATTCAAGTGACCTGCAAGCAGGTTCTCTAGACTCCAAAAGGCTGAGATTTGGGGAGGGGGGCTTGCTAAGAGGACAGTGAGGACAACGCCAGGCGGTTTAACCTCCCACCACACACCTCTACCACCTACCTGCTACTCGAGTAGGAAAGGCGACCAGGCGGTCTAGCGGGGTGATCCACTTGCTGGGCACCACAGCCACAGGGACGGAGTAGTACTTCCAAATGAGTGAGACCATCAAAGCTGCCTAGAGAAAGATGAGGTGAGTGGGGGCATCACACCCTACCTGGTCAGTCCTCCCAGTGAACACACACACACACACACACACACACACACACACACGCAGAAAAAGGAAAGAAGCAAACAGCTGCCCGGGCGACACCACACACTTACTTGCAGGATGTAGAAAGCAACGCTTATGAACCATTTGATCTTGGCCAACTGAGCTGTCCGTGCTTTCACTGAAAGAAAAACAGTGAAACATGAACTAATCCTGCAAAGTTGAGAAAATACCCAAACAGAAGTGTTATTTTCCCCAATAAAACATCTTCTAACTATAAATGAAATAATCAATATACTTAGAAACACCAAACAGGACCAAGTACAGCACACAGTATGAAATGCCATGACGAAGCTCCTTATCTGTACGCTAACTGACAGAATTTACAAAGTTGCATCACTAGGCCATCATTTAAGTACAAGCCTACTTAGACTGCACCATGGACTCCCTGCAAGCCACTCATCAGAGATTCTTCCTAATGTACCTGCCGCCTACCAACAGGACTACACATCATCTCCATTTTTTAAACCTCCAGCAGGAGTCCAGCTCTCCCAGGCCTGCACAGGCCCCTGTGAGTTCTACAGTGTGCAACCTGCTCCACCTTACACAGCCCAGCAGAGCCTCTCAGGACACACTGCTGTCTGGAGAGGTGTGTGTGTGTGTGTGTGTGTGTAAGAGAGAGAGAGAAAGACAGAGACACAGAGACAGAGAGAGAGACAAAGACAGAGTGTGTGTTTGTGGGTACTTCTCACTATGTATCCCAGGCTAGTCTGAAACTCACCATGTAGACCAGGCTGGCCTTGAATTCAGAGACCTGCCTGACTCTGCCTCAGGGTACCAGAACTCAAGTGTGCACCATCCTTGGTCAGGAGCTGCTCCTTGACATCTCCACACTGTGGGCACGCTCCTGAGAGTGAGACAAAGTACCTGGACCCACTGTGTGATCTCTATCTGGACTTCCCTCAGCAAATGCCAAACTTGAAAATGAAAGTCTAGAGGATGAAGAATCTATGATGACTTCTACAGGAAGCAAATGTTGACCAGCAAAGAGGGAGAAGTGAAGTTACTGTGGAAGATCCTCTATACAACTACAAGGTCTGGTCACTGTGCAGCCATCTAGGAAGCAAAGAATGCCCTTCAAATCCACACACAGCCCCTGATCAGCCCTCGTGACGCCTGCCACATCACAGGTAACTGCAGGGGAAGTACCGTGAGTCTTGAGCTTGTCCGTCATTTTGTTGATCTTCCTTTCCAGCCGGGCATATCTGGCAAATTCGTCCATCATGTTCACAGTGGACAGCTCCTGCTTCATGTCCTGGATCTCTGCCCTCATCTGCGACTCCTGCTCTGCATCCTTCTGCAGCACCCTGGAAACCTGGCAGGGAGGAGGCCAACATCAGTGTCCTTCCACATTCTAGCTCTAACGTGGGGACCTGTATGTGCTCACCGAGACCCAGCCAATTAACTCTATGGACCCCCTACAGGTTTGAGCCTAAGACAGGCTTTCTGACAGGCCCAGCTGCCACATGGTTTAGGGGTGCAGGAAGACACTGGGGGAGTCATCTAAAACAGAAACAGCCCTGCAGTCAACCCAGAGCAGGACAACAGCGGCCACCAGGTGGCACCCAACACTCTCAGAGCTGTCAGGAAGGTGGCGGGCAGAAAGGCACCTCTTCATCAGACGGAAGCGTACCAGTGTGAGGCGCAGCAACACAGCACTGTCCAGGACCCCTCCAAACACAGCAGCGGCTCTGCAGAACAGCCCCCCAAGACTGGGGACAGCAGAGATCACCACAAACACAGTGACGCTGGAAAGAACCTCATCTAATGTGGGGAAAGCAAAAAGCTTTCAGACTGGACTCACCAAGGCCGTCACCTTACCTTCAGGGGTTCTGGGGGTAAAAAACTGCTTTTTAAACAGTATGACTGACTCCTGCATGTGCAGGTTTGTCCAAACTTTTTAAGAATAGCTCTGTTTGTTTTTAAAGGAGAAAAGCGGAAGCATCCAAAGTGAACCTGGCCCACAGCGAGTGTCAACCCCAGCTCAGAGGACTCCTCTGCTTGCCACACAACAGGGCAATTGCAGTTACAGCCAGAACCAAACCCTTAACTCCAGTGTCCACACACAGTCCAGGCACACAAGCGGAAGCCCCCTCCAGAGCCCGCAGGACAAAGCCCTTAGGCGGGGGCCAGCAATCCGAGTCACACTGGCGGCTACACAGTGAGCTCACTACTGTGCCATGTCTGCGGCTGGCACAAGGAACAGGGTATGCAAAACAACCTTTCTTTGCTGTTCACTATCCACCACTCACATGGAGGGTTACTCCAGCCTGGTTCACCCTGGAGACGAAAACAGGAATGGACCAAAGTCTCTAAAAGTCACAGAGACAGACTGCAGAGACACTCGGTGGTTAACAGCACTTTTTTTTAAAATAGAGGACTAGAATTCAGTTCCCAGAATCCATATGGTAGCTCACAGCCATTTGTAACTCCAGTTCTAGAGAATCCAACGCCCTCTTCTGGATCCATGGGCACCAGGCATGCAGGTAATGTACAGACATACGTCATACCTGCAAGCCAAACACCCATACGCATATAAAATAATTTTAAATGTCATACACCATTTTTTGCAGTTTCTTTTTATTTATTTTTATTTTATATGCATTGGTGTTTTGCCATGACTGTCGAGTCCCCTGGAACTGGAATTACAGACAGTTGTGAGCTGCTATGTGGGTGCTGGAATTGAACCCAGGTCCTCTGGAAGAGCAGTTACTGCTCTTCACCACTGAGCCATCTCTCCAGCTCCCATACACCTTTTTTTTTTTTTTTTTTGGTTTTTTCGAGACAGGGTTTCTCAGTGTAGCTTTGTGCCTTTCCTGGATCTCACTCTGTAGCCCAGGTTGGCCTCGAACTCACAGAGATCCACCTGGCTCTGCCTCCCGAGTGCTGGGATTAAAGGCATGAGCCACCACCACCCGGCTTTTTTTTTTTTTTTTTTTTTTTTTTTTTAAAGTTACAGAACTATCTTTCAAAAATCAGGGTCTCTATAAAGTCTGTTTGAACTTAAACAGGAAACAGGAGCAAGCTGGGCCTGGAGGTGCACGCCCACAGCCCCATCATTTGGGAAGCTTCAGCAGATGTTCAAAGCCAGCCAGGAGTGCATGGCCACCTCCAGACCAACGTGAGCTGCACACTGGGGCCCGTCTCAAAAGAAAACAAACCATCCTTTAGGTGATTCAGACTCACAAATGCCCTGGAGACAGAACCACCAAGACTCTGAGGCACCAAGTTTGTGAATTTTTTATCAAGATGACTCAGGCGGTAGAGACAACCCGAGAAACAGGACAGAATCTAGGCTTCCTTCTTCCCACCCTGCGGGCAGAGGCTAGAGGCCTGCGGGTAAGTACACTAGCCTCCTGCTGCAATCCTGTTTGGCCAGGATACACTCTGCCTACACGCTTGCCCAAGATTGAGCTTGGAGTCACTCTGGGAAGGGTCAAACCCTGACTCATCACTGACGACCCAAGGGCCAGATGGGTCTGAAAGCTGCTGGTATGAGCTGCACAGCCCAGCTCACCAGCATGGGTGTGTCTCCACACCCATCTCATCTCTGGAAGGGACCTGAGATGAGACCCATACACAGAGTCCAGAGGCCTGCTCCTTGGGTAGAGGTCCCTGCCAGCCAAGCACTCCACCCACCAGCCCAGGAACACACTCTCAGTTGAGGTTCCAGGAGCATATCCTGTTCGGTTGCTATGCCCCAAAATCCTGTCCCAACCAGTCATGGCGACACATGCCTTTAATCCCAGTACTTGGGAGGCAGCCACAGGCAGATCCCTGTCTAGAGAATGAGTTCCAGGACAGCCAGGGCTACACAGAGAAACTCTGTCTCAAGTAAATACATAAACAAACAAACAAGCAAAAACAAAAATAAAATAAATATAAACAATAATCCCAAAGAAGGGCCTTGCTGAGAGGCTGGTCTGTAGAAAGGGAATACGAGAGGAAAATGCTCCAGACGGGTCCCAGAAGGAGCTGGCCAAGGTTTCAAGCACAAAGCAAAGGGTAACTTGGAAAGTGCTGAACACACACTGTGAGAGAAGTAGCTGCCCCAGCCAGGCCCCAGAGGCATGTGTGCAGAATGCTACTGCCAGCAAAGCCGGGTCTGTCAGGAAGTTCATGCTGGCACCTGCTCACTGCGACTCTCAGGCCCTCACCCCACCTCTGCCAGGCCAGTTCCTTGGGCACCTGAACATCAGACCCTCATCTCAGAAGAGTCAACCCCACCTGTACGCGTCAGTTCCGGGGCACCTGAGCAGTGTGCCTCCCGTGGAGGTGCACAGTGCACCCTATGTCCCCTTCTCTTAGGACAATGCTGGGTCCCCTACTTTACATTCGACAGTCTCAACTAGACATGCTGTGACCAACACAAAGGGAACCTCAGAACAATCCCAGCCAGGCCAACTACAGGCACCGGCACCACCCGCTCAGAATCACAGTGAGGAAGGCTACACTCTGAACACCTAGACACAGCGCTGCCATCCCAACCCAACCTTGTCATCAATTTGTCACACTTGGTCTTTCAAATCAGAAGCAGGGGGTGGGGATGCTCTCACCATTGTGGGGAGCAGTATTCTGGCGTCCTTATACCAGGGTGTTCCCAATAGCTCCCTCACTGGAAACCCAGCAGCCAGACAAATGAGATCTCTCACTCCTCTTCCCTGTTCTGAACACCAGTTACAGACGGGCTGTACTCCGCTACAGTATTAATCATGCATTATCCTTCCGGACCCAGCAACCACCCCAGGTGTCACTACCAAAGGGTTTGGTAGCGGATTCAAGGCGGTGTACCTCCTGCAGGAACAGCACAGAACTCCGTGCAGGCCCAGGTCAAGTCCAGGTGCTTCCTCCAAACAATGATGCCTGTGCACCCAGGGCGAACACTCAGGACTGAAACGGAGCACACACAAGTCTTGTAAAAGTGTACTGGAGGATCCTGAGATGGCAAGACATACATCTCCTCCCTATCTGCTGGCTACTGGAAACTCATGACAAACTGAGTGAGGACAGCCCCACACAGACTCCTTGAGCAACTGGGCTGTTTCCTGAGCTCCACTGTGAGGTAAAGTGGAGTGAGACACAGGATGGAAGGAGAAGGAGCCACACAAAGGCAGGGAGGTGGCCCAGTGGTTAAAGCTCTTGCTGTACATGCATGAGGAAGCCACCTAAAAGGTGGGTGTAGATGCCCCTCTGTAATTCCAGCCTTGGAAGATGGAGATGGGATCCCCACAGCAGGCTAGTTAATGAGATTAGCCCTATCAGTGTGCTCTGGATTTTACTGAGACCTTGCCTCAATGAATAAGACAGAAGAAAAGTGACCAAGGACTATCCCCGATATCAACCTCAGCCCTCTACTTGTGTGCGCCCACACACACATACATGTGCCTGTACATACACAAAAACACACACACACACTAAATGAGACGGAAAAATAAAACTACACAAGGAACCAGGAGGGGTTGCTGTCCCGACACGTGAGGAACTCTAACTACCAAAACACACACGTGGATTACAGGGGCGAAGGACTAGAGGCTTCTCCAGGAAGACGTGAAGACGAAGGTTCGGTTTCTCCCACCAGCCGCCCACACACAGATGGCTGCTGGGATCCCAAATGTGTAGGCGCACCAGCTAGGTGCTCTCCACTCTAACCTGCAGACGGGGTCAATTCCCACAGTCACCGCTTCAAATCAGTCACAAGTCACACAGGTCAGCCACATGTTAAGAGTTCCTAAGCTCTTCTTCCGGCTCCACTAAGACTCTTCTTCCGGCTCCGCTAAGACTCTTCTTCCGGCTCCGCTGATTTGCACAGCCCACAAAGCTCAGGGAAACGTTCTCGTTCACCAAGTTTATCACAAAGAATGTTTTCCAGGGCTGTGGGTACGGGCTGTAGAGATGGCTCAGCGGTTAAGCACGCTTGCTCCTCCTGCAGAGGACCTGGGTTCCCAACACCCATGTGGCAGCTCACACCATCTGTAACTCAGTTCCAGAGGATGTGACGGTCTCTTCTGGCCTCCACAAGGCAACTGCATTCACATGATACACATACATACACTTGGAACATACACATAAAATAATAAATAAATCTTTCATAGCTACAGATTGGGGAGAGACTGGAGAGATAACCCAGTGGTTAAGAGCACTAGCTGCTCTTGCAGAGGACCTGGGTTCAGCTCCCAGCACTGACATGGTGGTTCACAACTGTGACTCCAGTTCCAGGGGATCCAATGCCCCCTCTTCTGGCCTCAAAGGCACTGCACACATGGGATGCACTTACATGCAGGCAAAACACACATACACATAAAAGTTAAAATTAAAAAGAAACGCGAGTGAGCAGGAAGGGTATGTCCTATTTAGATTCTTCCGTAGTGTTCCTTCTTCCCATGGAGAGAGCAGGGGCTCCCTGCAGCCGGGGATCTGCCGCTCCAGGGCCAGGCACCTGTGAGGATGCATGGCCGGGCTGCATCGTGGAAGTAGGGTTAACAGCACGTCCTGCCTGAGGCTTCCTGCTGCCTGAAAGCGTGGCTCCGGGAGTCCCCACCCTCCAGAGCGCAGTGAGTGGAGTTAGTTGGTTGAACCTCGCGACCTGTTAGGAGCTAGGAGCCACCTGACGGTATAAACCTTTCAGCACACACGCGGCAAGGCCCGGCGTCCCGGCCTCGGCCGCCCCCCGGCAGCTACTTACGAAGGAGGAAAGGGACGGCAGGAGGATCCGCAGCACGTTGCACCCGAACACGAAGCTCAGCACCAGCAGCCACGCCCCACGGTCCGCCTCGGACGCGCTCATCCCGGCTCCCACGCACCAGCACCGCTACCGCAGCGCCATGGGGACCAGGGCGCCGCGCCCGCCTGCGCCTGCGCACTGCAGCTCTGCTCCGCTCCGGCGGCGCCCGGGAGACGGCGTCGTAGACTGCGCCTGCGCCGGTGCACCGCGGCTACGGCGGCACCATGGGAACCGCGCCGCCAGCAACTCCCGGGCCTGCTCATTACACGTCCTCTCGGGGACCGTTCCGGCGTTGCTCCTTCCCGGCTGCCGTAGCCACGTGGTGCCCGTACTAGTTTAGCAAACTGTGATTGCATTGCGCTGTGTTTGTAGTATCTGGGAACTATTTATGTTCTTACTGAATTAACTCACCTTTATTACTTTTTTTTTTTTTTTTTTTTTTTTAAGACAGGGTTTCTCTTTGTGTATGCCTGTCTGCCCTGGAACTCGCTCTGCGGGCCAGGCTGGCCTCGAACTCACAGAGATCCGCCTGCTTCTGCCTCCCGAGTGCTGGGATTAAAGCCGTGCGCCACCACCGCCAGGCAACTCACCTTTTTTTTTTTTTTTTTTTTTGGTTTTTCCAGACAGGGTTTCTCTGTGTAGCTTTGCGCCTTTCCTGGAACTCACTTGGTAGCCCAGGCTGGCCTCGAACTCACAGAGATCTGCCTGGCTCTGCCTCCCGAGTGCTGGGATTAAAAGCGTGCGCCACCACTGCCCGGCTTTTTTTTTTTTTTTTTAAGATTTATTTTTTTATTTTGTATACAGCATGTATGACTGCAGGCCAGAAGAGGGCACCAGATCTCATTACAGATAGTTGTGAGCCACCATGTGGTTGCTGGGAATTGAACTCAGGACCTCTGGAAGAGCAGCCAGTACTCTTAACCTCTGAGCCATCTCTCCAGCCCTGCAACTCACCTTTATTCTTAAATGTATCTTAGGATAAGCCTTTGCATGAATAGAAACCTACTTCATCGTAGCAGGTAACTAAAAAATGTCTTCTAATCAGTTGTTTCGTGTAAAATGGCTTGTCTACATTTTTTTAAACTAAACGCTAGTAAACACGAACAACGTATAAAATTGTATTCCTAAAAATAAATTATTAATCAAAAGAGACCACTTAGTGACTGATTGAGACTTTCCAACCATGTGTGGAGTCTTAGGTCCCATCAGCACAAAAGAAGAAGAAAATAAAAAACGTTTTGGTTTTACAGTGAGCCTTTAATAAAAATTACCAAAATAAAATGTAGAACTCTCAGCCACTTCACCAGCACCACATCTGCCTGCACACCATCATGCTCCCTGTCATGATGATAATGGACTGAACTTCTGAAACTACAGGGTCGGGGGTAATACAGGCTGGCCTCAAACCCTCCGTGTAGCTGACGACGATGCTGAACTTCTGATCTCCCTGCTTACACCTCCCAAATACGGGGACCACAAGCATGCCTGGCTAAAATTCAGAAGCTTGTCTCTATGCCTAGTTCCCTTCCTCTACGTCAAAGTGAAAACACGGTGGGAAGAGCTTCCGAATACTTGTGGAGACACATAAGACCTATTGTCAAAGCCTTGACCTGGCAGTCGGAATAAAACGGAAGTCCGCTTTACTGATCCTCGTTCACTCCCTCTGGTTAGACAACCTTCGGAAGGAACTACAAAAGTTTTGTCTGTTTGCTTTTCTCTCAGATATTCTTTGAAGTGTCAAGAGAAATTAAGTTTTGTAAAAGAATGTTGTGTTTTCAGCCCCTTGAAAAAAAATGACCAAAATTGGACAATAATGAATATTTATAACAAAAAACCCAGATTCACTTACATATGATGAATAAAGTGATAAAACGAAAGATAATTCACTGTCTTTTCGGCCATGTTAGATTCTGAGAACGAGTAACTGATAGAAATAATGACGAGTTCTGCACATTTTAGTTGCAAGAAAACGTGACACACACTTATCTTCCATTAGCCCCGCCATACAGAATAAGACCACCACCATAATTTAAAGCCAAATTTGAAGCAAGCTTTAATTGAATACTGGCCAGGTAGATGGGCTCTAGCCAGGTCCGTCTTTGGGTTTCCAGAAGGTGACCCCAAACCAGGGTTTACAGTGGCTTAGGTATTTCCCACCAGGTCTAATCAGGGGTACGCATACATCCTGACGTACTTCAAGCCTACACCCCATCAGAAGCAAACATACACTCTGACGTATTTCCTGCCTGGAACCTCCCACCCACATGTCATCAAGCACATCAGTGAGATGGCTCAAACAAACTTATTTAGGGGATTGGGAAACATAGGACTTGTTATCTCCCATGAACAGTAGTCTCCAGCATTTCAGGAACTATCTGTCCTTGGGCAAGGCGCCTGCAGATCAGAGGTATTTTTATTTCATGGATCTCTTAGGCATAATAATTAAAACTTAAAATGTAACTTTGGCTCTCACACTACCAGCAGTAGTGGAATGAATTCTCTCCATGAAAGCACATGCTGGCCAGTAGACTGCCTCCTCATGAGCTTCCCTGACTGCTAGACGACAAAGGCTGCAGGCAGGCTGCCAGGTCCTGCACACACTGGAGCTTTAGATGGATTTGGAGTGACCACCTCAGGAGGAAGGATGGCAGTGGTGTCCATGTCTCCTCCCCACAACCACCCCCCACTCCCCCCTGCCTGCTGGCTCTTCAACCCCAAGCATCAACACTGCAGTCCCCACCCCATCCACCTGTGACACCACCCCAGGAGGACCACTCTGTTCCTGGTGAGGCAAATGCTGACAAAGTTACTGGTGAAGACCCTGTAACAGATGCGGCTGAGGCGTCCTAGCCTTCAGGAGCAGCTCAGCTCTTACTTCTTGTGGGCCACTCTCAGTGCTCAGGTGAAGACTGAGTTCTGTTATGCATAAAAGAAAGTGATGTGAAAGCATCAGCCAAGACCAGGTACAAGCTGTGATAAGCAGGACTCCTAACGAGCTCTTGCTTATTTGCTAATTCTGCTAAAGCTCCGCCATCTGTATTCTGACTGAGGCCATCTCAGATTTAACTAAAATTTGACCTCCTTGATGAGAATCCCATGGAAAATTACCCAAAATGACCTTCTGGGAACCCAAGGTCGAGATGTCCCAGCTGACTTACTTTCTCTCAAGCTGCCTGTGTAAGGGTTATGTCCTTAATCACGTCACCAGCCTGCGATTGTCCCCGCCTGAAAAGCGGGCGTGCCCTCTCTGTGCCCTCTTTCTGCACTCTCTCCTTCCGTACTCTGTCTTTCTCTGTCTCTCTCTCTCTCTTTCAATAAAGCTCTAGAAAGATAACCATGGCTCATGATTCTTCCGCCATTGCAACATCCAGCATGATCTTCCCTCGGCATGGCAGCCAGCCTCGAGCGCAGCCGCTTAACCAACATCTGGTGCCGTTCAGACCCAGATAGATCAATGAGAACCTGCTGCCACTGCCCCCTCCAGCAAGACCCTGAGACCTCGAGCGCACATCCGTCCCTCGCCTCCGCTGGACCCACACAGCTACCACTGCTGCTACCGCCATGGTTCTTCCTTCTTCCCCACAGCAAGTGAGTCCGCCATTCTCGAGGCTGTAGTCTGAGCTATATTCTTTGGGACGGACACCCCCCGGGGGTTGTCCTCGGGCTGTGCTGACAACGGCAGACACATTTTCGCTCCTGATGAGGGGGTCAATGCTGTCTCAGGTCCACCATGGACCAACTCCAGCGCAGCTGCAGCCCTCCCCATCCCTTGATGAAGAGGATGGGAACTTGAGCTGATTCTTAGATCTCTCTCCACTCCTTGGGGACGCCCAAGATTGGAGTCTGACCCCGGTTTGTTATTTTAATTTTTTATTTTTCTCTCAGCTACAGCCATGGACAAAGGGGCAGATACATTTACCACTTACATTGGCGGACAGGGGCAGGTACCGGTAAATCTGGCTGCATAATAGCTTCACAGAAACTTCTGCCAGGAAACGGGCAAATAAAAGAGTTACTTTACTCCCAAGCTTTCTGCTAAAGCTCTAAACCCTTCTCCCTCCCCATTTCTGCCTCTGCCACATGCAACCTTCCACCAGCAGTGGGCGGGCTCAAATGGGCGGGCTTGGGCGGCTTCTACGACTCTCGCCCTAACTCACCTTAACTCCACCCACTCATTCTCAAACTGCCTTGGGAGACACACAGACGGATCTGGAAGCGGCTAAGAACCATATAAATAAGTTTACAGTAGTCAGGATGGCTCTTAAGCCAAAAATCAGCCTATAGCCTCAGACAAGTCTTCCAAAAGGATCGGTTTATAGTCTGCCTCGTGGCAGATCTTCCAAAAGCTGTCCTTAAGCAATCAATGATCAAAAAAAAAAAAGAAAAAAGAAAAAAAATTTCGGGACACGGAGTAAAATCCGTCTCTTGTTCCCCAAACCTCCCTGACTAAAACTTAAGCATCTGGACAGCAAGGCTCCTGACCCCACAGGCAAAAGAGTCATCTGTGGCATTTAAGGTGTGCCAAGCAAGAGATAAAAGCCAAAAAAAAAATTGCCAAGTTCTGGCACTCGCTGACTTCCAAAAGCTGTTGGGTCCCTGTTTTAAGTGAGGAAAATGGCCACGGACTAGCGAATGCCCTGCCAGGCCATCAACAGCCTTGTTAAAAGTGCCACCTAGAAAGACAATCGGTCAGCTGACTGCCCCCAGGTGCCAAGACACATGGGTACATCAAGCTAAGACCTCCAGCAGACCGAGGCTTGGCTATAGACATGGCAGGGAACCCAGAACGCAGCAGGGAAGTGATCCGTTTCTTTCCTTCTGGACACCAGAACAACTGACAGAAATAAAGACAGCTCCGTCACCAAAGTCCACTCAGCATGGGTGACAGCTCACAAAGCTGGGAACCTGGAGCACACTGCACAGCCTGCAGGAGCTCACAGGCTGGAGTGTCCTTTCCAAGTTCCCAGTTAGTCTAAACCGCTGTCAGGCAGATCAGCTGGTTTCCGTTTCTCCCAGACAGAGGATCTGTTACCAAAAATGTTGTTCGCTGTCAGGCAGTGATGGCGCACGCCTTTAATACCAGCACTTGGGAGGCAGAGCCAGGCGGATCTCTGTGAGTTCGAGGCCAGCCTGGTCTACAGAGCGAGATCCAGGACAGCCAGGGTTACACAGAGAAACCCTGTCTTGAAAAACCGAAAAAGAAAAGAATGCTCTTCAGAGCTTGGTGTGTCTGAGTCGTCTTTGCTCAGTTAGTCTGAGGGGGACACTGAGCTTTCACTGTTTCTTCTGGCAGGGAGGGGCCTATGAATCTGGTCATTTCAGGGACTTCCTGAAACTATTTTGAGTTGTTTACCTTCTTGCTGAAGGTGCTTCCCTGCAGGATGGAATATTTTAACCTCTGAGGAAAACAATCCATGCAACGGGATGGTATGTGCATAATTTAGTAGTTTTTCTTTGTCATAAAAGCTGTTAAATATCTTAAATGTAAAAATGTGAAATGCTAATTGTTTGGGTGGGCACTCCACCTCAGCTCCTGGTGCCCCTATACTCAAAGAGTCTGGGATGTTCTGGTGGAAGATACGCCTCCTCTCTTCCCACCCCCCATGTCTTTCCCCAAACACGCCCCTTCAAAGCCCACCAAATGTTGCTCCTCCCCTAGAGAGGCTTAAGACCACTCCCACAGGATATTTAAGGGGCATCCCAGAAAACAGACACGTGGTTTTCCAATCTCTCATCCTCATCTCCTCTCTGTGGGGCTGGAGAATCACCCGGGAACACTCTACCCATTAAACTGGGGCTTTTTCTAATTTGGTCTGATTTGGATTGCTGCGTCAGTGGAGAGGCTTATCAGGATGTGAAAAAAAAACTTATCACTAATGTGGAACTGCTATGGATATCGATCTATATAAATAAAACACTGATGGCCAGTGACCAGGCAGGAAGTATAGGCAGGACAAGGAGAGAGGAGAATTGGGGAAACAGGAAGAAGGAGGGGAGTCACAGCCAGCCACCACCAGGACAAGCAGCATGTAAAGACACCAGTAAGCCACGAGCCGCGTGGCAAGGTATAGATTTATAAAAATGGGTTAATTTAAGATATAAGAACAGTTAACAAGAAGCCTGCCACAGCCATACAGTTTATAAGTAATATAAGCGTCTGAGTGATTATTTTATATGTGGATTGTGGGACTGCGGGGCTTGGTGGAACCTGGAGAGAAGCCCTCCAGCAACATGGAACTTGAGCATATAAGGCCTAACAAAAGGTTTTTTCTTTTTGGTTTTTTGAGATAGTCTCTCTTAGTTAGGGTTTCTATGGCTGTGAAGAAACACCATGGCCACTGCAACTCTTACAAAGGAAACCATTTAACTGGAGTAGCAGCTTACAGATTCTGAGGTTTAGTCCATGATCATGGAGGCGAGCATGGAGCCATGTAGGCAGACACGGTACTGGAGGAGCTGCTGCATGTTGATATGCAGGCAACAGGAAGTAGGCTGAGACACTGGGAGTAGATTGAGCGTAGGAGGCCTCAAAGCCCACCCCCATAGTGCACACTTCCTCCAACAAAGCCACACCCACTCTGACAAAGCCACACCTCCTAATAGTGCCACTCCCTTTGGAGGGGCATTTTCTTTCAAACCACCTCAGAGTCTCACCAAATGTAGCTCTGGCTGTCCTGGAACACTCTGTAGACTTGGCGTGCCTCAAACTCCCAGAGATCTGCCTGCCTCTGCTGGGATGAAAGGTGTGTGCCACCATGCCTGGCTAATGAAAAGTTTTCTATACTTCTTTCTGTTCCTATCACTCAGATGGAAAAATACACTAGACAAATTAATGGGTCTGTTGAGAGATTCGAAAAGAAGGGCCCGGGAGATGGACCTTTTAGGAGAAACTCCTACCACACAAGCATAAGGACCTGAGTATGATCTTTAGTGCCCATGTCAGAAACCAGATGTGTTGGTGGTTTGGCTTTGTAATCTCAGTGCTGAGGAAGGACAAACAGGATGTCTGGTGCTCCCTGACCAACCACCCTAGTTCAATCAGTGAGCCCCAGGTCCCAGTGTTGGAATTCCAGGCCACTCCCCCAGCTACATGACCACATATGCGCAGTTCAGTAGCCAAGTAAGGGGCCTTACATCCTACTTTAATCGTGTGTTGTGTGATCACATAATTTGCATGCAGCGTGATCACACAATCTACATGCATGCATGGTGTAGCTCCGTAAATCCATATGCTCAGGGGAATGCATAAGAAGCAGGAAACAGTCTCTTCCCCGTTCTCCTGCCCACCCCGCTCCATCTCTCTCTGTGCATGTCTTCCACCGGCCTGGTCACGTTCTTTTCTGCCCCTCCCTTCTCCTAATAAAACTCTTACAGTGGGTTTTGTCCTGCCTTGTGGCTTTTCTCAAACGATAACAGCGCCACTTAATAAATAACATTGCACAGCCTCATAAAAACCAGCACCCAGTGACTTAGAGACTGATTGAGAAACACACATCAACCTCTGGCCTTGACGCACATGTACATACATGTGCAAGTGCACACACAAGCACAACTAACTAAGATTTTAAAAATTCAAGATAAAAAAAAAATCAGCCTTTAACCTCCTTTATCTCGAGCACATCCTAAAACTTGGTCAATTCAGAAGTAAGAAAGTGTTCTGCTGCAGTGTTGATTTGAAAGTCCAATACAAGAAAGCAAAACAGACAAATCTAATCTATGAGAGTAAGACCACTCCCCCTACTCAGAGTCACTGATGGAAAGAGTACATTGGTAGGCTCAACCAGCAGGACAGTGTGTTCACATAACAAGAAAGCCCTCTCTCTACTGCAAACCTAAATGTATGGCATTCGTGTTGTAGAATATTTGTTTAACTAGGCAAAGATGTGTTTTGTTTGTTCGTTTCTTTTTTTTTTCCCAGAGCTGAGGACCAAACCCAGGGCCTCTAACCTAAATCCCCAACCCCCAGAGATGTGTTACATTTGTTTATGCTGCATCTGTTTAACAATATAAAGATGTGTTGCTAGGCAGCAGGGGGATGGGTGAGGCTGGTGGGCAGAAAGAATAAAGAGGAGGAGGAGGAGGAGGAATCCAGGCTGGGGAGAGCCAGCAGACACAGAAGAAGCAGGAAAAGTAGGACATACAGAATTAAAGAAAGGTAAAAAGCCCCGAGGCAAAACATAGATGACGAGAAACAGGTTAAATTAAGTTGAAAGAGCTAGTGGGCTCCTAGGTAAACTGAGGGTGGCGGGGGGTGGGGGGGATGAGAAGGATGGAGGGGAGGGGATGAAGGATGGGAACATCACATGGCAGGCAGAGTCTCTGTGTGGTCAAAGACACAGCCAAGTGTGGTGACACAGGCCTTCAATCCCAGTACCAACCATAGAGACCTGGAGGTCTGTATAGACAGGTAGTAATGAGGAAGTGATGTGGCTGAGCTTAGAGCCAATGAGAAGGCAGAACTGGAAGGCAATAAAAGCGCAGGTTAGACAGGAAGAAGCTCACTCTCTGGGGAAGCTACAGCGTGGCGGTAAGTTAAGGCTAGTCTCAGCTATTCGCTGTTTCTCTGATCTCTTCAGCTATTGCCTCTGTATTTGGCTCTGTGTTTCTTATTTAATGAGACTGTTTAGAAATTCGTCTACATAGTGGGACAAGCATAAACTAAAGGCTGAGCATTCATAACTAATAAGTCTCTGTGTCTTTATTTGGGAGCTGGTTGGCAGCCCAAAGAAAATTCCAACTACAACATACCTACATTCACATATACACATAAAACAACAACTTTGAAAAAATGTATATATTGTGTGTATGGGTGTTTCATCTGCATGTATATTTATGTACCCTATGCACAGGTGTTTGTAAGCCATTCTGTGGGTGCTGGGAATTGAACCTGGGTCCTCTGCAAGAGCAATGGTGCTTTGAACTGCTGAGTCAACTCTCCAGACCCCATAAAAAAACACTTTTTTAAAAAGGAAATCAAGTGGGGCTGGAGAGATTATTTGCAGATAAAGAGCACATACTGCATCTGCAGTGGTGGAGCACACCTTTAATCCCAGAACTCAGAAGGCAGAGGCAGGTTCTAGGCCAGCCTGGTCTACAGAGTGAGTTCCAGAACAGTCTGGGCTACAGAGAGAAACTCTGTATCAAAAAAAAAGAAAGAAAGGAAGGAAGGAAGGAAGGAAGGAAGGAAGGAAGGAAGGAAGGAAGGAAGGAAGGAAGGAAGGAAGAAAAGAAAAGAAAAGAGAAAGAAAAGAGAAAAAGGAAAGAGAAAGAGAGAAAAGCACCGTCGGGCGGCTTACCACTACCTATTCCCCCAGTTGCAGGGAGATCTCACACCTCTGACCTCTGTGGGTACTCGCACTCATGTGCACCTACCCCCCACATACATACACATAATTTAAGTAATAAAAATAAATCTTTAAAAAAAAGTCAAGAGGGCCAGAGAGATGGCTCAGAGGTTAAGAGCACTGGCTGCTTTTCCAGAGGACCTAGATTCAATTCCCAGCACCAACAACACAGTTCAGAACTGTCTGTAACTCCAGTTCCAGGGGATCTGACACTCACAGACATACATGCAGGCAAAACACCAATTCACATAAAATAAAATAAATTTTAAAGATTTATTTATTTATTTATACAATGTTCTGCCTGCATGTGTCCCTGCAGGCCAGAAGAGGGCACCAGATCTCATTACAGATGGTTGTGAGCCACCATGTGGTTGCTGGGAATAAAATAAAAATTTTAAAAAAAGAAATCAAATCACTGTTTAATTGGTAAAAATATAAATGGCTTTTTCTGCTACTTGAATGGAAGTGTAACCTAGTTCAGTTTGTGACTTACAGTCTTGCCCGTTTTGGGAAAAATCTCCTGCTGTTTGTATTGAGATATTTGCTTGTTACAAAATGTTCTTTGTGGCTGTGGGGTGGCCCATGCCTTTAATTCCAGTACTCGGGAGGCAGAGCCAGGTGGATCTCTGTGAGTTCCAGGCCAGCCTGGGCTAAAGAGTGAGATCCAGGACAGGCTCCAAAGCCACACAGAGAAACCCTGTCTGAAAAAACAAAACAAAAAAAACCCAAAATGCTCTTTCTGCAGTGCCAGGCTGTGTGCTCTGATTGCCATGCTGAGTGCGTGTGAAGGTGTAACAGGCTTTCTCAGACCACCAGCCCTCAAATCATGACACGGAGACTTATTATTTATGAATACTTGACCTTATCTTATGCTTGTATAACTTAACAGGGCTTTTTTTTTTTTTTAAGTTTATTTATTTATTATGCATACAGTGTTCTGTCTGCACGTATGCCTGCAGGCCAGAAGAGGGCATCAGATCTCATTATAGATGGTTATGAACCACCATGTGGTTGTGGGAATTGAACTCAGGACCTCTGGAGGGGCAACCAGTAGCCAATGCTTTTAACCTCTGAGTCATCTCTCCAGCCCCTGCCAAAAGGCTTTTTAACCTTTCTTTCCTTCTGTACGTCCTGCTTTTCTCACCACGCCCCCCCCAGTAGCTGCCTGGCTGGCTGGCCATAGGCCTCTCTCTCTTCCTCCCTTATTCCCTCTTGAGTCTAGATTTCTCGACTACTTATTCTGTCTGCTCACCAGCCCGCCTATCCTTCTACTGCCTAGCTACTGACCTTTTAGTTTTTTATTAGACCAATCAGGTGCCTTAGGCAGGCAAGGTAAAACAAATGCAGCATAAACGAAAGCAACACACCTTTACATAGTTAAAGATTCTGCAACAGTATGTGAACTACCTTTGTGGAGGTGCCAGCTGAGGCCAGAGAGGTTGCTGGACCTCTGGAGTTACAGGAAGTTGTAAGCCACCTGATGTGGGTGTTGGGAACTGAACCTGGGTCCTCTGCAAGAACTCTTTTGTTTTTGTTTTTGTTTTTGTTTTTCGAGACAGGGTTTCTCTGTGTAGTTTTGGTTCCTGTCCTGGATCTCGCTCTGCAGACCTTGAACTCACAGAGATCTGCCTGGCTCTGCCTCCCGAGTGCTGGAATTAAAAGAGTGTGCCACCGCCACCTGGCCTGCAAGAACTCTTAACTGCTGAGCTGTCTCTCCAGCCCATTTTGATTTCTCTGAAAAGGAAAAATGAAAAGGCACTCAAATAAAAAACATATTTTAAGTAAGTCACTTAACTACAAAGGTTATTTATATCCCTTTGCTTTATCCTTTGTTATACCAAAATGAAGTCTTACAACAGTTCCAAGAAAGGATGCATAAGTATTTTTGCCTTTTCATTGTATAAAGGCAAGAGTGTTGCTGTTAATAGAACATTTTGCTGACAGACATAATGGTGCATGCCTAGAATCCCAGCATTCCGGAGACAGGAGATACTGACTTGGAGGCCATCGTGGTCTACCTCAGACCCTGTCTTAAAACAACAACAAAATTCCACTTTTTTATTATTATTATTATTCTGGTCAAAGCTGAAAACCACGGTTGCGGGTTAATAAAACTTAAAGCGGTTCCCTGCTCTAGGTCTGACTGGACCGCCGTCCTCCCTCAGAGCACATCAGGTGAGTCCTCCCTCGGAGCACATCAGGTGAGTGTGCTGCCTGCACCACCACCTCTGTCTTCACCGTTAGTTTACAGGAGCCAGCAACCCACACTTGTTCCCAGGCTCTCGGGAAGCAGGTAGAGCAAGTTCCCTTAACATCAGAATTTAAAAAAACTTTTTTTTCATTTTTCTTGAGTATTAAATAGCTGCTCTGTGAGGGAGTGATTCTCCTTTGAGCCATGTTGGGGAGAAACACGGAATTAAAATAATCCTTCCTGCCCATATTTGGAGGCAAGGACTGAACGATTTGACTAAACTCTGGCAGGCTTAGTGTTCTTCTGAAATATCCATAAATGCTACAGACTGCTATGTTCATCACAGAATTAGAGTTTTACCTTTCTTTCTTTTTTCTTTCTTCTTCCTTTCTTTCTTTCTTCCTTCCTTCCTTCCTTCCTTCCTTCCTTCCTTCCTTCCTTCCTTCCTTCCTTCCTTCTTGTTTGTTTTTCAAGACAGGGTTTCTCTGTGTAGCCTTGCCTGTCCTGGAACTTGCTCTGTAGCCCAGGCTGGCCTTGAACTCAGAAATCTGCCTGCCTCTGCCTCCTGAGTGCTAGGATTAAAAGTGTGTGCCACCACCACCACCTGGCAAGGGTTCCCTTTATAAAAGCTACCAAAAGAGAGAAAAGCTGAGTTTCACTCTTGCCCTGCCAAGCTGCCCCCCCCCATGGGTGACCACTGGCTCCACTTCTTGTGTGTTCCTCCTGAGATGTATCTTGAACACGCAAAGGACTACTGAAGGGACTGGTATCAGCACAAGACACCCCAAAACCAAAATCTCTTTGACGCAAAAGAGATTCATTTGCCCCAGAGGGACAAAGGTCAGGGAATAAGAGACAAAGACAGGAAACCGAAGACAAGAGGGAGATGGGAAAGGGAACAAGGGAGAAGGCGAAAGGACATTTGCCTCGCAGGGACAAAGGACAGCCTGGGGGTAGAGGAGAGAGGACGTGGCCCATAGGCAAATGGCGATTTATGAAGGGAAAGGGGGAAACTTCATGTTAGGATAAGGTGTTTAATTTTGATTGGGCATGTTAATTAGGGTGGCCAAAAGGAGGCTTTTGACTGCTGGACTTCAATACTTTGATAGCTGGACCTTGGTGGTCAGCCTCAGACCTTCCTCCAGAGGGAGGAAGTGGCCAAATAAAGGAACAGACCTTGGGGGCTGGCTTCAGGAATGCGATCTGTTTTTAGCAAGGCAGAGGGGATGGGGGAAGGGGAAGGTCCCTCAGAGCCGCGTTTGCCCCACACAGGCCTGCTGGAGCCCTTCACGTTGCCAGTGCGGTGTGCAAATAAGACAAAGAGCAGAAGAGATGTCACAAGGAAAGCCTCACCGGGAGGGGGTTGTGCCCAGAGATTTAGGTTAGGGAATGTGTTTACCAGAGAGAAGACATGCATGTTAATTAACGTGGCCATGAAGTGAGGGCTGCCCAGCCTACTGGAGACACAAAAGTCGAGGTAGCAGAAAATGATGGACAGACACCACTGAGGCAAGGAAGACAAGAGCGCAGACACCCTAAACACGTCAGGCTTCGGTGAGAATTGTAAGAATGGAAAGTGATTAACACTGGTTACCGCTGGTTACCGCGTGGAGAGGCCATGACTACCCAGTATCAGAGCTTTATTAGGAGGAAAAGGGGTGGGGCAGAAAAACCAGGCCTAGGGAGACAGAGAGAGAGACAGAGAGAGACAGAGAGAACAGAATAGAGAAAGGGGGTGGAGTCTGAGTCACGGCTTTTTCTTTTTGTTTTTTGAAACAGGGTTTCTCTGTGTAGCTTTGTGCCTGTCCTGGGTCTCGCTCTGTAGACTAGGCTGGCCTCGAACTCACAGAGATCTGCCTGTCTCTACCTCCTGAGTGCTGGGATTAAAGGCGTGCGCCACCACCGCCCGGCTCAGCTTTTTTGAAAACGGAGGGCAGAAGTCTTTGTTTTAACTGGAGTCACATGGTTGAGGTTCTAAATATTCACTCATTTTTCTATGCAGCTGCTCAATCTCAAGGCAGCTTGCCCCATCGGCCCCCAGATGATGGCTAGTGGGCCTGCTTCCAACGTTTCGCCCCAAGTGCTTCTATGACTTTTCCTCCCCTCCAGCTCCAGCTGGCCACATTTCATTAAAACGTTTTTCTATAGAACCCCACTAAATTTGTTAGGGGTCACAAAGAAAGAGAGTATTACCCCAACTGACACCTCTGGGCGAGGCGGGCGACAGGGCAAGGCGGTGCAGAGGCTCCTCCATCTTGGATTCTTGTTCAGGCTCAGGCCATTTCAGGTTTAACTAGAATTTGATCTCCTCGATGGAGGATCCTGTGGAAAATTACCCAACCCTGTTCTAGGACCTGAGGCCAAGATGTCCCTGCTAACTCACCTTAGCTCCTGTAAACTGCAGGCTTGTGCAAACCTCCCCTGCAGCTGCAGAGCGAGATACGAGGATGAGGTTTTCACTTTGACAGTCCCTTGGTCTAAATGCTCGGGGCCACGCTTTGGTCCTGAATACCTGAGTGTAATCATCTGAGCCTGCTGGAGTAAATACTTGTAATTGACTATAAACTGTGAGTGGTCTTCTGTGGAGGGCTCCCTATAACATTTTGGAGGCCCAGGTGAGATGCCCAGAGTCTGAACCTAGTCACTTAGGGGCCTCTGGGGCCCTAGGAGTGGGGAAGAGCGCACAGGCTGGAGAGAACTCTTAGGGAGTGCGCACCCTGAGATGTTCCAGAGCCCCAAGAAAATCCTCTGTGAGCGATTGTTGCCAGTCACTCTGGAGGCACACTGACGCTGCCGCCCAGGAGAGGAAAAAAAAAAAAAAAAGGAAATTGGAAGTCATGGTCTGAACACATGTGGAATTAAGTTTAGTCTGTAATATCTGGCTAGGAAACAAGAAGGGAGGTCAGACATGACCGGAGATCCTGTGTCCAGGATATGTGTGACACATCTTCCTACTCCCCCGTCAGTTCTGGTGTCTGAATGTGTGGTGGCCACTGCTGTTTGTCTTTACTACGTGTCTTTCTGTATGACTGCGTCCCCCTATTCAGGGGGTGTTTCTGTGTTTCTGTCAGTTCTGTCGGTTGGAGAAACAGATCTAAACTGGAAGGGAGAGTGAGCCATCCCAAGAACACAGCCACTGAAAAGGGGATTCCCCAGAGGCCAGAGGGGATAGAGCCACAGAGGAAGTGTCCCCAGAACCGGTGGGTGTGAAACCAAAGCCGGTTTCTGTTTCCCAAGCTTAATGATTCCTGAAAACTATGTTTTTCAACCTACGCTGAACTCGGTGACCCCATGATGTATACTCGGCCCTTTGCCTTGCTAAGCTCCTGAACCTGTGATATACGATTGCCCTTGGTACCTCAATGACTCCCCTTCCACATGAGGAGTTCTTGCACTACCCCACACGCAGTCCTGAGCCCCCACTCTTCCGTCCAGGTGCTAACAGCCAACCATCTCCACAGCTGTTTTCTGCTGAAAGGGAAAAATCAGCAGCCATCTTGAGAGATGCTCTCCCCCTCCTCTAAAGGTATTTGCTGACCAGCAGTTTTAGAACTGACCAGAAGTTGAACACATGGGAAGGTAAGGCTGGAACAATAACTCTATATATCCTGGACTTGGTAAAATAGGATATAGGGAGTAAGGGACTCACCTGACCAGAAATTGAACTCATGGGAGAATAGGACTGGAACAATAAATCTGAATGTATATATCCTGGGTTTAGCAAAAGCAGGACATAGGGAGTAAAAAATTTACGTCTCTGTAGATACCCTGAATCCTGTTAGCCGTCAGTAACCTCAGGCTTATAGTTCAGCCAGTAACTACAAAGAACTACCTACCCCTAGCCCCCTTGTCCAATCCCAAGATATGTAACTCTCTGCATGTAAACCTTTCCGATATAAAACCCCTTCAAGTGAGTGCTTGGGGCCATCCTCCTCCACTCTGGGCTTGCTTTGTTATCAAAAAACCTGTGTGCTTGCATCCAGTATCCGCTCTGCAGTGGTCTTGCTTGGGGGTCTTGCAACACTGTCAACCCTAATCCTTCCCCATAAAAGGGACCTCAAAAGACAGTGAGAGGCTGCTCTCTGAAACCCCGACCTACGACCTACAGGGGAAGGCAGTCCTCTGGCCAGTCCCTAGTGCACTTCTAAATACTGCTTACTTTAGTCAGATGGTCACGGAAATGTCTTTTTCTCAGGTCTAACATGAGGCCTCTCCCAGTCCTGGTAACCCAGTTTACTGGACTGTAGAGAATACACCCTGGGGCAAGAGTGACTAGTGAAATAAGAACTGGCCAAACAAGGTAACAAGGATGATGGATGCTGCCAGACAGCAGACTTATCCTTTCCCTGAGTCTGGGAAGGTGACTGGTGTCATGCCATGGGGGATGGGGAAAACCACTAAGGACAAGGACAGATGGACTTAGACTCAGACCCCTTAAAGATGAAAATAACCTGAGTTTACTAAGGCAGGATACACAATCCCCATCAGCCCCAAACCTGGACACTGGAAATCAGAAAAACCACAGATGGGAAACTATATTTTGTGTCGCTCTCTGCTCTCTTAGGTCCCTTCTGAGATGGAACACTATGGATCTAGGGAAGGAACAGGGATCAGTAAATCAGGCTGTAGAGAAGACTGGCTAGAAAAAGGCCTTCAGGAATTACAATTCTATACATGCTCTACCAAGAACGAGGGACCGGCATCATGTCCTCAAATTCCCTGGCTTGTTTGTACTGGTGGACTAACTAGTACTAAACGAGCCTCCTCCGACTCAATGGAGAGCCACACCCTCACTCTATGTACACTGGTCTCTGTTATCCTCCGGGGATGCCTACAGTGAAGAGGGAGGGAATGTTAATGAAGGTCAAATGGACCCCAGTTCTGGTTCTGATGCTAGCAGGGGCAGGAACAGCCAGTAAAACTGTCATGGGCACCTCAGCCTTGATTGTTAGGAATCAAAACTTTGGACTCGGTTCCCACATAGATTTAGACTTAGGCCGTTTAGAGAATTCTATCTCCAGGTTGGAGAGCCAAGTTGACTTCCTCATAGAGGTAGTCCTACAGAACTGAAGGAGGCTAGATCCTCTTTTTATGAAGCAGGGAGGACTTTGCATGGCCTTAGGAGAAACTTGTTTCCAAGCTAACCGGTAATTAGTGAAAACCTTACCATGGTCAGAGAAAACCTCAAAGGAAGTAAAGAAAGGAGGCATAGATCAGATAATTGATATCAGTCTCTGTTTGCCTGGTCCCAGTGGCTGACCACTTTACTGTTAGCATTAGCTAGACCGCTGATTCTTATTCTGATCAGGCTAATGATGGGACCCTGCAGACTCAACGGCATGCCCAGACATCAGAGAACAAGCTCAGTTAAACTACGGGTCCCTAGGACCCACTGTGCCCCCCTAGAACAGGACTGGTTAATAATTTTATTCATAGTGGGGAATGTGACGGGCAAGGCAGTACAGAGCTTCCTCCATCTTGGGTTCTTTCTTGCTCAGGCCATTTTGGATTTAACTAGAATTTGATCTCCTTGATGGAGAATCCAGTGGAAAATTTCCCACTCCATTCTAGGGAGACCAAGATGTGCCAGCTAACTTAGCTCCTGTTAAACTGATTACCTGTGAATACTTCCCCCTGCAGTGGCAGAGCAAGATACCAGGATGTAGTTTTTGCCTTTAAAAGCCCCTTTGTCTAAATGCTCGGGGCTATACTTGTGTCCTGAATACCTGAGTGTAGTCCAGTGGGCTGGAATAAAGGCTTTCAGTCGGCTGTAAACTGTGTCTGAATGGTCATCTCTGATGGGCTTTCTGTAACCGGCAAACTACCTGTTTTGTTTTTTGAGACAGGGCTTCTCCATGTAGCTTTGGTTGTCCTGGAACTTGTTCTGTAAACTCCGCTGGCCTCGAACTCAGAGATCCAAATCAAGAGGGTACAATCAGAAGACAGAACACAGTCTGGAAGAGCATTTGGTTTGTATTCTAACTTAGGTGGTAACAGTGTCTTTTCCCCATTGGCTGGGACCCGACCTCACAGTCTCTCTCTCTCTTTCTCTCTTTTTTAGTTTTTCCAGACAGGGTTTCTTTGTGTAGTCTTGGTTGTTCTGGAAATCCCTGTTAGACCAGGTTGGCCTCAAACTCACAGAGATCCTCCTGCCTCTGCCTCCTGAGTGCTGGGATTAAAGCCAGCGCCGCCGCCACCACCACCAGCTTCCGACCTCACAGTCTTAATTAGCTAGACGTGGCCCACAGGAGAAGGGGACAGGGCCAATCAGCTCACTGCTTCAGGCCATCTAATCCGTGGAATACAGGAATGGGCCTTCCAGAAAACAAGGTTTAACTGGGTAGGGGGGTGAATACATTTGCATAAGAATCTTAAAAGTTGCAAAAAATAAGATTCGGATTCCCTGTCCCATATGCAAGTTTCAGAGTAGGTAAAGATGTATTTCTTACAATCGAGCAGCAGTAATATGGCTGCAAGTAGGACTCTACCACCCAGCCTGCTGTCTGCCTTCTCAGTGTACTCAATATTAACTGCTTTCCTTAAACAAAGAAAGTTATGTGCAATCTTCCTGGCTTCGGAATGCAGAGCTAAAACCAACAGGGCGGCTGAGCGAAGACACAGGCCCCGTAGGGGCGGGTGGGATTCCTGCACACACTCAAGCACAGGAAGTCTCCGGTTGGTGAGGTTTTGCGGGATGATGCAGGCGGGCCGGCGGGGACCCAAGCCCCGAGATCCCAACAGCTGCACGCGCTACACCTTAACCAATTTACATAAACATAGACGGACCACAATAGCGCAAGGCCCGTAAAGGCGCGCGGGAGAAGCTGCGCCTGCGCGACCTGCCCGCGCGCGCTTGCGCACCCCCGGCCTCGGGGGGGTGGGGGGGCTCCTGTGCCCCAGCCGGCGCCTGCGCCAGCACAGGCTCATGGCAGGTCTCGCCGAGGCGTTCACGAACCCTGGCCATCTCTGCACAGACGCCACGGGCGAGGGCGCGGGGGTCACGAACCCTGGCCATCTCTGCACAGACGCCACGGGCGAGGGCGCGCGGGGGGAACCTCGCCCCGCGAGCGCCCAGCGTCCGGGGCATTGTGGGACGGCGATGCGGCGGCCACGTGACGCGCCCCGACGAATCGGCGCGCAGACCGCACTTTTGCTGTCGGCTTCAAACAAACTACCTAGCGGGGTCGGGCGGCTCCGGCCCGCCCCTCGGCCGGGGTCGCGCCCGCGGGGTGGGGGGCCCGCGGGGGGCGGGGCGAGGCGGCGGAGTGACAGGCCGCAGCGCCTATTCGGGGCCGCGGGCCGCGGCGCTCGCGGGGCGCGGTGGGCCTCGCAGCCAATGGGGGCCGGGGGCGGCCCGGCCGGCGGGGAGGCGCGGGGGAGAGGGGGCGGGCCCCAATCCGGTTCCATCCGGTTCTCCCACCGCCCCCGCGGCGGGTCGCAGCAGTTCGTGCGGTGGCGGCCGAGGCGGTGTAGCTCCGTGACGGGTTCGGCCTCGCACGCGCCTCCCACCCAGCGCCGCCACGATGCCCAAGAGGAAGGTGAGCGCGGCGGGGCGGTCGGGCGGCCGAGCCCGCCGCGGGGTCGGGGGCGGCGGGGGTCGGGCCTGGGCCTGGGAGGCTCGGGGGGTGCGGGTTCTGGAACCTTCGGGGGGCGCGGGCGGCGGGGCGGGGCGTCACGCGGCCGCATTGTTCTCCGGTGTGCTTGCTCCCCCAGGTTAGCGCGGACGGAGCGGCCAAGGCGGAGGTGAGCGCGGGCCCCGGGTGGGCCGGGGTGGGCCGGGGGCGTCGCGGGGGTCGCCCAGCGCGGCGTTCACGCTCCCTTTTCTCTCCGCAGCCCAAGCGGCGCTCGGCGAGGCTGTCGGCCGTGAGTACCGCGGGCCGGGGCGGGCGGGCGAGCGGGGACCCGGCGTCCGCGGGACGGCTCGCCGCCTCTTCTTACCCCCTTTTTTCCTTGACTCCCCAGAAGCCCGCCCCTGCCAAGGTGGACGCGAAGCCGAAGAAGGCCGCGGGGAAGGTAGGTTTCGAAACGCATGTGCAGGCAGGCCGCTCCGTTGGCATTTCGGTGGTTTCGGGAAGGCTGTTGGGAGCGGCTGGGTGCATCCCTGGGGTTAGGAGCGTTTGGTTTTGCACAGGGCAGGGCCTGGGTGCAGGTCCCGGCACCCACGGGGTGGGGGGCAGCTCACCAGCATCCCTAACTCCAGTTTCAGGGTCTCAGATCCCCTGCTAACCTCCAGCACCTCCAGGTACAGGCTGTGCACATACACTCGTACACAAATAGAGGCCTTTTTAAAAGACTGAAAAGCACTTTATGAGCCGAAGAGATGACTCACCGGTTAAGAGCGCACACTCTTTGCAGAGCGACCTGGGTCTGTTCGAGTCACACATGGCTCCAGGGGATAAGGTTTGGTAACCTCTTTTGGCCTCTGCAGGCACAGCTTGCCCATGCACAGGCACATAGGCATGCACATAATTTAAAAGCTTTTTGAAAGAACATTTTATGCACCTGAGTAAAGACTGAACTGTTTTCTCGATAGTTTTTATATATATTTATATTTACTTACTTGTTATGCATACAGTGTTCTGCCTGCATCCCTGCAGGCTGGAAGAGGGCACCAGATTTCACTAAAGATGGTTGTGAGCCATCATGTGGTTGCTGGGAAATGAACTCAGGACCCCTGGAAGAACAACCAGTGCTCTTAACATCTGAGCCACCTCTCCAGCCCTCGATAGTTTTTGTATCACTATCTTGTCTGCATGCATGTGTGTGCATCCCAGAGGCCAGAAAAGGACCTAACAGACAGTTTTGAGCCACCACGTTAAGTGCTGGGAATTGAACCTGGATCCTCAGGGAGAGCACCAAGCCTTGTCTCTCTCCCCAGTCCCAGCTTATGGTCTTTTTAAACACAGCTTCAAGGAATGGTGATAACATCAACTAAGACTTTGTCATGCCGCAGATCATCAGTAATCCCGACATAAACAGTACTTACTGGTCAGGGTCTGGAGTGACTCTTAATCGGTGTCTGTACAGTTCTCTGAACTATTTGGCATTCTTAGTGGTTTGCTGAGTTTCTTGTACTATTTATATTTTGATCTTCCTGTAGCGTCTTAAATAGGAGCAGCATGTGTTTGACTTGAGTAGCTTTGGGGCGGGCAGCATTTGTAATCATTTTCTTTTCTTGTTGAGAGGTAAGTAAGTGTTTTGAATACAGAGGATGGGGTAGCATACATGCATCCCTCCTTACACCTGGCCTCTGTTTGAGGAACAGACTTGGCCCGTGGCTTTCCAAAAGAAAAACTTTTGAGAAGGGCTTTGTTCTTAGATTTCCATTAAGTTTTTATGTCCAGTTTCTTTGTTTTAATCATCCAACTTGTAGTATAAGCTTGTGGGTGTTACTACTTTAAAAGTAATCATTTTGAAGGCACTCAGGAGTGGCAGGTGGATCTCTTGTAAATTCAAGGCCAACCTGGTCTACAAAACAAGTTCCAGGACAACCAGAACTGTTACACAGAAATCCTGTCCTTAACAAAACACTGGGGAGGCAGAGGCAGGCAGATCTCGAGTTCAGGACCAGCCTGGTCTGTCTACAGAGTGAGTTCCAGGACAGCAAGGACTAAACAGAAACTCTGTCTTGAATGGTTCAGATGAACAGTCAACCCTTCTGTATGGGGCACCCCACCCTTGTGTTCCCTAACTGTTGATTTGCTTGTTTGTCTTGGGCCCATAAGGAGTTTGGCTTTTATCACATTCACTTATTGATGTGTGTATGCGTTTGTGCCACAGCTTGTGAGGATCAGAACTTGAAGTTGATTCTTTCCTGTGGATGTGGAGAATTGAGGTCCTCCTCAGGCTTGGTGGTCCAGCCTGGAAGTAATTTGAATATGACCTGTTAACTTAATGTTTCAAGTTATATACTCACACTAATACTTGTACGTTTCAGATTCTGCAAACACCCAAATGAAAATGATAACTCAAAATTGATCTTTTTAGTTACTCATTGTATAGTATCTAGCAAGGGACTGTGTGACAGGACAACATGACCTTACAACTCGGTACATGGTTAAGGTGAATGGTCCACATGTGTGGGTACAAGTCTTCAGGACAATAGTTGTTGGGTAGTTGGATTACTTACGATTACAAGAAATTGTTGGGTTGATAGGATTACAAGGCCTTTGCATTTAATCTCTCGTGTGGCCGTGGGCTGTGGAGAGTATGGCACAAGATTAGGTTTCTTTATAGCTAATGTGTGATGGCAATTTTAGGGATGAATCTTTGTCTCCTTGGAGTGAATCTCAAGTTGTCCAATAACAAGGCTGTAAGAGTTGCTGAGGTTGGTTTGTGATGTATGTTGTGGATACAGTCTGCATCAAGTCAAAACTGAATGCAAAGTTTATTAAAGTATTCTCTTGCTCTTGTTTTAGGATAAACCATCAGACAAAAAAGTGCAAACAAAAGGGAAGAGGGGAGCAAAGGGCAAACAGGCGGAGGTGGCTGACCAACAAACCACAGATGTGCCTGCAGAAAATGGAGAGGCTGAGAACCAGGTCAGAAGAGTGCACGTGCATGCGTTCACATACTGAGTTTGATCTACAGATGTTAAATTCGTTTGTTTGTTTGTTTTTGTTTTTGCTTTTTGAGAAATGGTTTCTCTGTGTAGCTTTGCCCCTTTCCTGGAACTCGCTCTGTAGCCCAGGCTGGCCTCGAACTCACAGAGATCCGCCTGGCTCTGCCTCCCGAGTGCTGGGAATAAAGGTATGCGCCACCACTACCCAGCTAAATTAGATTTTTTATGTAGCAGGTTAGGTTTTGTTTTACTTTTCTAACCAAATTTTCTCTATGTAGCCCTGGCTGTCCTGGCATTCACTTTGTAGACCAGGCTGGCCTTGAGCTCAGGTTTGCCTGCCTCTGCCTCCCAGGGGCTGGAATTAAAAGTATTCACCACCACCTCCCAGCTCAGTTTAGATTTTTATGATTAACTCTTCTGTATAGTTCTCCTTCATGAATGAGTAACACTTTTTAGTGAATTGGGTTTTATTTGGATGTGATTATGCCAATTCACCAGGAATGGAATGTAGAGATCATAAAGGTTTTCTCACGTGACTTTGTAAGGCTTTGTTGGAATTAGTGGACTGGTTTTCTCTGCCTAACACTGCTGTGGTCTTACACTGGAATCCCTATTTACATATTCTGGGTGCATAAATGATTAGACTCATTCCCTTTGTGACAAAAATGTGGGTTTTAAGATTTATTTATTATGCATACAGGGTTCTGTCTGCATGTGTCCCTGCAGGCCAGAAGAGGGCACCAAATCTCATTACAGATGGTTATGAGCCACCATGTGGTTGCTGGGAATTGAACTCAGGACCTCTGGAAGAGCAGCTAGTGCTCTTAACCTCTGAGCCATCTCTCCAGCCCGATTTCAGTCTTTTTATGAGCTGTGGGGAAGACTCAAAGTGCAGTACAATGTTAATCTAGACCTGAACTGATTGACCTATCTCAGCCTCCAAGTGCTGCCATGCCTGACAAGCTTAACAATTCTTATTTTTCTAACCCTTTGTTGTGTTTGCTAAACTTAGCAAGGCAAATTGGAATGTTCAGTTTTTATGGTGTCTGAACATACATACTTACTGTGTATGCTTGGAGGCCAGAGGTTGATGTGGGTGGCCTTTGCTGTTATATTCTCCATTTTTAAGTATTTTGATGGGATCCCTTGCTGAATCCTGCTGGGATAACAGGTGGACTGCAGCACTCACCTGGCACTTGTGTGGGTGCTGAGGATTAGAGCTGTCAGTTATTCTGTGTGGCAGGTAGCTTTACCCACCAAGCCGATCTCTAGCTAGAATAGTATTACAGTAGTAGTATTTTTGGCATGGTCTTAACTATGTAGCACTGGCTGTCCTGGAACTGGCTTTATAGACCAGGCTGGCCTTGAACTCACAAATTCACTTGTCTTGGCTGCTTAGTTGTCAAATACGAGGAAGGTGCATCTCTGAGTTTGAGGCTAGCCTAGCCTATATAATAAATTCCAGGCATAGCCAGGGCTATGTGGAGAGGAAGTGCACCAATGGTGGAGATTGTGGCTGTGACATACGGCATATTTAATCCTTACTTTTCCTGTGCTTTGCAGAGTCCTGCCTCTGAAGTCGAAGAGAAAGAAGCCAAGTCCGACTAACCATCCATCGTGTCTGTCAGTGTCCCCGCCTCCCTTCTTGTACAATCCAGAGGAATATTTTTATCAACTATTTTGTAAATGCGAGTTTTTTAGTAGCTCTAGAAACATTTTTAAAAGGTGGGGGGAAGTCCCGCCTCATCCCATTTTTTAAGTGTAAATGATTTTTTTAAGAGGTTAAATCACTTGCTGGTTGTTTATTTTTTGGTACAACCAGAAAATAGCAGGATACTGAATCAGGAGAGGCTGTGACTGTCTCGGGGGTCACCATAACATTCCGTAGAGGGGGCTAGTTTTATATCCTACAACACAAAGCATACTTGGAGTCTTGGTCGTGCATTTGTGTCTGGAATATTTTCAGTTATTTCTGGTCTCGTGTTTCTAGTAGAACTGTATCCTAAAAAACCACTCCTCGGTCCTTGCCCTGTCAGAACTGTCTCTGGTCATGGCAGTCCATTTTCCTAACAGTTGTGATAATGTGCTGTGAAAGATTGAAATTTTGAATATGTACTGTATGTGGCATAAAATTGTGAGTCAGTGGAATTAAGGATTGTGAGCATTTGATTGTTATGTGAGGTCTTAGGGAAAACTTGCCAAGCTTAGGATGGAACATCACTGGAATAAGTTCAAAGAGAAACAATAATACATGGCTCTTTTGGGTACGTGAACACAATGTATGACTCTTAGAATTTGGGTCCATGTTTTAAGAATTGAAATGTCTGTGTACTCAACCAATAAAGTCTCAGTTGTGAAAGAGTATTCAAAGTGCCTGGTTGGTTTAATTTTCTGATTAACTTCTGTTTTGTTTTTTCCATCTGTGTAGCCCTGGCTGTCCTAGAACTCACTGAACTCACTCTGTAGACTGACCTCAACTCAGGTATCCTTCTGCCTGTCTCCTTGGTGCCTGTATTAAAGGCATGTGCCATCACACATGGCTTTTCTTATTCTTGAGATTTACTTACTTGGCTTGAGATGTGTGTTGAACTTACTGGTGACTGGGACGCTTTGGGTTATTGATAAACTGGGTCTTTGAAACAGTGCAAGCCCCTTAATTGATAGATTCTTAAGATTCTTAAGACAGTCTCATGTAATATGTATGTTCATGTTCAGAGGATGGGCCTCTGAGCTTGCTTAGTAGCCTTGAATTGATTTTCTTGCCTTACATTCTGGGGTCACAGGCATGCACCTTTGACCAGGTTAGTAGTGTTCTGGGTCCTCATACATGCCAGGGAAGTTTTTCTGTTCATTGTTAGATTTCTTTTTTTTTTTTTTTTTTTTTGGTTTTTTCAAGACAGGGTTTCTCTGTGTAGCTTTGCGCCTTTCCTGGAGCTCACTTGGTAGCCCAGGCTGGCCTCGAACTCACAGAGATCCGCCTGGCTCTGCCTCCCGAGTGCTGGGATTAAAGGCGTGCGCCACCAACGCCCGGCCATTGTTAGATTTCTGTTCCTGTTTAAGAACACATAGGAAAATATCTGTGGGCTGGGACTGTAAGTTGGTGTTAGTGTTTGCCCAGCATCTGAATGGCCTTGGAGTCTCCCCAACACTGCCAAAGGAGCGGGGAAAAGATTCTACAACAGGGTCTGAAAGATGAGTTTTTTAACTAGGCTGGCTGTCCTGGAACTTAAAGTTTAACTCAAAATGCTGGCTTCAAACCCACCGAGATACACCTACCTGTACCTCTCAAATGTTGGGATTAAACGCACATGCCACCATGCCCTTAAAGCTTTCTTTAAAGTTGTTCTTTAGGGTTGGAGAGATGGCTCAGTAATTAAGAGCACTTGCTATTCTTGGGGACCATCCTGATCCAGTTTAGGGGATGATCCATGTGCTCTTGGGCTGCACAGGCACTAGGGATGCACATGGTACACACATACATAACAGCAAAATTTTAAATTGCTCTTTATTAGAGGTCTCATTCCTATGCCCCAAAGCAGCACAGCATAAGGAAGTCCTGAGTGTACCGATGAGTGTGTCGCTTCCAGATGACCTGAAGCAACATGTATGTATGTGCATGTGGTTAGTAACTGGAGATAGGCTGGTGTGTTGGCACACAACTTGAATCCCAGCCCTAGGGAAGCAGAGGCAAGTAGTTAAACATCTGTAGATGGGGGGGTTGGGGTGGGGGAAGCCCTCTTGGCCCACACCTTTAGTCCCAGGCACAGGCAGGCAGATCTCTGAGTTCAAGGCCAACCTGATCTACAAAGTGAGTTCCAGGACTTAACAGAGACCCTGTCTGGAAGAACAGCAAAAGAAAATCTGTAGAGACAAAATTGGAACAGATAGTAAAAAACGTTCGTTCGAGATAAACATCAGAGTTAGTCCATTTGACAAGCCTCTTTTTATTTTTTTAATGAGTTTGAAACAGCTGTGGCATGAACTTGTGATCTCAGCCCTGGAAGGTGGTGTCGGGATCAGAGGTTCAAGGCCAGCCTGGACTATTGACACCTGCTGAGGGAAAGGGAACAAGAATCTAGTGTAGAAGGTTCTGTCCTTCACAGACCGCCTTCCAGGTGCAGCCTCACAGACGCTCCGTTGAGAAAAGCAAGTGTTGCGGTACTGTCGAGGGTCTGGAGTGTAGTGTGAGCAGTGACAGGCAAGAGCAAGCACAAGTGGGGTGTGTTGCCTGCTGCTCCGTACCCCACTGCTCGCTCATCTGCAAGGGTGTGTGGCCACTATAGAAGGAACATGGAGAGGTCAGAGGAGTTCACGAAAAAGGTGGGTCACGGGGTGACATGGTGCCTAAAGGTTGGTATGTATGTGCATGTGCTGTAGTTTGTGTCCCCTAATAAGTGACAAGCTGGGGACTCTAGTCCCGGATGGGTTTTCACTTCGTATTGTTGAGGAGAGTCTTTGAACAAACAATTGCATTACCATTGTAAGCGGAGGATTGGAGTGGACAGCTCTTCATGACGCCGATTATCTTGTTGGGAAATGGCTTTTGTTAGGTCCTGTGGTCATTTAAGTGAGAGTGGCCCCTGGAACTGGAATTTCAGTTGTGAGCCTCCATGTGAGTGTTGGGAATTAAACCCAGGTCCCCGGAACCCCGGGTGATTGCTGGCACTCTAGTCAGGTGGCTGGCAACTGCCTCTTACTCCAGGTCTGGGGGACCTGATGCCTCCGGCCTCCCGCAGGGCACCTGTTTTACTCATGTGCACATACCTCTACACAGACACATTTAAGCACACATAAAGGAATCCTTTGTGTGCGCATCTATGTTGGTTACATGTGCCTGTGTGCATGGACAGAAGCCAGGGAGGATGTCAGCTGTCCTTCATCATTTCCAACTATTTCTTTGGGACAGGGCTGTGTTTTTCTTGGCCCGGCTGGAAACAGCAAGCCCCAGTGGTTCTCTCCAGTCTGCCCAGGTCAGAGCTGGGGTTACAGGTGTGAGCAAAGCACCTGGCTTGTCACGTGGGTGCTGGGATCCAAACTCCAGTCCTCATGGTTGAGCAGCAGCCTCTGAGCCATCTCTCCAGCCCTCAGAACTTTGGACAAAAGCATATGATTAAGAGGAGACTCATCCTGCCACATTCCAAAAGATCTTTTAAAGTACGGTCTAGAGTTTATACCTATGTCTCCCTTACAGCATTGGGGAAGAAGAGATTAGGGACATGGGCTTGGCCAACTGTCTGTAATTAGGGTGACATCTCACTGCCATGGAAGAGTGGTTCTACTCCGTGAACGTACTTGCCTCCAAACCTGACGGCCTGAGTTTGACTCCCAACACCCATGTAGTAGAAGGAGAAAACCTATGCCCGCAAGTTTTCCTGTGCCCTCCACATGTACTCTGTAACACACAGACACACATACTCACCCCAAATAAGTAAAATGTAGTAAGATGTTTTCTAGAACTTTCCACTCAAAAGGCTGTAATCTCAGGGCTCTGGAAGCTGAGGCAGGAGAATTAAAAATTCAAGACCATGGACCTGGAGCGATGGCTCAGGGTTAAGAGCCCTGGCTGCCCTTGCAGAGGTCCTGTGTTCAATTCCCAGGACCCACGTGGTGGGTCACAGCTGTCTGTAAGTATAGTCCTGTGGGGTCTGATGCTTTCTCCTGGGGTGCAGACAAAAAACACCCATGTACATAAATCTTTAAAAACATTTTTTTTTATCAAAGCTTTAATCGCAGCGTGTAGGAGGTGCAGAGGCAGGCGGCCCTGGGAGTTCAAGGTCAGCCTGGACTACGTGGTGCTCTTCAGGGCAGCCAGGGTTATATAGAGACATCATCTCAAAACCAACAAAATTTCAAGGCTAGCCTGAGCTACTTGAATATGTGAGAGTCCTTGTTAGCCACCAGCACCCCACATACACAGGACACTGCTCACTGTGGCAAGTGACATGAGGCTGTGCACTGTGGCCACATCAACAGCTGGCTCTGGAAACAGCTTGCTCCTTATGAGCTGCACCTTTGCAGGCCAGGGGGTCAGCTGTCCACAGCTGTATGCAACTTACTCTCATGCAGCTGAGTCTAGTCTTCTTTCCCCCTTGGAGACGACCCTGCGCCACCGTCCCGGCTGGTCTCAACTCCCTGACAGGTGAAGATGACCGTAAACTGCTGCTGCTTTCGACTCTGATGGCAGGTGTGTATCAGCATGCTTGGTTCATATGGTGCCAGGGACCGTCGGAGCATCTGCTAGGCAAGCATTCTACCCACTCAACTATATCCCTAGCCCTGACATCTTTCTTAACAAACCCCCCATGTAGCCAAAGCTGGCTTTGAACTCCTGATCTTCCTGACTCAACCTCTCCAAACCTGGGATTCCAGATGTGTACACCAATATGCCTGGCTGGAGTAGGATTCATTTTTAAAGGCTGACTCCGGCTGCTTAAGCAAAGTAACCACACTGCTGATCCTGTGATGGTTAGTCCTGACTCCACCTGGGAGACAGGGCTCTGGTTTGTTGTTGTTTTTGTTTTGTTTTGTATCGTGAGATGGGGTTTCTCTGTGGGTGACAGGTTTGATGATGTTTTGCTGCCTGTCTGTTGCTATTGGTTGTTTTTTTCCTTGTGCTTACTACATGCTAACTAAACACTGGAAACCACAGGCACATTCTTCAGACCATACAGAACACAAGAGGAATCAGCAGATCTGCACTCCCGCTTTCCAGAGCTGCTTGCATTCCTTGGCTCGCAGACTCCTTCCAAGTCTTCTCTGCCTCACCCCTACCACCTCTTTGTCTCACTTTAAAGACACAGGCCCACATAGATCATGCAAAAACATCTCCTCAAAGTGCTGAATTTAATCACGTCTGTAATTTTGCCATGTACAGCTACATGTTCACAGGCTGAAGAATTGGGACAAAGGACATATCACAGAAGGTAGCAATAGAGGTAAAGAGCCATGAGGAGGCCACAGAAGGCAGGCAGGATACAGCTCACCACACAAGGCTTAGTTCCTCCCATCTCCTTTGACCCTTAACTGCAGAGCAAGGTGTTGTGAAGGAGGTTTCTGTGGAAGTGCTCAAATCACAAACTCCAGTTCTGCCTGATTCAGCTCACAGTACAGCTTTATGTGCACAGCTTTAATCCTAGCAAAGCCAGGAAGATCTCTGTGAGTTCGAGGCCAGCCTGGTCTACAGAGCAAGATCCAGGACAGGCTCCAAAGCTACAGAGAGGCCCTGTCTCCAAAAACAAAGACAAAAAAAAAAAAAAAAAAAAAAGGCTTTAAAAGGAAGACAGTTGTGAGCACTGGCCCTGGTGGCACAGGCCTGTCACCCCACCTCCCTGGCAGACTGGCTGACACAGAGGCCTGCAAACTCTGTTCTGCCCAGGGCTACAGAGAAATCTCAAGGCCAGCCTGGGCAATTTGTCTGGAACTCGTCTCCAAATAAAAAGCAAAATACAAAGTATGAGATGGGGATGTAGCTTAGTGGTGCAGTGTTTGCCTGGCGTGTGTGAAGCCCTAGATTTGATCCTCAGTGTCACAAATGGCTGTCACACACACACACACACACACACACACACACACACACACACACACGAAACTGTAAACTGTAAGAGGCAGGAGGGCTCAAACAACAGAATTATGTACTGTCTCCTCCAGCAGATGGCTCACTGGGTAAAGGTGCTTACCACCAAAGCTGATGTCCTGAGTTTGATCCCTGAGATCTCTATGGTGGAAGAACCAACTTTTCAAAAGTTATCCTCTGGTGTCCACAGGTATATACACGAGGATTTCATCCCAGCACTGCGGTAGGGGGGTGGTGGTGTGGGGAGGCCAGCCTGGTCTACATAGTAAGCATTAAGGAAAGCATGCTAGAAAAAAAGGAAAATACACTTTGCTGAATAATTCAGAAAACTGGTCAGACTCACAAAGCAGCATGGCCTGCTTTAAGTTGCTGGGCAAGAGTAACCAAGTGTCCCCAGCCTGCGCTACAATGTCTCCTGTCTTCACACAGAGTTTTCAGATACAGTGAAGTTGTAGAAGACACCCATGGGCCCTTCAATTTGTGTTTTTGTATGTTTTGTGTCAGGGTCCACTGTGTAGCCCTGGCTGTCCTGGAACTCAATATGTAGACCTTGAATTCAGAGATCCGCCTCCTCTGCCGCCTGAGTGCTGGGATTGAAGGCGTGGGCCACCACTGCCTGGCTTTACAATGTGTGTTTTTGATGATTCCTGCTTGCCCGGCCATTCTGTGCATCTCTGTTGCTGAACCTGTCTTGTTCCTTTATTTCACAGCATCAGTACACGTCCCTCCCCTACAGCTTCTGCACACATATTATTAATTAAAGTTCAATATTTGCATATGGTTTTACCTTTTTTTTTCTGGGAGGTAAAATTTGCATCTAGTGAAACGTTCCAGTCTTGGGCTTCCTCTTTGTCAGTACACCTGCTCACTCCCTTAGGTCACAGAACACACACCTTGTTCACACCCGCCCCCCAAAGCTTTAGCCACCATAGATCAGCAGGTCTTTTGTCATCCCTGGGGACCTGGGGATGAACCCAGGACCTCACATGTGATAAACCAGGGTCCCAGGGACTAGTTTTGCCTTTTCATAACTTGAAGAGCATCTTGGTTCTTTCCATTTTATGATTTCATAGCCAAGATTCTTAGGTGTCCATATAGGTTCTTGTTACACTTTTATATTTTCTCACACAAGGGTTGAAAATGGGCTCTATTTCATGGAGAAAATACCAATCTACCTACATGAGTTAAGTGCCCTTGGGTTTGGGTGGGTCCCAAGGCAACATTTAGGCTTGGCAATTTATCAGAAAGACTCATAGGATTCTGAAAAAAGAAGTTAATGTTGGGATTATGTTTTATTACAGTGTTTTTAATTCCTTTTCTCATTGTGGTGAACTGAATACCTGGTAACAGGCAGCTTAAAGACAGAGGGCATATCTGGGCCAACTGCAAAGGGAGCTACTGTCTATAGTCGATAGCATGGTAGCAGGAGTGTGAGGCAGCTGGTCACACCTCAATCTCTGTTCACAAACAGAGGCTGCATCCTGGCACTCAGCTCTCCTTATGCAGCCTGGGCCCCCAGCCCATGGAATGGTTCCACCTCATTCAGAGCTGCCCTGTCAGACTCTCATAGACACACCCCGGGGTGCTCCTCTGGTGACTTTAAATCCCATCAAATTGACAAAGCACTGATTGAAATCAGCAAAGACAAAAGCTTTCACTCAGGGTGGAGTCTTGGAGAGCCCCGGCACGTACAAGCACTTCTTGGATGTCCTCTTCTGTGAGTGCTAGACCCAGGAAATCTCACCCCAGCCTTGCTGCCCCAGGTTTTTTTTTTTGTTTGTTTTGTTTTTTTTTTGTTTGTTTGTTTGTTTGTTTTTCCGCTTTTTCCAGACAGGGTTTCTCCGTGTAGTTTTGGTGCATGTCCTGGATCCCACTCAGTAGACCAGGCTGGCCTCGAAATCTCAGAGGTCCGCCTGGCTCTGCCTCCCGAGTGCTGAAATTAAAGGTGTGTGCCACCACCGCCTGGCTCTGCCCGAGTTTTTTGAGGTAGGGTTAGTCATGTGAGCATGCATCTCTCCTCTGAGTGACTGACTTTAGCTCCCTGGTAGCTTCCATGGATGTTACCACACAGGAGATGCCAGGGTCCCAGATGCAACTCCTGGAAGCTGGACACCTAGACAGGGACAGCTTGGCAGACCTGGAAGTACACAGGATCTGAGAGACCACACCTGCCCACAGAATCCCACCTGCATGCACTTTATTAAGTCTATGCCTAACTCTTTTTTTGTGGGGGGTGTCTTTTAGATGTTTTAATTATATTTATTATCTGTTTATTTAGGGCATGTGTGTGTGAGTGCAAGTGCCACACTGAGCACATGGAAATCAGAAAACAGCTTTTGGAGTTGGTTCTCTTCTACTACCATGTGGGCCCCCCGGGCTCGAACTCAGGTCATCAGGCTTGCCACAGGCACCTCCACCACGGCACCTTTCCTGAGCCTTATCACTGCTATATCCCACCCCTTGGGGCCGCCCATGTCCTGACGAAAAAGTCTCATTCCAAGGAAAAACTCCTCTCCTCTCTCTCTCTCTCTCCCTCTCTCTCTCTCTCCCTCCCTCTCTCTCCTCTCCCCTCCCTCCCTCCCTCCCCTCCCTCTCTCCCTCCCTCTCTACCTCCCCCCCTCTCCTCTCCCTCTTTCCTGTCTTTCTCTTCATCTCTCTATTATAATAAACTCTCCACATGGATGCAGCCCTGGGTGTGAATGACTTCCCAGGAGCCACTGCCCCCGCTGCATCTGCCCGGCGTGTCTTCCTTCATGCGTGGGATGCCCTGGCCTGGCCACCTGAGGGTTAACCACATGTGCTAAATTCACAACGGTCACCATCCCTCGTTCGTCTCAAATTCCCTACATAGCTGAGGATAGCCCTGAACTCCCGACCCTTCTCCCTCTACCTCCCAGCTGCTGGGATTAGAGGTGTACAGACCTTATCCAGCTCTCTCTCATCTCACTGTGTAGGCCAGGCTGTGGTCCACCAGCAGCAGCCTCCTGAATGCTGAGATTACCGTCACAGCTCTAACCTGCTTTGCTTTTTTTTTTTTTTAATCTTTTTGTTTTTTGAGACAGGGTTTCTCTGTGTAGCCCTCGCCATCCTCAAACTTGCTCTGTAGACCAGGCTGGCCTCAAACTCAAGAGATTCACCTGCCTCTGCCTCCCGAGTGCTGGGATTAAAGGAGTACACCACCACCTCCTGGCTCTAACCTGCTTCTTCTTCTTTTTTTTTTTTTTTTTTTTTTTGTTTTTTTGTTTTTTTCGAGACAGGGTTTCTCTGTGTAGCTTTGCGCCTTTCCTGGAACTCACTTGGTAGCCCAGGCTGGCCTCGAACTCACAGAGATCCGCCTGGCTCTGCCTCCCGAGTTCTGGGGTTAAAGGCGTGCGCCACCACCGCCCCGGCCTAACCTGCTTCTTTATTTCAATAATTATTTTATTACTCTCTGAGGCGGGTCACAAGAATATATTATAGAGATTCAGCTGTGTATTAAAGCTATACTTTGACCGGCCAAGGGTCCGTCAAAAGGCAAGCTATTTATTATGAATATTTGGTGTTATCCAGCTTTTAATATTTCAGTTGTCTTCTGCTATGAAATTCTTGCATGCCCAAATATTTCCAGACCAGTTGGCAAACAGTTCAGCTCCTCAGACCTGCTGAACTTCTAGGTAACTAACTTCCCTGCTGGAGCCAGTACTTAGATAAGGTCTTGTAGGCAAAGACAAGCTGGTAGAGACAATAGCTTTGTTTCTTGTGCTAATGAAGCTCAGAGCATCCTCTTGCCTTGAGGTCTAGTGGCTCTCCAGAGCAATTGACTAAGAACAAAAGAGGTCTTTACATATCAAGGTGGAAGGTAGAGCAACAATCCTGAGGAGGCAGAGAACCTGAGTGGCCAGGGGAAGGAAAGACAGGTGTTTGCTGTAGAGCAGACAGAACAGCATGACCAGGGAGAAGAGAAGAACACAGAGGTAAGGTAGATGGTAAGGCAGAACTCTTGAGCCAGGAGTAGAGAACAAGTAGAGATGGGGGGAGAAGAAACAGAAGACGAAGATGAGGCTGGAAGCGCAAGAGCTTAGTTGTTAGCAGGATTATGAGAGGCAGTAAAAGAGGGGACAAAGAGGAACTGAGTATCAGGACAGAACAGAAGCTATGGAGACAGGATTTCATTCCAGAGAAATAAAGTAGATGGATAAGGACCCTGGTATATCTAGAGTTATCCTTGTCCTGTATGCCTGATGGAGCTGTAGCTGTAATAGATAGAGGAATAAAGTTAACAGACATAAGAGCATAGTGTACGTAGATTTTTTTTCCCCCCACAGATATCCCATGCCAGATGTAGTGAAATCCCGGGACCACGAGTGATCCATATCTGGTGCCTGAACAGGATACTCCTAGGACTAGGGCTTTAGCTACGTTGCGCATCTCACCAAGGGTGATACAGACCCGGGTATCTTCATACCTCCTGAGTGGTGAGTAAAACTACATTGAGAAACAAGCAAGGAACAGATAGCTACCAGACCACATGCTAGACGCCTGAAGCCCCACAAACTAAGTAAGATAAAACGTCCTTTCGAAGACAACCTGTCCCCCAGGTGCCTGTCCTCTAGACACATAGCTTTGTTTCTTGTGCAAATCAAGTTCAGGTCTCCCCTCTTTCTCACCACCCCAGAGCAACTTCTTAGATCAAAGGGGTTTCCTCTCACCAGGTGCTTCAAGCTGTGATGCAGATTGACTGGCTGTCAGTGCTCCTCCCCCGCCCTGTCAGGAAACTGGCAAATAGAGGAAAATAGTTTTACTTTTAGTGACCTTCAGATTTTCCCTACCCTATCACCTGTAAGTTTATAGTTGAACACATTTATGATAGACACGTAATGCTTTCACCTAACCACAGTAAGGATCTATTTCTAGCACATAAATTCCTTTCTGATTTATTCCAACTGCTATCCACTCCACCCTTGTTCTCTCCCCTTTTGGGTTGCAAATAAAGTTGCCAGGAAGCTTCAGGTGGGGACCTTGCAATCTTGTGTTGTGTAGTAAACATGAGGTGTTGCTGCTTGGGAAAGGAGATAGACCAGTCCCGAGAGAACGAGGGTTGAATGGAGAGAACTGAGGGAGTTGAACTCAGAGAGTTAAATTGGTGGCTGAATGATGGTGGCAGACGAATAAAACGAATTGGACGAAAGAGCTTCGTGCACCTGGATTCATTCCTGCGCCGATGGTAGTGCCCCTCCTGGGCCCCTGGGATAGTATAGTATTGAGGCTGGACCTTGAATATTATACAAAAACCCTCCCTGTGTATCTGTGTCTGTTTGTGTTATGTGAGCGTGTGACGTGGCCCATATGGGAGGTCACAGGACAACTTGTGGAATTCCCTTCTCTCCTACCATGTAGGTCACAGGGACTGAACTTAGAGCATGAGGCTTGGGAGCTGCTGAGCAATCTTGCCACTCCGTACCCTGCTTTCCAGTGTACCTTGCTGCACTCCTAACATCAACTTATGAAGGTTCCACTGTCCTACACCCCTGCCAGCACGTCCTGTGATTGCCAATTTATTTTTTCTGTTTTAAATTTAGGTCAAACTAGCCGGGCATAGTGGTGCACACCTTTAGTTCCAGCATTTAGAAAGGAGAGGCAGCCAGATCTTTGAATTCAAGGTCAGTCCGGTCTACAGAGCAAGTTCCAGTCTGATACCTCAGTAAAACCCCCCACTCTATCCCCTCGAGAAGCTTAAACCAGGATTCCAAAGCATAGATAAGAACTTAGACCCCTTTTCCCCAGGTGGCTGTATCTGCTACAGGGACTTTGGAAAACACAGAATCAGGATATTTGACCAAAAGACTGAAAAAAGGGAGGCGGGTTAAATTAAATTATATGGTCTGGGCCTTTAAGAACTAGCCTCACAAAGAAAGGGGAGCGCTCCTTCCAACCTCCCTGCTGTGAGTGAGAGATTTGGAAGCGCCTCCCTGGAGGCTTGTAAACTTAGAAAACACCTTACTTTTGCATTGTGTACCTAAAGTCTCCAATGGCGGCTTTGGGGACATGATCTAGGCACAACAAGACCCTCACTCTATTGTCTCAAAAAGGGAGCCTTAGACAAAGATATCTCAATATAGATAGACCCAGGCTAGTTTCAAGTCCCCAGAAATGATGGCACCAGCCCCAGGAACTCAAAAGAACAAAGTCAGGATGTATGATGGTAACCAATTAACCACGAGATGCCCCTCTCCGGAGATAACATGACCAGACCCCGGAGAGGAGTTGTAAAACTCCTGACAGGGCAAACAGATAAGCTAGAATAAGATAACGTCCAGGCCCAGGAAAAACTGGACCAATCAAGGATGGACCCGTACTAACCCCCTCCCCTCTAAGAAATTTTATGGGTTTTGCCTATAAAAACTAACTTCCCCAAGAAAGAGTAACTCTTCCCTGCCTCACTTGAGATGGCTTGAGATGAGTTCCCTGTCATGACTTGCAGCAGAAGTAAATCTTGCTTTTGCATTCTGGTATGCTTGTCCTTGGTAGTCTCTCTGGGGGTTACGATCTGGGCACAATACCAGGACAGCCAGGGCTACACAGAGAAACCCTGTCTGGGAAAAAGGAATAGATATAGATAGATAGATAGATAGATAGATAGATAGATAGATAGATAGATAGATAGATAGATAGATAGATAGAATAAATATAAATTTAGGTCAAACTAAATTTCCTTCTGGGAAAAAGGAATAAATAAATAAATAAAATTTAGGTTAAGGTAAATTTCCTTCATACAATGAGTTGTCTTGGTATACCATTGTGGTTTCAGTTTTTTGTTAGTTTGTTTTTGTTTTTGTTTTGAGACAGGGTCTCCTGTAGTCCAGGCTGGCCTTGAGCTCTTGATCCTTCTGCCTCAGCCTCTTGAGACTGAGTCTTACTATGTATCGCTAGCTGGCCTGGAACTCATTAAATAGTCCTGGCTACACCTTCCTCTGCCTCCCAGCTGCTGGGGTTAAAGGTATGGACCACCATGTCAGGAAGTACCTGGTGATAGATAGTTTCAGTCAAACAGCCCTGACTGATAACTCTGAGACAAAGTGTCCAGCTAAGCCTGGACTTCTTTTTTGGGGGGGCGGGGTGGGGGGTGGGTCGAGACAGGGTTTCTCTGTAGCTTTGGAGCCTGTCCTGGATTAGCTCTGTAGACCAGGCTGGCCTCTAACTCACAGAGATCCACCTGCCTCTGCCTCCCAAGTGCTGGGATTACAGACATGCGCCACCACTGCCTGGCAAGCCTGGACTTCAGATCCACCCATACTGAAGGGAAACGTGCACATTGTTTTAGATATTATTATTTTAGTTATGGCTTTTCAAGACAGGGTTTCTCTGTGTAGCCCTGGCTGTCCTGGAATTTGCTTTGTAGACCAGTCTGGCTTTGAAGTCAGAGATCCGCCTGCCTCTGCCTCCCGAGTGCTGGGATTAAAGACATGTGCCACCATGCCCAGCTTTTGAGAATTATTTTAAACTACTAAATTTAGGGGGTAATTAGTTTAGTTATGCAGTCATAAATCTCTCTGAGTTCGAACTACATAGAAAAACCTTGTGTCAAAAAAAAAAAAAGTGGGGGCTGGAGAGATGGCTCAGAGGTTAAGGGCACTGACTGCTCTTCCAGAGGTTCTGAGTTCAATTCCCAGCAACCACATGGTGGCTCACAACCCTCTATAATGAGATCTGGCACCCTCCTTTGGCCTGCAGAGACACATGCAGACAGAACAATGTAATTTTTTTTTTTTTTTTTTTTTTTTTTTGGTTTTTCGAGACAGGGTTTCTCTGTGTAGCTTTGCGCCTTTCCTGGAGCTCACTTGGTAGCCCAGGCTGGCCTCGAACTCACAGAGATCCTCCTGGCTCTGCCTCCCGAGTGCTGGGATTAAAGGCGTGCGCCACCAACGCCCGGCGTAATTTTTTTTTTTTAAGCATACCTTTAATTATAGCAAGAAGTTTCTCTGGTCCTACCTGGTTCAGCCAAGTCCCGCCCAAATTCTGCAGCTGCTTGCTCCCAAGTAAACATACAGAGTCTTATATTATTTACAAACTGTATGGTCTATGGGTCAGGCCTTTTGTTAGCTAGCTCTTAGAACTTAACTCAACCCCTTTCTTTTTTTTCTTTTCTTTTTTCTTTTTTTCTATTTCTTTTCTTTTTTTTTTGTTTTTTTTTTTGTTTTTTTTGAGACAAGGTTTCTCTGTGTAGCTTTGCGCCTTTCATGGAACTCACTTGGTAGCCCAGGCTGGCCTCAGACTCACAGAGATCCGCCTGTCTCTGCTTCCCAAGTGCTGGGATTAAAGGCATGCACCACCACTGCGGGGCAACTCAACCCCTTTCTATTAATCTATAATGTTGCCATGTGGCCGTGATGTTACCAGTCTGCTGGTATTTTGTTGCTCCTTGGGTGGCTAGCATCTCTTCTGACTCCACCCTTCTTCATCTTGTCTTCAGTCTGAATGTACCGCCTAACCTTATCCTGCCCTGCCATAGGCCAATTCAGCTTTATTTATTAACCAATCAGAGCAACACATATTCACAGTGTACAGAAAGGCACCTCACAGCATTTAATCCCAGCACTTGGGAGGCATAGGCACGTGGATCTTTTGCATCTGAGGTCAGCCTGGTCTACACAGTGAGTTCCAGGAAGGTGAGGACTACACAGAGAAACCTTCTACACAGAGAAACCTTGTCTTGAACAGCCCCCCCCCCCCCCCCCCCCCGCCACACACACACACACCATGTTAAATAAGAAACATAGGGCTGGTGAGATGACCCAGGGGTAAAGATGCTTGCCATCAAGCCTGATGACTGAGTTTGAACCCTGGGACCTGTTAGCATTTAGGCCTCTGGACTGGCCTGTCCTGACAGGATATATTCTCAGCTACAGCCACTAAGAGCACCCGCTGTGTGCGTTTGCTACATTCCCTTATAAAAGGTGGGCCTTGTCCTCCTCCCATCTCTTTCTCTTCCTTCACTGTAGTCCCCAGGGACTGGTCTCTGCCCAATTCTCTGCCCTCCCCTCAATAAACCTCCCACGTGGGCCTGTTGTATGATGTGAGTCCTTCCCACTGTTTTAAAAATACAACAGGATCCACATATTGGAAGGAAAGAATCAACTCCCAAGAGCTGGTCCTCTGACCTCCACATGCACACTGTGGTACATGCACTCACACACACGCACACAAACAAAAATGTAAAAAACAAAACAAAACCACTCAATTTCAAGTGACTCAATAAAATATTGATTTTATTATGCATATGTATTTATGGGAGATATATATGCAAATGTGTCTAAAAGCTAACACCTGTTCTATGACATAAGGTTCCTTTGTACCATCCACCCAGCTTCTCTACAGGCTGGAGGACACTCAGAGTTAAAAGCTGGGGCGGAAGGGGCAAAGCAGTGATGAAGAGTACAGTACCGCTCGGGTCACACGGCACGGCCGCACTCCACCTGCATCCCTTTGGAGTCCTGGAATAAATATTGTACAGACATGGAGCAGCTTTGGCTGAGGTGTTTAAATTTAGATGACAGCTTAACCATGGAGAAATGTTTGTTCCAGGAATCAGATGTCGACAGAGCAGGGTTTCTTTTGGCAGGGTCTCCCTTTCCTCCTGGCCAGAAGAAAATGTTCCCCCTCTGCTAATCACACTGGAATCTCACGGAACAACTGTTCAGAGGACAGGTTTGCCATTAGGAAGCAGAGCAAAATTGTCACTCTTCTGGAATGACATGAGATGAAGACAAAAATACAGGCTGAAAACAAACGACGTGGAGATGTGTGCTTCATCCTGGAGCACACACACACAGGCAGGATGCCTTTCTTAAATATTCATTCACGTGCGAAGGCGCAATAGGTCAGATTCAGAGCATTTTAGTGGATGAAAGAAAAGACTTGTAGGGTTGGGGAGGAGTTAAGTGGAATAACGCTTGCCTCCTGTGACCTCAGCTCTATTTATTCCCAGGGCTGCAACTGGAGAGTGGGCTCTGAAACCATTATTATTTTTTGAGACAGTCTCTTAGGGTTTCTATTGCTGTGAAGAGACACCATGACCACGGCAACTTTTTAATTAATTAATTTATTTATTTATTCGAGACAGGATTTCTTTGTGCAGTTTTGGTGCCTGTCTTGGATCTCACTCTGTAGACCAGGCTGGCCTTGAACTCACAGAGATCTGCCTGACTCTGCCTCCTGAGTGCTGGGATTAAAGGCGTGCGCCACCACTGCCCAGTGACCATGGTAACTCTTATAAAGGAAAACATTTAACTGGCTTGGCTTGCTTACAGTTCAGAAATTCAATTCATTAGCATCATGGTGGAAGATGGTGGCATACAGGCAGACATGGTGCTGGAAAGGAAGCCAAGTGTCCTACATCTTGGCATGCAGGCAACAGGAAGGGGAATGAAGTACTAAGTGTGGCTTAGGCATATATGAGACCTCAAAGCCCACCCCCACAGTGACAAACTTCCTCCGACAAGACCATACCTACCCAACAAAGCCACACCTCCTAATAGTAGCGCTCTCTATGAGCTTATGGGGGCCATCTTCTTTCAAACCACCACATTCCACTCCCTGGCCGCCATAAGCTTGTAATAATATCATAATGCAAAATTCATTTATTATAACTTCAAAAGTCAACAATGTTTGAAAGTCCCAAGTTCGCTGGGTGGTGGTGGTCCACACCTTTAATCCCAGCACTGGGGAGGCAGAGCCAGGCAGATCTCTGTGAGTTCGAGTCCAGCCTGGTCTACAGAGCGAGATCCAGGACAGGCACCAAAACTACACGGAGAAACCCTGTCTGGGGGGAAAGAAGTCCCAAGTTCAAAGTCTCTTCTGAGATTCATATAGTCTCTTAGCTGTAATCCCTTGTAAATTAAAATCAAACATATCACATACTTCCAACATATAACAGCACAGGATATACATTACCACTCTAAAACACAGGGTAGAGAGCAGAGTAAAGAAATACTGGACCAAAGCAAGACTGAAAATCAGCTGGGCAAACTCCAAACTCTGCATCTCCATGTCTGATATCAAAATGCTCTTCAGATCTCCAACTCCGTTCAGCTTTGTTGACTGCAAAACACTTCTTTCTCTTGGGCTGGGTCTACTCTCTGTTAGCAGCTCTCCTTGGCTCTGTCATCTTTAACATCTCGGGGTCTCCAAGGCAACCCTGGCTTCAACTTTATGGTTTCATGAAATGGCCTCTCTGGGTCTCCATGCAGGGACACCCTGACACATGTCTGGCCCCAGCGACTATTCTTAGGTGCAGAAGCAAATTCCAAAACTGTTTCTTCTATCCTTAACGCTAAAGCTAGAACCACATGGCCAAAACTGCCAAGTTCTGCTGCTTGCTGGGGCTGGAACATGACCCCTCATTCAATCACATCTTCACAGCTTTCTGTTTTTGATTGTTACCCTTACTGCCTAAGCTCGGCTGTCCTTGAACCTGCTCTGTAGACCAGGCTGGCCTCAAATTCAGAGATCTGAGAACCTCTGCCTCTGGAGTGCTGGGATTATAGGTGTACACTACCACATCTAATGCTAAACTTTTCTTTAATTCCTTTCCTCAGGATGGAAACCTAGCTGTGTGGGATCTCGCCCTGAGGTCACCACTGCCTTTATTCAACTTTTTGTTTTTGTTTTGTCTTTTTGAGACAGGGTTTCTCTGTGTAGTTTTGGTGCCTGTCCTGGATCTCGCTCTGTAGACCAGGCTGGGCCTTGAACTCATGGAGATCCGCCTGGCTCTCCCTCCTGAGTGCTGGGATTTAAGGCATGCAACACCAACACCAGGCCACATTTTGTATTTTTATTTGCTTAATTTGCTCCTTTTCATTATAAATCTTCATTAAAATTACCACTAATAACCATACAACAGAGTCTATACTAGGATGATTTAAGATTTCCTCCACCTGCCGGGAGGTGCTGGCCATGGACTGGATATTGTAAATGCAATTCTTACTTGATAATTGTTCTTATTGTATATAGTTTAACTATGTTAAAGTTAAAATCTTTCTTTTTATTTAGAGAAAAAGGGGGAAGTGTTGTGGAATGCAATATTTATTTAACTATGTCAAGGTGTGGTGCTGTTTCAACTTGCCTGCCTAAGGCACCTGATTGGTCTAATAAAAAGCCAAATAGCCAATAGCTAGGCAAAGGAGGGATAGGTGGGCAGAGAGAAAACCAGCCTAGGGTCATCCAGCCAGACACCCAGGAAGCAGGAAAGTAGGATGGATAGTACGGAGATGAGATAAATGAGCCTTGGAGCAGCACACATAAAAATGAGTTAGGTTTAAAAAAAAAAAAAAGCTATCTAGAAACCAGCCTAAGCTAAGGCCAAGCATTCATAATTAACAATAAATCTCCTTATCATGATTTTGGGGCTGGCAGTTCAAGAAAGCTTGATACAGGGGAGAACTTATTCAAAATATTTAAGTTGCTGGACATGGTGGTTCATGCTTGTAACCTTGGCACTCCTGAAGTTAAGGCAGAAGGGGACAGGAGTTTGAAACTACAGTGAAAGATCCTGTGTAGCTAGAGTTTTCCTGCCTGGCCCACAGTCAGGAAAAATCTGTCACCCGCCAGTCCCACAGCCGCTCAGACCCAACCAAGTAAACACAGAGACTTATGTTGCTTACAAACTGTATGGCCGTGACAGGCTTCTTGCTAACTGTTTTTATAGCTTAAATTAATCCATTTCCATAAATCTATACCTTGCTACGTGACTCATGGCTTACCGGTGTCTTCACATGGTGCTTGTCATGGTGGTGGTTGGCAGTGACTCCTTCCACCTTCCTGTTCTTTCTTTTCTCCTCTCTGTTAGTCCCGTCTATACTTCCTGCCTAGCCACTGGCCCATCAGTGTTTTATTTATTGACCAATCAGAGCAATTTGACATACAGACCATCCCACAGCAATCCTGTCTCGAAAAAAAAAAAAAAAAATAGAAATAATGAATTAACTAATCCATTAGAAGTTGAGGTTTGGGTAAATGTCCCAGAAGACACATGTCAAGGATTAGTCACTAGTGTGCACTATTTTAGGAAGAAGAGCCTGAAGGGATGTCAGGTCATTTAGGGAGCATCTTTGAGGAGCCCAAGCTCCTTCCTGTCTGTCTTTGTTTCCTGGCTGCCTGAGGGGAGCATTTTTCCTCTCAGATCCTCTTAGGACCAGGATCTGAAAGGATGACCTCAAATGAACCCTCTCCCTCGAGAGCTCACCGTCTCAAATACTCTGGTCCTATGATAGAATGGCACCAGACACAGTCTTGACAAAAAAGCAAGACACACCTGACCCCACTTTTCCTGTGTGCCTTGTCTACACAGGCTGCGTACCTGCCCCTGCCCAAACTTCTCCAGCCCAGGGACTGGGCCCGGCTTTCCCTTTCCTCAGCTTCTTTGATTTCTGTATAACCCAGGCATTTTGGTTACAAGGCGCTCTTGACCCTTTTGGCCTCTTTGCCTCATGGGCATCACTCTTGCTCCCTCTCCTCACACAGCTCAGCTGGCTGGTCCTGTCTACTCTAGACCCTCCCAGATGTCTCTGCCTCTGCCTGTGCTCTCCTTTCATCCTATGATAAAAACTTTTATTTCTTCTTCTCCTTCTTCTTCTTAATTAAGAAGCCATCCTGGATTACACGAGACCCTTTTCTCAAAAAACTAAAAGGACCTGGATAGCTGCCTCAGTGGTCAAGAGCACCTGCTGCTCTTGAAGTGGGCTGAGGTTTGGTCAGGTTTGCCAAAACACACCTGGTTTGCCACCACAGCTGGCCTCTTCAGGCTCCAGGTACATACACAGTGTACATTCTTTTTTTTTGCTTTGTTTTTCAAGACAGGGTTTCTCTGTGTAGCCCTGGCTGTCCTGGAACTCGCTCTGTAGACCAGGCTGGCCTCAAATTCAGAGAGATCCGCCTGCCTCTGCCTCCTGAGTGCTGGGATTAAAGGTATATGCTACCACCACTCAGCTTATAGTGTACATTCTTAAATGTGGGCAAAACATTCTTCCACAAAAAATAAAAAATAGAATGTTTAAAAAAAAAACTAAAAAAATGCATACCTGGGTCTGTAGTGGTAAGCATTAGCTCTACAGAATTAGATAAATGATTCTAACTTTATTGCTCATTTAAAATTTACATATACATATATATTTTTTGAGACTGGGGCCTTGACATTTCTAAATGCTAGCGTTACTACGGACATGTACTATGGAGCCTGGCTTACATATAATGATTGTCACCATTTCAAAGAGACAATCTTTATGAGTTTAAGCCAAAAGCACCTTCTTTGAGCCTCTAATTTAATGAAGGGATCCAATGACTGACTGAGCAGGACATGGTGGTGCTCGCTTGTAAGGCCAGTACTTGGTAAATCCTAGAACGCAGTCCATGTAACTCTCATGGATACTGATGAGTGGCTGTCACCACTTACGTTTCTGAGGTGAAATGAAGGGAGGTACTGAGCTCGTTAGGACACAGGCAGGCAGCAGCATCCCCGGGAGTAGATGCTATTTCCTAGAACTCTCTTCCATATGTGGGTCAGTGACAGAGGGTGATGATGCACAACTCACACCAGACTGGAAAGGCAAATCAGAGTGAGACTATGACACGTCACACTCCACAGCCCAGCGCAGGGCATCCAGGCACTGGTGGAGTGCAAGCTCATGCCTGTTTGTCCCTGGGTCAATGCTGGATCAAGCCCCCAGTGGGCCAGAAACTGCTCTGAAATGGCCAGCCTCTCCTGGACTTTCCTGAGGCTTGGGTAACTTCCGGGCCAGGTCAGACACTGACATTCTCAAAGTCAGAGGTGGAGAGACCTTTTCCAGCACCCGTGGGTGTCTGTGACCTCTAGATGTTCCTCCCTTCCCTCCCAACTGCCTGCTCTGGGACCTCGTGTCCCAGCATTAGATGAAAGGCAAATGACTGTGAGGACTTAACCAGCTCGTGTGGGCTCATAAGCTCGAGTGTCTGTTTGATGCTTAGCAATCCACTAACTGTGGCTGAACGAATTATCAATAATGTTAAAAAAAGGAAAAAGAATTAGGGTGGAAGTGGTGGTGCAGGCCTTTAATCCAGCACTTAGGAGGGAGAGGCAGGTGGATCTCTGTGAGTCTGAGGCCAGCCTGGTCTACAGAGTGAGATCCAGGACAGGCAAGGCTACAGATAAGCCCTATCTCAGAAAAAAACAACCAAACAACCAAACAAAACCTAAACAAACAAAAAAATTAGAGGCCAGTAAGATGTGTCGGTTGGTGGAAGTGTGCGATGCGAGTCTGTTCACCAAGGTTTGATTGCAGAAACCAGAAAAGACAGCCGATGAGAAATGACTCCACAGAATGTCCTCTGACCTCCTCATATGCTCCTATGTGTCCCCCCATAACCAATGTTATTTAATTAAATACATCTAAATAAACAAAAACCCAATCAAGAGAATACATAAATAGAAACCATCAGGGTCTGTTTTAAGCTCTGATGTCTCTTGAGTGAAACGGTATGTACAAACCACCATATTAAAGCCCCTGTATCATGGGATGCTATTGTTTATGACTGTCCTCCAAGCAAGACAACTGCCATCACGGGTGTTCAGCTGTGCCTGCTCACAAAAGATTATATCAGCAGGGCTTGATAATTGATTATATCCCCTCATGGGATATAAACATATAATCCCCTCATATAATTGTTTATATCCCCTCACAGGATTCCCACCTGACTATCCAGCAACTTCTTACCACCTTCTAGATGCTCTCCTATCTAGGAAGACTGGGGGAGAGAGAGCTTCATCTGTTTGTCTTTTGGTAAAGAGTTCCAGTGTGGCCTTTTGGGGAGGCGTACCTTGCCCTCCCCCACCATGTAGGTAACCCTTCATCTGTGTTCTGGAAGGAAGCCCAATGAACTCATTGGTCCCCCAGAGCGAACCTTGGTAGAATCACACTTTCATTTGTCACTGGGACCTTTGAAGGAAGGTTAGATATTGTTTATGTCACCCCAGGGGAAGGAATTTTAGCAACAGATGTGTTCCAAAAAGATGGGATGTTTTGTACTTGTTGGAAGATGATTAAAACTCTAGAGAAAGATCATGTGAGAAAGAGGACATGGAGAGTTACAGACTCCCGAAACTGGATGGACAGATGAGATGGAGAGCTGGAAAGAGACAAGAAAAAGAGAACGAGGAGAGAGAGGGGAGAGGAAACAGACGACACAAAGTCAGGGAGGAGACGTAAAGAAATAAGGAAAAGAAAAAGAAAAGCAAAGACAGCCCGCTCTCCTGCTCTGGGTGTGCTCACTGCGGCTGCGGCTCTCTCAGGGCATTTAGGAGGCTCTGGAAAGGATCAGCCTGAGAACAAGTGGGCAGATAACGGTGCCTCCTGTTTTAGTCAACTGTCACGTGTTCTCTGCAACTGAAGACATGTCATGGTCTTAGCCCAGCCCAGGTCCTTCTTACTGAGCAGCTGTAAGATGGTCGATAAATTGGGGCAGTGGTATAGTATTTACCTTTTGTTAGAAAAGCTAAATTTTCTTATTAATGCAGGAAAACTTTTTAGTAATTCCAAAGCTGCTAAGGAAATAGCATTCGTCACAGGGCACCAAGATCTGGTTCAAAGTGAAGCTGTATCTTTTCCAGCGTGGGACAGGGATCTCAAATTGTTTACTTATAGGAAAGAACAAGATCGTACTAGAACCTGCTTTCTGCAGACTCTATATCCAGCGATCCAGCGGAATGTGTAACCATCAGTCGAGATTTTTGGCAAATCTTGTTTTGAGGCTTGTCCTAGCAAATTTTATCTCTTATCTGTTATGAAAATTAATCCCCCAAATTATAATGAGCATACTTGATTTTTTTTTTAATCATAGTTTGTGGCTTGCCTCCAAGACTGATGGCCTGAGTTTGAGTCTTCGGAGCCACACAGCAGCCTGAATCAGCTCCTGCCTGCTGTCCTCGGACCTCCACCTGTGTGCTGTGACACCCCCATAAATAAATAGTAAATAAAAGTTGTATGTGTGCGTGTGAACATTCCACAAGTGTGAGTGGAGGTCAGGGAACAACCTCAAGAAGCGGCTCCTCTCTTCCCATCCTGGGTCCCGGGTATTGAACTCAGGTCCTCAGATCTCCACAGCAAGCACTTTCTTCTTTAGAACTACCTCGCCGGCCCTGGGAACATAGTCTCTGTGACAGTTAGCTACTCATGATTTTGTGAACTTTATTCAGGCATCACCTATGTAAAAAAGGATGACACTGGTTTGTCAATGAGCAGGTCTCCGCTCTCTTTAAAGTCTGTGCGAAACCCACCGATTCTGTCCCAGACCAGGCAGGGACCGGCTGTACAGGACACATCTGCTGTGCAGGCACCAGGCCTGTGGCTTCGCTTTGCCAGGCCTGCGTTGCTCTGGATTTAGCATTTGGAGACTGCCTGACTGAGAAGAGCTGTGTCTCTGCTGGAAGACCACCAGGAAACAGGCTTCGGGCTGATGGAGTGCATCCTGCACCTCAGGTCTTCCAGGCCTGTACTTTCCACCTCAGCCCTGAGGGAGTCAGCAAGGGAAAAGGACAAGGTTGAGACTCCGGATTTGTGTGTGTGTGTGTGTGTGTGTGTGTGTGTGTGTGGTGTGTGCATCCCGAGTTGAAAGGTGAACTTTGGAGTTACTCCTCAGGTAGCTGTTCACCTTTCCTTTCTTTTCCCCCCAAATGGCCTGTAGCTGCTTAAGTAGCTAGGCTGGCTGGCCAGCAAGCTCCAGGGACCCTTCCCAGCCCTGGGCTATCCTACCCATACCTATTGGTATTCCCCCTGGGTTCTGGGAGGTCAAACTCAGGTCTGAAGTCCGCATAGTCTGACGAAGCTATCTCCACAGCCCAAGGCTCTGTATCCTTGCATCAAAAAACATCTTTTTTGGTTTTTCGAGACAGGGTTTCTCTATGTAGCTTTGTGCCTTTCCTGGAACTCACTTGGTAGCCCAGGCTGGCCTCGAACTCACAGAGATCCACCTGGCTCTGACTCCTGAGTGCTGGGATTAAAGGCGTGCGCCACCACCGCCCGGCCATCAAAAAAATCTTAATTTCATATCATTACCTATATATATATTGAGACAGGGTCTATGTAGCCCTGGAACTCTCTACATAGACCAGGCTGGCCTTGAACTCACAGAGATCCGATTGCCTCTGCCTCCCAACTGCTGGGCTTAAAGGTGTTTGTCAATACACCAGGCTTCAGTGCCTTAAACCCTTCATGGAGTTGATATTATAATAGTCTTGTGCTTGGCTGCAGCCAGAACTGTGCTAAAAAGCTAAAAAGCTTTCTGCTGGTTGTGTGTGTGTGTGTGTGTGTCGGGGGGGGGGGGGGTCCTGTAGCAAGCCAAGGCCCTGAGGTGTTCATTCTCACCAGATTTGGGCAGGCCTTGCCTGGAGACATGTCACTTGAGGCACCCACTGTATAAGTCCATCCTCACACAGGAAGCCTCCTGGGGGTGACGCTGGGAAGACCACCCCTGTAGCTAAAGTTTTCCTGCTTTGCCCACAGTCAGGACAAATCTTTGTCACCCGCCAGTCCCACGGCCGCTCAAACCCAACCAAGTAAACACAGAGACTTATATTGCTTACAAACTGTATGGCCGTGGCAGGTTTCTTGCTAACTGTTCTTATAGCTTAAATTAATCCATTTCCATAAATCTATACCTTGCCATGTGGCTTGTGGCTTACCAGTGTCTTCACATGCGGCTTGTCATGGTGGCTGCTGGCACTGTCTCCCTGCCTCAGCCTTCCACTTCCCAGAATTCTCCTCTCTCCTTGTCCCACCTACTTCCTGCCTGGCCACTGGCCAATCAGTGTTTTATTTATTAACCAATCAGAGCAATTTAACATACAGACCATCCCACAGCACACCCCATGACATCTTCCTCCTTTTTTCTATCCTTTCCTTTTGAGTTGACAAGATGTTCAGTGGTAAGGGTGCTTGCTGCCAAGGTTGATGTTCTGAGTTGATTCCCTGGGCCCACATAGTGGAAGGACCATGCAATTTGTCCTCTGGCCTTCACATATATGAAATCTCTCTTTTTTTTTGAGGACTTTGCTTTGGTTCTGTTGGGACACCTAAGGTTGAAGCTCACTTTGTGACCAGCTGAGGCTGGGTTAGGTCTCCTGCTTTTTGTTTGTTTGTTTGTTTGATACAGGGTTTCCTTGTGTACCAGCTCTGGCTGTCCAGGAACTCTCTGTAGACCATGCTGGCCTTGAACTCACAGAGATCCCAAGTGCTGTCATTAAAGGTGTGCACCTCCCAAGTGGGTCTCCTGCTTTCAGACAACATAAGACTAGGGAGTGTTGTGCGCCCTTGGGAGACTGCTGAAGCAAGACCAGCAGTGTGCACTGTCTTCTGTGAGGGCTCAGGAGAGTGGAAACCTGCCAGTGAAGCTGACGTTGTAGTCAGGAAGCAGGCAGAGGCTCTGCAAGTCCCTGGGAAATATGAAGACTTGTGGCCTATCCCTACAGCACAGAAATCCTCCCCCTCCTGGGGTTTCCATGGCGGCTCCTAAGAAGGCTTCCAGAGAGCACTCTACAGGGCAGGGCTAGCTTCATGACCCCAGGCGTGGGGGTGGCCATAGGTATATAAGTGGTCAACAGGTTCTGACGCGCTGTCTTGGGAACTACTACACTGGCCTGAAGATTTGAGTGAAGGTTGAGAACATGGCTCACGCTTTCACTGACTATGTGACATGTATTTTGTCAGGTCCAAAGGAAACTCCAATTCTCCAAACTCTGAAAGGCTGTTCCAATATCCAGAAATGAACTCAACCTGGACTATGGGAGGATTTTTGGGAGTTAGATAAAAGCCAGCATTCCTCAGGAACTTGGAAGATGGTTCCCCTCAGCCAAAAAAGACAAAACTGCCTCCACAGAAGAAAGATCACACTGCTAGCCTCATTTCAGCCTCAAAAAGTCTCCCAAGGAGGCACAGCACTCTCTGGTTTTACATTACCTAAAAACAGGAGACCTCCTGGGCAGTGGTGGGGACACCTTTGATCCCAGCACTAGGGAGGCAGAGGCAGGTGGATCTCTCAGTCCGAGGCCAGCCTGGTCTACAGAGCGAGTTCCAGGACACCCAGAGTGGTTACACAGAGAAATCCTGTCTCGATAGAGCAACAAAAAAGCAGAAGACCCAACCTGGCCTCAGCTGGTCACCTCTGTCCTTGCCTTACCTCTGGCAAAAGGGAAGTCTGGCTCTCCAGTTAACATACCCACGGCACCATTCAGCATGTTGTGGTCTGTGCCAGGCTCCAGCCTCCCTCCATCCCTCCTCACAAGTCAGCGCTTGTTATATGTCCCAAAGACTCCAGCTCCCCGCCCAGCTCGGTCTCCTGACCTCCCTGCCCAGCTCAGTCTCCTGACCTCCCCGCCCAGCGGTCCCCAGCTGCTGGCTTCATCACCTGACTAATCTCACTCTTCTGTGCCCCTGCTCTTCCCACCCTGCTCACTCTGTCTCTGCCCTCTGCTCCTCTCCACTCTCTCACACACAGCACTGGCCATGTCTACTCTGCTTCTTGCTCTCTCTGCTCGGCCTCTTCCAGACGCCTCTGGCTGTCCTCTGTCTCGTTTCTCCAGTAAAACCTTCTCATACCACGGAGTGGTCATGTCCTCAGGTTATGCACATTTATTGTGTGTCTTGATTTGGGATAGCTTGAGGGTGGTCCTGGTGAACAAGGTGTGTCTATGTCTGTGTACCTTTGGAGAATGGGGGAGAGCGGCGCTTAGAGAGAGGAGCGAGAGGAGATAGAGGTGAGGACACAGGAGCTGTGGAGGAGGGGCTGGAGAAATGGCTACACCTTTAGAAGCTCTGGGTACTTCCCTAGAGGATCCAGGTTCGATCCCCAGCATCCATGTGGCAGCTCACAACTCTCTGTAACTCCAGTTTCAGGGGATCCATGGCACCAGGTACACATGTGGTATACACACACACACACACACACACACACACACACACACACACACACACACACACGCAAAATACCCATACCCATAAAATAGAATAAATACATCTAAAAAAAAGAAAGAGAAAGAGCCATGGAGGAAAAGCATGCGGGACCTAGGCATGTTGGCACACACATGTAAGCTCAGCAGTTGGGTCCCCCCTAAAAAAATATGGAAACAAGCCTCCACAAAAATAACAAAAAGGAGCCAGGCGGTGGTGGCGCACGCCTTTAATCCCAGCACTCGGGAGGCAGAGCCAGGCGGATCTCTGTGAGTTCGAGGCCAGCCTGGGCTACCAAGTGAGCTCCAGGAAAGGCGCAAAGCTATGCAGAGAAACCCTGTGTAGAAAAACAAACAAAAAAAAAAAAAAAAAAAGGAAAAAGAGGGGGGATGGGAGCATTGGGTAAGGTTGAGTCCTCATCTGAGGGTGTCAGGGAAGATCTCACTGTAGATATGACATTTTACGGTGGCTTTCCTGGGGAAAGAGCATTCCTGCAGAAGGATCGGCAAGTAAAATGCCCCGAGGCAGTTTTGTGCCTCAGCTGCTACCAAAGCAGAGTCAGAAGGGCGGAGCCAGGGAGGGGCAGAGGAGCAGGAGAGGCCTGGCTACGTGGAGCCTTGTAGGACTGGGCCTCTCCCCTGGGTCAAATTGTGGCCGCTGAAGGATTCTGAGAGGGGCAGACTGAGCTTAAGCCTACACCAGACGGAAGAAGAAGCTGTCTGTTGGAGTTAGAAGCAGGATTGTATGTAAAGAGCTTTCATCTTGGTGTGAAGGGTTTAGAGTCCAGGAATCCTCTGCCCGAAGGTTTTGGTTTACAATAACCTGCATGTGTGATGTTCTGAGGAGTGTGGGGAGGTAACCCTAAGGTTTTTTTTTTTTTTTTTTTTTTTTTTTTTTTTTTTTTTTTTTTTTTTTGAGCTTAACCAGAGGAAAATGACTCAAGGAAGGCTTTATGAAGGGATCTTTATGAAGGTTTTATTTGTGATCTGGGTGGCTCCTTTCAAGTTGAGAACTTGCAGAGCATGGGGAGGGGGGAGCATCAGGAAGTGGACAGAGTGAATTCTGGTGGCTGCTGGATAGCTGCAGGCATCATTTATGGAGACCTAAAGAATGACAGTTCCAAAGACCCAAGAAGGCCTGGTGAGCATGACTGAAGGCTACTGACAGTCTTCCTTCAGCAATGACTAGCAGGCTGTACCCCAGTTCTCTCAAAGCTTGCTGGCTGACCCAGGTGAGAAGCCAAAGTCCCTTAGGGCCCGAGGAGATTGCCACTTACACCCCGTGAACTGCAACCCTCAGGAAAAAAGCAGTGATCAGGAGCAGCTAAGTGGGACGGGTGCAGAAAACCCCTGGCTCTTTCCTCCCGCATTCCCATCTCCACATTAGCTTCCTGTTGGATGATCCTGGAAAGAAATCAGAGGGCAAGAGAGTCTGAGTCACAGTGCTCTGACTGTCTTCTGAAGTGTAGAGTATGGGAGAGGCTGAAGAATTTAAAGCCTACAATCTCAGCGTGGTGCACACGCCTTTTAATCCCAGGACCGGAGGCAGAAGCAGGTAGACTTCTGAGTTTGAGGCCAGCCTGGTCTACAGACTGAGTTCCAGGATAGCCAGGGCTACACAGAGAAACCCTGTCTCAAAAAACAAAACAAGAGGTTGGGGATTTAGTTCAGTGGTAGAGTGCTTGCCTAGCAAGCGCAAGGAAGGCCCTGGGTTTGGTCCTCGGCTCCAGAAAAAAAAAAAAAAAAAGACAAAAAGTAAAACAAAACAAAAAGCCAACCAACCAAACAAAGCAACAACAACAAAAAACCAGTGAATTTGATTTGGAAGTTATGGGAAATAAGAAAGGGTTGTACAGACAAGAAACATGTTCAGCTAGACTTCAGGAAATGGACAGTGCCAGGATGGAGGTCAGAGTCAGAGAGACCTCCCTGGACTGAGGAACTAAAAAGGGGAATGGAGAGAACAGGTTGGGGACAAGGTTTTATGAAACCTAGCTGGAAATGTGGAAACAAGTGGATTGGGGCTGAGTGGCCAGCCATTGTAGCTGGAAAGGCCAGCTTCAAGTTCAGTGAGAAACCTTGTCCGGAATAAAAGTAAGGTAAAGAATAACAGGGGTTGCTGGGCGGTGGTGGCCTTTAGTCCCAGCACTCTGGAAGCAGAGGCAAGCGGATCTCTGTGAGTTCAAGGCCTGTTCTACAGAGCTACAGAACTAGTTCCAGGACAGCTAGGGCTGCACAGGGAAACCCTGTCTCAAAAAACAAAACAAAACAAAACAAAACAAAACAAAACAAAACAAAACAAAAGAATAACAGGGAATATACCCAAAATTAACTGATCTTTACACACATGGACCACATTCCCACAAACACATGCATATGGAAACATTTAGCACATGCACACTCAAAAGTAAGAGTTTTTCCTAATTTGAATATATGGACCCTTTCTGCCATATGCCAGCATTATTTTTTTTAAGTATATTTATGCAATTGTATTGAGGAATGATTAAGTCTTGGAGGCAGCCAAGAGGTGGTGGGCGTGCATGCATGCCTTTAATCTCAGTGCTCATGAGTCAGGGGCATGCAGATCTCTTTGAGTTCAAGGCCAATTTGGCCTACAGAGTGAGTTAAAGGACAGCCAGGATACAGAGAAACCCTGTCTTGAAAACAAAACAAAAGACAAACAAATAAAAAAGTCTTGGAGGAAGAGAAATAATTTTTTTTTTTTTTTGAGACAAGATTTCTCTTTGTCGCTTTGGAGCTTGCTCTGTAGACCAGGCTGGCCTCGAACTCACTGAGATCCGCCTGCCTCTGCCTCCTGAGTGCTGGCATTAAAGGTGTCCCCACCATCACCTGGCCCAGGCATGGATTTGAAACAGGTTGGTTTTTTGTAACAAAATCAAGATGATTTTGAACTTTGACCCTCCTCCTATCAACTGCTGGGATTACAAACATTTTCTACCACTCCTGATTTTATGGGGTGCTGGAGATGGACCCAGGACCTGTGCACTGGACAAGCACTGTAGCAAATGTGCTAGATCCCAAGGCCAGGGGTTATTTATATATAAATATGAACATCGTGTTGAAAGTAGGCTGTTAAAACTTTTAAAAATATTTTTAGTGTGTGTGTGTGTGTGTGTGTGTGTGTGTGTGTGTGTGTGTGTGTGTGTGTGAATACTTGTCATGGTATGTGTGTGGAGGAGGTCAGAAGACAATTGTCAGGAGTCAGTTCTTGCCTTCCACCGTGTGGGTCCCAGGGGTTGAACCCAGGTTCTCAGGATTGGTCGCAAGCACTTTTACTCCTTGTCTTTCTAACTGCCCTGCTTGTTTGTTCTGAAACACGATCTTGCTAAACAGCCTTAGCTGGTCTCAAACCCTCCATCCTGCTTTAGCCTCCCGAATGAACTGGGCATTGCTCAATGCCTATCTGGGCATTCTCTCCGTACACGCAGCCTAGCTGGCTATGTCATGAGCACTAAATTATACCTGTGTGCAGACGGATCAGCAGTGTCCAGGACATAAACATTGTTAATTTATTGTTGCTAGCCTCATTCTAAGATTGTTAAACAGGGATAATCAGCTGGTCCAGACCTTCGCTGCCAAGCCTGATGACTTGAGTTTGCTCCCTGGGATCCACGTGGTGGAAGGAGAGAACTGACTCTGAAAATTACATGCCAGGATTCCACAGATGGATGTAGATAATGTTAAACAACTAGTCAAAAGCAGGCTCCTCGTCGATGGGGCTGCAGCTCAGCCGTAGGGTGGTTCTTTGGCACATTTGAGGCCATGGGTTTGGTTTCTGGCACCATCCAAAAGCACCCAAGCCCACAGAGGTTGTTATTCAGCTCTGACATGCAAACGCAGACCCATTCTGGACCCAGCTCCCCAATTCCCAAGGTCTTATCCCACCACACTGTGTTTGTTCTGATGCTGAGAGGAACATTTCAAAGACTTGGGGAGAGACATGGGCTGATGCCTGCTGGTGGGAGCAAATGGGGACAGAAGCCAGTGACTAGGGAGAGGCGGGAGTTGGAGAGGGAGATTAAATGTGGAAACAATTTGGTGAAGGAGGCAGCAACAAGGAGCTGGAAGGGACAGCTGGTTGGTTAGATTTGACAGGAAAGATGACGCCACAGTGGGTGGGTGAGGGGCTCCAGGGACAGCGCAGGAGCAGCTGGGGGCCTAACAACTGATCAGGAAGGTTGCAGTGGTGCCTCTCTTTAACAAAGCAGATCTTTGTGAGTTCAAGGTCAGCCTGAGCCACACTGAGAATTCCAGGCCCATCTAGGGCTATGTAAGTCAGAATGTTTCAAAAACTGTCAGATACTTCCATTGTTTCAAATTCTTCTGCACATCTGTTAAGACATTAACTCCCATTCCCAGGGGATTTATTTATAGAAAAATAGAAATCCGGAGCCTGCATTGACCACAGGGTGCCTGCCTTGGAGAAGGCCTTCGAGGTAGTAGTTGTAGAATGAATAATGATCCAGGTTTTTGGGTACTTGATTTCACCTCCAGGTGCTGATTTGGTTCTGTTTATGGTGTGTCCCACTTCATGGCCCTCAGAACTCGAATGACCTTGTGGGCTCATTGCCAACACCTGCCACGTGAACCTAAATTCAGTTAATAGAGCCAGGTACGTTGGTGCATGCCTTTAATCTCAGTACTCTGTGAGTTTGAGGACATCCTGGTTCACATAGCAAGTTTGGGGACGAGAGCTACATAGACCTTGTTGTAAACCAAACAACCAATTAATTTCCATTAGCCTATTATTAGGCCTGGAATTTCTTTCTTTTCTTTCTTTCTTTCTTTCCTTCTTCCTTTCTTTCTTTTCCTTCTTTCCTTCTTTCCTTCTTTCTTTCTTTCTTTCTTTCTTTCTTTCTTTCTTTCTTTCTTTCTTTCTTTCTTTCTTTTTTTTTTTCTTGAGACAGGGTTTCTCTGTGTAGTCTTGGCTGGCCTGGAACTCACTATGTAGACCAGGCTGTCCTCGAACTTGCAGCGATCTACCTGCCTCTGCCTCCCAAGTGCTGGGATTAAAGGCGTGCGCCACTGTTGCCTGGTATCATCTCTATTGCTTACAGACTTCCCTATCTCATTTCTCAGTGTTTCAAAATGTGACTTCTCCTTTGTGGTTTTGAGACAGCCTTGTGAGGGAGTCCAGGCTAGTTAGAAATCAGAAACTCTGTTTTAAAAATTAAATTATTGGTGGTTGGAGAGAGATGGCTTAGTGGTTAAGAGCACTGACTGCTCTTCTAGAGGTCCTGAGATCAATTCCCAGCAACCACAAGGTGGCTCACAACCATCTGTAATGGGATCAGATTCCTTATTCTGGTGTATATATAAAATACATGAGTAAATAAATTTTAAAAAGAAAATTATCATTGAGTATACACACATTTAGGTGTGCTATAACATTGTCCATTTACAGAGGTCAGAGGACAACTTTTAGGAGTTGATTCTCTTTCACTGTTGGGTGTGGATCCAGGGCTTGAACTCAGATTGTCACGCTTGCATGGTAAACACTTCTGCCTGCTGAGAATGACTTTGAACTTCTGATCCTCCTGCCTCCACTTAAGGAATTTGAGTGAGCGTTACCATATCTGGTTTATGCCAGTCCCAGGAACTGAATTCCTGGCCTTGTGCATGCTATGAAGGTACGATACTGACTGAGCCAAGTCCCTGTTTGGAACTTTTGACTGTCACATGTTAAGTGTTTTGTGTGAGGGATTACAACCTGTAGCAGCATATCCAGACCTTAACCTACTGTTTTTGTCTTTTGGCGGGGAGGTGGTGGCGGGGTTAGGGAGTTTTAGGGTTGAATTCACACATGCTAGGCAAGTGCTCTGCTACGGAACCTTCATTTCCTGAACACCTCTCACGTGTGGTTGCTGTGGTCAGACGGATTTGCCTCCGCTGGTGTTTTTTTTTTTTTTAAGACAGGGTTTCTCTGTGAAGCCTTAGGTGCCCTGAAACCAGGCTGACCTTGAACTCAGCGATCCTTCTGCTGCTTCTTCCCAAGTGCTGGGATGGAAGGCCTGTGCCACCTCCACCTGACAACCTTCGCTGTTTTTTAATTGGGACAAGGGCTCATTTATCCTGTGCTATGTAATCAAGGATGCCCTTGAATTTCTGGTTTTCTGTATCTACCTTCCGGTTGCTGGGATTATAGGCATATACCACCATATCTGGCTTTATGTATCCCCCTGGATCCTTTGGAGCTAGGATGTCTGGCTTGTCACATGGGTGCTGGAATCTGAACTCTAGAGGGGCCTCATGATTGCACAGCGAATATTCTTAACTAGTGAGCTCTCTCTCTAGCCATAGGGAAATAAAAAATGTGTGTGTGTAATGGAGTGCAGGTCCGAGGACAACTTTCAGGAGCCAGTTTTCTCTTTCCATCTTTATGTGAGTCCTGAGGATTGAACTCGGCTGTCAGACTTGGTAGCAATCGCCATTACCCCCTGAGCCATCTCACTGACCCCTTTGGGGAATTATTAAACTCCCTAGGCCTCAGTTTCCTCATTCTTAATATGTGATAACTGACAACATGCTTGCATTTATCACTTGGTCTTGCAAATTTCCCGATCTCATGCTCTGCCTGAGCCACTCTGTGTAGCCTACTCTTCGGACCTGTTTCCCTGTGTGGTAGAGGGAGATTCTGTGGTGCTTGACTCAGTCAGGCTGGTGCTGGCTCCCCATCCCTCGGATGACTGCCCTTGGGTTGTTCTCTAGTTCTCTGGCTCCTGCTGTCTCTATGAAGTTGGCGGATTGGTGCAGCTGATGCAGCTGTTTGGACTCAGGGTGTTTGCCTAGGAAAGGATCGGGCTCCGAGCTGTATCTCAAAGTGGAGATGGGTGACAGCACTCCTTCACGTTAACTGCTGTTGGGATTTTTCCAGTTGCTAACCCAGTATCTCTTGATAATTCAGTTCTTCATGTAATCTGTTTGGGGTAATTCCAGTATGGCTTGTAGTCACTTGTGTTAGAAACACACAGTTTTAGTCTTGTTTAGAGATTTGTGTCTGGCAGGTAGAACCACTGTATTACTGCATGATAGTGCATTCCTTCTTCTTCCTTGCAGGCATACTATGAATCATCAGAGTCTCGATATGAGTTGAATGGGGATGATATTCTGCGAAAATTTGTCTGTGTGTGTATGTGAGGTATGTATGGCTCAGTGGGTAAAGTTGCTTGCTGACAATCTGATTTGCTCTCCAGGACCCAAGGGGAGAACTAACTCCTGTAAACTGTCTTCTGACAGCTGTCTAATCTGTAATCCCACCAGGGCTGTTTTACCCTTCCTTTTTCAGTAGGTGCTGGAACCAATGCCCAACCCCAGGGCCTCATGCATAAGTGCTCTACCACTGAGTTACATCACAGCCTTCATCTTTCAGGTCCTCATCTCTGATCTCATGTAAGGGTTACTATGCTGCCTGCCCAAGATTGGATTAGCCGGACAATGACCGGCATTTGGGAAAAAAATTATTGTATTATTCCATTTGGGAATATATTTTACTTTGATACTGTTAAAAATGAAATACATAACTTCTTGGTCAATTTAGACATTTAAAGGAACAGGAGGGGTGGCTTCGTAGTCAAGAACACTTGATCTTCCTGAGGACCCAAGTTTAGTTCCCAGGACCCACCGCAGGGCGGCTGAGAACTGCCTGTAACTCCAGCTCCTGGGAATCTGATGCCCTTTTGGTCTTCTCAGGCATCCACACACACTTTGGCGTTTTCTCTCACACATATACACATAGGGGAAAACAAAAAAAAAAAGGCTAAAGCTTCCCTATAATGCTTCCTCCAACCCCATCTTGTCACTTGGGAGCTTTGTATCGTATCCTTTGTATCCAAAGGAATATCTGAGTCAAAATGTAAATAAGGTGTTCCAAAGTTATGCATCTTTAAAACATTTTCAATTTGCCAGGCCGTGGTGGAGCACGCCTTTAATCCCAGCACTCAGGAGGCAGAGGCAGGCGGATCTCTGTGAGTTTGAGGCCAGCCTGGTCTACAAAGTGAGTTCCAGGAAAGGCACAAAACTACACAGAGAAACCCTGTCTCCAGAAACCAAAAGAAAAAAAAAAAAAACAAAACTCAATTTATGTGAATGATTGTTTTGCCTGCATGTACATATGTGCACCACGAGAATCATCTGAAAAGGTTGGAAGAGAGCATCAAAGCCCCTGGAACTGGAGTGATGGGTGGTTATAACCCATCATGTGGGTGCTGGGAAACAAACTTATACTCTTTAACCACCGAGCTGTCTCTTCAGCCCCTATCTGTAACAATTTAACTATAGCTTGTAAGCCTTTGCGATGGTGGTGGCAAAAGTGCCACTAGTTACACCCGAGATTCTTTAATTTGGTGCCACACCCAACCTAGTCCCTTCATCCTTACGGCTACAGTTCCAGGGCATCTTCTTTTTAAAAACTCTCTCAGGTTTACTAAGTAATACTTTTCTGCACCTTGGTCTCACATTGCCACCTCTCCTTGACTGCAACTTTCTAGTTATCTCAATTCAGTTGGAAACTTTCTGGTTCTGTCTATCAGTCACCCTGGATACTCGGACAAAACTTGTTTTTAAGGATCTCATGTATCCTGGGGCTTCAAATTTGCCATGTAGCTAAGCATGTCCTTGAACTTCTGAACCTCCCACTGCTGCCTGTGCTGGGATTAGTAGGTGCTCAGTGTATGCGGTGCCCGGGATCAAACTTAGGCAAGCCAAAGGCGGTGGTGCGACCTCCTCAGCCTGAAACTTTGGCTTTCACGGTCAAATGCATGAAATCCCTGGAAGAGTGAAAACTTGCTTTTTATACCAGTGCCCTAAATCTTATCATTAGAGTTCACATTTCCCCTAAAGGGCACCAAACTGTTCTGATGGGAACACTGGAGCTTATTGTTTCAACATTTTATCTTATCACTTGGTGTTTGTTGAGTGAGCAGTATCCAAACAGGTGTGGGTCATCTTTGTATTTATGTGTACTTTCAGTATTCCATGTAATTCACGAAAGTCAACTCAGATGCTGGAAACGCTATTAGCTCATTAAATCCTCATGCGATGAGGTAGGTGCACTGTTGGCTGCAATTTACAGGTAAGGCCAATTGAGACGCAGGGGTTAAGTGATTTGCTTAAGATCACACACCTGATGGTTGGAGCCAGTCCAAGGTCCAGGCAGTGAATCTTGACTGGGCACGACTAGGACACCTCTTTCAGCCTCCATATGCAGCAGAGGTTATGCTCGCGGGTAGAGAAGGGCTGATCAGAATGCCTTAGTCACAAGACAAGATTCCTACAAATGACCTTGGTAGGTCTGCGGGATCATCGCAGAGAGGAAGGAAAGAAAGCGCAGCCCCCCAGTACCCCGCGGCTGCCTGGGGAAAGACACAGCTAAAGCCCCCTAGACCCTTTATGGATGCAAACACCACCCTAACCCCACCCTCTAGTCCCCTTTCCCGTGCGAGAGTGTCTGTCCTCCGCTATTTCGGAACAAACAGTCCGGTCGGCTGGGGTCAGGCATTAGTCTTATTTTCTGCTTGCTGCTTAAGAACTCTAACAATGGCCATGTTTAGTTCTGTTCACCCCTCTACGTCAGAGCCCAGTCAGCGCACCCTGGCCATGGTGCAACAACAGATCCGGTTAGGTCAGGAGCCCGGCGTGGTAATTAGGGGAATCGTCTGGCACTCCTCCACCTGTCTCCAGCTTCAGGTCCCGGAAGGATTGACACATGTGGCCCCAGCGCCCTTCCCACGCGTCCCTCCGAGTCCCCGGCCAGGTCAGGCCGAACCCGCAGACTCCGTCATCCGCACACGGAATATTTCCCTCTCCGCGGGTGCCCACGGGGTGCGGGACGGGCCCGGCCGCCAGGCAGGCGGTGACGCAGTCCCCGCAGCCGGGCGCGCTCCGGGTCCCGCCGTCCTCCCGCACCGCTCCTCCCTTAGCCTCGGGGTCCTGAGGCCGGGCCCAGGTGACCATCATCCTCCCAGGCCCCGCCCCGCCCGCCGCCCCGCCCCCTCCGGCCGCCCCGCACCGGCTCGGCTCGGCTCGCCTCCTCCGCCGCACAAAAGCGGCCGCCTCACCGCGCGCAGGGATCCGGGCCACGCGCGCGCGCCTTCCCCGCCCCCCCCCCTCCCGCTCCGCTCCACCGACGCAGGCCTCGTTTGCGCTTCACGCCCCCGACACGCAGGACGCGGAGGCGGGCCGGGGGTGGGGTCGCCGCCACATCCCCCGCGTCCTGCCACGCCGTGTGTGCGCGCGCGCGCGGTCCCCCGCCGGAGGGACTACTTCGCTCCCCTACCCCCTCGAGCCCCGCGCTACTTCCTGCCGCGGACGCGTCGGGCGCGCGGCGCGCACGGCATGGCGGCGGCGCGCGCCTGAGGAGCCGGGGGAGGGGGGAGGGAGGGACGCCGGTCCGGTCAGGCCTCGGCGCGGCCTACACGCTCCGCTCCGCTCGGCTCCGCTCGCTCCCGCCCGCCCGCCCCGCGCCCCGCCATGGCGGAGCCTCCGCCAGCCCGACGTCCGGTGCCTCTCATCGAGTCGGGTAAGACGCGGCCGCGCGTCCCCCGGCCCGGCCCGGCCCGGCGCCGCGCGGCCGCCCGCTGACCGCCCCTGTCTTCTCTCCCCGCAGAGCTGTACTTCCTCATCGCCCGCTACCTCTCGGCTGGCCCGTGTCGCCGAGCGGCGCAGGTGAGTGCGGGCGGGCGGGCGGGGAGGGAGGGCGAGCAGACCGGAGGGCAGGAGGGCAGGAGGGCGGGCGCAGCAGCAGCAGCCGGCCGGGTCTGACCGTGCGTCTCTGCCGCAGGTGCTGGTGCAGGAGCTGGAGCAGTACCAGGTCGGTCACCCGCCCCCGCGTCCCCGTCCCCGCGTCCCCGTCCCGCCCGGCCTCCCCGGCCGCGGTGGTCACTCGGACGCCCTTTCCGTGTCTCTTTCCAGCTGTTGCCGAAGAGGTTGGATTGGGAGGGCAACGAGCACAACAGGAGCTACGAGGAATTGGTGAGCACCGCCCGTCCTCCCGCGTCCCCCGCGCGCTCGCCCGCGTCCCCGGCTGGGTCTCCGCTCCCGTGCTGGCGCCGCGGGGCCGCTCCCGGGGGGTTCACGGTGGCCCGGCAGCTCTGGGCGACTGGCCCGACCCCCGCCCCCCACCCCCGAGGGCTCGCGGTGGGGGCTGGGGGCAGATTTGGCAGAAAACGGTCCTGGGGGCGGCTCGGGGCGCGGGCGGGGGCGCCCCTGGCTCGCGGCCCGGCTGGGTCTCCAGGTGCGCCGCCAGCCACTCAGAGGGGCGCTCTCGGCGCCCTGCGTGCCGACTTGTAACTCGAGCTCTCATTGGTCTCTCCTCCCCGGCCCCGCCCAGGTCTGACCACTTGTTCCCTAGGAATAGTCATTAGTGTGTGAAGGTGGAGGAACGGCCCCTGGCTGTGTGTTTCTCTTTTTTCCGCTCGTTTTTTCCCTCTGCTGCATGATAGGCCAGTGTAGTACCTTTGCCGTGTTTGTTGACCGCCTTAGGAAGTTGGCTCACACGTGATCTTGCTGTATGTAGTAGTAATAGTAGTACAGGCTTTCAGTTGTCATTCTTCCGTCCATCCATTTTTTGAGACTGGGTGTCATGATGTACCTATGGCTAGACTTGAACTCGTTGTGTAGACCAGGTTCGCCTCGAACTCTGATCTGCTTCTTCCTCCAAGAGCTGGGACTAAAGTCCTTCTGGCTTTCTTAGTTTTCTTGAGTGCTAACTTGTGTGTTAACTTGTATTTCCCTTTTCATTCTCCTCCCTGCACTTGGTTAGACAGAGGTTCTGTGGTGTATGATTGAGTTTTCTCCAGTTAACAAAAGTTTGGGGTTTGGTTTATCGTTAATGGGACAGAAACGTTCCAGGAAAATAGTTTTTACAATTTTAGGTTAAGATGAAAAATTTGTCTTAACTAATTTGATTTGTTAGCCCACACTGAGCAGTGTTGTATACGGAGGACAGTTGAGAACGACCTCCGAGTCTCCACAGCCGACTTCTGGCCTTGACTGGGAGTGCTGCTTCCTCGAGCCCCTCAGTACTGGGCCCGGATTACAGGAGTGCCATCACACTGGCTTCCCCACATACCAGGACTGGAGGCCGTCCTAGAGTAGTTATCAAGAAGTCAGCCAGGGGATCTGTAGTGTGTGTGAGCAGTTAAGTATAAACAATGTGAACTTTCAGGGCTAGGAATTTAACCCAGAATGCTCAGTAGTGCTGGGCAGGCGCTCTAGTGGGTCCGTGCCTGTTGTGTGCTTAGCCAGGTGATAGCTGTGAATAAAACGCGGTTGCTGGCTTGTTTAATTTGTCTTTTTAGGATTATTTTTGTATAGCAAATGCTTCAGGCTGGTGAGATGGCTTTTCAGTTAGAAGCACTTTCTGCCAATCCTAACGTGGGTTTAATCTTGGGGACCCGAGTGGAGGAGGGAAAGAACCTACTTTCACAAGTTGGATATCTGCCTTCCACTGTCAAGCATATGTGTGCACACATATTAAGTGAATATTTTCAAGAGCTTTCTAAAAAACTAATGGGCCAAATTTGTTTTCCTAGGTTTGATGTTTTAAGGCTGGTGGGTGTGTGCATGCTGGGGTGTGAATCTAAGGCCTCTCCTGGTGCTGTACCCACAGGCAGGGTTTTACCACAGTCCTTCCCGCCAGACAAGGGCTAGGATTCTGATTTACAGCTCCAGCTGGGCAGAGTTGTACTCTGGAGCCACACCCCCTTCCTGGCTACCTCCAGGTGTCGTGTAGTGTGTGTCTGTGTAGCCCTGGCTGTTCTGGAACTCACTCTGTAGACCAGGCCAAGTGCTAAGACTAAAGGTGTGCATCAGGTGGTTTTTTTGAAAGTCTAGGGAACCTTTAAGTAGTTTGTCTCATAGTTTTACTCCTGTTAATAAAAACAGGCCTGTGAAGGGGGAAAACCCAGAGCTGTTGTTGACACTGTAGTCCTGCTGGGGAGAAAGGAAGAGACAAATGTAGGCTTACCTTACCTTGCCTTACTGCAGAAGCCACATTGTAAATCCAGAGAGGAGTTTGTTTTCTTTTTGTCTTTTTGCTGCTAAGAATTGTTAAAACCCACTTGAGGTACTGGTATCTGAATTTTCTGTGCCTGAGTGGCTCATGCAGTGTCACTTCTCACCATCTGGTTGATTACTGTCTGGGTGTCCTTTCCCTTACCACTGTACCCCTGGTGGTTGGGAACATGTGCAGGAGTGGGGTCAGGGTACACCTGTGGGAGGGGGCAGTGGGACTCAGGCAAGTGTTACCTGCCGAGCCGCTCACGGGCCCCAGGACGTGGTTGTTACTGTTTTGTGGAGGATGTATACAGCCTCTAGACGTCTAGATACTCTCCTTTTTTTCTTTAGAATTTAGGTTTGTGCTATTTCAAGTATACACAAAATTAGAATTATTCTGTACATGTTAACAGTTTGCAGTTTACCAGTTTGCTATGTTTATGTTAGTTTCTGTTTGAGGCATTCCATTTTTATTACTATCAATGAAATCTTTTCAGCAGATAAATGGAATGCTGACTGGCTCACCAGATACCTGTTACCAATGATTAATCAGAATGCTGTATCTGTTCTCAACTTCATTGAACTACCTGTTAGCCAGTGATTAATTGCACTGCTGTGTCCTCTCACCCCATTGAGTTGCCTTTTAGGCAAGTCTGTAAAGTAACTCTTGTACCTGCTGGAGTTGTATGTATGATAGTCACTGGAGTGTCGTGGCAGGTGTGTGGTGGTCAGAGGACAACTTTGAGAGCTGGTTCTCCTTCTAGGGTGAGTTCTAGTCCCTTTATTTGCTGCACTATCTCTCCTCCTCCGGTAATTTATTTTGTAAATTACATTTATTTGGTGTGTGTTGTGGCCGGGAGGCATTTAAGTGGGTGAGTTGCAATTAAGAGAACAATTTGTGGGAGTGTTGTTCCACCACGTGAGTCTTGGGGATTGAACTCAGGTTGTCAGGCTTGGCAGCAAGTGTCTTTACTCCCTGAACCATCTTGCCAGTCTCACTGGAATATTTTAGAGCAAATTCTACACATTTATACATTCCTAAATTACTGTTGTATTACTACTGTTGTTTTTTGGTTTATTTGTTTTTCTCTGGAGACAGGGTCTCTGTTTGTAGCCCTGGCTGTCCTGGAATTAGCTCTGTAGACCAGGCTGGCCTTGAACTCACTGAGATCAGCCTGCCTCTGCCTCCCAAGTGCAGGGATTAAAGACATGGGGGTGGGGGGGAAGGCAGCTATTTCTTTTTGAGGGGTACAACCCAGGTTCAGCCTCTAGCACAGTCAAAATGGAATTTTGTGAATGCCTGTATATCACAGGTTGTGTGTTTGGCAGTGGGTGGGTGAAAGCAGGGTGTAATGTAGTCCAGGCTATCTGGCCTTGATACATAGCAGAGGATGACCTTGATCAAGCACCTGATCTTGTTGGGCTTACAAGTGTGTAACACAAATGCTTGGCTTGAATGAAACCTTTAATAGTTTGTTCCCTGTACTGTCATTTTACTCAAGAGATCGGTTATCCGCCTTTATCTGATTGTTTGCTGGAAGTATTTCCCATGTTTCTCTTCCTCGGTGGTTCCAATCCTTTGATAAGAATTATTTGGTTGGGGACTGGAGAGTGGCTCAGTGGTTAAGAGGACCCGGGTTCTATTCCCAGCACCCACATGGCAGCTAACAACTGTCTGTAACCCCAAGATCTGGCACCCTCACACATACATGCAGGCAAAGCACCAATGCAGATTTTAAAAAAAATGATTTGGTGGAATTGACACATTCTGTATGTCCACAGTGGCACCCAATCAGTCAAATGTGAATCTACAATGGTGTGTCTGGGCACTAGTAATTTTATAAGCTTCCAGGTGGTTCAAATACAGCTTTACAAAGTTACACCTTACCTTACATTTGTGTCTGTACTATTAATCTGACCCGTATTTAGGAGCAAGAGTACCCTTGCCTATTAAAAATTGAGACTAAAGCCAGGCAGTAGTGGCATACACCTATGATCCCAGCACTCGGGAGGCAGGCAGGAGGATTTTTGGAAATTGAGGCCATCATGGTTTACAGAGCTAGTTAGTTCCAGGACAGACGGGGCTACATATAGAAATGCTGTCTCAAAAAACAAAGAAAAAGATGCTGAGCAAAGGTACTGGTTGGCCAACCTGGGCTGGGTAGAGAGACTGTCTAGGAACGAAGCAAAGCGGAGCATTAGGAGGTCTCTCCACCTCGTTGTGCTACAGATTGGGATTGAGTCTTGACTGCATGACAGTAAAAATTTTTTTTTATTTTGTGTATTTTTTATTTTGTGTATGTGTGCATGTATGCCACAGTGTGCAGATGCAGGTCAGAATTTGGCTTGTTGGAGTCAGTTTTCTTCCACAGTGTATGTTCCAAGAAGCCATCACATGGGTACTTGAGCAACATTTTTATAGGCTAGTGTCTTCCATAACCAGTAAGAGAAATCAGTTCATCCTTACATTGTGCTGTCACTAGGAGATTATCTTTGGGATTTTGAATGTTTAAATTCTCTGAGAAGACTGATCCCACTGTGTAGTCCTGACTGACCTGCCAGTGCTGAGATTAAAGGAGTGTGCTGCCATGGTGGTCTCATTGTCATTTTTCTTAGATTTTAAATTAGAAATCTTCTGTTTAGTAATTGCTTCTTTTTGAAAAAAAAAAAATTTATTTATGAGCGGTGACTCAGTGGTTAAGAGCACTGGCTGCTCTTTCAGTTAGGACCTGGGTCCCATTTCCAGCCCTAAATGACAGTTCACAACTGTCTGACTCTAGTCTTAGGGATCCAGTGCTGTCATTTGGCCTCCAAGAGCACAAGACACGTGGTGCACAGAGGTACATGCTGGCAAAACACCCATGCACGTAAGCAAAGTTTTTAAAGATTGTTTTATTATTTTAATTGTGTGTGTGTGTGTGTGTGTGTGTGTATACACGTGTACACACGTGAGCACACATGAGTACAGGGGTGCCCTCAGAGCCAGAGGTTTTGGATCTCCTGGAGTTGGAGTTTCTGGCAGTTACGAGCCTGTGTGACATGGGTACTGGGAATCGAACTCTGGTCCTCTGCAAGAGTGGCATATACTCTTAACCGATGAGCTGTCTTTCCAGACCTCTTGAGAGGTTTTTGTGTTCTTTGGCAAATTAATCTCTGTCCAGTCTCTACTTTGCCTTTCCTTTTCTTCCTCGTTCTGTTTTCCTGTCCCGTCTTTTTCCCTCCCTCCAGCACAGGTCTAGTTCTGTAGTCCTGGCTGATCTGGAGTTTGAGACGTAGGCCAGCCTCCTGCTTCTGCTGCTTTAGTGCTGGCCTTTTAGGTGTGTGCCACTTGGCTGGGCTTCTGCCCCAGCTTTCTGTTCTGTAACAGGTCTAATAATTTTCCCGAAGGAAGTGGCTTTAAGATGTGCATGTAGCTGGGCGTGGTGGCAGAGGCAGGCAGATCCTCTGTGAGTTCAAAGCCAGCCTGGTCTACAAAATGAGTTCCAGGACAGCTAGAGCTGTTACACAGAGAAAACTGGAAGGGAAAGAAAGGGAAAAAAAAAAGATGTGTATGTAGGGGCTGGAGTCTGCTCAGTGATTGGGAATACTGCTGCTCTTCCAAAGGATCTAGGTTCAATTCCCTGCACTCACATGGCATCACAACTATCTGTAACTTCAGTTCCAGGGGATCTGACATCCTCACACACACATACATGCAGGCAAAACACTAATGCACATAATATAAATAAATCATAAAAAAATACTGTGTTCATGTGGTAACAGTATTTGTTATTTTGTTTGTTTTGAGACACTATATAGCTTTGGCTGACCTGGAACTAGGAGATCTGTCTGCCTTTACCTCCTGAGTGCTGAGATCAAAGTCATCAGTATCTGTAAGATTGCAGGTAGAATAGGTGTTGTTTTAATTAGTTTCCATTTGTAGGGTCTTAGGACAACAAATCTTTATGAATGCTATTATCTGAATCAAGAGCAGCTGACAGGTACCTACTTATGGGTCACTAAAGGATGGATAAGCAGCAGGCCGCCTTTGTGTTTGGTACTGAAGACTGGCGGTTGTGGTGACACCAAGTCATGTGGCTTTGGCTGTGCTGCTTTGAGAGACTAATTGCTTTGTGTCCACAGGCTCACCTGATCACTGGGGTTTGCATCTTCAGGGTAAAGTGCCATTGATTTGTTTCTTGGTGTATGGATTTTTGTTTTGTTGTTTTCTACATTAAGTAGGGTTGTGGATTTGTGTCTTTTTGTTGTTGTTGAATTTCTTTAGCTTTTTTTTTATTTCCTAAGTATAAGACACACTAGGCTTTCTTGTCTTCCTGTTGAATTGAGCTAATATTTTTTTTTTGTTTAACATTTCTCATATATTTTCATTTTGAAAAACCATGTTTTACAAGGAAAGACACTAGACCACTACCTCTCAAGTTTAAGTTCCATGACCTTAATGTCAATACATACAGATATGATTTAAAAAAAACAAAAAATGCACACACACAAGCTCTAGGTAGAACTGTAATAAATTCCTTTTATAAACAAAATCTTAACTGAAAAGCCACAGTAGATGGAAAGGAGAAAGGATATTACTTTGTAAAATCCAGTGAACATCTACAATAGTTTTACAGCACATTTAAGCACTCAAGGGTTTTATATCTTTACCTGCCTTCCATTTCTTAGTTGCTCCTTACAAATTTGACAATTATGAAATCAGACTTGACCTCAAATCCCGTCTTGAGTTTGAGTGCCAGGAAAATTGAGCTAATATTTTTTTTTTTTTTTTTTAGATTTATTTATTTATTATGTATACAGAAGAGGGCGCCAGATCTCATTACAGATGGTTGTGAGCCACCATGTGGTTGCTGGGAATTGAACTCAGGACCTCTGGAAGAGCAGTCAGTGCTCTTAACCTCTGAGCCATCTCTCCAGCCCTTGAGCTAATATTTTAAAACTAGGAAATGACCCTCATTTAGGTGACACTTAAAACATTAAAATTTACTTTGATGTGTATGAGTGCTTTGCCTGCATGTGTATGTACTGTCACATGTGTGCCTGTTAATCCACGGAGGTCGGAAGAGGACGTGGAACTTTTTGGAACTGGAGTAACAGATGGTTGTGAGCCACTATGTGGTTTCCAGGAACTCAACCCAGGTCCTCTGTAAGAGCAAGTACCCTTAATCTTTGAGCCATCACTTCAGCCCCAAATGGTGTCACCTTGCAGTTGAGTAATTCTGTTCCCATTTAACCTCTGGGTCCTGTGCTAGACAAGTGCCCTCCTACTTAGCTACAGCCCCAGCTCATCATTCTGAGTCTAAACCATCAGCCATATGAACAAGATTGTTTTATCAGTTCTTCAGGTGGGCTGGTGTAGATGGAGAAACACAGCTTTCTTGAAAGGAAATAGAAACTTTATCCTATAGCCAAATAGAAGTAACCATGGCCTGGGGACAAAGATTTAAGTTACCCTAAATACCATGTTCCCAATGTGGCAACAATTGCATGAAATTTTTCTAGCAACAGAGTAAAGTCATAAACAAAGGCAGTTTTTTGATACATGTAGAAACTGTTGGTTGAAGTTTCTGTCCCTCCAGTCAGCTCCCAAATAACCATACAGAGACTTATTAATTATAAATGCTCGCCCAATAGCTTAGTCTTGTTACTAACTAGCTCTTTCAACTTAAATTAACCCATATTTTTTACCTACATTCTACCATGAGGTGGTACCTTTTTTTAGCATGGTATGTTCATCTTGCTTTCTCCATGTCTTCTCTAGACTACATCCTTCTTCATTCCCTGCCCCCCCCCCCCCCCCCCCCCCCCCCCCCCGTCCGCAAGTCCCTTCTAACCTCTTCTTGCCTGTTGGCCATTAGCTCTTTAGGAAACAAATGAGAGCAACACATCTTCACACTGTACAAAAAGACTATTCTAAAACAGGAAACATCAAATAGGTGATTGCAACAAGTGGGGAGTCTCTGCTATTTATAGCTTGAGATGTTATCTGATGGTACTCTTAGCTTTTAGAACTGAGGGGACTGGACTGGGCAGTAGTGGCACACCCCTTACAATCCCAGCACTCAGGAGGCAGAGGCAGGTGGATTTCTGAGTTCAAGGCCAATCCAATCTACAAAGCTAGCTTTAGGATGGCCAGGACTGCCGAGAGACCCTGTTTTGATAAATAAAAAACAAAAACAGCAACAATGCTGGGTGGTGGTGTTTTCACGACTTTAATCCCAGTACTGGGAGGCAAAGGCAGGTGAATCTCTTGAGTTTGAGACCAGCCTGGTCAAGGACATCCAGGGCTACACAGAGAAACAAACACAACAAAAAAACCCCACAGTAATAAAAAGGTGGGGTCTGTTAGAATGTCCAGAAAGCTCTTAGCCATGAAGATCTTTGGTGAAACACAGGTGGCAGTAATAATACATGGCCATTTAGGGGCCCAAAGACAGCCCAAGATAATTTGGTTCTGGGTCTTGACCATCCCACCTCTCCAAACACGTTCTCGGTCTGTCTGTCAGCCTTGCACTGCATTGAACATAGTGTGGCTATGTCTGGGCATTTGAGTCTGCACTGAACTTTGTTGTATAAAAGAGACAGATGGTCCAGTGAAGTGTTCACCCCAGTAAAGATATGTTTCCTCACAGGCTATAAGTGTGGTGGCTGGGCCTTTGTAGTTTGTAGTTGATGTCCTTGGGCATTGTTGGATGTAGTTGACTTCATGTGCTTTGAGGGTAAGATCAAAACTTTTTCCAAAGAGTTTAGAATTTGGACATTTGTGAATATACGTAAGTATGTATGCATATGTTTATTTATTCACTTGGAGACAGGGTCTCATTGTTTAGCTTTGCTGTTCTGGAACTCATGAAGACCAGACTGGTCTTGAACTCAGAGATTGCCTTCTTCTGTCTTCCAAGTGCTAAGATTAAAGGCATATGCCATCATACCTGGCCTGTATAGGTGCATTTAAACACTTTTTGTGTATATACTCAATTTGTGTATGTGCACATGCTCATGGCTTTTATTAATTAAGGAGTCATTATGATTAAAACATTAAGAACATTTTTAACGCTGGGCGGTGGTGGCGCACGCCTTTAATCCCAGCACTCGGGAGGCAGAGGCAGGTGGATCTCTGTGAGTTCGAGGCCAGCCTGGTCTCCAAAGCGAGTTCCAGGAAAGGCGCAAAGCTACACAGAGAAACCCTGTCTCGAAAAACCAAAAAAAAAAAAAAAAAAAAAAAAAGAACATTTTTAGATGTCTGGGGAGATGACTCAGCAGTTAAGAGCACTGACTGCTCTTCCAGAGGACCCGAGTTCAAATCCCAGCACCCACATGGAAGCTCACAACTATTAACTCCCTAGATCTGACCCTCAAACAGACATACATGCAGGCAAAACACCAATGCACATAAAAAAAAAAAAAAAACCAAACATTTTTAGATTTACTTATTTTGGAACAAAGTCTTGCTATATAGACTGGGCTGGAACTCTCAGAGATCTTCCTTCCTCAGCCTTGGATTACTGGGATTAAAGGGTGTGTGCCATTATACCCAGTTAGACTCACTGTGTTTTATGTGTGTGGGTGTTTTGTCTAATTGTATGGTTAGTGCCCATAGAGTTAGAAGATGGTGTCAAATGCCCTGGGACTGTAGTTAAGGATGATTGTGAGCCACCAGGGCATTGAACCTGGGACCTCTAGGAGAACAGCCAATGCTCTTGACTGCTGAATTAAGGTGCTTGGAAAAGTGGTAGCTGGTTGTCAAGAAGTGGAGTGAAGTTGAGTTGAAAAGGCCAAACCCAGAGCCCACTGTGTTCAACTCAAAAGATGCTGCTGTAGATGTGAGGTTGTCTGGTTGGAGAGTTGAGTCCTTTCTGTTGGTCAGTGTCAGTTGAGACATTGAGTTTTTTGTGCATCTCATGCATTTTCTGGCATGCGCCACCATCTCCCTGATGCCTGTAGAGTTCTTTGCCAGCTGCTGTTGTAGTTTAAGTGTGATAGCTGTCTTATCGTGATTGCTCTTGGTTATTGTCTACTTAATAGCCTTGGTGCTTCTCATCTTCAAGGCTGAAGGTGAAAGTTTTCTTGCTTCCTTTGCAAAGCAACATATCATTCTTTTATTAGTATTTATTTTTATTTTGTGTCTATAAGTAGTTTGCTTGAATGTATGTCTGAGCAGCATGAACATACCTGGTATCTTTAGAAGTCAGCAGAGTGCGTTAGGTTCTTTGGGACTGGAGTTGCGGACAGTTGAGCATTATGTGTACTGGGAACAGAATCCAGGCCCTCTGCAAGAGCAGTCAGTGAGTGCTCTTTCTGCTGCCGACCCGTCTGTCCAACCACCTGCAAAACTTCACCCCTGCTGCCTATTGTGCTGGCGTTGGTAGCAGTTTCTGGTCCAAGTGTGCTGTTGATGTTAGGAGTTGCTGTACAGCCCATTTTGAACTCAAAGATGATTGGGTGAACTTGGCTTTTGTTTAACCCCATTCCTGTATTATAAAACAAATATAAAATAGCAAGTAATAAATCATTAGCAAAAAAGGTACTCATTAAAATCCTGTATAACATACTCACATTTATTAAGAATGTTGTACTCCAGTACAATATGACATTTCCACATTGAAAAACCACTGCTACTGTTGTACAGCCACATATGAAAACCTCTCAGATGTGTATTTGCTGTCTTTATATCCTCAATACAGTGGCTGTGAGAGAAGTAGGAGCTGTGTTTCATTTCCTCAGCTCCTTAATCTAGCCAGCTTCTTAGTCACATGTCCGTGCATAGAGGCAGGTGCCTGCAGTCTCAGCTCAGACAGCTGAGGCATGAGAATCTTGAGTGGAGGCCAACCCAGGCTTCCATCCATAACATAACTGTCTCAAAAACAAAATGCATCATTTCATAGTATTGGTGCAGTGATGGAGTTTGGCTGTACAGTGCTTCCTGTTCATGTAGGAAGCTCTGGGTTAATCCCCAGAACTACAAAACAACACCCACCCCAAGGAAGCAAACCAGACCTACAGCCTCTGATGCAGACTTACACAAGTCTCCTGCACAACTGCTGAGATTAAAAAATCTTTCTGAAATATTTTACTTGTTTTACTAGAGTCTGTCTAGGTTGTGATTTATCGTTGTTGGGTGGGGTGTGTGTGTGTGTGTGTGTGTGTGTGTGTGTGTGTGTGTGTGTGTGTGTGTTGAGACTGTCCCACTATAGTTCAACTGGCCTCCCAGCAAGAGATCTGCCTGCCTCTGCTAAGTCTTAAAGGTTTTTGCCACCATGCCCAGTTGTGTTAGGTGTTCTTGGTTTTTCTTTTTTCCCCGAGACAGGGTTTCTCTGTGTAGCTTTGGCTATCTTGGAACTTGCTCTGTAGACCAGGCTGGCCTCAAACTGGAAGAGATCTACTTCCCAAATGCTGGGATCACAGGTGTGTGCCACCACCACTGCCCGGCTGTTAGGTGTTTTTAATTAAGTTTTTGTGTTTTGAGATAGTGTCACAGGGAGCCCATCAAGTACTTCAGCCCATAATTTTTCTTAATACTAAATTATTCAAGCCTGTGTAATAAAGGAGTAAGTTATATTAGTTTTTAGAGTTACATACACTTAAGCATAAAGTGCTCATTAATTAAAAAAAACACTTGAAGACTACTTTATATTAGATGTATCTTTTAAGTCTTTTATGGGAATATCTGCCAGGTGGTAGGGAAGATGAGTTGAGAAGTTGAAAGATATTTTCTATAGCTTTTTCTATCACTCTACATAAAGAAAATTCTTATGTTGGAATCAGGCTGTTTTACATTTGGATTAAGAACAGAAGTCCATTGTTAACTAATAGTTTTCTGTACCCCAATAATAGTCAGTTTCTCCACTGACTCAGTAAGCCAGATCAGACCAAATTGAAAAAGTAAAATAGGCTTATTGAGCAAAGCAACTCTGAGTGAGTTCTCCAGCTCCAGAGATCGAAGCAGAAGTCATACACTCAAACTAAAGCCAGGGAGCATATATACCCTGTAGGCCAGGGGGTGATGACGTGTCCACCACGTGCTGGGTTTGTGTCCAAGTATTGTCAAAAGCTAGAATGCTTAGGCGGGGACTTGGGCTGCTGGCAACTTCAGGGGAGGAGCTGCCACAGCTGCCAGAATGCGGAACTGGGCTTTCTGGTGCCTTCCCTTTGTTCAGAGATCTCTGAGAGGGTGGGGTTTGGAGAGAGAGGAATGGGGCTCTCCAGATCAAGCAGGAGTGAGCTGGAGGTTCCAGCTGAACATTAACCAATAGTTGAGGTCATTGTAGATCTATAATTACACGTGTCAGAGTTTCTCTGGAGGAGTGTGCCCCAGAGTTTGAAAATGTTGATGTCTACAGTGCTGATGCCTGCTAGTCTGAGTGGGTTCATTCTGCCCAGTGGGATTTATCATTCCAGAAGTGCTGGGCATTCCAATACAGATAGCCAGTGAGAATGAAGTTGAATGTGGTGGCTCATACCTATAATCCCAGCATCCTGGAGGCTAAGGCAGAGGATTGGTGCAAGTTCAAGGCCAGCCTGATCTGCTTAACAAGTGTCAGGCCAGCCAGGGAGGGATATAGAGGGAAGCTGTCATAAAAATAAAAATGGGGAAAAAAAACAGTTCACTAATGACCAATAAGAAAATGTAACACTCTTTAACACACAGGTATAAACAGTAGGAATAACAGAAAGGCTAAAAGAGAAACTACAAATTTCAAAACCAACTCCAGTCAAGATGAGGTCCCCATGGACAAGCAGGTAGAGAAGTCAAGTATATACTTGGGAGGCAGAGGCAGGGGCATCTCTGTGAGTTCTAAAACATATATAATTAATTAATTAAAAGAATGATTAGTAAAAAAAAAAAAAAAAAAAAAATAAAAATGGGCTGAGAGATGACTCAGCTGTTAAGAGCACTAACTGTTCTTCCAGAGGACTCTAGTTCAATCCCCAGCAACTACATGGTGACTCACAACTGTCTGTAACTCCATTTCCTTGGGATCTGACATTTTCATGCCAATGCACATAAAATAAAGTTAAATAGGGGCTGGAGAGGTGGCTCAGGTTAAGAGCACTGGCTGCTCTTCCAGAGGTCCTGAGTTCAATTCCCAGCAACCACATGGTGGCTCACAACCATCTGTTATGAGGTCTGGTGCCCTCTTCTAGCCTGTAGGGACACATGCAGGCAGAACACTGTATACATAGTAAATAAATCTTTTTTTTTTAAAGTTAAATAAATTATTTTAAAAAAATAAAGAAACCATAAGCAGGCAACATTTAGTTTTATTTCAGATACAGTCATGTTATTCAACTGTGTGCATCTTCATGAGTTAAACTCCAGTTCTCTTTGTGTTTGCTCTGTGGTTTATCCTTATTGAGGTGTAATTAACTTCTGTCTAATCTCTTATTTAAAGTGTTGTGTAGCTTGAGTTTTCCTGCCTACCCCACAGTCAGGACAAATCTCTATCACCCGCCAGTCCCACAGCCACTCAGACCCTGTATGGCCGTGGCAGGCTTCTTGCTAACTGTTCTTATATCTTAAATTAACCCATTTCTATAAATCTATACCTTGCCACGTGGCTCGTGGCTTACCGGCATCTTTACATTCTGCTTGTCCTGGCGGCAGCTGGCTGTGACTCTGTTACTCAGCCTTTCATTTCCCAGAATTCTCTCTCCTTGTCCTGCCTATACTTCCTGCCTGGCCACTGGCCAATCAGTGTTTTATTTATATAGAGCGATATCCACAGCAGTGTTGACTTTGATAAAAGCTGAATGTTGTCACCACAGTGAAGACAGTGAAGAGCTCTCCTGGTGCCGTCCTGCGTTTCTGAGGTGCTCTGACTGCAGCAGGCGGTCTCTGCCTTCTTAAGCACAGTTGTCTCTGTTGTACCCTCTTTTAGGTTTTTCAAGACAGGGTTTCTCTGTAACAACCCTGGCTGTCCTGGAACTAGTCCTGTAGCCCAGGCTGGCCTCAAGCTTACAGAGACCCGCCTCCCGAGTGCTGGGATTGAAGGCGTGGGCTACCACAGCCCGTCTGTGTTGTGTCCTCTGTATTACTTGAGTTTCTTTGTCCTTTGAGTCTTGATGCATGTATACAATGTCCCAGCTCCTTAGATTCCCCCTCTCCAGCACTGCCCCTTATCACCTTCATCACTTCCTTCCTTCTTTTTAATCTAATTAGTGCTGTCCACATGTGCAGAGGTGTTGGGGCCATCTTTTCCAGTCACCTCTAGCAGGAGGCAGGGGCAGGCGGATCTCTGAGTTCGAGGCCAGCCAGGTCAACAGAGTGAGTTCCAAGACAGGCTCCAAAGCTACACAGAGAAACCCTGTCTGGAAAAAACATAAAACAAACAAACAAACAAACAAAAAATAGTCAGCTCTAACCCTGTGGCCTGGAACTTGATATGTAGACTCTGAGTTGACCTTGAACTTGAGTCCTGCCTACCTCTGCCTTCTAAGTTCTGGGATTATAGGTGTAAGCTACTGTGCTTGGTTTAATAATTTCTTTTTATTGTTATATATTATACCGGTATTGTATAGCATATTTACTTATTCATTTGTGACTGGGAATTCGTTTATACCTTAATTGAAAAGAAGCTGTTAACACTCATATAGGACCTAGAGAGATGACTCAGTGGCTAAGAGTGCTTGATGCTTTTGCAGAGGACTGGGGTTTGATTCCCACTACCTACATGTTGACCTATAGTCGTTAGTTGTTAACTCCAATTCTAGGGAAATTTGACTCCCTCTTTTGAACTGAAGGCACATGCATAGTACACGAGACAGACGTGCAGGCAAAACAGTTATACACAGACATCTTAAAAATACTAAAAATTTAATGTGCCTACTTATGAGCATGTGTTTTAAATACTGTTACTTTGGAGTGGAGTGGCTGAACTGTTTTCAAAAGTTCTAGTACCTTATATACCCAACAGACATTTCTCCATTTTTGATTTTGCCTTTGCTCGTTGAGATGGGGTGTCATATAGCTCAAGGTCGTCTTGAACTTGCTTTGTAGCTGAGACTGGCATTGAACTGCCTCTGCCTCCCAAGTGCTGGGCTTACAGGTGTCTGGCTAGTTTCTCCATCTGGTCAGTCTTTAATACTAGCCAGGCTAGTCTAGTTGATAGTAGCAGTGGCTCCTGGAGGTTTGAGTTTGCTTCACTGCTTGGCTCTCTGGGTGTCTTCCTGCCCATTTGCCCCCGGTCACGGTCTATGATGTCTGCTCAAACCGTCAGGTCAGAATTGGGTTCTGAGTGAGTGTTTGGATGGAGTGCTGAGTGCTGTTGAACGCTGAGCCTGTCTCGTCTGTTGTAGGTGCGAGCTCTGTACTAGATGGGCGCTTTGCAGTGTTTCTGTCACCACCGCTCGGTTCCCTCAGCAGTGCTTTTTGAGGAACACCTTTGAAGAAGAGCAGTTTTCTCTTTGGTTTGTTGTTCCGGTGTCATTAGAAATCGGACCCCCAGATCGATCATAAAAATTTCTTTTTATGTCTCTATAAATGTGACTTATAAAGTGACAATTTTATTATATATGATGGTCATATCTACTGTTTACATTTTTTGTTCTAATAAGTGTTTAGTTTTCATTTATACATGATCAGTGTTGAGATACTCAGGCCCCTGTTCATTCCCAACATGTAAGCACAACAGAAGTATACATTAAAGGTTGATTGTTTTTGAGAAATAGTGTCTGTCCTTGTTCTAGCGCCATTTATTGGGAAAACGTTTTCTGCACTGAACAGCATTTGTCCCTTTGTCAGAAACTGCCAGGTTCTTTCTTCACAGTTCATTCTATGATGTGTCTGTTCTCTGACACCATCCTGTTTATTGATTATACCTCTATAACAAGTCTTGAGACTGAGTATTGTTTGCACCTTTTCAAAGTTAGTCATTTGTATAGAATTTTAGAATAAAATGGTCAGTTTCTGTAAAGAAAAATCTTAGAGTTTTGATTAGAGGTTGAGTCTATAGACAGTTTACCGTTTAAGGTGTCTTTTTTTTTTTTTTACTACATTTTATAGTTTTCACTGTAATGTTCACATTTTAACAGACTGTTATGAATTTTAACAGACTGTTATGAATTAAAAAGACATGTTTGAGTACTCCTGTATGCAGTGTTGTTATTAAAACTTAACTCTCCTACCAGGTCTTGTCCAATCAGCATGTGGCTCCTGACCACCTGTTACAAATCTGCCAGCGCCTCGGCCCGATGCTGGATAAAGAAATCCCACCCAGTATTTCAAGAGTCACTTCTTTGCTTGGTGCAGGAAGGCAGTCTTTGCTACGTACAGCAAAAGGTACCTTAATTTGAAGAAGTGTTCTGCTTTGTATTAATAGCTTATGTTCTGATTGTGAAGTTGTGTAAGCGTTGTGAAAGGTAACAATGTAACTAATGCCATGGACTATAAATTCTCTGCAATTAGTGTAGATCTTTGAATTTTATCATGTGTTTAATGGGTCCTTTTGCATTTCAAAATTGATAAAGACACAGATGTTAAGCTAAAAGCTTGAATTTAAGATGTGTTTGAGGTTTTATCAATGTCAGTTCTTAATTTTTCCATTTTTGTAGCTCACTCATAACTTCAATGGCTGTAATTGTATGTGTCTAATAAACTCTTTAAATACTAGAATTATTACTTTTGATATTTAGATTCTGAAAGTCCTTTGTTATAAGGCGAAGTGATTTAAAAACAAAATATGATAGCAGCTTGAAAAAACATGCACCAAAAATGTAAACTTGCATGGTTCCTTTTATTTTTTTACTAACTTTTTTTTTTAATTTTTAAATTTTTTTTTGCTAAGTTATGTGCTAGCAAAATGTTTTGAATTGCTATACTTTTTCTGTTAGCTTCGTATAACTGACGTAGACTAAGTACCTGTGTGTGATATGCTCTATGTATACATGTGGCTAAACTGCTAATGGGCAAGTGTGTTGGTTCTGATCTTAGCAGACTTCAATTTCATTGTGATTCTTTTGTTACAAGCTGTTGCTGATGTAATGCTACCTCTTAGATGCTCCACTGGTACAAAGCTTGACTGAGAAAGAGCACCCCACTTCTTGTTTCATGCCAGCCCCGCTTGCCAGCCTTAGTTGTTTCTTGGTGCCCTGTAATCTTGCCGCACTGTGGCTCTCATCAGGAACTGTCCCCATCCTCCTTTTCAGCATCTTTGTCGTCATTTCCACCGTGAGTTGTTTCCAGCAGTTACAGGGTAGCACATTTCTTTCTCCTGTGTCAAGCTCAAGCTCAGTGTTGTTTTGTGAGGAGGCTTGTGTGAGGACTGGCAGACTTAGACGAGGTTTCAGCGAGGGCCCTACTTCTGCTCGTGTTTTTGTGCTCGTGCCCGAGGACGCTTTCTGTTCATGTAAAGCACGGCATGCCTGCTGGTGTGGGGTGCCCGAGCTCAGTGGAGGTAATTTAGTACGATGCCTCTCCCTTGTTGGCACTTGTGAGCAGCTTGTTCTAGCTCAGCAGGCGCGGAGCGTGAGCCCGCCTTGGCTTGTGCTCTTTTGTGTGCTCCCTTAGTGTGTCTCCTTTAGACCTGGGCAGTCTGTGTCTTTAGAAGGCTCATGCACACACACACACACACACACACACACACACACACACACACACACATGTATGTGCTCTTCTCTGGAGAGCTGCCTTCTGTCCTAATGTGGGAAGCTATTTAACTTGAACTCACTAATTCTTCCTGATGAGTTCAAGGCGATAGTACTGGCCAAACCAATTTTAAACTGAATGAGTCAAGTCAAAGATTTTTAGATACATCAGATAAGTTCAAAATATCTTCTTAAAATTCTACCCTTTTGAAAACTGGGGTTGTGATAAGACTGCTCATTTTAAATGTTGTATGGTATTTTTTATTGAACAATAAACAGTTAACTTGGTATCACAGTCCCTCTTACTAATCATTTACAGTGGATCTCTTTGAAGGTCCTGGAACCTTGGAGCCTCAGTTACCTCATTTGTAATTAGTGGGAACACCTACCTCACAGGGTTGTTGTGAGGACTCATGAGCTGATGTATGTGGGAAGCACTGGGTGGACTGTAAAGTGCTGTGTTGTCAGTGTCCCTGCTGCTGTACCTGAGATGTCTCCAAACTAGCTATAATGAACCTCCCCAGGCTTTTCTGTTAAAGTACATTAGCTGGTAAAACTTTGAATAAACAGTTTATTACAATGTACGTAAGTATTCTATAAGATCTTTCTTTGGGTTAACTGTCAAGATTTTATGTGTGTCTGAACTTCGTTTTAAAGACTGCAGGCACACAGTGTGGAAGGGCTCTGCCTTTGCTGCTCTTCATAGAGGAAGACCGCCTGAAATGCCTGTGAACTATGGCTCCCCACCAAGTCTTGGTGAGTGCGGTTGGCCTGTGAGGCCCCAAAACTGTTCCTTGAATTTCATGAAGACATTATAAATGCCGTGGAAGTGCTGGTAGAGTGTTACCGCAGTAGTAATAAGTACCAAATTTCAAATTTCTTGTTGGCTTCAAGTAATTAAAAATAACTGAAAACCATCATAGTGGTTATTTATAGTACAGTGAAAATTATCATAGTGGTTATGTTATAGTATAGTAAAATTAGGGCAAAGTGTGATTTCTTTGGATTTCTCAAACTCTAGAAACTGTTTTAGGATCTTTTTTATTTTCTACATATTGGCTCCCCCTTAACCATTTCCGTTGTTTTTATTTCCTAGTGGAGATACATCGAGGAAAACAGCTCACAGGGTGTTCTACTTTTAGCACAGCGTTCCCAGGAACTATGTACCAGCATATAAAGATGCACAGGAGGATTCTCGGACATCTGTCTGCTGTGTACTGTGTAGCATTTGATAGGACAGGACATAGAATCTTTACAGTGAGTTAATGTCTTAAACTGATTTGGTACCACCTGGAGTGCAGTAGCGTCTTAGAGTCCTAGCACATCTTAAAGAGCATGGAGAGACTGGTACTTCCCAGCCATAGAGATTTTGATCATGGAGATCTGGTGCGGGGTCTAAAATTTTGTTGTTCCAGTAAGTACTTCAAGTGAGGTCTGGGCTGCTTTGAGAGTGGCGGTTCCAAAACATTGAGGAATCTTGTGTAACTCCTGGGGAGGTGACAGTGAGTTTGAGGCTTGCTGGGTCTGCATGAGACCCTGCTTCAAAATAACTGCAGAGCTGTCTCTGGCTATGTTGGTTTTCAAATAATAGAAAGCACATAAATAAAAGTTTCTCTTCTAGCCCATTTGAGACTTAAGGGATTAAGTTACATTGAGATTAATCTTAAATTTATCAGTAAAAAATTCCCCCTTATCCCCCGCAGAATCCCAGATTAGTGATGTCTCATGCTTACATGGATCACTCACTGATTCAATATAAAACAACCTTTCTGTATTCAAGGGATTGTTTGAGAATTTAGAGTGTGACCATCCCAGTGTCTTTAGAAGAAAAAAAATTTTTTAAGCAGATTGAAAACATACTCAGATGTCTGGTGTCCCAGTATTGATTTTTGTAGCTTGGTGAACTAACTTGGTCCTGTAGCTGGTATTGGGGAGTTGGGAACTTAGGGTTGGACCCATTACTTTCTTGTGAGAGAACTTTGTGAAAATAGTACATGGGAGAATCTGACCCCGGAGGTTCTATGTCAACTTTGTGCTTTGAAGAAAGTCGCTATCTCTGTGTTGTGGTGATTGTAGTAGTTACCGTATTTGGCTGGAAAGGGAAGGAATAATAGTTAATGTGGGTGGTACCATCCCTGTTTCAGTTTAGTGGCTGCTCTGCTAACATTTGTATTGGGGTGTTGCTTTTTCTTAGGGGTCAGATGATTGTTTGGTAAAGATTTGGTCAACACATAATGGCCGCTTGTTGTCTACGTTAAGAGGCCATTCTGCAGAAATCTCAGACATGGCGGTGAACTACGAGAACACCCTGATTGCGGCAGGCAGCTGTGATAAGATCATCAGGGTGTGGTGCTTGAGGACCTGCGCCCCAGTCGCTGTGCTGCAGGGACACACGGGGTCAATTACATCTCTGCAGGTAACCTCTAGCCCAGTGACACTGAGACTTCAGTAACTAGTAAGATGATGTGATTATATGGTGCTCTAAAAACTTAACGTTCTATTTCTTTCTTAAAATGGATTTTGTGTGTATGGGTGTTGGGCTTGCATCTGTGTCTGTGCATCATTGTGTGTGCAGTGCCCTTGGAGGCCAGAAGAGGGTGGCTTGTGAGCTGCCGTGTGCATATTGAGTATTGAGCCCAGTCTTCTGTAAGAGCAGTGAATCATGGAGAGCTCCTGACAGCTGAGCAATCTCTAGCTCAGGTGATAATGTATTTCTGCAAATGATGAAGACTGTGTAAGGATGCAGAACTTTTTCTTTTCTTTCTTTCTTTCTTTCTTTCTTTCTTTCTTTCTTTCTTTCTTTCTTTCTTTCTTTCTTTCTTTCTCTCTCTCTCTCTCTCTCTCTCTCTCTCTCTCTCCTCCCTCCCTCCCTCCCTCCCTCCCTCCCTCCTCTCTCTCTCTCTCTTCTCTGTCTCTTTCTCCCTCCCCCCTTCCCTCCCTCCCCCTCTCCCCCTCTCCCCCTCTCTCCCCCTCTCCCCCTCTCCCCCTCTCCCCCTCTCCCCCTCTCTCCTTCTTCTCTTTTTGGTTTTTCGAGACAGGGTTTCTCTGTGTAGCTTTGCGCCTGTCCTGGAACTCACTTTATAGATCAGGCTGGCCTTGAACTCACAGATCCACCTGCTTTTGCCTCCTGAGTGCTGGGACTAAAGGCATGTGCCACCAACCACCCGGCAGGATGCAGAACTTTGAGGGTGAGTTACTGACTGCATTAAAGTCTATGTTTGAATTGGATGAGAGCCTGTTACAAACCAGTAATAGGTTATTTTTCTGTTTAAAACTTGTGGATTTTGATGAATTGATTAAATTTGGTAAAAAATCTTCCTACAATAAGTGGGAAGTAATTTTCAACATACATGAAGTGTAGAAAAATGTACTGGGTCCCTGTGGCCTGTCAGCTGCTGGCCAACCCTTCCCGACCAATTCAGCTTGTTTCTATAGCAAATTCTGCCCATATTAGTTCTTCTGGAAATGTTCCAGCTGGTAAATCTAAAACATAGTATTTCCTTTTAAAAACAACCTTCGTAATGTTAAAATTGTTAGTTGTCATGCAGATGAGTAATTTTATTTAGTTTGAATTGGAAGCAAAGCAAAGCCTGCACACCTTACAGTTGGCCACCGTAGATCAGTGGTCCTCAGCCTTCCTAACGCTGCAACCCTCTAATATAGTTAATGTGCAGTGACCCCAACCATAGAATTACTTTCATAGATGCCTTATAACAGTAGTTTTCTACTGTTATAAATTGTGATGTATATATTTCATGTGGGGCCCCTGTGGGTCACGACCCACAGGTTGAGAACCACTGCTGTAAGTTGAAAGACTTAAGCCCCAACCCTCCTTGCCTACCCTCCCCCCTTTGTATATAGTTCTGGTGCCTGCCCTGGATCTCGCTCTCTAGACCAGGCTGGCCTTGAACTCACAGAGATCTGCCTGGGGTCTATTTTTTTTTTTTCTTCTGTTGGAGGGACCTAGGCTGCTCATTTGTAGTCTGTGTTTTGGATGTTGTTGGTGGCATCCTGTGTTGTTTGTATCACCTTGTTTTGTGTTTCTTCTAAGTCAGCTTTCTACCTCAGAACAGTGGTACTTTGGTATTCATGAATTGACCTGCAGGGCCAGCTTAGATTGCTAAGCTCCGAGCGTGAGGGTTATGTTTTAATATGCTGTGGCAGAGCCTGAGAATCCCTGGTTATAACAAAGTTTCTAACACGGCTGTTGCATGGGAACGTCAGCTCTCCCGTCAGAGCTGCTGCTGTCCTCTGCATTAGAGCCCATTGACTATCACCTCACAACCATTGGCTCAGTGGGAACCTGAAAACGGTGCTATTCTGTGACTGGCCGTCCTGGAACTTAGATATCCACTTGCCTCTGCCTCCTGAGTGCTGGGATCAAAGGTGTGTGCCACTACCCCCAACCTTTGATTATTATTATTTTAAATCGCGTTTCTTAGGTTGAATTAAATTGTTAGATTTGTGAGGCTTTTAATGGCTTTTGTTGCCTTTGATTTGGATTTGATTGAAAGTACAGAGATGGTTCTATTTTCCTGTGTAGCTTTGGAATAAAGTTCTGTGATCAAAGATGACTTGATGCTTCTGCTGAGTCTTTTCAGACATACACTTACAAAGTTGTTCTTGAGCTGGGGAGATGGCTCAGTGGGTAAAGGCAATTGCTGCCAAGTTTGATCCCAGGAAGGAAAGAACTGAGTTCTACAAATTGATCTCTGACCTCTCTACCTGTGTGCCACGATGTATAATAAAGCTGTTCATTTTTATATGAAGAAATCTTGAAATTCATGAAAGGTTTTTAGGTGTCCATTATTTCTAGGCAGTAGTTAGATTATTTTTTGGAAAAGGTTACTTATTGTTTTAATTTTTGAGACAGTCTCATATAGCTTTGTTTGGCCGTCCACCTGATTTGTTACCAAGAGTGACCTTGAATTTAGTATCCTCAGCCTCCGCTTCCAGGGTTCAAGAGCTGGAATTAATTACAGGTGTGTACTACTACACTTACTGAATTACTAAGGATAAAACCACAGAGACTTTGCCAACTGAAATACATTCCCCACCCCAAGAAGTCTTTTAAGCTTAAAAATTAATTGAAACTGGCTAGGTGTCAAGTTAATATGATCTGATGAACCTGCAGGAAGTGGAGCGGCAGTGGAGGGAACCTGTGCTCGTCGATAGAACACACGCCTTGCCTGGAACAGTACTGTTGGCCACGGGGCCACGTGTGCTCACAGCCTGCTGAGCGGCTTCAGGACTGAGTGTGCCGCCTGCTGCCAGAGCAAGTCTCCTTGAGGTTCTGTGCTCCTTGTCAAGGGGTGCATTGAGAAGATTCTTAGAATTCAGTGACAGCATTGTTGAGTTTGTTGAGATTACGACCAGTATTTAGGGACTCGGTACAGTCCTGGCTGGAATGTACTTACTGAGTCCTGTCTGCTTGTGCTGACATAAAGGCCATTGCTTATGGTATTGCCTATAGGAAGATTAGATAGAGGATCAGAACACAAAGGTTGAAAAACTTGTCTTATCTAAGAATAATGACAGGTTTTAGCATCAGCCTTTTAAAAAAACTGCATAGCCTATATTCATTTAATTAATTTACATTTTGAAAAATGTAAAAAGGTGTAGTTACCACCAGAAGTAGAACATTCTCTAGGAATGGAATGAATGCTCAAAGTTCCCTGGACTTGTTTTATTTTAAAGATTTACTTATTTGGCCTGGACAGATGGCTCAGTGGTTGAGAACACTGGCTGTTCTTCCAGAGGTCCTGAGTTCAATTCCCAGCACCCAAACGGTGGCTCACAACCATCTGTAATGAGATCTGGTGCCCTCTTCTGGTCTGCAAGGATACATGCAGACATTACACTGGATAAATAAATAAATCTTAAAAAAAATATTTATTTATTTTATTTTATGTATGAGTATTTTATCTGCATGTATGTCTGCACACCAGTAGAGAGCATCAGTTCCCAGAGGACTACAGTTACAGACAGTTGTGAGCTGCCTTGTAGTTGCTGGAAATTGAATCCAGGACCTCTCCAACCCCAAGACTGGACTTACTTTTAAGACTTCTAGAAACACTACACATAGATTAAGAAGCTGAGGCTTTATAATAGGAAATCAATGAAGTTGTTAACATTGTCAATCAGGTTGTCACCAGGCGGTGGTGGCGCACGCCTTTCCAGCGCTTGGGAGGCAGAGGCAGGCAGATCTCGGAGTTCAGGCCAGCATGGTTTACAGAGTGAGTTCTTAGGACAGCCATCCTCTTCCCCCCCTCCCCCAAAGGATGCCTTGTACTTGGGGTACTTGGGTCTAATTTTGGTTTTTCTGTTTGTCATTATGTCCATGTACTAGTTACACTAAATAGTGTTAGTTACTGAGGCTCAGGTTTGGCATGCTTTAGTGCCCTAAAACTGGGTCTCGACTGTATTAAAGTTACTCTTGTTCTCGTTTGCTTGTTGTGAAAATTCATCAGAATCATATGTGAGTTAGTGTGCACTCTTAGATTTGTCCCTGTGCTGACGTCAGCGTTGTTAGCATGTCAGCTGATGTAAGCTTAGAAACTGCTAAGTGTAACTAAGGAGAGACTCTAGACAGGGACTCATGTGTGTTGTTGACTTTCAGTTTAGCCCAATGGCCAAAGGACCTCAAAGATACATGGTCTCCACTGGTGCTGATGGGACTGTTTGCTTTTGGCAGTGGGATTTAGAGTCCTTGAAATTCAGGTGAGTGACTCATGTGGTAGTTTCTCTTTAATGTAATGGTGACGGTCTAAAAGGAAAATTTTTCTCCTGAAGTTAGTTTGTTACTGCATATGCTTTATATCAGCTTCACTATAACAGAAAAGCTTAAAGATTTTTTTCTTTGCTTACTTTTGTAAGCAGAATCAAACAATAGATACTGATTTAGAAAAGATGGAAATAGAGAGTTAGATGTATAATCAGAAATTTAGACAGTAGCACTGGATTTCAGAAACCTCTGCCGCTCGAGAGCTACAAAGTTGCTTGTGACTTCAGAGTAGTGTTCTAATGGACTTGAGGAACTAAAATGCTCATTTAAATTTAAAAGCTGATACTTTATTCAGTTTGTGGAGAATGTGTTAAAAAAGTATGAATGCATTTAATCCCAGCACTGAGAAGGCAGATACAGGCAGATCTCTGTGAGTCTACTTGGTCTACAGAGCGAGTTCCAGGACAGCCAGGGCTACACAAAGAAACTATGTAGTTCCAGGACAGCCAGGGCTACACAAAGAAACTATGTCTCAAGAAAAGGGATTTTTTTATTTTTGTTTTTGTTTTTTTCGAGACAAGGTTTCTCTGTGTAGTTTTGGTGCTTGTCCTGGATCTTGCTCTGTTAGACAAGGCTGGCCTCAAACTCACAGTGATCCACCTGGCACTGCCTCCTGAGTGCTGGGACTAAAGGCGTGCGACACTGCTGCCCAGCAATTTTTTTTTTTTTTTTTTTGAGATGGTCTCGCTCTGGCTGACCTAAAACTTGCTATGTAGACCAGGCTTGCCTCTATCTCACAGGGATCCGCTTGCCCCTGCTTCTGAGTGCTGGGAAATATATATATTATTGTTGCCATGGTGGTGTATCTGAATTTACGATATACTTCAGCCCCAACTTTAGTAGTTTTGATGAAAATTAAAGATTCATACTGAGATGTATTTTGTTGTACATATTTACATGAGCTAAAGACTCTAAAAGCCTATCATTGAAGTCGAATCATCATAGAAGTATGTTGACATGGTACAGTTGGATTTGTCCCATTTATGTGGTGACTAAACCCAAACCTTGTCTAGGCAAGCAAATAGTCCACTAGTTGAGCTATCCCAGCACAAGAAATGTTAGTAATGTTAAATATGCTATGTTGAAAACATTATTTTTTGGGCTAGTGAGATGGTTCTTTGGGTAAAAGCACTTGCTCTGGAAATCTGATGACTTGAGTTACACTCCCAGATCCCACAGTGTTTACTACTGAAAATTGTCCTCTCACCTCTGAGGGCACCATGGTATGTGTGTATCTGAATGTTCACATATCATACACACTCAATTATCGATAAAACTCTCCAATGCTCTAATTAAATATGTTACCATGTATTCTAAAGGCATATCATCTTCTTTTAAAGTCCACGCCCCCTGAAGTTCACGGAAAAGCCAAGGCCTGGTGTTCAGATGCTGTGTTCTTCATTTAGTGTTGGTAAGATAACATATGATGCTTGCTTTTCTTTAGTTTAAAATAGCATTCATCAAATCACTTGGTTATTGTTTGGAGGATCAATCAGAAAAGTAACCCATGACTTCTGTTTTTTATATTAGCTATAATTTATGATGATCATTTAATTATTTCTGGAGTTTACTATGTGATTTTTAATGTAGATTTTTAAATACTGGGTTCAATGGAACAAAGACACCTGAGAACACGAGTGGAGGCTTGTTACAGGAGACTGATAGTTATGAGTGAGGTTCAGCCCACTCTCTCTCTCTTGGCGATGTCTGACACTATTCAGAGTCACTGATATATAAGAGAATTCCCAGCAAGAAGGTTCATGGTGTCCTGGAAGTGGTCCTAGTGGCATGTGGCCATGTGTAGGGCATGATTTTCTGATATCCTGCCTAAACATAGTTTTGTTTAAATTTGACACAGAATTTTGGTGAAATTATTCCCCTTATTCTTTTCTTGTATAGCAGACTTTTATGGCATATTTTATAGACTAGGCCAGTGCATTTCCCTGAAGAAGTGACACTGTTCCAAGTGAACCCTTTACGTTGAAGGGTTTGTTCAGTTGTCGGGGACTGGTGCTCGGGTGACAGTGCCTTGTTGAACTTCCTGACGCTTAGACAAGGGACTGTTCCCATTGGATCAGCTTCTTCACCAAAGCTAAGAGTTCAGCTTTATAAGTTTTTTTTTTTTTTAATTTATTTTTATTTTTTATTTTTCGAGACAGGGTTTCTCTGTGTATAGCTTTGGGGCCTGTTCTAGAACTCGCTCTATAGACCAGGCTGGCCTCGAATTCCTCCCGAGTGCTGGGATCAAAGGTGTGCGCCACCATGGCCCACGTTTTATAAACTTATTTAAAGAGCTGGAGGATGGATTTATAGTGATAACCTAATTTTGGAGTAAGAGAACTTTCACATGTGTAGAAGTATATTATGTTGGTGTATTTGTTACAAGCTATATATTTAAACTTTTAACATTTTTGTTTCAGGTGGTATGTTTTTAGCTACAGGTAGTACTGATCATGTAATCAGAATGTATTTCTTGGGGTTTGAAGCACCTGAAAAAATCGCGGAACTTGAGAGCCATACTGTAAGCATTCATTTTTAAAATTCTGTAAATGTATTAATAATTCTTTTACTGTTAAGGCCAATTTTACTAATTTAACTAAGGTTTTTTTTTTTTCTTTTATCCCCCCTCTCAATTAACAGATTACTTTTATTTTCAATAACCTTTCCCCCCCTTTACTTTGGGCTTTTTGAGACAGGACCTAGTCTCCCTTTGCAGTTCATGTTACTTTCAACTCGCCATTCTCTTGCTATAGCCAATTCAGTGGTAGGATTATCGGTGTGTGCCACTTTGCCCTATTAATTTTCTTCTTTTTAACAGTGGTGTATATACATGTGGGTCTGTTGGGGTGGGGTGATATGCCCCCTTGAGGCAGGTGCCAGAGGAGACCAGAAGGGAGGGCATTGGATCCCTGGATCTGGAGTTGCAGGCAGTTAGGGTGGATGCTGGGAATTCTATTCAGGTCCTCTCAAAGAACAGTATATGCTTTCTGATAAGCTGTCCTTCTAGACCTAATTAGAGTCTATCTTACCTACCTACCTTCTTACCTATTTGTCTACGTATCTGTCTTTATTCTATGAGAATTTTGTACATATTTTGGTAATATTTACCCCCACCACACCTCTTCCAACTCGCCCTACCCACACAGCCAGTTTGTCTGCCTGAATATTCTTGGGTGTATGGCCTTCTGCTGGAGCACGGTCGGCTTTAGGAAGGGAGACCCTATGGGAAAATGACCTTTCATCCGGTCAGCTAACAGTTTGCATAGCTGCCATGCTGGGGCGGGACTTTGCCGTGAATCCCTACTCCGTGCTGGGCTTGGGTCTGGTTGGACTTGAACAGACCTTGTGCATGCTGTTGTACCTACTGTGTGTGCATGGTGCAGCTGCCCAGCTGTATCCGTCATCCATGAGGAGTTAGATTTTGAAGTGTGAAGTCACTGTTGAATTTCTGAGACATCATTATTTGTTTTGTTTTATTCATCTCAGTGCTGGGGATTAAACCCAGGGTAACACATATGCTGGTTAATACTTTACTACCCCCCTCTTCCCCCAGTGTGATAGCCTCCTCTGTTTTTACTGACTCACACTAGATATCTAAAATATATTAAAATTCAGGGACTTTGTATGTTTGTAAAAGTAAAGGTGGTTCATATCTATAATCCTGTCTTTTGGGAGGTGGAGGCAAGAGTATACAGAATGCATGGTTATCCTTAGCTATAGATTGAGCAGTTTGAGGCTAGCCTGAGCTACATGTATCCCATTCCAGTCAGTCTCACTAGTGAGTTTCAGGTTCAGTGAAAGACTCTGATTCAAAATGTAAGATAGACACTCAGTGTCTACTTTACGTACATGTGCATGCGTAAGGACAAATATGGGCATACACATTCACACAAGCTGCAAACAATAAAAAACATTTTTTAACTTGAATTTAAAAATTATTTTTATGCCAGGCAGTGGTGGCACATGCCTTTAATCCCAGCACTTGGAGGCAGAGGCAGGTGGATCTCAGAGTTCAAGGCCAGCCTGGTCTACACAGAGAAACCTTGTCTCAAAAAAGAAAAGGAAAAATTAATTTTTTTTTGGTTTTTGAGACAGGGTTTCTCTTGTGTAGCTTTGCGCCTTTCCTGGAACTCACTTGGTAGCCCAGGCTGGCCTCGAACTCACAGAGATCTGCCTGGCTCTGCCTCCTGAGTGCTGGGATTAAAGGCGTTCACCACCACCGCCCAGCCGGAAAAATTAATTTTTATACATTTAAGTATGTGTGTTTATGAGTCACTTGTGTGTCTACGAGGACTAGAGAGGGTCAGATTCCCTGGAACTGAAACCGCTCACATGGTTGTGAGACACTGTGTATCCTCAAGGACAGTTAGCTTCTGCTCTTAACCACTGAGCCTTTCCTAGTCCTTCATACAATAGGGTTTTATGGAAACAGTCCATATTCAGAGCTTATTTAATGAATATGTTCAGGTCATGCTAAAAGAGAAGGTTTTGTTTTGTACATAAATAAGCAACGTGCTGCATCCTTTTGGCTTCATTAGAGCCCTTTTGATCTCTTTACTTACAATCTAAGTCAAGGTGTAATTTAAGCACAGCTAGTTTTGTATGCCAGTCTTTCTATGAGTATAGTTCTCTTGAAAAGGTCTTAGTACTCCCAGTGAATCTCTGTAGACTTTCCATAGATAGGACACATCTATAATGACTGGCCAAGTCAATTCCTTGCTGTTAAGCCAATGTATTTATTTATTTTTTTGGAGAAAAGGACTCTTTATGTAGCACTGGCTGTTCTGGAGCTTGTAATATGTAGACCAGGCTTGCCTCAAGCTCAACAGAATTCCATATACCTCTGCCTCCTGAGTGCTGAGATTAAAGGCATGTGCTACCACTCCCTCAGTATATTTCTTAGCACACAGACTTGTTCAGTGAATTGATAAGTAACGTAGATAGTAGTTTTCATATTTGCTTTTTTTCCTCTTTAGGATAAAGTTGATAGTATCCAGTTTTGTAACAATGGTGACCGGTAAGTATGTGTTTACATTTGTGTATGTTGTCAGGCAAATGAAATACACTACTTATTGCTCTAGCTGCTAAATATTTTCTCCTTATTATTATCTACAGTTTCATTTTTATTACTGGGTATAATGACACATCTTGACACTTGGAATGATGGACTCATTCTAATGGACACACCACCCTATGAGCTTGTTGATGGTGGTCAGCCCTGTGCGTGGTAGATGAGTGTTTTCCATTGAGCCATAATGCCATCCCATTGTTAACTTTGTCTGACGATGACGTCTACTCAGTTTTAAAAACATTGGGCCCTCTTGTTAACTGTACTTCTGTGACCTTGTGCAGTGCAGGCACTTGCAATAGAGTGGTTGAATAGAACCTGGTGTGTGAGATTTGAGAATTGTTATTGCTGCTTCTGGGACCAAGGGTAGTTCTTAACCAGAGGTTGAATCCTGAAAAAAAAATGAAGTCCAAGAATGATACTTTTTTTCTGAGTAGGTTAAGAAAAATCTTAAAGCCCTCACTCATGAACAAGCGTTTATTAACTCATATTAACACCTGCTGTCTGGCCTGTATGATATGGCTGGTTCCTCTCCCAAAGTGCAGTTTTTTGTTTTTGTTTAAGATTTATTGTGTATACATTGTTCTGTCTGTCTGCCTGCCTGCCTGTACGCCAGAAGAGGGCACCAGATTTTGTGAGCCACCATGTGATTGCTGGGAATTGAACTCAGGACCTCTGGACAAACAGCCAGTGCTCTTAACCTCTGGGCCATCTCTCCAGCCCTAGGTTTTTTGTTTGTTTTTTGTTTTTTTGAGACGGAATTTCTCTGTAACAGCCCTGGCTGTCCTGGAACTCTGTAGACCAGGCTGGCCTGGCCTGTAATTCGTAGAGATGCCTTCTGCCTGCCTGGTGCTGGGACTAGAGGCGTGCACCACCTCGCCCAGCCCCAAAGTGTAGTTTTAAATAAATATTATGAGTTAGAATTTAAAACTGACATGCTTGAGATCGAGTTTCTGGAGCTGCTAATCTTCTCACATCTTTTTTTTTTTTTTTTCTTTAACCCTCTCTTAGGTACATTTTCCCCCTCTTGTATTTTATTTTCTTCCTAAAATTCAATGTATTTGTGAAACAACTGAATTTATAGTGTGTTCTGCTTTGTAGGGCCAGGCAAAGAATAGTAAAAGGGAGTGGATTTCCTCATCTAGCTTTGAATTGAATAATCTGACCTTGAATAACACCTGTAGATCACTATTTGTATTTCACTTAATGTTAATTGTAATCCTTGATAGTTAGCATGTGAGTAGATGATTTTTCTGAATGTTTCAAGGTTCTTAAGTGGAAGCAGAGATGGAACAGCTCGGATTTGGAGGTTTGAACAGTTGGAATGGAGAAGCATCCTATTGGATATGGCTACCAGAATCTCAGGGTAAGTCAACGCAGGTGAACTGTTGGTGAGTTTCTTCCCAGTGTGGTTAATTTTATTGGGAGAGTTTTAACTACCTCCTACGTGCTATGAATAAAATCCTTCAATCTCGTAATTGAATTAATGCAGGAAAGTGCATGTGTATATTTATTACTTTGACCAAATTTTCCAGAAAATAGAGTAAAGGAGAAAGGGTTTATTTGGTTCACAGTTTGAGGAGCTTCAATCCATCATGGAACAAGGATATGGCAGAACCCAGCAGTATGTGCTTTGTTGGGTCAGGAGGCCGAGAACAGAGGGACAAGGGAACAGGCTAGGACAGACTATATAGGCCCTATGACATGCACCCAGTGATGTACTACCTTCTGCTAGGTCCACTTCCCACCCTTCCCACCTCCAGTAATGCCATCATGGTCATGCCAGAGTCTATTAAATATGACTGGCATATTTAATATTTAATATGGTAGAAGTGTCCTTCATTCAAGTGGACGGAATTATTCTCCACTTTGTTCTGTTTAGGATTTGCATTGAAAACCTACAATTTTGAGGGGTGAGAAAAAAAACCCAACCAAATTATTTCCAGTGTTGTAAATTTACATTCTAAAGATAGATTTTAAGGGCCAGAGGTGGTGGTACATGTCTTTAATCCCAGCACTCTGGAGGCAGAGGCAGGTGGATCTCTGAGTTCAAGGTCAGCCTGGTCTATAAAATGAGTTTCAGGACAGCCAAGGCTACACACAGAAACCCTGTCTCCAAAAACAAAACAAAAAAATAACAAAGATTTTAAAAGGAATTTATTTGTTATTTGTGGGCGAGGGGAGAATGTGGTTGTGCATGCCTGTGTAGGCCAGCGATCTCTTGGAGCTCGAGTTACAGGTGGCAGTGAACTGCCTGTTGTGAGTGCTGGGAACAGACCTCAGATGACCCCTCTGTAAGAGAAGCAGGTACTCTTAACTCTTGAGCATCTCTGCAGCTGCTTTAATGCCCCCCCCCCCACCCCCTTTCTTTTTTTGGAGGCAGAGTGTCTGGTAGCCCAGGTTGGTCTAGAATTATGTAGCCAAGGCTGGCCTTGAACTCCTCTTCCTCTTATCTCCACCTCCCTGGTGCTGGGATTACAGAACGATGTTTACCTCTGCTGCCTGGCTAGAATTTACTATATTTTTGTACTATCTTCCTTTGTGTTTCTGGATAAAATACCCTGACACAAATCAGCCCAGAGGAAAAAGGGTTTATTTGGCTTATACTTTACAGTCCATTGTGAAAATGATGACAGGACCTCTAACCAGCTATTCACATCCACTATCAAGAGCAGGGGAGAAGGAATGAATGAATGAACACATGCCTGTATCTCTAGCTCAGAACCCCCTCTAAGCTTACAGATCTCAGGGTCCCCTGCCTGGGGAATGGTGCTGCCCACATTGGGCAGATGTTCCAACTTCAATTAAGGTAATAGAGATAATTCCTCTTGTATGCTTTCCTGCTCACCGGATCTAGATAGGCTCTCGTGGAGACTCTTCACAAGTGCTTCTACATTGTCAAGTAGAAAATAATCCAATCACAGTGCCCAACGCAGGTCCTTGCTGCTGCTGTTGGCTGCTCCCTCTGGATATATATAAATATGAATAAAAATAGAAGCTTTCTTGGAGCTAAAACTGGATAACACAATAAGCAAATATACTTAATTACTAAATTAAAAATTTTGGGTCCACTTGGAAACTTTTGCATGATAAAATTGTCAATTATAAAGTGACTTTGAGGCAGGCAGATCTTTGTGAGTTTGAGGCTAGCCTAGTCTATGTAGAGAGTTCCAAGACAGCTTATGGCTACATAGAAGACCTTGTCTCACTTTCCCCTCCAAAGAAAACAAAACAAAAATGGTGAATTTTGAATGGTCTATGTTGTTCTTTGTCTTTTTGTGTTTTATTCTCAATAAGGTATCTGTTATAAAGCACTTAACCATGTCTTGGTTTCCTTTGTGTCACTGTGATCAAATACACTCACAAAAGCAACCATCGAAAGGTTTTATTTGCTACACAGGTCCATTTCCTAGTCTAAGAGGCAGAGACTTGAAGCAGGTGGACATTACCTTCAGAGTTGAGCAGAGAAGTGGTTTAATGCATGCATGCATGCTAGGGCTCATCTCATTTTGTATACTCTTCCAGTTTAGGTTCTCTGCCTTGTTTTTCTCTGGAGAAACAGTTGATAGAAAGTTAGCAATCAGACCACCAGTGGTGGCACATACCTTTAATCCCAGCAGAGGCAGGAGGATCTCTGAGTTGAGGCCAGCCTGGTCTACAGAATGGGTTCTAGAACAGCCAGGGCTATAAAGAGAAACCATGTGTTAACAAACAAACAAATGATTAAAAAAAAAAAAAAAAAAAAAAAGGTTAACAGTCGATTTGGGGTGAGCAGGATAGTTTTTTAAGTACCAGTGATGTCCTAAAACCAGCCCTGACTGTATTGCTTGTTGTAAGTTATCCTCTGGTTATGTGTTGATAAAATAGACACATGTATTAGATTCTCCCAGTTGTCTTTCTGGTCTCATGTAGCCTAGACTGGACTTTGACCTCATGTAGTTGATGATGACCTTGAGTTTATGCTTCTCCTTCCTCTATTTCCCACCTGCTGGAATGGCAGGCTTCTCACTGCCATGAGTGTTATGTACGGGGATCAAACCCAGGACTTCACTGTGAGAAGCATTTCGCCAGCTGAGCTGCTGCTTAGGTTTTCCTTGTTAACATTGTATTAGTGAGGGGTTGTACCTTGAGTGCTGTGCTTTCTAAGTGAGTTTACACAGTGTCTTTGCTTTGTTAGAGACACATCTTCTGAAGAAGAGAGGTTTATGAAACCCAAAGTTACAATGATAGCTTGGAATCAGGATGATAGTATTGTTGTCACAGCTGTGAATGACCATGTCCTCAAAGTGTGGAATTCTTACACTGGACAACTGCTTCATAACTTACTGGTAGGTAGTTTTAATATAATAGAATTCAGAAATTTATTTTAGTGATTTTTTGTTTTTACTTTTCTAATTATTTATTCATTTATTTGTTTGTTTATTTATTTATTGATTGATTGGAGACCGTTTCTTTGTGTAGATCTGGCTGTCCTGGAACTCACTCTGTAGACCAGGCTGGCCTTGAACTCACAGAGGTCGATCTGCCTCTGCCTCCCATGTGGTTGGATCAAAGATGTTTGCCACCACGCCAAACTCAGATTTTTTTTTTTTAATTTTTTGAATCAAGTCTGGGTTGGCCTTCAATTTGGTGTATATCACAGAAAAATCTTTAACTTGTGGTTTTGCTTTTGAGACGTGGTCTCTGTGTAGTCCTGGTTGTCTTGGAACTCCCTATATAAAACAGCCTGGCCTCAGACTCACAGGGTCAGTGACCCTGAACACCCCCCCCCATTTCTTTGAAACTGTAACATTGTTATGAATATAATGTATAAATCATTTTTATTAAGTGATTCAAATAACTGGGAATTTTTATACACATGTACAAATCATTGTTTTTATTAATTTCCAACATGTAAGTTGCCAACTGTCCTTAATATTATGACTTTGTTGACTAAAAACATGTAAGTTGCCAACTGTCCTTAATATTATGACTTTGTTGACTAAAGGGGCATGCTGATGAAGTATTTGTTTTGGAGACACATCCCTTTGATTCCAGAATTATGTTGTCTGCAGGACATGATGGCAGCATTTTTATATGGGATATTACAAAAGGCACCAAGATGAAACATTATTTTAATATGGTAAGTGAAGTGAGGTTTTTATTTGTGCTTTTATGCATTATAAGAGTTAGCCAGAAGTTGATTGACATGCCATGGCAACTTTTGTACAAATTAAGGTAATAGAAACTTATTATTACTAAGTGTCTGATAGCCTCATACACATATGTACATGACATTCTGTAAACTTACAGATATTCGTCAGTTTTACCTAGTTTTTTATTTCTGCATATATGCCTGTCAGTGTGTTTATTTTATATGTGCAGGTGTCTTGCATGTGTATAATGTGTGTGCAGTGCTTACAGAGGCCAGAAGACAGCAGCAAATTCTCTAGAACTAGAGATACAGATGGTTGTGAGCCACAGTGTGGCTGCGGGTGGGAATTGGATTCTAGATCCCTTGGAAGAGGAGCCTGTGCTCTTAACTGCTGAGCATTTGTGTAGCCCCGTCAGTATGTATCCCTGTATAAAACTGAGTCAGTCGTTAGATTTTAGAACCAAACTAGGATTGTATTATAGACCTTAGGACATACCCATTATATGAGAAAAAGGTGGTGCTTAATCTAGGTCTAGGTTAGTTGTTACAGTGCCTTTCATAGTGGTAGGTTGCTGCTTAAATCAGGATCCACTACAGATTGCTATTCACCACATTAAATGGCTGAGCTGTCTCGTCCCCCCCCCCCCCCCCCCCCCATACACACACAGGGTTTCTCTGTGTAGCTTTGCGCCTTTCCTGGAACTCACTTGGTAGTCCAGGCTGGCCTCGAACTCACAGAGATCCGCCTGCCTCTGCCTCCCAAGTGCTGGGATTAAAGGCGTGCGTCACCACCGCCCGGCTCTCATTCTCTTTGCTTTTCAGTTGTGGTCCAGCCGCCACTTTTGCGACCCAGGGAACTCTTGAGTAGGGAAAAGTGAGAAATGGATAGAAGGAGATACCCAGGTGACAAGAGGAAAGACAGACAATACAGGATAGCCTTGGGAGGGCCTGGGTCCTTATTCTTCAACCCTTAACTTTATTCCAAAGGGCTTTTTTTGACAATGCTAAGGGGAGAACGAAAGACACCCCCCCTCCCCTTGCTCAACACAGCCAAGTGTAGACCCTTCTTTTGCACCTGCTGGGTGAAGCCACCGGGAAACCTGAATGGGCTCCACACTCAGTAGCCTGCTTGGCTGTTTTCTCTTTGCTGCTTTGTAACTGAGGATGAGTGTGTGCAAATGTTACAGAATGTCAGTCAGTGCCATCTGGTGTTTTATGATTAGATTCTGCTGCACAGTTTTTCTTTTTTTAATGTAATAAACAAGTGACAGTATTCTCACACATTGTCTTGGGCACATGATTTGTTTATTAGTCTCACCTGGTATAGATAGAAATACTTGTTTAAAATGGCACTTAATTGGGTTTATCACTGTAAAATATTTTTTATTATTGGGTTATTAAACTATTGTATTATTTTATGCTTATAAATATATTTTCATCAAACCTGACCAACAAATTCTGATTTTATATTGAGTTTAGGTGTTTGTGAGGTAGATGTGTTCTGTGGGTTAGATGTGTTGGATCCCCACTTGAGCTAGAGTTAGAGGCAATTGTGAGCATATCTTGTGCTAGGAATTGAACTTGGTACTTGGTAAGAGCAGTCCATGCTCTTAACCTCTGAGCCATTTTGAGTCTGAGTTTAGGCTGGCCTCCAGTTTCCTGTGTTGCTGAGGATCATCTTGACTCTTGAATCTTCTGAAATTATAGATGTGAACTGCCACACCTTGTTTATAGTTTTCCTCTTTGGTTTTTTGAGACAGGGTTTCTCTGTGTAGTTTTGGTGCCTGTCTTGGATCTCGATCTGTAGCCCAGGCTGGCCTCAAACAAACTCACAGAGATCCACCTGCCTCTGCCTCCCGAGTGCTGGGTTTAAAGGCATGTGCCACTACTGCCTGGCCTTGTTTATAGTTTTTATATTATCTTGAAATTATATTCTGAACAGTTTCTTCCTTTTTCTTTCTCTATTTTTTGGTTTTTTGAGCCAGGGTTTCTCTTTGTAGCCCTGGCTGGCCTTGAACTCAGAGGTCTGCCTGCCTCTGCCTCTGCTGGGATTATAGGTGTTTACCACCACTGCCAGCAGTCTGAATAATGTAAAATCCTTAAGCTGGAGTAATTTATTTATTATCATTAACTGAATTCAAATAACACAACTAAAGTGTAATATTCAGGCATCTGTGAAAACTGTCTCTATTCCAGTTATTGGAAAAAGCACCTAAACCTTGGACGCTTTGTATATGGTCTTAAAATTCACAAGTATACTCATCTCTTCAATACTGTGTAAAACTGGCTAGGCTTAGTGGTACACACCTTTAATTCCAGTACTGGGGAGGCAGAGGCAGGTGTATCTCTGTGAGCTTGAGGCCAGCCTAGCCTCTATAGTGAGTTCCAGGACACCTAGTTAAGACTCTTATCTTCACACACAAAAAGGATTAAAACTCAGTAAGGGAGTCTGGTGCATACTGTGTTTGAAGAGAACCCAAGTTCACTTCCCTGTTTTTAGCCACCTCTGTGGTACCGTACTCATCATATATACAACCACATTCTTTCATATATGTATAATTACAAACCCTGAAAAAATTTTAAACCATTAAGGATGTTAGCATTTAAGGCAGGCATGGTAGCTCACACCTGCAGTCCCATCATTTGGAAGAACGAGGTAGGATTGCCACAATCAATTGAAGTTGGTCTGACCTCAATAGCAGTTCCAGCTCAACCTGGTCTGGGATATGAGTGAGACTCCATCTCCAAACACATGCACATGTACACACACATGGATTACATTTGAAATTACCGTGCCATGAAAAAATACAACAGTAATTAGGTAGACAACAGCAACTTAGTAAGAATAAGGACATTGTTTATTTTATTTTTTTGAGCCAGTATCTCACTATGTAGCCCTGGAACTTGCTATGTGGACCTGGCTGGCTTGAAACTCAAAAAGATACTCCTGCCTCTGCCTCATGAGTGTTGTTGAGATTAAAGGTGTATGCCACTGTGGTTGGCTCCAGTATATTGTATTTTGAATTTAAATTGTGAAAACAAAACTATATTAATTCACACTTTCAAGACTATATTTAAATAATCTCTATACATAGAGTAATTGACCTTGTATAATGAGGCCCCCTTACCTCACTGCCTATCTGAGAGACCTAGGATTTGTTTGATTTTTTTTTTCAAGATAATAATTTTATGTCTGCATATGTGTATTTGGATGCCTATATGCATCCAGAAGATGCATATAGGAGAAGCCAGAGAGAGTGTCAGATTGCCTGGAGCTGGAGTTACAGGCAGGTGTGGGCAGCTGGACATGGATGTTGGTACCTGAACTTGGATTCTCTGAAGAGCAGAGTGCTAGGAAGAGCAGCAAAGGCTTTTAACTAGTGTGTCATTTCTCCAACCACAGACGCTTTGATTTTTGATTCCCTGGTGCTAAACACCACACAGGCTTGTTCCTTAGGTATGGAACAGAACTTCCTAAATATATAATCTACCTGAAGGGTGGGAGGACATTTGACTTAAGGTCTGTGGAAGAGTTGCAGCTTGTATCTCACCAGGAATCACTGTGTAGGACATGTAAACCTCAGGCTTGCTTTGCTGAAATTGGTTTTCTCATTTTGGAAAACCTGGGATACTTGGGTCATGCTGTGTAGCTTGGCCAGTGTGTGTGATAGGACCCTTACCATTCTGATGCTCTCCCTTTCCCCACTTCCTTCCAGTTTACTATGATGGGTATTCTAGCCAGGGATATAGAGAATAAGGGGCAGATTGTGCCAGGGGGCTGCTTGAAGGATCTCGGGGTTGTACTGCATTCTGTGTTTTAATAGTAGGATGTTGGGAAGTACGGGGTTATCTGCATATGTTTGTTTATTGTGTATGTATAGGAGCATGCTCTTGACAGTGTCCACATGTAGGTCAGAAGACAACCTCGGAAATTCTCTCCTATCATGTGGGTCCAGGCATAAAACTCAGGTTGTCGGGCTTGGTAAAAAGGTGGCTTTCCCTGCTAAGCTGTCTTGCTACCCCTTTAATGATTTTATTTCCTGTTTGCTAACCTGTACTGATTAATATGCAGCAGACCAGAAGGGATGCCACTTCTTGCCTTGGCTCACATGGTCATGAATATGCATTTGTGCTGACAATTAATGGGGTGCATGACTTCTTTTTTTTTTTTTTTTGAGATAGGATTTCTCTGTGTTGCCTTGTCTGTCTGGAACTCACTCTGTAGCTCAGGCTGGCCTCAAACCTAGAGATCCACCTGCCTCTGAAAAATGTGGGAGTTTGCAGTGAGGGGAGCGTAGTGAGGTGAGCACAGGTATGGACGCCTGTGACCCCCAGTCACGTTTGGTCATTAGAATGGTTTAAGTCTAGAAAAGTTTGATTTTTAAATACTAAACTTTGCTACTCTAATTGTTGACTTGTAGGATATTAGCCTTTTATATATTAAACAACTGAATAAAAGTACATGCCATTCACCTGTGAGAAGTAAAGAAAGCCTTCATTCATTCATTCATTCATGGTTTTTCTTTTTTTTAAAATTTATTTATTTATTATGTATATAGTGTTCTGTCTGCATATATGCCTGCAGGCCAGAAGAGGGCACCAGATCTCATTACAGATGGTTGTGAGCCACCATGTGGTTGCTGGGAATTGAACTCAGAACCTTTGGAAGAGCAGCCAGTTCTCTTAACCTCTGAGCCACCTCTCCAGCCCCCATTCATGGTTTTTCAAGATAGGGTTTCTCTGTGTAGAAATGGTCCTGGCTGTCCTAGAACTCACTTTGTAGACCAGACTTACCTCAAACTCAGACATCTCCACCTGCCTCTGCCTCCCAAGTGCTGATATTAAAAGTGTGTGTTGCTACCACCTGGCACCCTTTTAAAAAATAATTTATTTTATTTTATGTGCATTGGTGTGAGGGGTCAGATCTCCTGAAACAGGAGTTACGGACAGTTGTGAGCTGCTATGTGGGTGCTGGAAATTGAACCTAGGTCCTCTGGAAGAGCAGCCAGTGCTTTTAACCATTGAGCTATCTTTCTGTCCCCAAAACCTTTACTTTGAATTGTTTTTTATGTATTCATTTGATCATTTGGAGTGTTAATGATTCAGTCTTTGAGGACTTTTCTAGTTTAATATCACCTACTATATGGTTAATGTAAAATTGGTTTAAATTTTTTTTTTAACTTAGAAGCCTGTGAGTGGATTTGATAGATAGAATGTTTGCTTGACATTTGCAAAGCCCCGGATGCAAACCCTATGTCTTAAAAAATGTTCAGAAAGAATAATATTTGTTGAATATATTGTAGACAGTTATCCACGTTAAAGAAGATTCTGTAGCAAAGTTGTTTGCTCAGGGCTGGAGATGGCTCAGCTGTTGAGAGCTTGTTGGTTTATTAGAGGACTTGGGTTTTGTTGGCAGCACCCACGAGAAGGCTCATAGCATCATTTAACTTCAGCTTTAGGGATCTGGTGTCTTCTTCTGACCTCTGACATATCAGGCATGAACTTCAAGCATGTATACATGTGTAGGCCAACCACCCACACGTACAAAATAAAGTAAATCTGAAACCTTTTATAGTGCTTGCATGGTGGCTGGAGAGACAGCTCACCTGACGCTCTTGCACAAGAACCTGGTTTGGTGTTTTCCAGTACTCAGGCTGTGCTGACAACTCCCTGCACCTCCTGCCCTAGGTGGTCCTGTGCCCTTTCTGCCTGTGCTGGCCCCCATGAGCATGTAGCATATATTTCAGCAGACAGTCCTACGTGTAGAGCTAAAACATACAGCTTGTTAATGTAATGTTCTTTTTCTACTGGGTCTCCTAGATTGAAGGGCAAGGACATGGAGCCGTGTTTGACTGTAAGTTTTCACAGGACGGACAACATTTTGCCTGTACAGATTCTCATGGGCATCTTCTGATATTTGGTTTTGGATGCAGCAAACCATATGAAAAGGTAATTTTTAACACTTTCTTGTATATAAAATGAATAGTTGGAGAGGTAGTTTGGAAATAGTTATTTAATTTCCTGTTGCTTCTAGCTTAATATTATTGTCCGTAACAAATAAAAATCTTAAGATGTCATTCCATGATCTTTACTTTCATAGATTCCTGATCAAATGTTTTTCCATACTGACTACCGACCACTGATAAGAGATTCCAATAACTATGTCTTAGATGAGCAGACACAACAGGCACCTCATCTCATGCCCCCACCATTCTTGGTGGATGTAGATGGAAACCCTCATCCAACCAAGTACCAGAGATTAGTACCAGGTCGAGAAAACTCAGCAGACGAACATTTGGTTCCACAGCTAGGCTATGTGGCCACAAGTAAGTGCAAATTCCGTCTTTCTGTGTCTGTCTTTCTGGTTTTCCGGTTTATCTCTGGCTTGTCTGTAATTGTAGAGTAGGTTGGACTTGAAATTGGAGCTATCCTCCTGCTTCAGTAGGCGTGCTGAGATTACCTGGGGCCACCCACACTTCCCACCCCTGGTCCCCTTCCACTCCTAGTCTGTCTCCATTCAGAAAGGGGCAGGCCACCCATGGGCTTGAGCAAAGCATGGCACAAGTTGAGTCAGGAATGCACTCCTCTCCTTGCATCAAGACTGGGCAAGGTAATCCAGCATAGGGAACAGACTCACAAAAGCCAGCTAAGCGCCAGGGACAGGTTGTAATCTCACCGCTGGGAGCCCCACAGAGAGATCAAGCTACACAACTGTCATACACATAGAGGGCCTAGGTTGATCCCATAGAGACTCCCCAACTGTTGGTCTAGAGTTCATGAGTTCCTATGATTCCATGTCAGCTGCCCCTGTGTGTTCCCCCATCATTGACCCCACTGGCTCATACAATCCCTCCTTCCTTTCTTCAGCAAGACTCCTGGAGCTCAGCCCAGTGCTTGGCTGTGGATCTCTGCATCTGCTTCCATCAGTTACTGGATAGAGTATCTCTGATGACAATTATGGTAGATCACCAATCTGATTATCTAGAGGCCAGTTCAAGCACCCTCTCCATTATTGTTAGGAGTCTTAGCTGGGGTCATCCTTGTAGCTTCCTGGGGGTTGCCTTGGTGTTACCTGGTGATTTTTGAGGGTTGGAGAGATGGCTCAGTAGGTAAGGGTACTTGCTGTCCAGCCTGATAAGCCTGAGTTTTATACCCATTCTTTACATGGTGGAAAGAGAAACAACTTAGTTACTCTGATTTCCATAATCACAGCATGGTGTGCTCTTCAGAGGGTCTGATGCCTCTAGCCTCTGTAGGCACCTGTACTTGCTTATGTGCCCATGAGCACACAAATATAAAGGTAAAAAAATTAAATTTTGGAAAAATTCAAAGAATAATACAAGCACTTCTGATACTTTTTAGGTCTCCAAATGTTAGTGTTTTGCAGGATTAGTGTTTTGTTGTTTGTTGGTTGATTTATTCTTTTGGTTTTTCGAGACAGGGTTTCTCTGTGTAGTTTTGGTGCCTATCGTGGAGCTCGCTCTGTAGCCCAGGCTGGCCTCAAACTCACAGAGATCTACCTGGCTCTGCCTTTCCAGTGCTGGGATTAAAGGCATGCGCCACCACTGCCTGGCTGAAGCATGAGTTTTTTTTTTTTTTTTTTTTTGGTTTTTCGAGACAGGGTTTCTCTGCGTAGCTTTGCGCCTTTCCTGGAGCTCACTTGGTAGCCCAGGCTGGCCTCGAACTCACAGAGATCCGCCTGGCTCTGCCTCCCGAGTGCTGGGATTAAAGGCGTGCGCCACCACCGCCCGGCGAAGCATGAGTTTTTAAGATTTATCTATTTATGTGTATGTGTGACCGTTAGATTTAGTGTCATTAGTATGACTGAGATTGGGCTTGTCATATTCCTTCTATTTGTTAGTCTTTTCTGTCCTTTGTGACTTTTGACTTTTTCTTTTAGTCTCAGGATTCATTTGAGGTCTTGATTAGGCAGGCAGGCAAGCACTTCAGGTCACAGACTCCGTCTTTTATTTTCTCAGTCTTTGATTTTGAGTCAAGATCTCACCCTCCATGAACACTTACCTCCACCCTCTGAAAGGCATTGTTTGAAAAACAAAGGTACTTTAAAAACATGTTTGTGAGCTTGATGTAATAATTACTGGTACTAGTTACACTGGAATACCTCAATGATTTGAGCACTGGCCTGGCTAGCCCTCAGAAGACCCTGAGTTTTTAAAAACAGTATCATAGCCGGGCGGTGGTGGCGCACGCCTTTAATCCCAGCACTCGGGAGGCAGAGCCAGGCGGATCTCTGTGAGTTCGAGGCCAGCTTGGGCTACCAAGTGAGTTCCAGGAAAGGCGCAAAGCTACGCAGAGAAACCCTGTCTCGAAAAAAACCAAAAAAAAAAAAAACAAAAAAAAAAACAGTATCATAAAGAAAAGAAATGCTTCACTCCCCACTACCCACTAAGATAGCTCTCAAAACCTCTGGGGCAAATAGAGACTGGTTGTCTTTTGTTGGAGACTAAAAGACCATCTTCTTTTTCCTCGAGACAGAAGAAATGTCACAGCTTCTAGTCCCTGGGCCACCACCCAGGCAGTTGGCTGTTTAGATCCCAGGTCTGGACAGCAGCTTTCAGTGCAGCACAGTGTGTACAAATAAGGGACACAGTACGCAGCAGTTACAGCAAGTCCACCGGTCATGTGAAGACTTTCTGTGACTTAGTATCTCCAGTCTTTGATTTTAATCCTTCTGTTGAGTTAATTACTCACCTGCTGTGTGTGGGGTATTCTCCTACTAGGTTATGTTTTGAAAAGAAGTTTATCGTAGTGCTTTGTTTCTGTGTTCCTTTGTTCAGGGTGCCTGGAATCAGGGTCTTGTTCAGTGCTGGGTGGTGTTCCACCGCTGAGCTTCCTGCCAGCCCTGTTAATGTGTCTAGTGAAGCTTGTAGTTGTTCTGCTCCGATGCATCATGATGACAGATTAGTGGATGACTTTGCAGGTGACGGAGAGGTGATTGAACAGATCATAAGCCTGCAGACCAACGACAGTGGTGAAGCAAGCCCTGAATCCAGTGTTCTTGATGGGATGATTCGACAGTTGCAGCAGCAGCAAGACCAGAGGCTGGGACTAGATCAGGATGTGACTGCAAATGGACTTTCCAATGGGGAAGAAACACCCCGAAGAGGGAGTAAGTACAAGTGGCATCTTTGACGTTAGCACGAGAGTACTGAAATGAAGAGAAGTGGAGTCATCACTAGGGACACGCATTGCAGAAACTCACAAGCAACCTAGTTGTGCCTCTAGTGTTCTAAAATTGCTTTGTTACTCAAAAAATGGAGTGAAAGGCTGTCAGCCCTCTTAGCTATAAAATGGAGTCTGTGTGTTTTGTGAGAGCAAACAGCAATATTTTTAAAGGAAAAGTACTTTCAGCCTTTCTCCTTGTTTTGACATTCACATCTTTTGGGAAACTTACTTGAGTGGAGACTTAATTTCTTCTTAAATCAGAGTTTAAGGGTAAGCTAGAAGAACGTAGTCCTTCATTCTGTGTGCTGAGAGACCTACCTGGTGACTAGTGCAGAGGGATGCCCCTAGTGGGACTGTTCATTTCACACTGGTTGTTCCTCATCTCGGCAGTTGTCTTCCTTGATGGCTTTTATATTAAAAGCATAGTACCTTTGAAGGAACAAGTCCTGCTGTTTTACACATTGTGTCTCTGTCTGGGTTTGTCTGATTTTTTTTTTTTTTTAGATTGTTTTTTTTTTTTTAGTCAAACATTGTAAGCAGGAGTACTAAACAGTGTTGATGTGTCTTAGGTTACCATGTGAACAGGCACGAAACATGTTTACATTTTTCTGTACCTTGCCTTTTTAGTCCTATTCTAAGAATCACTGCATACTAATAAGGGTTAGTTCTATTTTTTCTTTTTTCCAAGATAGGATTTCTCTGTGCAGTCCTGCCTGTCCTGAAACTCACTCTGTAGACCAGGCTGGCCTCAAACTCACAGAGATCCACCTGGCTCTGCCTCCCAAGTGCTGGGATTAAAGGCGTGAGCCACCAACACGCGACTGCCAGTGATTTTTAATATAAATACTTGTATGTAAGGTATGTTCTTTAGTGAAGATTGGGCCACACATTGCACTAGACTGCTTTTAGCACATAGGAGGTTGCCTTGTCTTCTGGTCTCTTTGCTGTCTTTGCCATCACCTACCTGTCAAGTTCCACTCCCCGTGGTCCCAGGCATTGCCCTAGTACTTCATATGTGTAAAATGCATTTTTATTTATTACTTAGGGGTCTGTGTTGAGTGCATGCCGTATCACACTCTTGTGTCTGTGCATGCGTGTGTGTACATGTGTGTATTGAGATTATATTGTTATCCATGGAGTCTGCTCAATGACCAGAGGAATTTATTTGGGGATTAACTTACAAGACAGAATAAAGGAATTTGTCGCTGGATCCTGGAAGGGTGAGGCACGGTCCAATGCTGCTCTCTGGAGAGCTCTGCCCTGATCGGTTCCAGCATCCAGAACCTTGAGAAGGTAGTGAAGAGAGAGCATCGTATATGCATCCCAGGTCTTAATGGTCCCTAAGTGGCCACGCCCCAGTAACATGTACCTCAGGGTCATAGGCAGGTGTAACAGTTACCTGTCACCTTACTAGGGGCAGTGCTTCAGGGCACGGCTCACACAGCTCCTACTACATGCATGTGTGAATACGTGTGGAGGCCTAAAGGGGACTCTGGAGGTACAGGTAGTTCTGAGCTGCCTGATATGGAGCTGGGATCTGAATTTTAGGTTCTTTATAAGAAGAGTCAGTGCTCTTAACCACTGAGCCATTTCTCCAGCCCAATTTATTTTTATTCTTGTGTGTGTGTGTATGTTAAGTGAATAATAATTTTGAAATATTTGAAAAATATTTCCTGATAATTTTTCCTAGGTTTTAGAAGACTGAGTTTAGACATTCAGTCTCCTCCAAACATCGGTCTCCGCCGGAGTGGGCAGGTTGAAGGTGTTCGTCAGATGCATCAAAATGCTCCCCGGAGTCAGATTGCCACAGAGCGTGACCTGCAGGCTTGGAAGCGGAGAGTGGTTGTTCCTGAGGCACCACCAGGCATGTTCAGGTCTGTTGAAGGACACCTTCTTCACTTTCAGGAGAATGTTGTAATGTGGTTATTTGCAGATAACCTTGTATCCCACTTGATGTAGGAATAACCATTTAGGTGCATTTAAGTAATGGATGAGCAGTTTAATTGTGGAGAGAATTCAGAATTTAATTTCCCAGCATTGTTGTGTAGTGAACTCTGTTTCATCTCTGAAGACACCCATTTCCCTTCAGTGTTATTTAGAAATCAGGACCCAAGCGTCGTCTTTAGGTAATTAGAATGTGTTCCTAAAAGTCAAGCATTATTTTCTCTTACCATACCTTTAAACATAAGCAGTTCTTCCATATAACCAAAGATTTAGTCAGTATTGAAATTGCCAGCTGTCTCAAATGTACCTTTTTCTTTTTTTCTTTTTTTTTGCAAGGATGTTGTAAATTATGTTATAAGGCACATATAACACCTAACCTAGTTTTAGTATGTCAGTACCTATTGATGTTTTGTGGCTAGAGTCAATGATTTAGGTAATAATGTGATTAGGGTCTCTTGTTTACATTTTTAAAGGAGAGGTCCGTCCCCCCCCCCCTTTTTTTTTTTCCTAGACAGAGTTTTCTCTGTGTAGCTTTGCGCCTTTCCTAGAATTCATTCTGTAGCCCAGGCTGGCCTTGAACTCACAGAGATCCACCTGGCTCTGCCTCCCAAGTGCTGGGATTAGAGGCGTGCGCCACCACCGCTTGGCAGGAGAGGTTCACTCTTTTTTTTTGGTTTTTCGACACGGGGTTTCTCTGTGTAGCTTTGCGCCTTTCCTGGAACTCGTTTTGGAGACCAGGCTGGCCTTGAACTCACAGAGATCCACCTGCCTCTGCCTCCCGAGTGCTGGGATTAAATGCATGCGCCACCACCGCCCGGCGAGGTTCACTCTTAATATTTTTTTTAAAGATATATTTATTTATTATGTATACAGTATTCTGTCTGCATGTGTCCCTGCAGGCCAGAAGAGAGGGCATCAGATCTCATTCCAAGTGGTTGTGAGCCACCATGTGGTTGCTCGGGAGCTCTGGAAGAGCAGTCAGTGCTCTTAACCACTGAGCCACCTCTCTAGCCCTCCTCTTAACATTCTTAATCATACAGTTGTAACATAGATCTGTGAAAAACTGGACAAATCCTTTTTTTTGATCTTTAAAATAAAAATTTATTTTCAAGCTGGGTGGTGGTGGTGCACACCTTTAATCCCAGCACTCGGGAGGCAGAGGTAGGCAGATCTCTGTGAGTTTGAGGCCAGCCTGGTCTACAGAGTGAGTTCCAGGATAGGCTCCAAAGCTACACAGAGAAACCCTGTCTCGAAAAACCAAAAAGAAAAAAATTTTTTTTCTTTTTCCTTCAGCTTTGTTTTAATTCAGATTTTTAAAAAGAACAGAATCTCAGGCTGGAGTGATGGTTCATTGGTTAAGAGCACTAGCTGCTCTTTTAGAGGACCTGGGTTAGATTCTCAGCACCCTCATGATGGCTTACAGCCACCTGTAACTCTAGTTCCAGGGGATCAGATGTGGTGCACATGCATAAGTGTAGGCAAGACACTCATACCCAGTAAAAAAAAGCCCTCCCTCCATTGTTTTACTTTTTAAAAAATGTTCCTTTGAAATCAGTTTTCGTCCCTTGCACATTGTTAATAGGCAGCATGGTTAAGACACCAGCCTTTCCTACATCGAGATGTTAAAAACATCCAGCCAGATGTTTCAGTAGGGTTTAAATTAGAATCAAGAGACCTGAGTCGTTCCCACAGAGAATAAAAATGCCATTTTTAAACTCATGGTAACAAGCTCCTCGGTTTGAAATTTGTCCTCTTTAAAGCATCTCCTGAGCACTGTTAATTATGTGCACTTAGAGGAGTGGAACAGCATTGCTGTTTTTATTTAATGTGAGATACAAAACTGGAGTTGAATAATTTGCATAGAAACATGTTGCTTTTAATTTTATTTACAGAAAGGAAGTATAATCTTGAAAATTATGGGAGAGTCCTGAAATGGGATAGCCTGTTGAAGTGGTCCTAATAGGACCACTCCAAATTAATGAATATTTTTGTATTGAGTATAAGTAGGTATCACTGAGGTTTGTTTTTAATAATATTCAAAAGTAAAAAGTACATAAAATGTCAAGTTCTAGGCAGTTTTTTTTTTGGGGGGGGGGTGGTGTCTCAGGTAGGACCTCAGCTCCACAGCCTGATGAGGCTTGGCCTTGAGGGGATTCTCTTCCTCAGCCTCCAAGTGATGGAGGGGCACTGTGCCCAGCTCCACGTTTCTTCTAAGTTTAATCGTTTCATGTGTCCTTTCAAGGTTGATAAACTGAATGGTTTTTAAAGCTGTAGTGTAGTGATTTACTGTTTGTCAGTCCAGCAGCCTCTGTCACCACACACTTTATTTTGCAGGCGTTTGGAAGATTTTCGCATTGAGAAAGGCGAAGAGGAGAGAAATCTGTATGTAATAGGGAGGAAAAAGAAGTCTTTCCAGCTTTCACAAAAGGTACCTGATTCTCCTTACCACAAAATTAACATTCAGTGTTCTTTATAAAAACTTTAGTAGCTTTCTAAAAGTATAGTATCGATAGCTTGAGGTCTGTCGTTGGGTGTTTAGAGCCAACATAGACGTGTTTATTGTTATATGTGGTTCTGTAGCGTTAAAGGATCCTTGTTGATAACGTCTAGTGACCAGTACATTAGCTCTCTTCCTGTCCTTTCTCAGCTGATGTGTGCTGTCTTTCTGATGGAGCCACTGTCATAGCTTGTATAGATGCCATGGAGGTCTGTCCAGCACTCCAGGTCTGTGGGGTACTGGGGATTGAACCTGACTGAGGCTTGTACTTGGTAGTCACATCCCAGCCTGTGAAACTCTGTTCATGGTGGCTTTATGCCATTAATGGTGACATGGTGACTTACAAGGTAGTTATGAAAAAGGTGAGCTACTATGGTTTTTTAAAGTGCTCTAAGGAACTAAAAGTAAAAAATAACAACTCGCAATAAACAGTATTTGACAAATCTGTTTCAAATCTTTGTCTCCTTCAAAACCATTTATAGTTAATGCCATACAATGCCCATTTTGTTGGTAATGCTCATGTTTCTTTGTTTCAGTCAGAATCAGTGGTTTTGGTGCCCCAGTCTAGACAACGGACTTGTAGGCGTAAATACGCAAATTATGGTAGAAGAAATGCTGGTCGGGGTGAATTATCCTCTGGCAATGAATCTTCAGGCTCGGTTAGACATGTGAGTAGAAGGCCTTCATGAAGACTGTATGTCTTACATGGGTTTGTCTCACTGTTGCATATACACATGTACTTGTGTTCTAGGGTTAGGTATTGACCCTAGACATGGTCGACGTGGTAGGTCTAGGCATGGCAGTAGCACTTCTAAAACCCTTTGATCTTCAGGAGAGTCTCCTAGGCATGGTTTGGCTTGCAGGCCTGTGCCAACAGATTCTGCTGAGTTTGTCCTAATCTGCTATTTTTTTTTTCTTTAAACAATTTAACATTTATTTTGTGTATAGATGTAGGTATAAGCATGCCATGGTGTGCTTGTGGAAGTCAGATTGTAACTTGTAGCAGGTCATGCTCTGCTTAGAACATGTGGGTTCTGGGGATCCAAGTCAGGTCATCAGGCCTGACAGCAAGCGCACCCTTTATCCCCTGAGACTTTTCACTGGTCTTGAATTAACATATCCCCCCCACCCCCCCAAGACAGGATTTCTCTGTGCAGTCCTGGCTGTCTGGAACTCAGAGAAATCCACCTGCCTCTGCGTCTCTAGTGCTGGGATTAAACTGTGAGCACCACTGCCTAGCTTGAGTGAATTCTTTATTTTGAATGTAATTCACATTTATGTGAAAATGACACATAGATGAAGATGACATTTCCCATGTTTGGTTTGGACCCTTGGTTGGCTGTCAGAGAAAGAAAACATGCCGTGGAGGCTACCTGGAGTCCCTGAGCTCAGGCATCTCCCTCCCAGGTAGGTGTCTGAGGTGACAGGACAGCCTTTGATTTGGCTTTCTGTTCTGTTTCTGTCGTGAAGTTTGAGATAGGCTCCTGAGGAGTTTCCAGGTTGGCCTTACCGTCCTTGACTTCACCCTTCTGCATGTGAGATGAAAAGCACATGCCACCATGCCTGCCTGAGATCTTTTTTTTTTTTGGTCTTTTTTTTTTTCTTGGTTTTTCAAGACAGGGTTTCTCTGTGTAGCTCTGGCTGTCCTGGAACTCGCTCTGTAGACCAGGCTTTGTCAAACTCAGAGATCTACCTGCCTCTGCCTCCAGAGTGCTGGGATTAAAGACCACCATTGCCCTGCTGCCTGACTGAGATTTTTAGTTTTATCAAAATCACATACCATATGCACATGTAATATAAGAGTATCTAAACATTTTTACCATTAAAGTACCATGTATCCATTTTCTCCAACCTGCACTACCTTATCTGTTGTTTTCCTGTTTCTGCATTTGGGTATTCTGGAATCAAACTGATTTTGGTTACTGGTTTTTCTGCTTTTTATCATGTAACATAGTACTTTCTTGCCTAAAACATATATTGGGAACATAGTAGTGTATGGCTGTAGACCTTATTTTGTCTCTTTACTTCTCAGCTGATGGATATTTGAGTTGTCTATGCTTTCCAGCTGTTTGTATGTCCATCATTGACATTCCACCCTTGGTTATGAGCTCACGCGCTGCATCGGTGCATCCTAAACTGCCCACTTTCACTTATGCTCTCTAGTGGCGAGAGGGTGGCCTGTTGTGCTTTCTATCTTCATCTGTCTAATCTCTAGAAAGTAAAAGGTCTTGTTCTTCACTTAGAGAGTGTTTTAAATCTTTGGAGAGAATCTAATTTATAGCCTGTTTCAAATTTGTTTTACTGCTATCTGTTATTTACATATTCCAGGAATGTCCTTCATCAGATGTATTACTTGAGAATCATTCCTGCATTTGTGGAATGTAAAGAAAAAGTCTTTACATACCTTTGGTAGTATCCCTGGAACATGAAGGTTTAAAATTGGAGAAAATATGGTGGTTATCTTTTAATCCCAGCACTTGAGAGGCAGAGGCAGGCAGAACTCTGAGTTCAAGGCCACCCTGGTCTATAGAGTGAGTTCCAGGATAGCCAGGACTACATAGAGAAACACTGTCTCGAAGAAAAGCCAAATAAATAAATAAAATTTGAATTGTTGTTTACTGATTTCTGTTTTATCCCTTGTTATGGTGCATGTAAGAGGTCTGTCTAATCCTACTGCTCGACTTTTAATGATTACATAGAAATAGTTGTTTTCTTTTGAGAAACTAGCCCCCCCCCTCTGTCTGTCTGTCTGTCTCTCGTCCTGAATTTGCTGTATAGCCAAGAGGATAGCCTTGACCTCCTAGAGTCCTCCTGCCTCTGTCTCCCAAGTACTAGGATCTCAGGTCTGTGCCACTGTGCTCACTGTATGTGGTGCTGGGGCTCCAGCTCAAGGCTTCATGCATGTTACGAGAGCATTTTACCAGAGTGTGTGTGTGTGTGTGTGTGTGTGTGTGTCCCCAATTTGAGAAGACTTTCTAAGATTTCCTTTATGTGTGTTTGCCTGTATGTACATGTGCCTTTGTGTACTAAGTGCCTACCTTGGGGAGGCAGAGGAGCTTTGTGTACCAAGTTGCCTGCCTTGGGGAGGCAGAGGAGCTTGTGAAAACCAGACTAGGGCACTGGACTTCCTGCACTGCAGTTGGAGTTAGCATACTCATGATGCAGGCATAGAGCACAGTTTCCACGTCAGATGTCTTCATCTGTCTGTGCTCCTGTCCTGTCTTCATCCTAGCCTGTCTCTAAGCTGTTGTGAGAATCTAGTTAATAACCCATTAAAGTAGAGCTTCCTCTGTTGATGTCCGCTGCTATTCTATTGTAACTTTTATCTTGAGTACTTTTTCACTTGTATTTATAGTACTTTGTTCATATTTTTAACCCTTCATGATTTGAGGTCATTTTTGATAAACCTCATCATCCCTTCTGAATAGTATAAAGTATCTATTACGTCTCCAGTTTTTATGTCAGTTAGGTAAGGTAAACTGTGGGTCATAATCATGTCTACCTCATTTAGAATGTCAGCTTTTTTTTTTTTTTTTTTTTTTTTTTTTTTTTTTTTTTTTTTTTTTTTTTTTTTTTTTTTTTTTGGTTTTTCAAGACAGAATTGCTTTGTGTAACAGACCGGACCAGGCTGACCTCAAACTTCAAACTCACAGAGATCTACCTGCCTCTGCCTCCTGAGTGCTGGGGTCGAAGGCGTGAGCTGCCATGCCTGCCGTATATCAGGCTTTCTTATTAGACCTTGTTGCCTTTTCAGGCTTCTGGCTCAGGGTGGGCTTGCATAAGTGAGTAGGAAGTAATATAGTCTCTTGACATTTTAAAAACTTTTTCAGCCGGGCAGTGGTGGCGCACTTCTTTAATCCCTGCACTTGGGGGGCAGAGGCAGGCAGATCTCAGTGAGTTTGAGGCCAGCCTGGTCTACAGAGTGAGTTCCAGGATAGCCAGGACTGTTACAAAACAAAACAAAACAACAAAACCCCTTACTCTCAGGTTGTTATTGAGTTTTACACCTTCCAACAGCTCCTGTTGAAATTTGAGTCCCAACATTCTCCTTAATAGTGCCCTGTGTATTTCTTAAAAATAGTTCTTCATATTCCGCCCAAGTATATATTTGTAGTAGACTTGTAGAGTTGTGGTTTGATGACTAGCAGCCAGGATAGGCTTCTCTGCTTGCCTTCCTACACTGTAGTTATTGCCGGGTTTAGTCACCACTGCCTTCTTGGTGTGTCCTGTGGTTTCCCAGTCCTCTAGAATCCTGTCCATTGTCCATCGTGTTGTGTTTAAGCCTTACCATCTCAGAATAGTGAGTGATTGCTTGTCATTTGCCTCAGTTTTACCGTGTTTGAAGTGGTGATTGTATAATCTTCTACAGAGGGTCATTCAGCAGAAGTGTGTTTTTAGAATTGGTGATATTTTTATGTATGCTGTTACATCCCAATAATTAGGCCAGATATGACGGTTCATGCCTTTAGTTTCCGCACTTAGGAGGCAATAACAAGTGGCTGTGAATTCCAATGAGTTCAAGACCCTGCCTTAATTTTTTCATTTTTAAAAATTGTTTTTTAAAATAATTTTGAAGATTTACTTTTTTATCTATGGGTGTGGGTGTTTTGCCTGCTTTCTATGTAGGTGCATCACATGTGCTTAGTGCCTGCGGAGGCCAGAAGAGGGCCGTGAACTTTCTGCAACAGGAGTTACAGATGGTTGTGAATTGCCATGTGAGTGTTGGGAGTCAAATCTAGGTCCTCTGGAAGAGCTAGCTGCAAGTGCTTTTTCTTCTTTTCTTTTTTTAAAAAAAATTTATTTGTATGTTCATTAGTGTCAGGTCCCCAGGAACTGGAGTTAATAGACAGTTGTGAGCTGCTATGAGGGTGCTGGGAATTGAACCTGGGTCCTCTGGGAGAATAGTCAGTGCTGTTAACCACTGAGCTCTCTCTCCAGCCCTGCAAGTGCTCTTAATGGCTAAGCTGTCTCTCCAGTCCCACATTTATTTATTGTGTGAATCTAGTTCTCTCTTCCTGTGGAATCCAGGAACTTGAGGTCAGATTCAGGCTTTGGGGGAAATGAAGATTTCTCTGTGTAGCCCTAGCTGTCCTGGAACTAACAGAGACCTGCTTGCCTCTGCCTTTACAGTACTGGAATTAAAAGGTGTGTGCTACCACCATCTGGCACTTGCCTTGATTTTTGAAAAATTACATTTATGGTTTTTGTTGTTGTTGTTTGTTTTGTTTTATTTTTGGTTTTTAGAGACAGGGTTTCTCTGTGTAGCTTTGCACCTTTCCTGGAACTCACTCTGTAGCCCAGGCTGGCCTTGAACTCACAGAGATCTGACTGCCTCTGCCTCCCGAGTGCTGGGATTAAAGGCGTGCACCACTATCGCCCCGACTTAAGTATTTATTTTCATAGATGTCTGTGTGTGAATGTATGTGTGCCACCACTTGGGTCTGGAGGCCCCCCCCCCTCAAAAAAAAAAAAAAGAAAAACAGAGTCTTTTTGTGTAGCTCTGGCTGTCCTAGAACTCACTCTGTAGACCAGGCTGGCCTCAGACTCACAGAGATTGCCTGCCTCTGCCTCTGCCTCCGATTCTCCTCCATCACACGCTTCAGGGTACATTTTGAGAGAGGTGATTCTGTCCGTCGCCCCCCCCCCCCCCCCCCCCCCCCGAGTGTGTGTGTGTTGGAGTTTGAAGTAAAGTTGTCAGGTTTGTTGGTAAGTGTTACTAAAGACAGTGCCTACTGTATTCCAGGCTTGTCTCAAACTGTGTCACTCAGGATGACATTTCATTCCTGGCCCTTTGCTACTAACTCCTCTCCTGGCTTAAGTGATGATGTTGAGGGCATTACCCAGGATTCCTGCTGCTAGGCAAGCATTCTTCCAACTAAGTTACATCCTTGGCCCCTTGAAAACAGCAGCAGCAAGAGCAATGCTGCTCAGTCTTGACTTCAGCTGTGTCCCCTCTGCCTCAGCCTCTTGAGTGCCTGGGACTTAGAGCGTGTCCCCCATCTGGGTGTCACAAACACCGTTTCTCTTCTGATGAATACCTGTCAGGATATCAGTCAGCCTCACATGTTGTATTGCCTTTCATTTCCGTGGTACTCTTGCGCCTTGTGCAACACACAGTGACACATTCTCTGTCTTCTCTTAGCTTGATAGCTTATTCATTTTTATCGTAGTTCAGCATTCCATTGTTTGAAAGTAACACTTTGGTGTTTGAGTTTTGACAATTATATATGCAGACTGTAAGCATCTGTGTGCAAGTTGTTGGGAACTGTTACCTCTGGAGCTTCTTTGAAAACCAGGGATTGTGTGATGAGCCTGTTTAGCTTTGTGACAAACTGACAGTCTTTCAAAGTGGCTACATTCTCATTACATTCTCATTAGTAAGAAAGGAGTGTATCTATTGGTTCACATCTTTTCAGTATGTTTCTGTCATCATCAGTATGTTTCTAGTTAAAATCTCAGCAAGTTACTTTTGTATATATTGGCAAACTGTTTGGAGGAAAGAAAAATCCAGGACAGCTAACATAAAATTGCAGAAGAACATAAAAGACTGACCGTGGCTGTCATTATGACTTGTTATAGTTTTCAACACAGTGGTGTTGGGAGAAGAACCAATGAAAGTCAGGGTGTCTATGGAATACGTTACCTTTTATTAATAGGCAAAATCCACGCACAGTAATTTCAAGACAAATGAAGGATCTGGGCCATGTCACCAGCTGCTCCACTGTTCCCGCTGGGGGTCCAGCTCAGCTGCTGCCCTTTCCCAAGGGGGATGGAGAATCTCTCCAAGCCCACTTTTTTCTGTGTCTCGCTGCCAGCTCCTCCACTTTCTAAGAGAGTTTTTCGCCCTGCTCAGGTTTTTATTTGGGTATTCTGGTCACGTCCCCTTTATTAAAAACTCTGCTCTCTGGGCCAAGCTGCTCCTTCAATAGGCTGTCTTACTGATGACAGAATTCCTCTAACAATCAGGGAAACAAGGTGATCCCAAACAGATCAGTGGTCTGCTGATGTCCAGCAAAGACAACTCAGTGCTTAAGTGAGTACTCATGTAATAGCTGGACATGCACACCCCACAAAACCACTCTGCAACTAATCTTTCACATGAGTTCACTCAGTCTGGAATGTTGTGGTACATGCCTGTATTGCTGATCCTCGAGGCTGAGGCCTTGTCTGTGGGGAGAAGGGAAAAAATAGCTCAAAATGAGTCAGAAACTGAATGTAAATACAAAAAAGAGTTTAAATGTGTAGAAGCTGAAGATAGAATGTAAGTGTCTTCAGAGACTGCAGGGTTACTTCACATGCAGTCTTCAAATCGATCACTTTAACCAAGTGGAAATTTCAGAATTGCTCCAGAAAAGATACGTGTAATGAGATAAAAAGACAAAACCACAAGTGGGAAAAATACTTGAGAAAAAAACTTGCATTCAATGTACATAAAGAACTGTTGAAATAGGGTAGTAACAAAAACAATCCTTTTTTAAATGGGAAAGCACCTGACCGTCACTTGGTTAATAAGGTTGCATAATGGGAAGTTGCAGTGTGGAAAGCTATGGCCGTCCCTTCTCGGGGGTCGAAAGCCAGCAGCAGTTAGGTACACCATGCGCACCTCAGTACGTGGTACCCAGCACTGGAGTCCCAGGGTTGAAAGCCAGCAGCACTTAGGTACACCATGCGCACCTCAGTACGTGGCACTGAGTACTGGAGTCGGAAGCACAAAGCCCAGGTCACAGTCCATTGTTTCTCTGACTGTGGTGGCTGTCAGCCTCACAGATTCTCTTTGGAAAATACCTTGATAAAAATAAAGATTTAGAAGCCAGGCCTGGGGCTGGAGAGATGGCTCAGTGGTTAAGAGCACTGACTGTTCTTCCAGAGGACCCAGATTCAATTCCCAGCAACCACATGGCAGCTTACAACTGTCTGTGACTCCAGTTCCAGAGACCTGACACCCTTGGCAAAACACCAATGCACATGAAATAATAAATGGAAGCCCTGCCTGGCGATGCCCACCTGTACCCCAGGAGTGCCAGAAATGCAAAGCCACTCTGCTACACCGTGGGAGGCCAGCCTGAACTACAAAACCCCAAAAAGCCCTTCATTGGTTTAGTGAACATGGCCTGCTTTTTAGTTCTATCTAGTTACGCTTCTGCTAATGATTTGAGTTTTTTAGGTATACTAGTCTTGTTGGGATGATTCATCAGTTTTATGACTCGTAGCCTGTGGGATCAAATGTTTATTTTCCTCTCACACCTAGGAGACTTCCTGTGATCAGAGTGAAGGTTCTTGTTCTTCAGAAGATGACGAATGGAAAAGTGACAGAAGAAGCGAGAGTGACAGTGAGACGTCAAGGTATCTGTCTCCGTTTCGATCTCCTGAAATGAGTGTAGTCACTGCTGTTCGTGGAACGAGTTTGCCAAAGAATAATCCTGGACTAGCTCTGGACTGTACAGGATGCCCTGGAATGCTTCACCATGTGTAGTAATGCACACTAAGCACCTGGTAAAGAGTACATGATAAAGCACATTTAAAATGAGTATTTCAAGTCTGTGTGCAATCTTACCTATTTATTATGTTTTAAAATGTCTTTAAATAGGATCCAGGTTTCAGTATGATTTTTTTTTTTTTTTTTTTTTTTTTTTTTTTTTTGGTTTTTTCAAGACAAGGTTTCTTTGTGTAGCTTTGCGCCTTTCCTGGAGCTCACTTGGTAGCCCAGGCTGGCCTCGAACTCACAGAGATCCGCCTGGCTCTGCCTCCTGAGTGCTGGGATTAAAGGTGTGCGCCACCACGCCCGGCTTCAGTATGATTTTAAGCCTCCATTTTTCTCATGTTGTTTTTCTCCACACAAACCAGTTAGCCCTGCCCAGAAGCTTCCCCCTATCCATAGTACATGGATCATCCCGCCGTTGTTGTCTCTTTCTGTGGTACGCCGCCTCATTTCTTGTCTCCTTTGCTCTGTTGTGACTGGGATCTCAGTAATGTCTTAGAGCACAAGAATGTGCATTATTTTATTCTGTTTTTTGAAGATTGATTTATTTATTATGTATACACTGTTCTGCCTGCATGTATGCCTACACACCAGAAGAGGGCGCCAGATCTCATTACAGATGGTTGTGACCCGCCGCCATGTGGTTGCTGGGTTGCTGGGAACTGAACTCAAGCCCTCTGGAAGAGCAGCCAGTGCTCTTAACCTCTGAGCCATCTCTCCAGCCCTATTTTATTCTTTTAAGAATTTTCTTTGAATTGTGGAGCATCCATGACATAAAAATATTTATAGCTGGGTGGTGGTAGCACAAGCCTTTAATCCCAGTACTTGGGAGGCAGAAACAGTTGAGTTCGAGGCCAGCCTGGTCTACTGAGCGAGATCCAGGACAGCCAGAGCTACCCAGAGAAGCCTGTCTCAGAAAACAAAACTGAGTACGTTGTGAGGTGCTCGAGGGGTGCAGCAAAGCCCTCACCCCTGTGTGTGGCGAAGCTTCTCTGAGGGCTGAGAGCGTCTGTCACAGCCTCCTTTGCTCTGACGCGCTAACCTCTGCCTCAGTCCTAGCCTGTCAGAGGGTCTATCACTTTGTTTTTGTGATTCACTTGCTTCCCTTGGGTTCACTTGATGTTTCCTTTGGTGGTTTGTGCTGCAAGGTAGGGTGTATGAAGCAGTCTCCACCAGTATCTTGGAGGTCCTGGAGCTCTTAGGGTTCTCTAATGATTTTCAGTAACTGTGCTTTGCATTCTGAGGAAGTTATCACTTCTTCAGCTTTCCTTTAGAGGGCACTTGACAAAAGAAAAGGGCTGGAGATGTAGCTCTGATGGTAAAATAATTGTCTCGCACGCCCAAGGCCATGAGTTCAATCCCCAGGTCCACAAAAAATAAGAAGCTCCTTCAGGAGTTAGCTTGGGTTGCTGTTAAACAACATTCCATGTGCTTTCCTTCTTCCCATTGTTGGTGAATGAATTGCCCTCCTCTCCCCTCTCCTCCCCGGGAGTGTTTTCCCTCAATGTTTGTCTGTGTATTGTGTGCGTGTCTATTCCCTAAGGAGGCAGATGGCATTAGATCGCCTGGAACCAAAGTTCCTGACATTTGTGAGCCCCTATGTAGGTGTTGGGAATTGAACCCTAGTCCTGAAGAGCATCTGGTGGAGCTGGTGAATTTTCTTTATCCATCTTTGTTGTGATCTATGGTCTGTTGGTCTTTGCTGGTAGTGTGAGCAGGATGGTCAAATTAAACCTGGGCTTTTCATTTTCCTCTCTCCATGCTGTCTCCTTAGTCCCTCGGTTCTACTGTGAACTGCTTGCTTACATTGTGGTCCTGTGCAATTTAAAACATTCTGTTCTTGCAGTGACTCTTCATCCCGATACTCTGATTGGACAGCTGACACGGGAATCCACTTGCAGCCTCCTTTAAGGATGTCCTGTCGCCGTCGGGTAACCCGATTCTGCAGTAGTTCAGAGGATGAAATGTCTACGGAGAACATGTCTCCTCCAAAAAGAAGGCGGGAAAGAAAGAAAGCAAGCAAGCCTAGAAGGGAGGTAAGAACCCAATGTAGGTTCTTCCTGAGTCATAGGTCTGTTGGCTGGGTACATCCAGGGCATCTTGGGGCTCCCTCTTTTTCCCAAGCTTGGTCATGTGGGTTTTTGTTTGTTTGCTTTTTCAAGACGGGGTTTCTCTGTGTAGCTTTGGCTGTTCTGGAACTCACTCTATAGACCAGGCTGGCTTTGAACTCAGAGATCCTCTTGCCTCTGCCTTAAGACTCTTGGTATTAAAGGCATGCACCACCACCGCTCAGCTGGCCATATGTCTTAACTCTTTGTCCCAGGTGCCTTTCCCGTCAGCTAGCTGCTTCAGTGTTGTTACAGCGTGCTGTCTGACTCTCCCCAGAAACAGTGTGCAACAGTAAGGCAAGGGAAGCACACCTTGACGCCTCTGTGTCCAAGCTGCATGCAGTCGATTCATTGTACTTAGCAGAGTGAGTCACTGAGTCTTAGCTGAGCTCATGAAGAGGAAAGAAGAAGTATGGAGAGCCTGTTTTGTTGAAAAAGCCCCAGGCTTGGAAACCTTACAAGAGGAGATGATCTATAGGGCTGGGGATATTGTTCATTTGGTTTCTTGTTTACCTGGCATGCTTGAATCCCTAGTTGTATCTCTAGCACCTCCTAGGGCAGGCATGATGTTAACATGTCTGTAACCCCAGTACTCAGGAGGTGAAGACAGGAAGATGAGAAGTATAAGATCACCCTTAGCTATGTACTGAAGTGGAGGGCAATTTGGGATACATAAAACCTATCTCAAAATACTAAAACACAAATGAGATTCCTAATTATTATTACAAGGCTGTGTTCAAATTCAGAGTGGAGTCTTGAGGAGAATAGCTTGTGCCTTTAGTGGAATATAAGGGCATGGGGGAGGAGGGAGTCCTAGGCTGGGTTTAGGTAGCTCCATGGTGATTTTAGAAGGTATAGGTAAGTGGAGGATTAGAGCCAGGCACATTTTATAATTTTTAAAAGAGCAGTATATTCTGTGTATTGAACCAGCATAAGGACTCTGAATGGTGAAGTATTTGTTTTTCAGTTAAGTAGCATATGTTGCCTTCATTCTACCAAGTTTTATTGTCTTCTCGTGGCAGAGTTTGCGAAGGATGACTCCAGCAGAGCTTGCAAATATAGAACATTTGTATGAGTTTCACCCTCCTGTTTGGATAACTGACACTACACTTCGCAGGTCTCCTTTTGTTCCTCAGATGGGTGATGAGGTGAGAACAGAAACCTTGGAGAGTGTGCGTGTGAAAGCGAAGCTCTTGCTACTCAGTGGCTTACTAGTGAACAAACACTTAATTTGCAGGTGATCTACTTTCGTCAGGGTCATGAAGCTTACATTGAAGCTGTCAGAAGAAATAACATTTATGAACTGAACCCTAATAAGGAGCCATGGAGAAAAATGGATCTCAGGGTAGGTCAATGTTAGAGTCTAGTTCATTGTTCCAGTAGAATGTAGAGGAGACAGATAGATGGTTCAGTGGGTGAGATAGTTCATTGCAAGCTTGAGCATCTAAGTTTAGTCCCCTTGTCCCATATGCTGGGATGAGAGAACCTACTCATGTACATACTGCTTTGACCTTGACATGGAGGCCACGGCACATGCATGTACACAGACACACAGTAAATGCAAAAAGAAAATAAGGTTGAAAGTACAAATCAAGAAAATGTGAAATTATTAACTGGTTATCTTGTGCCGATCCTCAGCCATGCCAAAATTCCTTAGATTTCTAGTGAGTACACTGACTGCTTCTGTGAGCATGTCTCCCTCCGTGTGAGATATCTTTCCTCTGGAGAGTGGGAAGGATGATTGCAGTCAGTGGCAAATTATACTTACGTTTCTGGAACCTCAGATTCGGTGCTGGCTAGTCTAGCAGCAGTACATTGAGAATTACAGTAGTGATCAATTGAAGTTTTAAAAAATAAAAATAAAAATACATTTCTAAATGTCTATTACAGGATCAAGAATTGGTCAAAATAGTTGGAATAAGATACGAGGTTGGACCACCTACACTCTGTTGCCTCAAATTAGCATTTATAGATCCAGCAACTGGCAGACTTACAGATAAATCTTTCTCCATTAGGTATGTATTTTATTATATTTCTGTGGAATTACTTAGGTGCAGAATTACTTGCTGATAGTAGGCCTTCCCCTGTAGCTTCATCATGCATCTTAAGTCCTGTAGACAGGTCTGCCAGGAAGCAGTTAGGCAAGGGAGTCTGCTGCTTGGATGGCTTTGACGATGTCACACAGCAGAGGATTGGTTACATGGAGTATTTGATGTGCAATTCAAGTTGAGTTCAGACTGCACTTGTGCTGTTTGGAGACTGAAAAAGAAGACAGGGTCCTCCCTAAACCTGGACCTCACCATTTTGTTAGGCTGGCCAGTCAGGGCCTTTAGGAACCTTTCTGTCTTTGCCTTCCTAGCGTTTGGATTATAGGCACCTGACACACCTGGCTTATGTGTGGACACTGGCCATCAGAACTCAGGTCCTTACATTGCCCTGAAAGTACTTTTATAACGGAGCCATCTCTAGTCCCCTTTCATCTTCTATAAATAAGATGGCTCTGCTGGAAAGTCGTGAGTTCCACCATGCTGGGCAGAAAGAGACAGGTGGACACGTTGGTGCTCACTGGTCAGTGAGTCCAGCTTGCTTGGTGAGCTGCAGACCAGTGGCAGCCTGTCAGAAGAGCAGGTGGGGCATTTGGGGATGGTGGCATTCAAGGTTGTCCTCTGCAGTCCACCCTTGTGTGCTCGGGGACACAGGAGCTTGAAGTGACAGAATGCCTGTGCCTTTTGAGCATTGTTGCTTTCCACTGAGATGATTTTTAATTTTCTTTTAGATATCATGATATGCCAGATGTTATCGATTTTCTTGTGTTGCGTCAATTTTATGATGAAGCAAGACAGAGAAACTGGCAGCCTTGTAAGTCTGTCCTTATTGAATTATATATAGTCTTAAAAACCATTGAACTGCTCTTTGTAGCACTTACAATTATGGTTAACAAATAATTCCTAGAAGCATAAGTGACTTATATATATATATATTGGCCTAGTACTTGTGCTAATTAGTACCTATTCCATGTAGACTTTTTAGCCCTACAATATTGCTTCTGCTTATGGTGTGCATGTTTGGAAATCACGGATTTGTGGATTTTTTGTTGTTGTTTTAAAGATTTATTTATTTTGTATACAGTGTTCTGCCTGTACATATGCCTATAGGCCAGAAGAGGGCACCAGATCTCATTACAGATGTGAGCCACCATGTGGTTGCTGGGAATTGAACTCAGGACCTCTGGAAGAACAGCCTGTGCTCTTAACCTCTGAGCCATCTCTCCAACCCCACTTCACGATTCTTAACAGTAGCAAAATTACAGTTAAGAAGTAACACCAAAAATAATTTTGTGGTTGGGATTCAACACAACATGAGGAACTGTGTTTTAAAGGGTCACATCATTAGGAAGGTTGAGAACCACTGATTTAAAACAATCTAATGGTTAAAAAATAATTACAGGGCTGGGAATTGGTTGTACACTCTTTCAATCCCATTGCTCTGGAGACAGAGGCAAATAGATCTCTGAGTTCATGGCCAGACTGGTCTCCAGAGTGAGTTCTTCGACGTCCAGACCTACACAGAAAACCTGTCTCAAAAAATAGAGGAAAAAAAAATGTTGTGTGCCACAGTACTGTTTTACTTCTGAAAACAAAGTAGAGTTAAGTGACACATCTTGAGAAAACTTTAGAAATAGATAGGCTGGAAAGATGGCTCAGCCATTAAGGACACTTACTCCTTTGGAAGAGGAACAGAGTTCAGTTCTAAGCATCCATGTCAGACAGCTCATAACTGCCTGCACTCCCGTTTCCGAGGGATTTGATGCCCTTCTTTCCACTGGGCATGGTGTTGAGTGTTGGTGCTCTGCACCCAACCCCTTTAAAAAAAATGTGAAAAACAAGAAGAAATAGAAGCATTTGGATGAGCGAGATGTCTGAGTGGATCAAGGCGCTCCCTCTGTATTACAGTGTGACAGCTGGAGGACAGTCCCGGGAGAGCAACTCCTAGAAATCGTCCTCTGACCCCACTTGAGACACCCTGCCCCCAACACACACATATACAGTAGTAATGAAAATTTATAAGTCTTCAGAACTTCTCATCAACTATAGACTGATGGCTGTGCAACCTTCACGGGACCAGACTAGGTCCTCTGCATATGGGAGACAGTTGTGTAGCTTGGACTGTATGAGGGGCCCCGGCAGTGGGATCAGGATCGATCCCCGGTGTATCAGCTGGCTTTTTGGAACCTATTACCTATGGTCAGACTCCTTGCTCAGCCTTGAGGCAGGGGGAGGGCCTTGGTCCTGCCTCAGCTGAATGTACCAGGCTCTGCTGACTCCCCATGGGAGGCCTTAGCCTTTGGGAAGAGGGGATGGTGGGGGAGTGGGAGGAGGAATGGGGGGGATCTGTGGTTGGTATGTAAACTGAATAAAAATTTCTTAAATAAAAAATAATTCTCTGTATATTTTGCTCACTTTTTTGTAAAATTAATAAATTTTATTAAAACAAATCTTTCAAAACTCATTGTTTATTTTCCTTTGTAATCTAGTGGTTTTGTTTTGCAGTCCATGTGTATAGAGGAAGTTGATTGATCTCATTTTTACACTGTTCCATTATCCTATTATTTATTTTAAAAAGTTATTTTTTTTTCACTGTGGCCCTGGCTGGCCTGGAATACTGTAGACCAGGAACTCACAGAAGGGTCAGATAGATGGATGGGTGATTTTCTTTGCTGTTGAGAAAATGCAGTATGATTGAGAAAATGCTGTATGTACAAACCATAGATGAAATGGCTAATATCCACTGAAGTCAAGTCAGATCGCACTGTTGTTGTATGATACATTTAAATCCTTATAGTCTAGAACCACCTCTGCAAGTTAAAATTTTAATATTTAGTAACTGTGTGTGTGGATGAGGGGGTCATGCGAGGCCATAGACCATTCTACTCTTGGACTGATTTGTAGAGGAGCCCTCTGCAAAAGCCCTTTACAAAGATCTGCTTTTTCCTATTGAATTATTGTAAGATAGTAGGGTTGATTAGTGACTATGTAGTTCTTTTAAATAATACATTTTTAATCCTTTCAAGTGTTTTCAGACCTAACATTTAACTTTTTCTTTTAAACTTATTTATTTTGTCATTTAAGCATGCATGTGTTGGTGAGCATACCATGAGGCTTTGGTGCAGGTCAGAACTTTTGGAAGGCTGTGCTCTTCCTTCTGTCCTAAGGGTCCCTGGAGATTGAACTCAAGCAGGCAATTAGGCATGGTGGCAAGTGCCTTTATCCATTAACCCACTTCACTGGCCCTGTTGCTCATGTGACTTTTAAAGACTTAGACTTTTAAAGACTTAAAGACCTTTAAACATACTTTTATGTTGTTATATTTTGTAATGACAACTGTGATCATAAGACTAATCATAGCTGGTATAATTTTACTGCAAATTTTTTGAATATTTCCTACATTTCTCACGAGTATTTTAGTTGCATACGGTAGAGAACTAGTTGCTCCCTTTCCTTACATGTTGGTTGAGCGCAGGGCCTTAGGACCCACTGTGATGTACCCACAGCCCTGAGGATTGTGAACTTTCTTAAACTTGGTGCTTGATCTCTGTTCTTTGTATTATGGTATTTCATAGGTAAAAGATATACATGATGTTAGCAAATGCATACCTCAGACTTGATCATTTCTCTTACAGGTGACAGATTTCGATCTATTATTGATGATGCTTGGTGGTTTGGAACTGTATTGAGTCAAGAGCCATATCAACCACAGTATCCTGACAGCCATTTCCAGTGTTATGTTGTTAGGTTTGTATACAGAGAGAAATTGTTTACTGTTTTAGATCACCACGTGACTAACATGATTTAAGTCCAGTGACCTCTATAATGTCTCTGAGACCTGAAACACACCTGTTGTTTGCTCCTGTCTAATATTCCCGAGTCACAGCTCTGCATTGATACTGTATCATTAATATTTAGAAAAACCTTCACCTTTTCCACTAGCTGGCTCTGGGGTAATAAAGTCTGATAGTCAGACTGTCTGTGTGTCCTCCCCTCATTCTGAGGACAGGTTGCATAGCGGTTCTGATGTTCTCGTAAACCTTACAGTTTCATTTTGTTTTTTAAATTAATTACTTATTTTTTATGTATGTGGGTATTTTGCTGGCGTTCATTATACATATGCCTGGTACCCCTTTGGAGGCCAGCAGAGGGCATCAGATCCTTTGAAATTGGAGTGGCCGATAGTGTTGAGCTGCCCTGTGGGAGCTGGGAATTGAACTTTTGTCCTTGAAGAGTAGCCAGTGCCTCTAACCACTGAGCAATCCCATTAGCCCCTTGCATAAGCTTTTGCACTTTCATTTTGTTGTTTGTTTTCTTATTTTTTTTTTTTTTTTGTGTTTTGAGAGAGGGTCTGTCTGTGTTGTCCTAGCTATCCTGGAACTTGGTATTAGATCAGACTGGTCCTTGAACTTGAGATCTGCCTGCCTCTGCCTCCTAAGTGCTGGGATTAAATGTATGTGTGCTACCACTACCTTGCCTTTCTCAATTTTTTAATGTTAATGTTGGAAATGTAATTCCTCCAGTGAGGCTAATTTTCATATTTATTTTATAATTGATGTCTTGCTATTCTGTATAGTTTGTTTTTGGGAAAAGTTAACTAGTGCTTCTTGTTTTTCATTAAACAGGTGGGACAATACTGAAACTGAAAAACTTAGCCCATGGGACATGGAACCAATTCCTGACAATGGTATATATTTATCATAAGTTATGAAAATATTTGTCTTCCCAGGTTTCTCTCTTGCTTACGTGCATAGTAGGGCATGTTTGTGTTTGTTCATAAATGTCCTGAAGTTACCACAGTCTCAGAGCTTTGCTAGAACAAAGTAGTTGGATACCTGTTTGTCTTGTTGGAGGTCTTAGAGTCCGTATTTATTGTAGGTGTCTTAGCTGCTCAGCTGTCCCATGACCCACTTTCCCTCAACACACGTGTCCCTTCTTTGCTCCCCCACAGCAGGGAGGGGCAGGTGGGACTGCCTGTCCCTCCCTGCTGTCTGTGTTGTAGTCTGAAACGCCTCCCTTCTCTAGCACTGGCGGTTTTGCTGCTGCTTGTGCGAGGACCTGGCGTTACCTGGCACTCTGGTCAGGTTTGCTGATGTTTCCTGTCCTTTCGTTTGGCCATCTTGAAGGCTGTATTGAAATGTTCCTTCCCTGCTCTGCTTCAGGAGCGGTGCAGAATAGCTGCTGTTGACATTTTTTCACTACTTTATCATTAATAATTGCATAGCTTAAAAAAAGATACCTGTCTTTGTAAAACCTCACCATTTTTAATAATGTGAAATCACCAGTAACTGGCTTCCTTTTGCTATTCTTTTGAGGTTAGTAACTTACAGTGGTGTCTACTGGTCAGAAGAGACATTGTGCTGTACGTAAAGTTGGCAAGAAGTAAGCCGTATCTTCTCCAGCTCATCAGTCTCCTGATCAGCTCGGTCCCTCTACCCTGATGGCTTTAGTGTTAACCTTACAAAGTCTCTGTTCAGACTTTATCAGGATCATAATTTGCTCTTACACCTCAATTCAGTTTTGTAGTCTCAGTGAGTAACTTAGAATGCTGGAGAGTGGAGATCCTTTTGTGTTTGTAGAGATAGCATCTTTTTCAGTTGAACTTGTGTATATACAGTACAGGTTAGAAGTTGATCCCCCCCTTTCCTCCTTTAATTTTTTCTAAAATGGAATCCATAGTTGATCCACCAGAAGAATTAGGAGCAAGTATCTCGGTCACTTCAGATGAGCTAGAGAAACTGCTCTACAAACCACAGGATGGTGAGTGGGGCCAGAAATCACGAGACGAGGAGTGTGAGCGCATCATCAGTGGCATCGATCAGCTTCTAAACCTCGGTGAGTTTCATTTTTAAGTTTCCCATAAAGAACTTCAAATGTATAATTTAGGCTCTGTTCTTCAGTGAGTTCCTCTTGGTTTGTCATGTTAAATGGAGCGATCTCTTAGGAATGATCTTCTAGTTAAGTATCACCTGTAGGTAATAGCTTACTGTTTCCAAGCTTACAATTTGGTCTTCTCTTACAGATATAGCTGCAGCTTTTGCAGGCCCGGTGGATCTGTGTACATATCCAAAGTACTGCACAGTGGTGGCGTATCCAACTGATCTGTACACAATTCGAATGAGACTTGTGAATCGGTTTTACAGGTGGGTAGAGCACCCCTTTCAGAACCAGCATAGGTTAGAGGTGCAGGTTGCTGATGGTTGCTACATGAGTTTTGGGTGCTGGAGAACATAACTTTTTGTTTGGTGCTTGTTATATGTCTTTGGGTAGATGTTGGGTAGTCAGGCATGAGGTGTCATACCAAGCTCTGTGTGTGTGTGTGTGTGTGTGTGTGTGTGTGTGGGAGAGAGAGAGAGAGAGAGAGAGGGAGAGAGAGAGACAGACAGATTAGGTTAACTAGATATCATTTTTGTATTTGTGTGACAAATACTTTTTAAATGCATGCGTTACAGAACTATTTTTTTTTTAAGCTTCATTTTTATTTTATTCATGTGTCTGTGTGTCTGTGCCTGCATGTGTGTCCATATGTATGCAGGTTTTCTTGGAGGTCAGAAGAGGGAGTTTCATCTCCCGGAGCTGTACTTAAAGGTGGTTGTTTCCAGATATGGATGCTGGAATTGAATTGTAGTCCTCTGCAAGAGCAGCAAGTGCTCTTAACTGTTGAACTTTCTCTTTAGTTCAATTACAACTTCATTAATAATCATGAACTAAAAATTATAAAAGCTTATAAAACAGTATAACTCATTTTTATGATAATGTTGGTAGAGATTTAGGTACATACTGCTGTGTGGTATGAAGGCTGCATTGGAAAAAAAGGAAAGTGATCTTGAATTTTACCCCCTTTTCTCGAAGTTAACTATTAACTGCTACATTTAAAAGTAAATTTCATGAGTTAGTAATTGTATTTGTTCTTCTGAGGAAAGCTTATTTCCCAGGGATATCAACTTTCTGTTGTTGGCTTTTAGATCATTGTTCATTTTATAATCACTTCTTAGTAATTATTTTTATAGTAATTGATGGTATTTAAGTTTTTATAATCCCGTTGATGAAGTTATTGTTGAACATAATTACTATTCCACAGTTACAGTCTATATATCTAGTCATACATGTTTGAACTAGAAACCAATTTGTAATGAAACTGACTCAAAGTTGATACACTACACATTTTTTTTAGTGTGTATGGGTCAGCGGTTGGGGGTGTGGTTTGTGCTGTTGCACATGTGGAGAATGTCCAGTCCCTTGATACTAAGTCTCTTATAGATCTCGATAAGCCCAGTGAGCTCTTGGGATCTATATTTACTCCCAGTGCTGGAGTTAAGGGCTCACTTTATTTTCACATGGGTGCTGTAGGCTCTAATCAGGTCTTCATGTTGAACAGCAAGCAAGCAAGCAATTGTACCTATGGAACCATTTCCCCAGCCCCGTTGGTTGAGTTTTTAACATCTTCAAAAGGTACTGATAGGCATGGTGGAAAGGAAAGGGTGTGTGTGTGTGTGTGTGTGTGTGTGTGTGTGTGTGTCTGTGTCTGTGTCTGTGTCTGTGTCTGTCGTAGGGGGAGGGGAGGGAAGAATGATTTAAGTGGTTTACTTAAATTAGTTTCTGCAATTCATTGCCCAATATATTGTAATGTCTGGCTGAGTTGAGTTGAGAGCATTAGAAGGTAATTTATTACAACCTTTCACTAGTGTTGACTTGAAGATATGTCTCATTCGTTTAATAAGCTAACTTTACTAGGTTTTGATTATTTTCAAATTTTTAAGCGCTAAGTTACTTTTCTTTTCAAGGCGGTTGTCTGCACTGATTTGGGAAGTTCGATATATAGAGCATAATGCAAGAACATTTAATGAACCTGAAAGTGTAATTGCAAGATCAGCTAAAAAAATAACCGACCAGCTTCTGAAATTTATTAAGTAAGTGATCTCATGTGTGGTAGAAAAGTGACTTTTCAACACACTGTGCTTTAATAGTCTCATAGCTTCCCATTTTTATTACCTGAATTCTTCCATCTCATGTTTTACTTAAGGCAACATTTCTTTGCAAACTTGTGATTATAATTTTAGTAAAGGAACGTGACCAATTCAGTTTTAGTTTTTAATACTTCGTTAAGTGTATGGGTATCTTGCCTGCTTGTATACATGTAATTTACTTGCGTGCCTGGTGCCCATGGAGGCCAGAAGAGGGTGTTGGATCTCTGCGCACTAGAGTTACAGATGATAGTTAGCCTCCATGTGGGTGCTGAGAATATAATCCAGATCCTGGGGAAGAGTAACCAGTGCTTCTTAGCATGAGCCATCTCTCCACCCCCAACTTTTATATATTTAAAAATTTGAAGTAAAACAGTCTCATGTTATGTGAGTGTTTCATCTGTATGTATATATGTGTATCATGTGTATACCTGGTGTCTGAGGTCAGCAGAGAGACAACCTTGGATCTGGAGTTAGAGATGTTTGTGAGCCCCTTAAGTGGGTGCTGGGAGAGCAGCAGCACCCTGGACTGAGGAGCCATCTCTCCAGCCAATTTGAAGTAGTTGATGCTCCTCTATGCCGGGTGTTGAGCTTCTTGTGTACTTACCTGTGGTGCACTTGTAAAGTGTCAGGATACAAAGTTTGTTTTAGTAGTTTGTACACCAGTGTCCTTGTGCTTCAGGATCAAATCTAGACTCATTGTTGCACTTCAGTGTTTGTTTACTTTGTTGTCTTAATCTCTTAAGTTTTTCTTGACTCATCATTTTTTTGAATGCTGGTCAGTTAATTTGTAGCCTGTTTGTGTAAGTTTTCCAGACATCTTCTAATGACGAGGTTGAATTTTAGTCCATTTTGAATTGTACTCTGTTAAAGTAGACGTGTATAAATACTTTGTACATTTCCTTTCCTAGCAAATTTCTTTGGAATTCCATGAAAGCTGATATGGGAATTGAGACCTAAGTTCCTCCCTCACAGGCTTTAGTGTGTGGACAGATAACCCAACTTCAGTCTTTTTATGAGAGACTGAATTCCCTTCCCATGTGTCTGTCTATAGAAATTCATTGAAAGACTCCGTCTAAGGCCCTACCCCTCTGAACATGCCTGGTCTAGTCTGAAAGACTAGTTTGAAGAAGCAGTAGTGCCATAGTTAGCATCTAGCTGAAATGGAGGGATGCGGGTCCCTGTCAGCATTCTTAGATCATTTCTGTCCTACGTCCTTAGGATTTAGATGTTGTTAGCCCTCCTCCGGAATAATTTTTTCTCCCTCAGGAGGTAGCATGCCTATTTTTGTCTTTTTTTTTTTTTTTTTTTTTTTGAGCATCCTGTTAGCAGCTTTTCCTTTGTTTAATCACTGACATTTAGATATTTGGTTTGGTTTGTTTCTTCTCTGTCTTAAATCTCCACTTTTCTGGGTATTTGCTATATCAGTATTACTGTGATAATGCTAGCACAAGTCATGTTTGTGTTCAGCCTGGAGAGGCCACTTAAGAGTATCATTATTTCTGTATTATCAACTTGATTTTGAACACACTTAAAAGTTGTCATTCTAAATTAGAATGTTAAAGTCCATTTTTTTTTTCACAGAGGACTGGTTGCAATCTCATGTCATTTTCAAAGTTGGGTGTGCCTAGGCTGGGGAGCTGTTTCCATTTTAGTGTGAAATGAATGCTTGTCAGGAGTAACTATTCTTCATATGATTAATTGTGAAAATTTTAACTTTTAGGAATCAAGATTGTACAAATATATCAGAACTATCTAACACATCAGAAAATGATGATCAGAATGCTGATGATTTGGTATGAAGTTTTAACTTTATAATGGCATTAATTTCAAATGGTAATTTCAAAGCGAGAGTAGAAAATGTAGGTCATCTAATACCGTTTTTTGTGGTATATTCCAATTAGCTATGAAAATAGGGTACTTGATGAGAACTTTCATGGTTAAGTGATGTCTCTGGTACACCTTTTGCTCAGATGATATCTGGTGAGAACTCCATAGTAAGGTGCTCTGGTTTATCCTAGGACGATAGTGATCTCCCTAAAACGTCTTCTGGAAGGAGAAGGGTAAGTCGCTCTGCATGGCTACCTGGTTTGTGTGTTCTGTGTTCAAAACCAAATATTCATCTGGATTACAGCTTTTGTCCTTTAAGTTATATGATGATACTAGATATTTATGAGGTGAGTTAGTTTGGTTTATAAGAGAAATGGGAAAAAAAAATCACTAAATTCTGGTTTTGTCAGTAATGTTTAGTTGAGAGTTGCTGTTGGAACTGAATTATTAGTTTAGATGAAGTAAGATGTGGACCTCCCACAAAGAAGGAAGTAGGGCATATGTGTTTGTGGGCCCTTTGGGGTATGGGCCTGACTTGCGTGTGGTTCATGTTTTGGTGAAGTAGAGCATCAAATCCAAGGATTTGCTGTAACTGAGGTTGAGCGGCAGCCACAGCCATAGTGCGTGAATACAGCTTGGAGGATAAGGTGGTCTCTGATGGTTCATTTTAATGTGCCTTGAATACTTGACAGGAGTGTTTGTCATATAATTGTATAGCCCAGGCACAGAGATATTTTAAGGGGAAAAGTAGATCAGGTAGGATTTGGTAAGGAGGTTTATTGAAAAGAGGAACTTTTAAGGAGGAAGGGAGAAGATTGAGAACTCAGTGCTTATGTAGTAAGTTAATGAGCAGACTATTTGTAACAGAATGGGTGAAATACTATAACCCATGTCATTTAAAATTTTACCTAGATGCTCCTTGAGTTTAATGTTTACAAAAAAAAGTAAAGTATCATCTGGGTGTGGTGGCATACTCCTTCTAATATCAGCACTCAGGTGGCAGAGGCAGGCAGATCTCTCCGAGTTTGAGGACATGGTTTATATAGTGACTTCCAGGCCAGCCAGGACTACTTACTATCTCAAAAAAAAAAAAAAACCAAACCCAACAATGCTCAATCTTTTGTACAATGATTGTCCTAATCACTATTGAAGAGCTAGACATGCAGTTGTCTTGTCTGAGTTGTCATTTTCATGTTGCTTCATTACCAGCTGAACTGCCAAGTGTTTCCTTTTGTCCATTGCTTGGCTGTATCTGCTGTTGCAAATGACATACTTGATTCCACAAGGAAGATGTTGCCGTGTGTATAGAGAAGAAGTTTGATAGGCTACCAGTGAAATTAGGGTCACATGCACGCACGCACGCACGCACATACACTCCCTCCCTCCCTCCCTCTCTCTCCCTCCCTCTTCCTCTCTCCCACCCCCCTCCCCTCCCCCGTCCCCTCCCCCTCTCTCCCTCCTCCTGTACGTTCTGTTTCAGTTAATTCAAACCAGACTTTTATGTCTCTGACTAACTTGTCTTCTTTGTGGTCACATTGGTCTTGATAAGATACCTTGTCCCATGTGACAGCAGTCCTAGGCTCTATGACATCTTTGGTTGAGGTGTACTGATTTCCACCTCAATTTCAAATGAGTGTGACAGCTGATATTCTGCGAACAGAATACATAGACAGAGAGAGAAAATTGGCAGAATCGCTTGTTAGACGTGGTATGCTGTGCTCATTGGAACACTTTTCATATCTAATCTTAATGTAATTTTTCTCATTAGTATTTTCTTAAAGTGTGCTTGATTGTCTTAAAAATCACTTTAGAAAACTGTTTAGAACATCATAAAACATGATTGGATTTTTGTAGCACTCAGCTTTTTCCAGCTAGATAACAAGTTGAAAACAGTCACAACTTCTATGCAGTACAGAAAGCAGAAGAGCCCGTTTATTTTATTTTATTTTTTTTGTAGCCAATATCATATACCGTAATGTGGATGTGCTCTCTTCTTATTTTCCACCCAGGCTGAAATAACCTACAAATATGTTTTCAGGTCCACAAATGGAACAGAAGGAGCAGCAGAGCCGCCAGCTGTGTTGAGAGCGACTGGAGGAGGCAGTGCAAGGCCCTGCTCATCCTCATCTTCCAGTGTGAGGACTCGGAGCCCTTCAGACAGCCTGTGGACTTGGTTGAGTACCCAGTAGGTTTCCTGGCATGGAATATTGGCCCCCTTTTGTGTGTGAGGAAGAGAGTGGGATTGCAGATGTAGACTGAACCCAAGAGTCAGATAACAGGCTTCACTCACGTTGATTTGTTTCCTCTCTCCCACCAGGTGTGTAGTAGACATGGCACTCACTTAGACATAGTGGCACAGTGTCGGGTGAAATGGGGGTTTCTACATGGGCATCACTGTCTGTAGGCACTACATTAAGACAATTAATGTCCTGGAGCTGGAGAGATGGCTCATAGGTTAGAAGTCTTGGCTGCTCTGAACAGAAGTTTCTGGCACCCACATAGTAGCTCACAACGATCTGTAACTCTAGTCCCAAGGGATCCATTGCCCTCCACAGGCAGCAGACATGCATGTGTTGCACATTCTTACATATAGGCATACCCACTTATTTTAAACAGTAAAAATCAGGACAGATGGACAATGATCAGGACCAAGAACCAAAAACACTGCCTGCTACAGCAAGCTTGGGATTACTGAGGACCATAAAGCAGAAAATTAAAATACCTTGTCTCAGGACCAATGTGAATTGACATTTGATGATATGTGTGGGATCGGAGAGATGGTTAAGAGTGCTCACACAGGCCTGGAATTTGGTTTTCCACACCATGTCAGGCACTTCCTAACTAATCTGTCACTCCATAGGGGTTTGGAACTTTCTTTTGGCCTCTTTGAGCACTACACTCACATGCTAACACATAAATTAAGATAAAGTAAGCTGGGCAGTGGTGGTGCACACATTTAACCGCACTTGGAAGGCAGAGACAAGCGATTTCTGTGAGTTCAAAGCCAGCCTGGTCTACAGAAAGTTCCAGGACAGCCAGGACACTGAGAAACCCTCTCTTAAAAAACCAACATCCCCTCAATCCCTCCGGGGGGGGGGGGCGGGGGGGGGGAGTAAAATCTTCAGTATTTGATACTTTCTATCCTATCTTTCTTTCCTGCCTTTCGGGAAAGGATCTACTTTTAAATACTAATCCTTGGATCTTTTTCCCTCTCCTTCACTTCTGTTACTTTGAATATTGTAGAGATCTAAGTCCAGATGTTTACTTTAAAAAAGTTTGTGTGTTTGGGTATTTTATGTGTGTTCTATTTGCATACATATTAGTGTACCCTGTTCATACTGCCCAGGGAAACCAGAAAAGGTGTTGAATTCCCTGGGTCTGCACTTAGAGATGGTTGTGAAAATGGTGAAAACTGGAAACTCGGGTCCTCTGAAAGAGCAGTCCACGCACTTAATGCTGAGCCATCTCCCAGCTCCTTATGTGCTTACATTTTGAGGGCATGAAGTTCACCTGTGAATTGTCATTTTTAAAACAGGATTACCGAGATATTATAGACACTCCAATGGATTTTGGAACAGTTCGGGAAACTCTAGAAGCTGGTAATTATGATAGCCCCGTGGAATTTTGCAAAGACATCCGGTTGATATTTAGCAATGCAAAGGCATATACACCCAACAAAAGATCAAAGGTAATTTTTTTCCATGCTTTATTTTAACAAAGTATGCATGATGTGTGTATTTTTCTACCTGCTAGTAGCAGTCAGAACATGTACGATAACTGGATAAACACACGACCTCTGTGTTGGACAAAGCTGCTGCCAAAGTCCACATAAGAACAATTTTTAATCTTAAAAGTACTCTCATGAGTATGAGGTTACGTGTGAATATAGTGGTAAAGTTTATAAATTAGACATGGTAAGAGATTACTTGCATCTACCAGTAAGTAGCACCGTTATAGTGATATAATAAAAGTTACATGAATATTGTTTTAATTGTCAAGAGCTGGCTAGTGTATACACTATGGATACTGTGGACATAAAGATCATTCATGTCCCAAATGGATTGTTGCAGAATGGTATGAGATTACATCGTGCTATTCCAAATGGAGTGAATTTCAGAATTCTAAGTGTAGCTTATTTGTGGAAGTGTCCAATAATATAATTGGATCATAGGTAAGTGAGACCCAGGGTGCTTCTCTGTAATGCTGAATAGTAAGTAATGCTGAAAATTTAGTCTTTCTTCATTTGGTATTACGTTCGCTTTGGTTGTTAAATGTCCTTTTTATATTTAACCTGTTGTCACTGTTAGCCTCTTGTTATTTTCAGTTCAGATATGTTACTTAATTTCCAGTGAGAAAACATGAAAATATGATGAATGCTCAAGATAATCAAATTTCAGACTTAAGTGGCTTAGAGAATCTTGTTAACTTTTGATGACTGATGTTACTATTCAGTTTTAAAAGAAAAGAACAAATTTAGAAAGTACTAGAAATAACTATCAAGTTTTCCAAGTCAAAAGCGGCAACAAATTGAATGTTCCTCTGTCTACAGAACAGAAAAACATAGAAAACTGTTAGAGCTCACAGTCTGTACTTTTTCAAGTTTTCTGGTATAGAATTTCCTTTTAATAATTATATATGACTGATACTCTGCTGCATATCTTATACCATTCTGCAACAGTCCATTTGGAACATGAATGATCTTTATGTCCACAGTATCCATACTGTATACATTAGCCAGCTCTTGACAATTAAAACAATATTCATGTAACTTTTATTATATCACTATAACGGTGCTACTTACTGGTAGATGCAAGTAATCTCTTACCTTGTCTAATTTATAAACTTCACCACTATATTCACACATAACCTCATACTCATGAGAGTACTTTTAAGATTAAAAATTGTTCTTATGTGGACTCTGGCAGCAGCTTTGTCCAACACAGAAGTCTTGTATTTATGTACTTGTATATGTACATGTATATGAAAACTGGAGGACAGCTTTGTGTGTTCTCAGGAGCATTCACTTTAAAAAAAAAAAAAATTTTTTTTTTTTTTTTTTTTTTTTTTTTGAGACAGAGTGCTGGGGAGTAGCTGGCCAGGAGAGAGAGGGTGCTTGTTAGCAGTCAAGTTCAGCAACCTGAGTTTGATTCCCAGAACCCACATAATGGAAGGAGAGAACCAACTCCTATAGGTTGTCTTCTGATTTTTTTTTTTTTAATGTTCAAACATAAATAAATGTAAAATAGGATAATAAAAATTTTGAGACAGGAGTCTCTGACTGGCTTATAACTTGCTAAGTAGTAGCGTAGGCTTGCTCGCTATCTAGCCTCAGAGATTCATGTCTGTCTCCCTGGGATTACAAGACAGTTCCACCACGTTGCCCTGCACCCCTTTTTAAATGTGCTTATGGGGCTTGAACTCAGATCCTTATGCTTTCAAAGGATGTACTTTGGCTGAGACATTTCAGTGACCTGGCACGCATGAAGACCTGGACTCTGTCCCCATGCTGCATGAGCCAGGGCGTGTCACACACTCAGGCCCAGCGCTTCAGAAGTGATGGCAGGAGGGCTAGGAATGGAAGGTCATCTTTGCCCTCGTAGTGAGTGGCTGGGCTACATGAAAGTGGAGGATGTATCTCTTGTATGAGATGCAAGACATCCTTCTTTTTATTATTCATATTTCGATTTAGGTGGTATCCCAGTCAAATTGTAAAATGATTGGTGTAAAAATGCTTTTGTTTCTTTGATCCAAATACATACTTAAATGCAGTGTTAGAACTAACTTCCAAATTAGCTTAAGGAGAAATGTGCTTTGGAACTGGCTAAGGACCATTGTTAAAGTGTGGGGGGGGGGGGCAAATTTGGTCTCCTGAGAATATCAGGAGAAGTGTTCCGGGTTGTGGCGTGTGGAGTTGCTCTCTTACACTAGTTGTCCGAAAGGTCAGTGGATGTGGATGTCCCCATAGCCTGCAGATGCCACTGATGTGTGGCAGGGCGAAAGGAAAGAAGGTATTGATTCATTCCACCTGCCACAGTGACACATAAAGGAAAACCTGCAGCAGAGTGACTTCATAATTCTGGTTATGTATTTGTATCCTTCTAGATTTATAGTATGACCTTGAGACTGTCTGCTTTGTTTGAAGAAAAAATGAAGAAAATCTCTTTTGATTTTAAAATTGGTCAAAAATTCAAGGAGAAACTTCGACGAAGCCAAAGATTTAAGCAACGGCAAGGCTGTAATGGAGCCGTTCGGGCTGAGAGGAGCGCGAGGTGCGTGGGCCTGGCGGTGCATGCAGTCGACTTCTAATTTAAGTTGTATATTGGCTCTGTATATTTCAGTGTCCAGTTATAAAAGTGTAACTGGTTACTGAGTTATCCTGGTGTCATTGGTTTTTTTCCTCCAGCCCAAAGAATTCTTATAAAATGCCTTGTAAAGCAGGCAGGTGAACCAACAGCATACTTCTCTATTTTTGAGTTCTTGGTGGTGTTTTAATTTTACCTTCGTTATTGAAGGTAATTTTTTAAAATATGTTTTGTGGACTTTACTTTTATTTTATGTATGTGGGTATTTGTCTGCATGTAAGTATGTATATCACAAATGTGTCTTTTGCCTTTGGAAGCCAGGAAGGCTTCTGATCTCCTGAGACTGGGGTACAGAAGGTTGTGAGCTGCCGTGTTGGTGCTGAGAATTGAACCTGGGTCCTCTGATAAAGAGTAGGCAGTGCTCTGGACCACTGATCTCCTTGGAAGCCCAGAAAAATAATTGAGCTGCATGGTGAATTCTTGTCCTTTCACCCCACATTAGCTGCTGGTCTTGCTGAACAACTTCTCTTATGTGTACATTATTTTCCTTTTGCTGCTTTAACCTACCAGCAAGTAGGCTTGGAGTTTGTGAGTTTGTATTACTTGGGTGTTTATCTAGTTCTGTGGGTATGAAGTGTAATTTGCCAAATTTGAAAAGTTTCTAGCCACTGTTTAAGTATTTTTTCTTTGTTGCTTTTTCCTTTCCTTCTTTGGGACTTCCAAAATCTCTATGTAAAGAATACCCAGATTTGTCACTTAAAAGAATGCATACTTAGGTGTAAATAGCCTGCTTAATGGGATCATTTTATCATCTATCCACAGACCTGTTGAATTTAGAGTAAGGAAATACTTAACAATAATAATCTATACTGAATACCATTAATAGTGAATATTTTATTATTTTGTTTATGTGAATTTTCTCAGGTTAAGAACCAATATGCTTTTATATGGGTATTCTCTGGCAATTTACTTTTATGTTTTATTAATAATTGTTTCTCTTGTTCATACCTTTTACCAGAAATATCAAACAGAAGCAGTTCAAATCTCAGACAAAAGTAACTCCACAGCTGATGTGTCCTCCTTCCCAGTCTACCTCAAGTAGGGCACCTTTGTCTGCAACCCGCAAGACAAGCACTGGTGTCTCTTCAGGCTTCACTTCTGGGGACTCTTCAGATTCAGCAGAGTCATTAGAAAGAATGAGAAGAAATAGACCTGAGATGCTAAGGAATGGTTCTGAGTTGTCTGGTGAGGAGTTGAACGTTACTTGGCTTTGAGCATCCAAGTGTGCAGCAGCGCTACTTACTACTGTGGGTTAGAAACAGCACAGCACACAGCCTTGTCACCAAGGAACAGACAGAAATAATGTACTTAGGTTTCTGCTAAGATCTATGCATCACAAAGTGTTTTAAATGAGAAGTAAGAGTACAGATAGTCATTGAGGGCAGATAGCTCAGTAGTACATTGTCGTTTACTCAGTCTGTTGCTGTTTTGGTAATGTCCCTGAACAGATGTGGCCCCTTTATAGCAGTGCTCAGTGAGTCTGCCTCGTTACGTCTGCATTGCACTGAGTTGTTGTGTGATGAGAGTATATTACTTACGGCCATAATTTATGGCTTTCCACGTTTGCAGTCTCAAATATTGCATTTAGTGTTACTAATGGTATTGAGAAACACATCCAGTGATTGGGAAGGAAGTGGCCTGTGGAGAAGGTCAAGCCGGCACACTTTACATGATGTCATTGTCTTAGTTAGGGTTTTTATTGCTGTGAAGAGACACCATGACCACAACAACTCTTACAACAGTAAACATTTAATTGTGGCTTACAGTTTCAGATGTTTAGTCCATTGTCTCTCGGCAGGAAGCAAGGCAGCATGCAGGCAGACGTGGTGCTGAGAGTTCTTACATCTTGACTCACAGGCAACAGGAGTCTGAGATACTAGATGTGGCTCGAGCATACATCAGACCCCAAAGCCTGCCTCCACAGTGACACACTTCTCCAACAAGGCCACACCTACTCCAACAAAGCCATACCTCCTTTTGGGGCCATTTTCTTTCAACCCACCACAGTTAGTGGACACATTTACAGAATAAAGTCTCCATGTATGTAAGAACAGGAAACTGGAATTCCCTATCTTAGGATTTCTTTTGCTGTGGTAATGCAGTCCAGTCTGATGGGGGTGTTTTCTCAGGTGAGATTCCCTTTTCCCAAATGACTCTAGCTTGCATTTAGCTAGTACAATTGACTCCTTGTCAATTGGACACACAAACACATCACTGTTCAACTAGAACCTTTTTTTCTCATTTGTCCCAAAGATGGCGTGTTAATATTAATGTCACAGTACAAAACAACCTAACTTGGTGTTTTTTTGTTTTATTTTTTTTTGAGACAGGGTTTTCTCTGTGTTGTTTTGGTGCCTGTCCTGGATTTTGCTTTGTAGACCAGGCTGGACTTGAACTCACAGAGAACCACCTGGCTGTGCCTTTTAAGTGCTTGTGTTAAAGGCGTGTGCCACCATTGCCCTGACTTTTTAAGTCCCAATGGTTTTTAAAAATGGGAAAGTTTAGGCTCTTAACACGTCCAAAGTCTTTCTAGAATTCCAAAATCTCTTAACTGTGGGATCCTTTAAAATCAAAAATAAATTACATACCTTCACATTCAGACCAAAGCAAAACCATAATTCCCAGTGCACACATTTAGAGCTTTATGCCTGGATCCACTTATTCTCCAGATGGCCTCTGAAGCACGCCTAGCTTGTCTGCCTAGGCTCAGGTCAGCTCCACGCCACAGCTGGGCCACACTTTTCCAGTAGCCTCTTCTGAGCTCTCTTTAGGGACTCGGGCACTACCACATGGTGCCAAGCCTCAACTTCTCTCCTGTGGCTTTTTCTTCTTTCTTTTTTTCTTTTAAAGATTTATTTGCCAGGTGGTGATGGCGCATGCCTTTAATCCCAGCACTCGGGAGGCAGAGCCAGGGGGATCTCTGTGAGTTCAGGGCCAGCCTGGTCTACAGATCGAGATCCAGGACAGGCACCAGAACTACACAGAGAAATCCTGCATTGAAAAACAAAACAACGAAAAAAACAAAAACAAAACAAACAAAGATTGATTTATGTGTATACATTGCTCTGCCTGCATGTATGCCTTCACACCAGAAGAGGGCACCAGATCCCATTACAGATGGTTGCGAGCCACTATGTGGTTGCTGGGAATTGAACTCAGGACCTCTGGAAGAGCAGTCAGTGCTCTTAACCCCTGAGCTATCACTCCAGTCCAGATCCATGGCTTTTCATTCCTGGGGCTCAGCTGCAATTGAGGTGCATCCTCACCAATGGCCTCTCACAGTGCCAAGCCCAGCTGCTCTCCATATTTCCAAAAGCGGTACCACATGGGAGACTTTTTTTTAAAGGATTTATTTATTATGTATACTGTGTTCTGTCTGCACGTATCCCTGCAGGCCAGAAGAGGGCACCAGATCTTATTACAGATGGTTGTGAGCCACCATTTTTTAAAGGATTTATTTATTTATTTATTTTGTATGCAGTGTTCTGTCTGCACGTATCCCTGCAGGCCAGAAGAGAGTGCCAGATCTCATTACAAATAGTTGTGAGCCACCATGTGGTTGCTGGGAATTGAACTCAGGACCTGGGAATTGAACTCAGGACCTCTGGAAGAGCAGTCGGTGCTCTTAACCTCTGAGCCATCTCTCCAGCCCCCATTAGAGACTCTTAAACTTGACCAAGTTCAGCTGCCAGCACAAGGTACCGTCTTAGCTGCCTCTGGACAACAGCCTCAGTGTGGTGACTAGGAAGAAACACTTCCTAGGAGATTTCATCCAGTGATGGTGCCCTTTACTTAATCACTGTTAATTTCTCAGTTCCAGCTGACAGTCATCAATTGTCCCAGTAACAAGAGTAGTTTCTTGTGAATCACAGCTGAGTCTTCAGATGCCATAGAGTCTTAACACAAAATACCAACACACTGCTCCCATACTGTCTTTGTTTCCTTCTGGACCTCCACAACCAGGCTTCCAGATTATCCTTCAGGTTTATACAACAATTCACCCAGCTTTGCTAGCCAAAAGTTCCAAAGCACTTCCAACCATCCTCCTCAAAACATAGACACTGATATCGTGGATTTAGGTTCCAGTGTCTTTGAAGACGTGGGTTTGAATCCCACCTCTGCCAGGCCAGAGTTTTTCACCAGAGGCACCTTAGTACACTACAGCCTTTATAAAGACCACTTTATTTTTATAGCCAGGTGGTGTGATACATGTCTTTACTACCAGCACTCAGGAGTCAGAGACAGGAGAATATCTTGAGTTCTAGGCCAACCTGGTCTGCAGAGTGAGTTCCCAGACAGCAAGGGCTACACAGAGAGACCCTGTCTTGAGAAACCAAAACCATATATATATATATCCATCCCTTCCCCAAACTAATAACATAGTTATGTTTGCCCTGAATGTTCTAGAATTTACTATGTGGCTCAGGCTGGCCTGGAACTGAAGGATCTCCTACCTTTGCCTCCCAAGGTCTTGGGTTAAAGACCTCTGCCACCACATCTGGTTTTAGTTAGGGTTTCTGTTGCTTTGATAAAAACATAACCAAAAGCAACTTGGGGGAGGAGGAGGTTTATTTGGCTTAGAACTCGTAAGTAACCCTCCATCACTGAGGGAAGTCAATTTAGGAATTCCAGTCAGGAAGCTGGAGGCAGGAACCAAAGCAGAGGCCGTGGAGGAGTGCTGCTTACTGGCTTGCTCGTCATGACTTTGTTAGTCTTCTTTCTTATAGAATCCAGGACCATGAGCCCAGGGGTTGCACCACCCACAGCCATCTGGGCCTTCCCACATCAGCCATCAATTAAGAAAATTCCCCCACAGTCTTGCTACAGACCAGTCTGGTGGGAGGGGAGCATTTTTTCAGTTGGAAGCTCCTCTTCCCAAATGACTATTGTGTGTTAAATTGACATAAAACAAGGCTGTACACTGTCTGATGCTCATGTCACACATGTATGGTCTTGAAAAGTATTATTTGTTTTGATTAAAGTATTCCTTTCTCTCACTGTTTGGGCCCTTTCTGTGTGAGTTTAATTTATGTGTTAAAACTGTATTGTCACAAAGCTGTTGGAGACCTGAAATTCTGAGTTTTGAGATCAAAGGACCCAGAATGATTGTCCCTTCTAGCATGGAAACCTCTTGATGTCACAGAAGACATAATACTTTAGGGGGGCTAATTAAGTTTGAAATGGAAGTCTGCCTTTAAATTGTTTTCTGAATCTTGCCTAGAGTGTGGTCAGTTTTTGAAAATACAAATGTGACTTAATTTTGAATACTGATGTATACTTTCTAAATACAAAGTTTTCTTTTTAAGTCACTTTTCTTCAAAGCATTATATGCATGCAAACACTCAAAGCATGTTAAGAGTCTGGTTTTAATTTTTTTTTTTAAAAAAATTTGTGTTTATTTTCTCTGTATGTATTCATATGCTTGGTGCCCATTGCGGCCAGAAGAGGGCATCTGATCCCCCGTAACCGGAGTCACAGGCAGTTGCAAGCAGCTGCCACAGGGGTCCTGGGGACTGAACTTAGGTCTTCTGCAAGAGCAGCACATGCTCCTGCCTGTTGAACCGTGTCTCCAGCCCCCTGAGTCTGGTTTTAGTATTGTAAAATATTTGGGTTATGAAACAAATGCTTGCTTATGTGGAGACCATATCTTTTATTTATTTATTTTTTTAGAAAGTGAAATGGAAGATTTCATAGCTACCTCTTCATCCTCTTCAGCTTCAAATAGTTCTGAGGAAAGCAAAGAGAGTTCCAGAGCTCCAGAGTGCTCCTTGCGCAGTGGCTTATTGAGAAGCAGCAGTCTCAGGGTGACCAGAACAAGAGCTGCTCAGAGAAAAGCTGGTGAGTGAGAGCAGTCTTGATTTAACTCATCATTGTTGATTGACATATTTGAATTCTTCTAGATGTGATCAAATGTCTCTAAACTCTTAATTTGGAAAGGAAAATCATCAACATGTGACAATCTTTGTTAGAAACATTTGAAAAATTAGTGTGTCTGGTGTCACCTTAGGAAGTTAAGGCAGGACATTAGGAAAGAGGCCGGCTTGGCCTACATCAGTAGTATGACTGTCCAGAATAAGAAAAAAATTCCCTAATCCTGCCTATCACTTTATTTCCAGGTTCTATTTCTTTAGAAAATGGATGTGGCAGAAAAGCCACTCGGAAGAGAGTCTACTTAAGTGATTCTGATAACAATTCAGTGGAAATGGATGAAAATCTGAAAGGCAAGGCTGGAAACAACCGGAAAGTCCTCCGGAAATGTGCTGCTGTTGCTGCCAACAAGATAAAGTTAATGAGTGATGCAGAAGAAGACTCAAGCTCTGAAAGCCCTTGCTCTGGCCGGAAGCTGCCACATCGCAATGCGTCAGCTGCAGCCAGGAAGAAGCTGCTCCACAATTCTGACGACCAGAGCCTTAAGTCAGACACGGAAGAGCTAAAGGACCAGCCCCGAGCACTGGTGGTGTCTGGACCTCATTCTGCCCGGGACAGTGGCAGTGACTCAGACAGTGACTTGCGAGTAGCCCGGAAGAATTTCCATACCAATGGCTGCACTTCCCACTCTCCAGCAACATGCAAGACAAAGTTCCTTCCGATAGAGTCTTCAGAGGAAGAGTCCCGATGTCACGAGTCAGACGATGGACGCAGCAGCACTGCTGCCCCTGCAGCAGCATCTGGCCAGAAACTTGGGGCAGAGAGCATCTCTGAGGAAGCTGACTCTGAACCAGGAAGCAGTACATTGTGCAAGAACGCACATTTGTTTAAGAAAGCAAAGATCCTGAGTGACTCCGAAGACTGTGAAGAACAAGGTGGAGAAAGTAGTAGAGGTCACACAGGGGAAGGAGCCCCAGTTTCTGAAGCCTTGGAGAGTGACGTTGTTCCTGTACCTCAGTGTCTCTTGGATCGTGGATCTGAGACTGATGTGGATTCTGATGTCGGCACAGTGAAAGATAAATTGCACAGCGATATGAACGGTAATTCTAGACACTCACCTGTTCAGTCACCCCGCCCTCCTTCTCCACTGGGTAATACACTGTCTCCTCTTCTAGGTTTCTTCTTCCAGCTGTTTTCCTGATTGTGTACTAGTCTTTTGTTCATCTTTTCTGTTCTCACGCTCATACACAATCACTGTTAGTCACTTTGAACATTGGTAGTGGGGCATTGTATTAGGAACATGGGCACACCATGGTAGTGACTGCTTGCGAAGGAGAAACAGTGGGGTTGGTTCAGTGGTAGTAATGATGGCAGCTGATGACACAATTTTGTTGAGCCTGTTTACATTGTCACTGGTGGGCATCTGCTGTACTCAGGCAGAGTGTCAGGGCTGGGAGAGTCACTGGTAGAGGGTCACTGGTCAGGACCAGCCCATTTCCTGCCATTTAACATAACCTCACTCTGTTAGTAAGAATTCAGCATTTATGGGCGGTGGTGGTGGTGGTGTACGCCTTTAATCCCAGCACTCGGGAGGCAGAGCCAGGCGGATCTCTGTGAGTTCGAGGCCAGCCTGGGCTACCAAGTGAGCTCCAGGAAAGGCGCAAAGCTACACAGAGAAACCCTGTCTCAAAAAAAAAAAAAAAAAAAAAAAAAAAGCAGCATTTAATTATTACTTTAGAAATAGTTACTCATATCAAAGATTTTAAAAAATCTTAATTTTTAGATTCTTAAAAGTTACTCATATCAAAGATTAAAAAAATAATCTTAATTTTTAGATTCTCTATCTCGAGAGAATGGACAAAGCAGAAAAGTTTCCAGGAAAAGGGTCTATTCCAGTGACTCGGAAAGCAATCTACAGGTGATGAAGTCACCCAAAGAACAAACCAGTCACTTGAGGATTACTCGAAGTGCTAGCGTGGCTGCTGATAAAATCAAGCTCACAAGTGATACAGAAAATGTCACCTTAGAAAGTGTGTGTACTCGAAGCAGAAGGAGAAGGAAAAAGCCCATCCGATTTGCTTGTACCACAGCAAAGAAGATGATGATTGACGATGAGAAACGTGCACACTGTGAAGTGCCGCAGGCCCAGCGTGCCTGCAGTAGCAAGCTGTCTGATTCTGAACTCCAAGGCAGCACCCACAATTCCAGTCAGTCTGTAAGTGCAGACTTGGATTCTGAAGGAGGTTCTAGTTTTGAACATACAGAAAACATACGAAACAGGCATACAGACAGTGTGGGCATAAACACGCCTCCTAAAACTCGAAGCTCCTCTGCTGGACCTTCTCAGGAAGATCCCAAAAGCCACACCCCAGATAGTGAGATCAGCGCGTCTTCTGAGTCAGGTTTGGCCCAAAAAGCAACAACAGAGAATAACTTTGAAGACGACCTGAATTATGGGTTACGAAGGTGGAATGGCAGAAGACTCAGGACATACGGAAAAGCCTCTCTCAGTAGGACAGCCCAGGTGACTCACAGTCCACAGGCATCAGCAGAGGTTGGGGTGAAGAGAAGAGCGCACCCTGAGTTAGACAGTGTGGACTTGCCTGGACAGACAGAGAGTTCAGTGTGTACACCTGGCACCAGTCCCAAATTATCCGATTTGGGGTCAGTAACTGAATCCGATATTGACTGTGCTGACAACACAAAAACCCAAAGGAAGAGAAAAAGGAAAGGAAAAGCAAAAGTGGTTAGAAAAGGTAAAACCTTTACATCTAACCTGTCCAAAACTGCAAGACATCAAAGGCAGAGTAAATGTGCTAGGTTAAACGTGGAGGACAATGACTGGGAGGATCTGGACTATGCAAAAGCTAACAGAGTTGTTCGGCGCTCAAAAATAAAAACGAGGAATCAGGGTAGGAGAACGGTGAGATACCATGACGGGGAGGACGACAGGAGCATAGAGAACGCCCTAGAGCTCAGTGACCGCACCTTATGACCTTGAGAGCCAGCACACGCCAACTGACTGACTGGAATGTATTGTGGAATCTGGCTTACAATTCAGGGAATATATTTATATTTTTCTATGAAAAGTTTGTGAATGTGACTAAATCATGACTGTTATTTTTATTTGCACTTGCTGGTTTTTGAAGCAGCATTCAGCACAGGTGCCAAAATACGCTTCATTTTGGGGGCAGATCTACTTTGACAGTATTGAGTACATACAGCAAGAGTTGGAGACACGCTAAACACTAGACAACTTGGTTACCTAAACCAGTGAGCATTACTTTGTAATAGCAGTGTCACGAAGTTATTTTCTGATTTTGTCCAGAGGTGGTAGTTTCTAAACCCCTGCCATATAGTAGGAGAAAAATCCACGTGACCTATGTTTACAAAATCTTGATAAATATTATGTGCATACTGACATTATAATCATGGCAAGTATAACCATGATTAGTAGGCAAGGCACCTACCACTTTTTTTTTTTTTTTTTAAATCCTTTTCCCTGGAGACTTGAGTAGAATACATTATACCCACATCTGGTCATTTTTATTAACATGGCTTCCACTTTTCTTTCCAAATGCTTGTTGGGTCTTACTCTTTTCTTTTTAAGGAAAATCTGATGACTTTAATGTTTATAAACTTGAATTTATAAAGTATTGGTAAATTATTTTACGTTTGGAGTGCATATTTTCAAGATCTAAGTTGAGAGCGTAGTTACAGTATTTTCTTTTAGATTGTTCACTGACAAATTGTTACTTGGTTTTGTCCAAGGTTTACTTTCCGTTAGGATTTACCAAATTCTTGCTCTTCCATAATCTTACTCTGAAGTAGAGAAGTTTGTGTGCCTTAGATTTAGGGAAAGTGTTCTTTAATAAGAGAGCACCGGGCTAATGGTATTTCAGTTCTATGTAGATTTTCCTCTGTCAAGACTGTGGAGTTAAGAGTGCAATTGTGAATCTTACCTATGTAGGAACACAGTCCAATGTTATTTTCCATCCTTGACTTTATTGCTGCCAAGTGCATTGTAAGCATCCTTTGCAATACAACTGAGTTATCTTTGCTAGTGACCTCTAATGCAAGAGATTCATGTTTGGGGCACAGTGGTTTTGAAATCATCTGAAGTGAAACATCACGTCACCCTGGGTACCATAGCACACTTGTTTTTGAGCCGGTTCTTTTCTTTGGTGGGTTGATTGTTTTTGGTCTCCTATAGGTAGCTCTTCCCAGGGGGTTTGCCCTTGAGTTTCCATGCCCAAAAGGGATGTTGTAGTTTACACTTCAAGTGATTTTTGACCTTAGTTTTGTTTGGTTTCATACATAAGCTACCCCTTTTTCTCGGTTTTTTTCTGAGGTGGCAGATAAGGAAGAGCATCTCATGTTCTTAGTGTCCATTTGACATGGTAGGCAGCACTCCTTGGTTCTCATGCAGGAGATAGGATGGATGTGGACATTTCCCGAGGTGGTTGGTAGGTACTGTTTCTCAGGGTAGAGAACTCTCCTACCACACAATGGGAGGTAAGATGCTTTCCATAGAGTAGATACAAGGTCACTGCTGTCTTCGACTATTGACCTGAAATACGTTTGATTCCTGTTATGTCCCCCAGGATTTTAACTCCATATTTACCATTATCTCCAAAAAGGCACCAAAAGTCCATAAATAAATTTGAAATACACTCATTAGTACATAAATTCTTTTAGAGAGTTTGGGTTTTATACACAGAACTGTTCTCAGTTTTAGACTCAATTTTAACTGGTTTTTGATTGGCTAGTCACAGTCCTTTCTAAAACTCTCCCCCCCTTTTTGGTCCAGTTGTGTAAAGCAGTATTTTGGTTTCATCAGATTAAGTTCCATCAGAGATCAGAAGTGGATCTGGTGACCTTGGGTATGGTTGACAGTGGCTCTCAACTTGTGGAGGCAAGATGAAGGCTTTTGACGAAGTATTTTTGTGGTCTTTTGCTTTTCTTTTTTTCTTTTTCTTTTTCCCCCCTCCTTTTTGGTTATGGTGCTATTTCTAACCTTAACTTTGAATATGTGACACACTCCTAAGTACCATTAAGGATGATTAATAAATAATAGTTAAAATGTTTACATTGAGCACTCGGTGTTTGAAATGCGCAGGGATTTAATGCACAGATGTACTTTAATGTTTAGGATCAGTCTGTCCTTTTGCGAAGGTTACACGGTGAATGTGAGCTGGTCCAGAGATAAGTGCTCCGGCTTCTGTTGCACTTGAAGTATCCAGTGGTGAATATGTAAAGCAGCCTTTCCCCCACTCCAGTTTTGTGTGTCCAGAGTCCTGTGATTTTATTCATTTATGATTTTTTAAAGGAGTTTGAAGTATTTAGGTTTGATTTTTACTTCTCTTGAAATATTAATATTACCAAGAATATTAAGAAAGATTTAAAAACATTTCCCCCTATATCTTATTTTAAAAGGTGTACTGACAATGTGTAGTAATTTATGAATAAAAAGAAAATGTATCCCATTTTCAGGTAATTCCTAGGATGGTCGTTGTTGTTTTATTTTTTAAAGTGGAAAACTTCTGATCAAATAATGCCTGAAGTTAGTGTGATCCTGGAAATGGTGGTACAGCAGTTGTGGTTAGCTCTAAGTCACAACACAATGAATGGTTGCTTCTGTGGTGAGGCTGCACTAAAGGGGACGTTGGTTTTGAGTAAGACATGGTTTTAAACAGTACTCATGGCCTGGGAGAACAACGCAGGAAGTTTATAAACAAGTCCATACAGTGCACTAGAAGGTCCACTGTCCACGGTAAGCTGTGTCACTAAACCTTTGCCCTCCTTGATGGCGTTTTTTAGGGTAGTGATGGGTTCATGCTACACTCTCAGTTGCTGTGGTAGCTTTTCCCTAAATCACTGTATTATATGGTATAAACATTGAATTGGGTCTTCGTCTCTTCTGCCAGTACAAGTTGAATTTGATTGTGTCAACTGAAAAGAGACTGCTGAGGTTTCTACATCCGTAGAATGCAAACATTAAAGATGCATGAGATTGTTTTTGTTTTCCTTCCCAGGCCATTGTATTGATTCTGCTAGGAATCATAGGCTCAAAATGGTCTTCTTGCTTTCTCCTTCAATTGTTGAAGTAACCAGCTCCAGATGTCTTAAAATTGTTACCAAATCCTTGAGTTTTTCTCATGGTGCAGAAATCTTAGTCTCTAGTGTGCTGGAGTGTAAAGGAGCCTTGTAAAGCCTACCATCTGCTGGTGACTACTGGAGTTAGACCCCCACCTTTGGCTGTGGAGAGCAGGGAATAATAAAGCAAAAACACGAATCACTTTTGATTTGCCAGTGTTTTGTAACATATGGACCAAACCAGATTTGTTAGAGGAGAAAAAAATGAGGCGATGTGTGGACACTAATTAGGTTAGTGAATGTGAATCCTACATGAAGCTCATACTGTCACTAATGAAAGGACTGAAGAGTAAAGAATATAATGCTGGGGGTGTGTTGTGTTTTCTTACATAATAACATTTTAAAGTTCTTAGAAGTGTTCCTAAGGACACCTGGGAATTTTTAAAATTAAAAGAATTTTTTCTAACAGTTTCTTGTATAATCTGCAAAGCTTGTGTGTAATATATTGTCACATTGGTAGGAAAATTACCTCCTTAACTGGTGTTGTCTCAAGGCTTACCTTCATGAATTTGTTAATCAGAGTCACAAAGTCTTGGTTTCTACAGTCTCACTGCTTCTATCATTATTAGTGTGTAAACAGTGTGGCAAGACTTGATAGTCTCCACTGGAATTTTGTAAGTGTGCTTGCTACACTTCCTAAGTATGTGGTCAAGACAAGTTTATTTTTTATTATTAAGGCCTTTAATTTTTATATTTTAAAGTTTCATTTATATGTATGTATTTTGCCTGCATGTATGTCTGCACCATGTGTGTGCACTGCTCACAGAGGCCAGAAGACAGTGGGTATCAGATCCCCAGGAATAGGAGTTACTGCAGATGGTTGTGACCAGCCCTGTGGGTTCTGGGAATGGAGTCCAGGTCCTCTAGAAGAGCAGCCAGTGCTCTTAACTGTTGAGCCTTTTCTCCAGCCCTTTATTTTTTGAGACACAGTTGTTTCAAGAGAATGTGTAGTGTTGCCTGGCCTAGAACACACAGAAATCCATTTGCCTTTGCCTCCCCAGTGCTGAGGTTAAAGGCTTGAGCTACCACATGCAGCTTATTAAAGCCTTTGAATTGGCAAAGAAATGGTAATTTCAACTGTCTGTCTAGTTTTAAGAGCATCATTTGTAGACTTCATGGACTCTGGTAGCCCCACCTCCATCCCTTAGTCACATAAGTAAGTTTAGACATTTGTCTGTTTTCATCAGTGTTGTAAAAGTTTTTCTAAGTATAAATCGGTCCTTGGATTTTGTGCTATGGTTCATCTACAGTACTCCTACCAATCATCATAGGGACTTGTTATTTGGTTTAAGTTCCAATGGGCAGATCTTTAAAGTGTCTCCCACATATTAAACAAAAAACCAAAAACAGTACATGGAATGCAACTCAGGGCCTTGCTCATGGTAGGCTAAAATGAGTTTTGTAAAACATTGTCTCAAGTTAAAATCATGTGAGAAATGTGGCTGCTACACTAAGGGTCTTTAAACACTCGAGGTGCTTCCCTTGCAGCTCACCCCAACCTCGTCAGGGTTCCCACCCTCCAGACGGCGCTGTGGCCTGCAGTGCTGCTAGTGAGCAAGGGAGCTGAGGTGCCTGGGGAGCCTTGTGCTTGACAGCCTTGCTTTTCATAAGTGAGAGTCCTTTATCATTGATACTGATCCTCCAGACAGGTAGTTTGTAATGCTGAGAAGTTTCTGGAGAAATAACCACCAACTTTTTCGTCTTGATGTTACCAGTTTTCAAAGAATGAAGCACAGCTAATGTAATGATGACCTAGCTTAGACATAGTTGCAAAGAAAAGCCAAGTTGTGTTGGTACTGGCTAGTCACTGGACTGCTGAATGGGCTCACTCAGTTTCAGACCATCTCCATCCTGTTGCAGAAGATACCACTGCACCATTGCAGCTTCCTACAGAACAGGAAGTGGGGCCCTAATCACAGGACACTTCTTTATATCATTATCTAGAGAAATAGCAGTTTACGGGATGTTTCCGGAAGCTCCTGCTTTGGAAGGGTGAAAAGGTGCAGACAAGAGAGTAGTCTCCAGCTGTAACAGGGTTCTGTTTAAAGATTTGATGGAGAGGGAAAAGTTTACAATTGTAGGGTCCTCATTGTGGATTCACTGTTTCACAGCCACAGCCACCAATAATAACAGTAACGCACAGGGATATGATGACTTCTGTTTTGGGTTGGACATCTCTTTATTTTGTCAAATTTGATTTAAATACTTCAATTACGAGATGCTGGCCAGATGAGCATTTTAAAATGCTTCCACAGTAATGACTTTTACTTTGGACTTAGGAAGAGAAATCAGAATACATTTGGGATGTGAAAATCCTTGAATTGTGGAAATGGAGTAATGCTTTAAGCTAGAACAGCCCTGTCGATATCCATTGTCTCCTTACCATAGACCATTTTAGAATACAGATCTTTGCGTTAACAGTCATAAGGTAAAGTGTTATTACTGTAAATGTGAGCTTCAAACTGCTGAAATGTTTTCAGGAAACTAATTAATGCCTCATGGCACTGAGATGGCTCTGAATTTTAGTGAATGATGCAAGACCACCAGGGATGGTAGAGCTTGCATTAATTAATCAATTGTTACTAATGCACTGATGGAGTGGCAGCCTAACACATTCAATTTGTTTTTTTTTGTTTGTTTTTAAAGATTTATTATGTATATAATGTTCTCCCTGCATGTATGCCTGTATGCCAGAAGAGGGCACCAGATTGCATTACAGATGGTTGTGAGGCACCCACCATGTGGTTACTGGGAATTGAACTCAGGACCTCTGGAAGAACAACCAGTGTGCTCTTTACCTCTTAGCCATCTCTCCAGCACGCGCCCCGCCCCCCCCCCCCCACATTCAATTTGTAATTTCACATAATTTTATACTTCAAAAGTTTTTATTGGATTGTGTCTACAGTGTATGTGTGGGTGCACATGCCAGATGTGTGGAGGTCAGAGGATGGTTTGTGTGTCTACAGTGTATGTGTGGGTGCACATGCCAGATTTGTGGAGGTCAGGATGGCTTTGTGTTGTGTGTCTGCAGTGTTTGTGTGGGTGCACATGCCAGATGTGTGGAGGTCAGAGGATGGTTTGTGTGTCTACAGTGTATGTGTGGGTGCACATGCCATGCTCTGGAGGTCAGGATGGCTTTGTGTTGTGTGTCTGCAGTGTATATGTGTATTTGTGGGTGTATATGCCATGATGTGTGGAGGATGGTTTGTGGACCAGGTGTACTCTTCCACCTTTTTTTCTTTTTTAAAGATTTATTTATTATGTATACAGTGTTCTGCCTCCATGTATGTCGACAGGCCAGAAGAGGGCATCAGATCTCATTACAGATGGTTGTGAGCCATCATGTGGTTGCTGGGAATTGAACTCAGGACCTCTGGAAGAGCAGTCAGTGCTCTTAACCTCTGAGCCATCTCTCCAGCCCACACTCTTCCACTTGTGCAGCAAGCGCCTTTACCCATGAAGCCATCTTGCCGCCCTGCTTCTCTTTAAAATGTTTAGTACTCACCTGTGCGCTCAGCAGTGAGTGCTTAAAGAGTTACCCATGCAGCCACTTACCTTCCTCAGGTCTTCTTTGGAATTAAACTTGGGACTTGATCATCTGGAGTTGCTGTAGAAGGAATTCTGGACTTTATCCTACTTAGGGCATAAGTGTTTGAACTTCAAATATACTTTAAGGGAAATTTTAAAAATTTTTTCTGCAGAATATTAGCTTTCCCCTTTTGGATTGGAAATAAACATTAAAATATCTTTAAGAGTTTGTATTTTCTGTTCACAAAGTGTCCACATAGGTTCTTCCATCACACCTTACAAGAACTAACGGCTGCAACTAAGTCATTTTCTGATGAAGAAATGTTTAGTAGTGATGAGGTTTTATCTATACACACATTACTGGGAATGAATCCTGTCAGACCTAGTGAAAGCACTTGTAGTTTACATGAGGAAGTTCAAAGTTTCTTTGAGGGAAGTGTCTCCTATTTTGCAAGAGATTGTGGATGTTGGAGAAAACAATGCTTTGAGGTCTGTCTTGTAGATAGAACCTTAAGGCTTCTACTTTTCATTCACATGACATGAATGGTGTGTGTGTGTGTGTGTGCGCGCCCGTGTGTGCTGTACTGTGTGCATGCAGTGCCTGTGGAGGCCAGAAAGTGGTTACTTGGGCAAGCAGCTAGGCCAAGTTGGCTTGATACAGTACATGACCAAAAGACTTGTTTTCTGTGACTTAACAAACATTGCCAAGTCTCTAGATCCCTGCTTGTTATTTCAGTGATTTACAGTTTGTATATCACTCTGCCATCACATTCCCATCCAGGCTAGTTTATAAGAGCCCCAAACCCTAGCTGATAGCAGATGCACCAAAGTGCCACAGCACTTGAAATTTGAAGTGTCTAATACTTTTGCAAAAAGATTTGAGCTCCCCTGTCTGGCAGACAACTGCTCTCCAGCCACCCTTGAACACTGCCCAGATCTGCAGAAGGATCTGCCTCTTCAGTGTGCTTTCTGCCTAGCCCAGGTTCTGATAAACCCCTTCACAATATTTATTTAGCTCATCAAAACGCAGAGTCCACAGAGCAGGTGCCAGTGCTTGTGAGCTGTTGAGACAGCCCATACGCATGGGCGGAAGGACTCCTGCATCTGCCATAAACTAGGTCTGAAGTAGGAGCTTCAGTCTTCCCAACTGGGTGAGTCTAGATGCTTGAAAGTAGTGCTAGGTGAGTAGCTTCATGAGCTGAAGGTTCTCATGTTTGCAGGATGAGTTACTGGAATGGCAGTGGTCCTCATATGGAAGCAGACGGAATTCATACCTGTCAAAGCAGCTTTTTAATTGTTCATAATTAAGTTTGAGACTCGTTCAGGACTGTTGAGGAATGTACATAGTATAGTCTTGTGACAAGATTTTTGTATTTACATGAATTTTCACTCATTTTTCAGAGTCTGTTGTTAAAGACAGAGAACCCAATACAAAAGTGAGGCCATGTGTGCATGAGAAGGCTGCAGTGCAGAGGCGCAGTGATGCTCTGAAAGCACAAATGGTCCCTGAGAGAGTTCCCCGCAGATGTGCTGCTGTGGCTGCAAATAAAATAAAGATAATGAGTAATCTAAGAGGAACAATCTCAGGACCAGAGAATGTCTGGATTAGGAGGAACAGCAGGAGACTGCCCCGACGACAAGCTGCTGCCCTGGCTAAGAAAAAGTTACTGAGTGTTTATAAAGAGGATGATGCAACCAGACATTCAGAGAACGAAAAGGAGCTAGAAGATAGTAACAAAGTGTTTTATCTTAGGCGGTTCAGATCCTGGAAAGAAAAAGCCCAACCGACACCGAGATAGAAAGGGTACCCGGAAATGCCTGAGCCGCTTCCGGTGCCTGCAGCTGCAGTCCACTCCCAGCCCTAAGCCTTCCCCGCACCTTCTGAACAATTTTCTAATAGTCACTACTCTGGGTCAAAGTGTGATGAAGGCTTCCAGTCAGCCCTCCACAGCCCAGCCCAGCACAGGGTGTTATAGGGAGGTGGTAGATGTGGACTGAGTAGTCAGAAGGCTGAAGGGCCTGCTTTCTGTGAAGTGTGAAGCAAAGGCTTGACATTGCTTGATTCTTTAGAGAAAACAGGAAGTGTATGGGATATGTGGGGAAAACTGGAAAACTGTCCAAATCTGAACTGGATGCTAATTTTAAGGGTTTACCCTCACAGTTTGAAAATTAGGCCATTTCGAAAGGTGTCAAGTCTATTTGCTGATTAACTGGATCTAATTCCTGTAATGTCCGTCTCTGGGGACCAAACGCAGAAGGGACTGGGGGAATCAATGCTGGGATGTTACTTCTGAAGAGGAGTGTTGGGAAGACATTCATGTCTTATTTATAACATTGGAATTCATACTGAATGATAAACACCTGGTATAATTAATTCAGGGAATATATTTTTCTAAGAAAGCTCTGAAAGTGACTATTACATTTTTATTTCTTCCATGTGGCAGCAAAGATGAGGAGGCTGGACTCCAGACAGTCATCTCTATGTGATGCAGTTAAATCCTATTTAAGTTTCTCTACTGAACCTTAAGAGTTAGAAATTTGAGCCAGGTAGTGGTTGCACATGTTTTTAAACTCAGCTCTTGGGAGGCAGAGGCAGGCAGATTTCTGTGAGTTTGAGATTGGCCTGGTCTACAAAGCAAATTCCAGTACAGTCTAGGCTGTTACACAGAGAAACTCTGTCTTGAAAAACCAAAAAAGTTAGAAATTTAAACACTGCGAGTTCATTACAGTTTCACCAACAAGCCAATGGCAGGAGGCTGGGCTCCATTGTGGCCTTTGATAGTGTTACAGAATCTGATCACTGAGCTACAAATGCTTTGCCTGCAGAGAGTGTGGACTTTAGTTTGTTGTTGACATTAAGGTCACCAGATGTGACCTATGAATGTACTGTCTAGTCTTTTTAACACATTACTAGAGAAACTGGTCTCTGTTTTTCCAATTAAAAATAGCTGTAACCATTAGACATAATTCGCATGTGTAAATCCAAAAAGGGGGGGGCATCTAGGAGTTTGTATTTTTTCGTTAACAGTAATGCACATTTTCTGGTTATTATATGGCCTAAGTGTCTCGATTACTTGAGAAACTTGGTTGCATGTCTGCTTAAAACAAACAAAAAACGTAAGTCAGAACATTCTAACCTATAGTGTGTGTCCTTTGTTTTTTTGGATCTTAATTGGAAATACTCGTCAGTATGTTGCTGCTAGCACAGGTGAGAAAGGGAATTCCTAATGAACTGCTATTTTTAGGTGCTTGGGTTTGACTTTTTTTAAAGCTTTAATGAAATGCTTAAATGTCTCGTCACAAATGTCATTCAAATTATTATTGGGTATATTATATCCTTGAGAAATGACATGAGATGAAAATACGTCAGTCTTATGAAGACATGTGAATTTTGAATGTGGATTGAAGGTTTAAATTTACATTTTGCTGTGGTTGGACTAATTTCTGTCACTATCTGATCCTGTTCAGCTTTTCATAATGGAATCTTTCTCTGGTTTAGCATTTAATTGGAACATATTTTTATTTACCCTTTAAAGTGTTTGGTGTCTTTATTGTGACTGCATGGAGTAAGCTTTTTAAAAACTTAACACTCTTGTAAAATTGCTCTTGGAACTGTGTGCAGAATTTAAAGCTTGGCCAACGAGCCACCACTTCTATATGGCTTACAATCATGTTTCAGATTTCTGCTGACAGTTTCTTCATGATGTGTTTGAGAAATCAAATTGAATATCTCACCAGCAAAATAACAGCTTAAAAATACAAAGCAAAAGCCATGATTCACCTTTGCACTTTTTATTCTGTAGTTCACTTATGTCAACTAACCCTGGAGTCTTCTTAAGACACCATAGTGGTAATCTTGTATGTGTGCTATACATAAAGTGTCCTAGCTGGTATTAATCTGCTTTTAATAAGTGCGTTTTTTTTTCTTTAATGTGGGTATGTTAGAATTGACACACTATTTTTTTCTACATTGTGAGAAATTTTAAGCAACTTTCTGAGTATTTTGATTATTTTACAAGGTCCTTCTTGTCGGGCTGTGGTGGAGCATGCCTTTAATCCCAGCACTCGGGAGGCAGAGCCATGCGGATCTCTGTGAGTTCGAGGCCAGCCTGGTCTACAGAGCGAGATCCAGGACAGGCACCAAAACTACACAGAGAAATCCTGTCTCAAAACAAAACAAAACAAAACAAAACAAAACAAAACAAAAAAAACAAAAAACCCACAAACAAAATGTCCCTCTGATTTCTAAATATTTACTCAAAGGTTGTGCAATGCAGGCCATTACCCCGCGCCCCCCATTTCCTTACATGTAAATTTAGAATGTGTTTTTATCTCTCACTGAGGGAAAGTTTCCCTTCCCCTCATGGTTGTCTGCTTTTCTCTGTGGAAACAGTATTCGGTGGAGCTTTTTGTCTTCCAGCACACAAACCAGAATCACACATTCTGCCTGTCCATGAAAGGTCATTAAAATAGGAAACACTGTATATGAGTTAAAAAGGGCCAAGTTTTTAAAAGTTCAGCCTCCCTATTTTCCCTCGTGTTCTCGGGATCCGCTTGGCAGTCATCAGCCCCGTGTTTCTCCGAGCAGATGGTCCCTGCCACGTGGGCCGCGGGATGCGGAGCGGGCACTGCGTACCGGGGTCGCCGGGGACAAGGGGAGCGCACGGGAGGGCCGGGGTCCCGGGCAGGAGGCCGGCACTAACCGGAAGCTCGAGGCCCTGGGGGCGTGGCCTCGCGCGGAAGCGAGGCGGGGGCGTGGCTGGAGGGGCGTGGCCAGAGGCAGGCGCGCAGGCGCCGTCTGGCGGCGAGGTGCTGAGGCGCCATGGCGGCCACGTTCTTCGGTGAGGTGGTGAAAGCGCCAAGCCGAGCTGGGACGGAGGAGGAGGAAGAGGAGGAAGAGCAGAACAGGCGGGACACGCCGGAGGACCGGGAGGTCCGGCGGCAGCTGGCGCGGAAGAGGTCAGGCTCCGGGAAGGCCTCCCCGCTGGGCGAGTGTCAGGCGCGGCCCCGCGTTCGCGCGGGGACACCGACTCCCCCGTGGCGTCCTTGCCCTCCATCCACCCCACACTTGAGGTTACATCGCGTGTCGGCTGGAAGCTCTGTGTATTCCAGAACTGTTCCCAAACACACAGATCCGGGGTCACGCCGGCCCGGTTCGTTCCCTCTCGCCGCACTCCTGCACGATTCCAGTTTCGGCTTCCCCCGCTTCCTCTCCCCAAGCATGCTGTTTTTATTCGTCTTCACGTATTTTGTGTGTGTGTTTGGGGGGTCAGAGGTTGAAGCTGGGGGTCCTGTGGCACTTTTCCACCTCCCTTTTGAGACGTCTCACTGAATCCAGAGCTCACTGTTTGTTCTGCACTGGCTGTGCCCCAAGCCTTAGGGATTCACCGGCGGCCCCAGTACCTCCGCTGCCGGCGGCTCCTGAGGTGGGTTCAGAGATCAGAACTCGGCCGCTTGGCACCTTCCCAACCCTAAGAATGCTAATAACAGATTATCAAACCATGCCAAGCCACAGTCAGATTCACCTAGTTTCTTCAAATATACTATTTTCCAGTGGTTTGTGGCCGCTAGAGACACTTTGGGCCGCTCATTTCGTTTTCAGCAGCCACCTCTGGTTTTTCACTCCTGCGAGCCCGGATTTGTCTGATGGTGCCCCCCTGCAGCCATTTAACTGCACACTTCTCATCTACATTTGCCACAACTAAATGCTTGAACGTTTGTTTGGAGTCTTGGTCCCATTCAGCGTTTTGCTGGCAGGAATGTTTGAAACGCTTTTAGTCTCTTGGGGGCTCTGTCTAGCTCATGGTGGGTGCTGTCGTGGGTGTGTCAGGTGGACAGTGTCAGGTTTGTTAGCGGTAGTTTCACCCATTGATTGAGTCTGCTCTTTCTTTAAGATTGTAGTATTTATTTTATAAGAAGAAATGTGTCTTACCCATTTGTAAGGACACTCTTAACACCTATATCCACCCCACCACCCATCCATCTACCTATATCTTCTATCATCCATCTATCCATCCATCCATCCATGGATATATGTGCATGTAGCACCTGTCTATCGCCTGTCCAATCTAAATAAATATCATGACTGCCCCCATCTGTTTCTCATCTGTTTCTGCTCCATCCATCCATTTTGCATTCATCTCTAGATAGCATCTTCCTATCACTTATCTTTTCATCTATCTGCTTATCATCCTGTTGCTCATCTCTCACAGTGTGATAGTTGTAGTGATATTTGCTTACTTTAGTGTTATCTCTTGTTGTTAGGGAGGTGCGGCTTCTCCAAAGACAGACAAAAACATCTCTGGAGGTTGCGCTCCTAGAAAAGCACCCCTGCTCCAAGTTTATAATTGCAGTAGGAACTAATGCAACAGGTAAGTGCCAGACCAAGACTAGACATCCTGTTGGAAGACTGGACCAGCAGGGCACTTGTTTCCACATGAATTCCATATGTTGATATTTAAAGAAGGTCACAACAGGTGCTGGGCATGTGGCTCAGGTAGTAGAGTACTCACCTACCACTCACAGACCCTGGGTTTAATTCCCAGCACCGTAGACAGTGGGCATGGTGCAGTCTGAGCACTCAGAAGGCAGAAGCAGTAGACAGGAGCGTAGAGTGTCAAGGCCAGCCTGGGCTCCGTGAAGCCCTGTCTTAAAAAGTCACAGGAATTTTATTTCAAGCAAAGTAGGTTGCCTGCTCTTTCCATCTTTGTAAGAAACATAAAAATTGAGATTTAAAGGGTATATACTTAGCTTCAGGATATTATAGTTCAAGGCCCTGTTTTCAAGTCTGTCGGGGTGTCCAGTGGTCTAGCAGCAGCTGCAAATGTTGTGGAGCGCTTCAGTTCTGAGGTCCTTGAATGCATTTATTGACTCAGTGGGTTCAAGGTAGAGCAATGAGTTTAGTTGTAACAGCGTTGTGTGTCAGTACGTGTGGAGACCTTTATAATTTCAGTGGGTTTGTGAGCTCTGAGGAGACCATTTGGGAACTATAGTTACGAGCCCTTACCCTTGTAAAGTAGCCATAATACTTAAGGTTGTGTGAGTAACCAGTAGGTAGCCATTCACTCATTATGTAAAGGTCTGCTGGCCTAAGTTTTTTTTTTTTTTTCCTTATTTATTTACTTATTTTTGGTTTTTTGAGACAGGGTTTCTATGTGTAGCCCTGGCTGTTCTGGAACTTGCTCTGTAGAGCATGCTGGCCTCAAACTCACAGAGATCCGCTTGCCTCTGCCTCCTGGGTGCTGGGATTAAAGGTGTGCATCACTACTGCCCAGCTTTTTATTTTTATTTTTTTGTTTTTTGAGGCCTGAATGATTTAGAAGTTACAATGTGAGACTGGTGCACATTCTTTGAACAGTGCTGTCTTTCTAGTCCCTGGCTGTAATACTGTCTGGTAGTGGGGGCTTTCATTCCTTGGCCTTGTTTTTTTCCCTCCAAAGAGGGCCAACTAGACCATTGGTTCTCAACCTGTGGGTCATGCCCCCTTTATTGGTCAAACAACCCTTTCACAGGGTTGCATATCAGATATCCCGTATATCAGACATTTATATTACAATTCATAAGAGTAGCAAAAAAAAATACAATTATGTAGTAGCAATGAAAATAATTTTATGGTTGAGGGTCACCACAACATGAGGAACTGTATTAAAGGGTTGCAGCATTACAAAGGTTGAAAACCACTGAATTAAACTGTCTTTGAATGTTTTTTAATGGATTTTTTACAAAGAAAATTATGTGTATATGTCTGTATGTGGGTTTTCTCAAGAGTACAGGCTAGAGGAGGGCATCAGATGCCTAGACCTAGAATTATAGACTGTTGTGAGTCACCAGGGGTGGGTACTGGGAACCAAACTCTGAGACTTGACAAGAGCAGTACTTGATCTGAACCATCTCTATCCCCCAGTTAGGTAGTTTTGAATGACGGTTTCAGCTCTAAATTCTGGGGTAACGAGTAGAAAATGCAATTTGCATAGCCAGACGCCAGTTTATATGAACGTTTTTTTTTTCCCCACAGCATTTTTGTCATCGTTTGTTATGAATTCGGGAGTCTGGGAAGAAGTTGGCTGTGCTAAGCTCTGGAATGAATGGTGCAGAACAGCAGACACTGTCCATCTGTCCCCGACAGATGCTTTCTGTGTTTTTTATCAGCTGAAATCAAATCCCTTGGTATGTGGGACTTAACGTAATATTCTTAGAACATAGTCATTTAGGCATGAGTCCTACGTAGTAAACACTGCAGGACCTCACATGCTAGGGTGCTCCTTTGCCACTCACTGCATCCTTTGTCTTGACACTGATTTCTAACGGTCTAACTAAATGTTAGGCCTAGCTCTGAGAGTCAGCAGGATGAGTGAACCACTGTGTTATATTTCATTGCTGTAACAGATGCCTGAAATACTCAGCTTTTGAGAGAAAAGGTTGATTCTGGCTTGAGAAATTCGAAGTTCTAGTGAGTGAGTGGGGCAGACCCCTTCCTTTTAGTCTGCTGGGGTGGAGAGGGGTGGTGCTTGTGACAGGACTGTACGGGGCAATGCAGCTGAGTACAAGGCCAGGAGGCAAAGGAGAGGAAGAGATGAGCGCCACAGCCTCCCTCAAGGACATGCTGCTCGTGACCTGAAGACGAGGCCCTTTGAGTGGACACAGGGCCTTTGGGGGGTTTGGCTGCAGAGCAGTGTCAGGCACTGGTATTTGTGTGGTGCTCATATGATGACAGGACCAGATGTGTCTGCATTTTACTCGAGCACTCTTGAAATTCCCTTTTCAGGTTTTTCTTTGTCAGTGTAGTTGCTACATTGCTGAGGATCAGCAGTTCCAGTGGCTGGAAAAGGTAAGAGGAAGCCTTGACTTGGCTGGGTGGGCTGTTCTCAGGGGCCTGGGGTCTTGTCGCTTAGACTTTTGCAGTCAAATATTAGACAGGAAAGAATTTATTTGTTTCCCTAAGAAAACATTGCAGGAATTTGTTACGGAGTGTGTCTTAGAGTTTCTATTGCTGCGATTAAACACCATGACCCAAAACAACATGGGGAGGAAAGGGTTTATTCAGCTTACTGTAACTGAAAGTTTTTCTATGTCCTGGCTAGCAGGTGGTTGGGACAAATCTGTCTGACCCGCCAGTCCCTCAACCACTCGGACCCAAGTAAACACACAGAGGCTTAGATTAATTAAAGCTGCTCGGCCATTAGCTCAGGCTAACGATTGACTAGCTCTTACACTTAAATTAACCCATAATTCTTGTTTATGTTTAGCCACATGGCTTGGTACCTTTTCTCAGTTCTGCCTTCACATCTTACTTCCTCTATGTCTGGCTGGCGACTCCTGACTCAGCCTTCCTCTTCCCAGAATTCTCTTTGTCTGTTTATCCCACCTATACTTCCTGCCTGGCTATTGGCCAATCAGCATTTTATTTATCAACCAATGGGAGCAACACATTCACAGCATGCAGAGCACCATCACCCAGCAGCTTACAATTCCACATTGCTGTTCATTGCTGAAGGAAGTCAGGACAGGAACCTGGAGGCAGGAGCTGATGCAGAGGCCATGGAGGGATGCTGCTTACTGGCTTGCTTCCCCTGGCTTCCTCAGCCTGCTTTCCTATAGATCTTAGGACCACCAGCCCAGGGATGGCACTAATCACTAATTAAGAAAGTGCCTTACAACCGAATCTTACGGAGGCATCTTCTCAATTGAGGTTCCCTCCTTTCAGATAACTCAATTTTGTGTCAAGGTGGCATAAGACCAGCCAGCAGAGTGTGTTTTTTTTTTTTTTTGTTAAATTTTTAAAAATCGTGCTCAAAATGACCAGCCTATGTTGGGTGGCTCACGCCTTTAATCCCAGCACTTGAGAGGCAGAGGCAAGCAAATCTCTGTGAGTTCGAGGCCAGCCTGGTCACCAGAGTGAATTCCAAGAATGCCAGAGCTACACAGAGAAACCCTGTCTCGAAAAACCAAAAAAAGAAAAGACAAGACCAGCCTAGCAGGGTAACTAGCATTGTGCTCAGGGTTGTATATCCTTGAGTAAGGCTGCAGTTGCCTAGTGCCTTGGAGTGAGTGGCCACCACTCACTGCCACACTCCTAAGTACCATATCTGTATTTCTTAGCATCAGGTGTGGTTACAAGTCCTCATTTTGGAAAATTGAACTCAAGAACTTTATAGAAAAACTATAATTTGGGCAGTCATATATTGCATATTGAATATGCCTTCTCAAGAACATTTAAGACTAGAAAGGTTTTATATTTTATAGTTTTTTAAAGTTTTGGAATATTTGCATATACAGAATGACATGTCTCAGGATAAGACTCAAGTTTAAACACAAGTTCATGTTTTATATATAGCTTAAACATTTTATATCATTTTAAGTTTGTGAAGTGAAATTGCATGGTATGAAATTTTCCACTTGGCTTGTCATTAGGCAGGCCAAAGGTTTTGGATTTTGGTTAGGAATACACACCATGTCCATAGTTTACATAGTGCAAATGTTACTACATTGGCATATACTTATTTTTAATAGAAGCAAAATTCTACATTTCATGTGCAGACAGGGTGCAGCAATCAGATGTGTGATTGGCATACTGAGAACCTTCCACAGTTGCCATTTTTATTCCACCTGTACTGTGAGGAGGATATTTCTAAAGACATCCTGTACATTTGAACATAGATACTAAAATTAAACTCATTGGAAATAAGAATTTTGGTTTGTACCAATTTTAAAGCAGTTGGCCTTCAGTGTACTACATTAAATGAAGGTTTGTTTGCAAAGATCTACATGCTGTTCTTTGATTATATATGCATATACTCAGGGTACATGGTGTATTTTTCTGGGGGAGATAAAAACATTAATTTTAAATTTTGCAGGATGCTGGTTATATAAAAATATTACTCTTGTACTATAGAAAAAATTATATATCACTTGAAGTGATATAAAATTAGGCACTTTAAAATAAAAATACCTTATGTGTAGAAGTGCTTTGCCTGCACGTATATCTTTGTACTATGCGTATGCCTGGTGCCCTTTGAGGTCAAAAGAGGCATCAGATCCCCTGGAACTGTAGTTACTAATGGTTATGAGCTGCCATCTGGGTCCTGGGAACCAAACCCAGGTCCTCTGCAAGAATAAGTACTCTGAGCTTCTGAGCTATCTCTGTAGTCCTTAGATTATACGTTTTTAAAGCAAAGTGTTTCTTTTCTTTTACTTTATTTGCTTTTTTGAGATTCTTGCTCAATAGCCCAGGCTGGCCTTGAAGTAAAATTCTTCTGCTTCAGACTCCTCACTACTGAGATTATAGGCACCTGCTACTGTTTGAGGGTTAAAGCAAAGCTTTTTAATCCATGTTGTTCTCCTTAAGAATATTCTTTGTAAACACTTGCTGTGTTGGTGACAGCCAAATCCTCAAATGACGCATAACCTGACATTGTCAAGGGCTGTGGGTTCAGGCCAGAGCTATTGTAGGCAGGAAGTTAACTTATATTGTGATTTTTCTTTCTTAAATGGCTATGTACAGCAACAGTTTGCAAGAGGTAATGTTTAGTATTTATTTACAAGCTGTGTTGTAGTGAAATTAATTGTGTAAATCTTTATGATACCTGACACAAAACTTTCAGCGTTCTGTAATTGGCACTAGTAGCCATTTTCTCATTTCATAAAGTATTTCAAACAAGTCAGACATGATGGCACACACTTGTAGTAGTCACTTTTTTTTTTTTTTTTTTTTTTTTTTTTTTTTTTGGCTTTTCGAGACAGGGTTTCTCTTGTGTAGCTTTGTGCCTTTCCTGGGACTCACTTGGTAGTCCAGGCTGGCCTCGAACTCACAGAGATCCGCCTGACTCTGCCTCCCGAGTGCTGGGATTAAAGGCGTGCGCCACCACCGCCCGGCCACTTTTTTTTTTTGTTATTGTGAAAAAATGCATCCACAAAAAGCAAAGTGGAGGAGAAAATGTTTACTTTTGCGTACACTTTCGAGGATGACGTCTTTTCCTGGTGGAAACATGCGGCAGCAGCCAGGGAGGCGTGGCGGGGAGCCGGAGGCTGACTGGTCACATTTCATCCTCACACAGGAAGTGTACCGAGAACAGGATGTGGGGCCAATCGTAAACCATCCAAGCCTGCCCCAGGGACACACTTCCCTCAATGAGGCTGCACCTCCCGAGTGTTCTGTAGCCTCCCCAAATAGCACTGCCAGCTGAAGACTGAGTGTTCAGATCCATGAGGCCATGGAGTACATTGCTTATTTAAACCACAGCTCCTGGAAACCCAGCACTGGGGAGGCAGTGTAGGAGGGCCATGAGGCAGACAGACAGATGAAAACAGAGGAAACAAAACCAAAAATAATAATAATAATAATTTGGGCAAATATAGTATCCTAGAAATTCCTTCTTTTAAAAACTAGCGGCTTTCACTGTTTTTTTTTTTTTTCTTTTTGCCATGAATTTAAGTAAAAGATAGAAGAATCCTTGATGACCTGTCAGATCTGCACACTGTGTGATTGAAACTCGGCTCAGGTGCCCTCAGTGGCAGGGTCGGGATGTTGAGTGTGCTCGTGACTTTACTCAGGGTGGCAGTCCTAGGCCACTACTTTGTTCCCACCCGTGATCTCTGCGCTGGTCTGCATCACATGGCTCCTGGGCAGTGCCATTCTCTCGGGTCAGAGACAAGACAGTGACTGGGAAGATTGTTAGATCTGAGTCACGGGGCCGCACTCTGCACTCTGCAGTCCCTGCTGCTGGGGTGAGCCACTCAGCAGTGTTTCTGGTGAGGAAAGATTAACATAAAATCCATGTTCTCTTAGGTTTTTGGATCCCGACCCAGGAAGAACATGAAGGTAACAGTTCTCACATGCCGACACGTCACAGAGTATAAAACCTCTGAGTCTACCTGCAGCCTTCCTTCTCCTTTTCTGAGAGCCCTAAAAACTCAGAAATTCAAAGATTCTGCCTGCTGCCCCCTGCTGGAACAGCCGAACATTGTGCATGACCTGCCTGCTGCAGGTGGGACTGGAAGTTGCAACCTTTACACTTGGTCACAGGCTTTATGGACGACTGTCGCTTTACTAGTAAACTTTTTTAGTGACTGTGGAAGGCTAGCAGTGCATTGCTGTTGATCCTTTGTGTCTGCTCGCATGTGTGGGACACTCGGTTAACTTTTGACTTCCCCACATTGCAGTGTGACAGCAGCTTAAAGTCTTTGCTGTTGCGCTTCCACAGTTCCTGTCTGTTTGGATTCTGCACTCGCAGAGTGGAATCCAGTGTTAGATGCAGGCTGTTGGTATGTGAAAATCGGCAATTTTAGTTATCAAAGTCCGAAGTCTTGGATGCTGAAGCTTGGTTGTTACTCTTTTTTTATTGTGTTTTTGTTTTTGTTTTTGTTTTTTTTAGCAATAGGGTTCCTCTATACAATCCTGGCTGTCCTGAACCTTGCTCTGTGTATGTGGCTGACCTTGAACTCCCAAGTGCTGGGATTAAAGGCGTGTGCCACCAGGCCTGGTTTATACTTAACGTTTTTATCATGCTGCTTACATTTGAGTTAGTTCTCTTGTGACAAAATTCCTAATGGAAGTGGTTTATGGAAGGATGAACTGTTCTGGCTTACAGTTGAAGGGGCACATTCCATCACGGTGGGGAGGCATGGCATCAGGAGCTGAGGCCCTGCCACGTTACATCTGCTGTCAGGAAGTGGAACATGACATATGAACTAACATGCTTAAGTTCCCTCTCTCCTTTTTCTTAGTCCACTTCCAGCCTTTGGAATTGTGACACCCACATTAACATGGGTCTGCCCCCCTCAGTTGACCTAACCTGGACAACCCCTCAGACGTTCCAGAGACTTGTCTCCTGGGTGACTCTAGACCCTGTGAGGTTGACACAGCCAGCCATCACACCACTGCTCACACATACTGTGACACAATAAATTGTCATTTGTTTTCAGGAGTTCATATTTCATAGTATGTAGGTGTTTTTTGTTAGATGCATTTTTAAGCATACTGCTTTGCCTTTTGTGTTATATTTACTAGTAGAGAAAAGTATCATTAATTCATAGTGTGCATTATATATTACTCTCTGCATGTGCCTCCTCAAAGTGGCCAGTATTCTAATATATTAGTTCTTACAATTATGATAGAATGTTCAGGAAATGCAACATAAAGATAATATTTATAAAACATTATTAGGAATTATTATTGGTTTTGAAAGAAGATACCCATAAGTGGGTCAACATGGCAGTTGGTGCCTTGATTAAAAGAGGCAGAAAGTTGACCTTTTCAAAACAGCTTTTATTATTTAAAAATGTTTCACTTAAAGATCATGTCATAGAAAATAAGCATTTTTCCTTTGTGTGTTTGTAGTTTTAAGCTACTGCCAAGTGTGGAAAATCCCTGCAGTTCTGTATCTGTGCTACACTGATGTGATGAAGTTGGACCTTGTCACTGTTGAAGCTTTTAAACCTGTACTTTCTTCCAGTAGCTTGAAATCCTTGGTGAAGGTAAGGCAGCAGTGCTCTGCATTCATAACTAAGTTGTTACCGTGAAATGAACGATGGGAAGTGCTACAGGGCAATGTAAACCCTAAGCAGCGTGTTGGGAGCGTCTCAGGCGCTTAGAATTGCTGTGACTCGGTGTCCCAGGTGTTCTGTGATGTGGTGACTGCTTTGGTCCTGGTGTAGATTACTGCACTGCAGTCACATCCCACGTGTCCTTATGGAGAGAGGGGTGTGCTACTTGAGATGTTCCTGTAACTAATTAATTTGGAAATTTATAATTGATTTTTTTAAAAGATGGATTTATTGTTTTTATTTAAGTGTGTGTGCCTGTAAGAGTTTATGTGTAAGTGCCTGTGTGTGTTGGATCCTGGAGCTGAAGTTACAGATTGTTGTGAGCCACTGATCTGGGTGATGGGAAATGAGCCCAGGTCCTCTGCAAGAGCAGTAAGTGCTATTAAGTTGTTTCAAATTTGGCTTCTCTTTCAGTGGGTTTATATGTCCAGCCAGCTGTCATCTCCCATTTAGTTGAGGGCTGTGTCCCTGAGGGCAGGCAAGGGCTGTTTTTTTCAACTGTGGATGGTACTCACAGTAAACATCTAGATTTTTTTGAGATTAAAAATCATTTGTCATATCAACTTGAAATAACCTTCTAGTTTAAATTACTTTTTAATGTTTCCTATATCTGCCCTCATGATAACAACTTGTGGCAGGTGGGATGATCACTCTGGAGAATGTTTTCTTTTGTTTGAGTTAGTGTTTGACCATGCTGCCCAGGCTGGCCTCTCCCAATTGTTGGGATTAGAGGCATGTGCTCCCATGCCCTGTTGAGTACTGTTTTGTTTTAGAAGAATAACTAATTCAGCGGGTGGAGGGGTGTGTGTGTGTGTGTGTGCGCGGTGTAGCTGGAGAGTCTCTCTCCGGGTCCTGCCAAGCCCTGCAGTCCTGCAGCCCAGTCACAAAATCATCACTCAGACGCTTACATTATAAACTGAAAGCTATGGCCGGCTTCTTGATATCTGTCCTTATATCTTAAATTAACCCATTTCCATAAATCTATGGAATCTACCTTGCCATGTGGCTTGTGGCTCACTGGTGTCTTACATCATGCTTCTCACAGCGGTGGCTGGCTGCGTCTCTGACTCCACCTTCCTGTTCCCCCAATTCTCCTCTCTGCTAGTCCCGCCTATACTTCTTGCCTGGCTACTGGCCAGTCAGCATTTTATTTATCAGTCAATCATAGCAACATATATTTACAGCATACAGGACATCCCACAGCAGTGCAGTGTTGGTGTTCTTTGAGACCTGGAATTTGTGGATTAGGCCAGGCTGACTGGCCTGTGGGTCCCAGGAGTCCTCCTGTCTCTGCCTCTCAGCACTGGGTTTACAGGTGCTTGTCAGTGTGCCCGGCTTTTACATGAGCTTTGGGGACCTCAACTCAGGTCCTCATGTTCTCGTGACACTTCACCTGAGCCATCTCCTTGGCCTCAGTGCCATTGTCTCAAGGACTAAATACAGTGGGCCTGAGCTAGAGTGTGGCTTACGGAAGTTTTCTTGGGACCTTGCTTCATGGCCCTCTCCTGGGGAGAGCTCCATAGACAGGGGGAGGTGCTGGCTTGCGATGGCAGGCACGGCATGCTGGGAAGGAGTAAGAAGTCACCCTTAGGAAAGGCACCTGAGAGCTTCAGAAGGTGGGCAGAGAGGCAGTGTGCACAATGTGAGGAGAACATGAGCACCCACGTGAGGGTTGTGGAGGCATGTGATAGATGGTGTGCTGAAGGTCAGCAGAGTTGGAGGCTTTGGCCAAGGGAAGGTGTGATAAAGTATTCTGAACAAGAGCAACTTGGGGAAGAAAGGATTTACTTGGCTTATGCTACTGTCCATCATGGAGGGGAGTTGGGGTAGGAACTCAAGCAGGAACTGAAGCAGAAACAATGGAGGGATGCCGATTGTTGCCTCACTCACAGGCTTATGCAGTCCAGAGCCCCTGTCCAGGGAATGGTGCCACCCATAGTGAGTTGGGCTCTCCTACATCACTTATCAATCAGGACAATCCCCCACAGACATGCCCCCAGGCCAGTCGATCTGGACAAACCTTCAGTTGAAACTCAGCTGACTGAGCTGGGTCAAGCTGGCCAGGCCGGTGGGGCTCTGAACCACTTGACTGTTTACCTTTGAACAAGGTGAAAGGCAGCTCATGCTTGGTGTCATTCTCCTCTGTTGAGAATGTGGGGGCTGGGGTGTATTTGGTGACAACCTTTTCTCTCTTTCCAGAACATTCCCGAAAGCACAGAAATACTGAAGAAATTGATGACAACAAATGAGATTCAGAGCAACATTTACACGTGACCCCAAAGGCAGTGAGCCATGACCACGACCTGCCCATTCCAGGGAGCAGCCACTACTGTTTTGTACTTTACTCTGGGTTGGGGGTGTTTTGAGGGTGATAAACACAATAAAAAATTAAAAAACATAATTGTAGTTTTATTTTTTTCTTACTGATGACATATCTACAACTGAAATATTAATGAACCAGTCCTTTAGGCCAGCCTGGTCTACAGAGTGAGAGCCAGAAAAGGCTCCAAAGCTACACAGAGAAACCCTGTCTCAAAAAAAAAATTTTTTTTAAACATTCTTATTTTATGTATATGAATATTTTGTCTGCATGTATGTCTGTGTACTGTGTGTATTCAGTGTCCACAGGGGCCTGAAGAGAGTGTCAGGTCCATGAAACTGGAGTTACTGATGGTTGTGAGCCACGATGTGGGTGTCAGGAACTGAACCATGGTCTTCTGCACGAGCAGCCAGTGCTTCAACTCGGAGTCTTCTCTCCAGCCAGCCTCCCAACCTCCTTCCCTCCCTCCCTATCTTCCTTCCTTTAAAGGCAATACACATTTTTAAAAAGCTCTAGACACCAACGGGCTATAACAATATTGGAAAGTTATTGTTTTTTACTCTTTAGGGAGGGCCCACCACCCAACTCCCAAATAAATCTCACATGGAGGCTTATTCTTAGTTATAAATGCTCGGTCTTAGCTTGGCTTGTTTCTTGCCACTTCTCCTTAACTTTAGATTATCTCACCTACCTTTTGCCTCTGGGCTTTTCCTGTTCTCTTCTGTAAAATCTTGCTCTTACTCTGGTTGGTTGTATAGCTGGGTGGCTGGCCCCTGGAGTCCTCCTCCCTCTCTGCCTACTACTTCTCCCAGATTTCTCCTATACTCTCTGCCTACCAGCCCTGCCTAGCCTTTCTCCTGCCTTGCTATTGGCTGTTCAGATCTTTATTAGACCATCAGGTGTTTTACACAGGCACAGTAGCACAGCTTCACAGAGCTAAACAAATGCAACATAAGCAAATGTAACACACCTTAAAATAATATTCTACAATAGAAAGTTGCTATGGATATTGCTCTGTATAAATAAGATGCTGATTGGCCAGTAGCTAGACAGGAAGTATAGGCGGGACAAGCAGAGAAGAGAATTCTGGGAAGTGGAAGGCTGAAGCAGAGGGACTCTGTCAGCCGCTGCCATGAGAAGATGTTAAGATACTGGTGAGCCATGTGGCAACTTACAGATTAATAGAAATGGGTTAATTTAAGATATAAGAACAGTTAGCAGGAAGTCTGTCATGGCCGTATAGTTTGTGAGCAGTGTCTGTGTGTTTGCTTGGTTGGGTCTGAGCGGCTGCAGGACTGGTGGGTGAGAGAGAGTTGTCCTGATCGTGGGCCATCCAGGAGGACTCTGGCTACAGAAAGTATAGTTAGGTGTAAAAAATTTAGTAGCTGTAGATGTTGGTTCCTGGAGAGGAAAGGTTCTGGGCAGCTGTGATCCTATAGTTTTTGGTTGTTCTGTGGATAAAAATTGGTGCTGAGTTAACAAGGTCTTATACTTGCTCAAAGTGAAACAGAGAAATGTGTGTCCTCTTCTGTCAGTGCAGCTGACAGATGTGTATCCTCCAGTCAGTGCAGCTGAAAGATGTATCTTCTTCAGTGCAGCTGACAGATGTGTCCTCTTCAGTCAGTGCTGATAGATGTGTCCTCTTCAGTCAGTGCAGCTGACAGATGTGTCCTCTTCAGTCAGTGCAGCTGACAGATGTGTCCTCTTCAGTCAGTGCAGCTGACAGATGTGTGTCCTCTTCAGTCAGTGCTGACAGATGTGTCCTCTTCAGTCAGTGCTGACAGATGTGTATCCTCCAGTCAGTGCAGCTGACAGATGTGTGTCCTCTTCAGTCAGTGCTGACAGATGTGTGTCCTCTACAGTCTGTGCAGCTGACAGATGTGTGTCCTCTTCAGCCAGTGCTGACAGATGTGTGTCCTCTTCAGTCAGTTCAGCTGACAGATGTGTCCTCTCTTCAGTCAGTGCTGAGAGATGTGTCCTCTTCAGTCAGTGCTGACAGATGTGTGTCCTCTTCAGTCAGTGCAGCTGACAGATGTGTGTCCTCTTCAGTCAGTGCTGACAGATGTGTCCTCTTCAGTCAGTGCAGCTGACAGATGTGTGTCCTCTTCAGTCAGTGCAGCTGACAGATGTGTCCTCTCTTCAGGCAGTGCTGAGAGATGTGCCCTCTTTAGTCAGTGCTGACAGATGTGTGTCCTCTTCAGTCAGTGCTGACAGATATGTGTCCTCTTCAGTCAGTGCAGCTGACAGATGTGTGTCCTCTTCAGTCTGTGCAGCCGACAGATGTGTCCTCTTCAGTCAGTGCAGCTGACAGATGTGTCCTTTTCAGTCTGTGCAGCTGACAGATGTGTCCTCTTCAGTCAGTGCTGACAGATGTGTGTCCTCTTCAGTCAGTGTTGACAGATGTGTGTCCTCTTCAGTCTGTGCAGCCGACAGATGTGTCCTCTTCAGTCAGTGCAGCTGACAGATGTGTTTTCTTCAGTCAATACAGCTGACGGATGTGTCCTCTCTTCAGTCAGTGCAGCTGACAGATGTGTCCTCTTCAGTCAGTGCAGCTGACAGATGTGTGTCCTCTTCAGTCAGTGCTGACAGATGTGTCTCCTCTTCAGTTAGTGCAGCTGACAGATGTGTGTCCTCTTCAGTCAGTGCATCTGACAGATGTGTCCTCTCTTCAGTCAGTGCTGAGAGATGTGTCCTCTTCAGTCAGTGCTGACAGATGTGTCCTCTTCAGTCTGTGCAGCTGACAGATGTGTCCTCTTCAGTCATTGCAGCTGACAGATGTGTGTCCTTTTCAGTCAATACAGCTGACAGATGTGTGTCCTCTTCAGTCAGTGCTGACAGATGTGTCCTCTCTTCAGTCAGTGCAGCTGACAGATGTGTCCTCTTCAGTCTATGCTGACAGATGTGTCCTCTTCAGTCAGTGCAGCTGACAGATGTGTCCTCTCTTCAGTCAGTGCTGACAGATGTGTCCTCTTCAGTCAGTGCAGCTGACAGATGTGTGTCCTCTTCAGTCAGTGCTGAGAGATGTGTCCTCTTCAGTCAGTGCTGACAGATGTGTCCTCTTCAGTCAGTGCAGCTGACAGATGTGTCCTCTCTTCAGTCAGTGCAGCTGACAGATGTGTGTTCTCTTCAGTCAGTGCTGACAGATGTGTCCTCTGCAGTCAGTGCAGCTGACAGATTGCTTTTCAGGTCAGCTTTGCCAGGGCTCCTTGCAAGGTGGCGAGCGTCCCCAACTCCGCAGTACCTGGGGTTGGTACTGAGGTATGAGTCACAAACCCATGCTGCTTTTCACCAGACACAAGCTGAGTGGCACTGGTGAAGCTTTAAGATGGTGTGTGCAGACACGCTGTTTCTCTCCTATCTCCACCTCTTTCCAGGTATGGAATCCTTCTATAGATGTTTACACATTCCATTTACTTCTAGACTCAGTTAATTTACTCCTCATGGTAATGGTTGGAAGTGAGCTAAAGGCATTCTTAGTTATCCCTGCATGTTAGGTTTGGGACTGTCCTGTGTATGCTGCATTTATGAACATAGACTGCTGGCAGATAGTGAAGTGTTTTCTCCATGGAAGTAGAGTTTTTACCTGTTCAGAATGTGTTTGCAGAACCACAAGCAACTTTGTAAGACTTGGGACCTGGTCTCACTGGAGCTGGAGCCCTGTGTTGGGCTGACTTAACTCTGAGTGTGGCTGCAGCATCAACCTTGAAGTTTGTGGTGCTGTTGCTTGAGGACTGTGGTGAGGTGGTATGTCACAGTGCAGAGTGTGGGCGTCAAGGCCACTGCATGGTTCCTTCTGCACAGCTGTGGCCACTTACAAGTTCCCTACCATTAATTGACAATGAAGAGGAGACCTGGCTTACAGATGGCTCAGTGTGACACAGTTATCTCATTAAAGCAGATACTGCACCACTACAGCCCCTTTCTGGGACATCTTTGAAGGATGGTGACTGTTCCTGTACAAAGAATCGGGTAATGTACCTGGGTGAATACCTGATACCAGTTCACAGACTGCTCCGATTGCTTGACTGGATGGTAAGATGGTAAGAGAATTGGAAGGAAATGGATAGTAACCAGAAGTGATCTCTCCTCTTTTTTTTTTTTTTTTTTTTTGAGACAGGGTTTCTCTGTGTAGCCTGGCTGTCCTGGAACTCACTCTGTACACCAGGCAGGTAACCAGAGGTGATCGCAATAGAGACATTGAGTAGTCATGTGGGTTCGGAAGAGGATGCATTTTGGGATAGCAGCCAGTCTCTTGGTCCAGCCACTCCAGTTCATGAACAAAGTGATCACAGTGTCAGGGATAGGAACGATGCGGGGGGGGGGGGGGGGGGGGGGAGCGGGAGGGGGGCGAGTGGGGGGCGGGGCAGCACTCTGGTCCTGACTGTAGCTGCTGCTGAGTGCCAAGTCTGCCGGAAGCAGGGACCGACACAGAGTTCCTAATACAGCACTGGTCCCAATGTGGCCAGCCAGTGATCTGACAGGTTGGTTACATCGTCCCAGTGATCCTCACCCTTGTGTCTTCATTGTCCCCTCAGCCACTCATCCGACCAATAGGCTCTGCTAACATTTCCAGTGTGGAAATGAAAGAGAGAAGTCCAGGTGATGAGCAGCTAGAGGGGAGTTGGAGCATCTGAGGCAGAACATGCAGGCTTGAGATGTCAGCTCTGGGTGGCTGTGCGCAGAGCCCAGGGTGGTAGGAGGCCGCAGCTGGAGGTTAATGACACAGGACATCTGCACAGAGACTGCTTTGTGCAGTGAGCCTGGGTGGTGCCCCAGGCAATGAGTGCAGACAGAAAAAAGGACTAGGGAATGGGTTCATGGAGCAAAAGTAGTATGTCTGGGTTCAGTGTGGCTGAAGTACCAGGGACAGTGAGAACTGATGGGTGCTCTCCACCGAGCACATTGGTTGGTTGAACTTTTTCTTTCTTTTAACTGAGGGTGTCAGGTCAGGCCAGCAATTATTTGAAAGTATAGGAATTGACATAATTTTGCTAGTAAGTTACTAATTTGTTGGTTCCCACCACCACCTCCGTGACCCCCCAATACCACCCTGAAGATAGGGTCTTACTGTAGCCCTGGCTGTCCTGGAACTCACAGAGATCCACCTGTCTCTACCTCCGAGTGCTGGGATTAAAGGTGTGCATTACTATGCCCAGGTGTAAATTACTAATTTGAATGCTGTTTGTTTATGAAGGAGAGATAGCAGAACGAGTTTAAATACAGTTCTGGGGTTTGTCCTTCACTGTGGAAATTCAGTTGCTATTGTGATGGTGGTAAGGTGGGTCCTTTTAGAAGTCACTCAGCCCTGAAGGCCCCATCCTTGAGAGTGGGCCTGGTGTGGAAAGTTTGGTCCCCTCTTGCTCTCTCTTGACTCTTTCATTCTCTGCTGTGTGGCGGGTGGTGGTTCTCCAGTCCGAGTGATGCAGTGTTCAAGGCACCATCTTGGAAGTAGAGACTGAGCCCTCACCAAATGCTAGTGCCGCCAGAGTCATGACCAGGTAAATTTCTGTTGGCTATACATTACCCAGCCTCAGGTATTTTGTTACAGTAATGTAAACAGACCAAGAGAAGCATTTACATTTAAATTTTGATTCTCTCTCTTATGCCAATGGAGACTCATTTCTAAATTATGTTCAAGTCTGACAGCTTTGATTTTGCCTAGAAGAGTAGAAAGAAAAGGGATGTGTAGAAAGATGAAAGGAGAGTGTGAAGAAGACCGTGGATGACTCCTAGGCATTCTGGCTTTGTGGAGAAGGCGTGGATGTTCAGTAGGGATTCCCTTGATCGACCAGGCTTTGAGGAGAGATGAGACGAACTGAGTGACGAGCCTTCCATATAGAAGGGACTCATTTGCATGCCATCCCACCTGACTCTGTGTCACTTGTCAGTGTCTCATGACTTTAGAACGCCTCGGCACTGGGGCTCCACGTTGGGGCCTCTTTCTGCCGTACTAACTGTAGTTACCACCACGCTTGGCTTGTGAGACACGGCAGCACCCTCTCTGGTGACCTATTCAAGAACTCTCTGGTATTGCCTAAATAAACAACCACACCTGCAAGTTAAAGCCTTGGCCAGTGTTCTCTATGAGTTGTATTTTGTTTTCAGTGAAATTCCATGGAGATGGTGCCCGACACAGGAGTGGGGAACATTTTGATTACAGTCATGCATTTCATGAAAGCGTCAGCTCCCTTTCTCCCTGGTCCCTCACAGTAGCTCCCTCTATGATGGATGAGGCTTCCACTAGTGATGATGGAGTTGCAGGAAGAAGAACATTATTAATCCTTCTTCAGTTAACCAAAGCTGACACCTGGGTGTAGATGTAACCAACCATCTTATTAAATAAGAAACACAGAAACAATGTAAAAGAGAAAGCCGAGAGGTCAGAGCTCAGAGCTAAAATCTCACCCTTCCTCCTGCTGTCCCAGCTTCGTGAAAAAGAGACCTACTTCCTGTCTGTTCATTTTTTTTATAGTATGTTGTTCTGCCTTCTCATTGGTTGTAAACCCAAACACATGACTGCCTCGTCACTGTCTGAATGTACAGCCCCCTAGGTCTTAAAGGCATATGTCTCCAATGCTGGCTATATCCCTGAACACGCAGACATCTATGGGATTAAAGGCGTGTGCCACCACCGCCACACTCTTGCTATGGCTCTAATAGCTCTGACCCCCGGACAACTTTATTTATTAACATACAATCAAAATAATATTTCAGTACAATTAGATTACCACCACACCTGGGCGTTGAAAGTCAGGGTTTCCCACAAGTAACTTCACCAAGCTGCTCCATCCAACCTTTTTTCTGCCCTCTCACCACCTGTGGAATCAAAGGCAGCACACAGGTCAGGTGGCTCCAGGCTGCTTTCATGTCAAGAGATCTGCTTGAGTCTGCCTTCCAAATGCTGAGATTAAAGGTGTGTGTGATCCCACCCAGCCCATCTTTTAAAAATATTTTTGTCACATTTGTGTATTTGTGTATGCATGTTTATGGGCATGTGTGTACCACAATATCCATGTGGAGGGCAGAGGACAACTTTGGGAGTTGGTTCTCTCTTTCTTTCTACCATGTGGTTCTTGGGGCTTGAACTCAGGGCATCAGACTTGGCAGCAAGTATCCAACCACTTAGCTATCTTGCCAGTCCTTGATATCATTCCTGAACCAGGCCTGGAAGTGCCCATTTTCCAAACAAGGAAACACCAAGACTCATGGAAATTACATCCCAGTGCCATACTGCCAGTATGGAACGGGATCAGCCTCACTCTGTGTGGTCACTGCTGCTTTGCCCTGAGTGTGGATCTGGCCGGTAGACATGACTTTGCCAAGGCTTTCCTGACCCTCCAGGGACATGGCAGCAGATGCTGACTCATAGGGACACCTGTGTGCATACAAAGCCACCCTAATCGGGATGGCCCATGAATGTCAGAGTTTGGAGGCCTTCAAAGCTGGAATCACCCAGAAAAATGAGAAACTTCCTTGAGGTGGTTGGTTCAGGATCACAGAGAAGAAACTAGCCCGGAAGAAGCAGGTCTCCTGCCTCAAGTAGTTCTCTGCAGTGTGAGTCATAGCCACTCAGGTCATGGAGCCCAGAACTCAGTAGGACCAGCTTGAAGCTGGCTAATCAAATGATGTTGACTGATGCGGTCTTCAAACTACACCGTGTTCTGTGTGTTTTATGGTCTTTCTGTGCCTGAATTCAGAATTGGTTTTCTGCTGTGCTAACTTCCAGTCTGTGGCAGAAGGCTCTGCAGAGCTAGTTCAAAGTTCCAGCCTCCAGCCTCCCTGGGAAGGAAATCTCAGGTCCTTGGCCCAGAAGCAGGTCAGGTCAGGTGAATGCTCCTGGCAGAGTAAGTGTCCTGAAGAGTAAGACAAGCTCAAAGTCAGAGAGTTGGCTGCAGAATTAGCATGTTGGCGGTAAAATGGTGCTTGAAAGCCTGCCTTCGGGGAGCTCAGCCTGCCTGACAGTCTTAGAGGCTTGGCCAGAAGTTTCTGAAGGCGGTCCACTGAGGCAGGCCCAGGGTATGTAGAATCTACCCTCCATAGCAAGTTAGAATCTAGTGGGTTCCAATTTCTAGGCCTGGTTGACACATTTGACGACATTGTGTGCCTACACAGGCCAGGAAGAACTGCTCTCTGATGGGCTGGCAGCCAGGCTGGTTTCTGGGCTGGCCCTGCAGAGGTTGGATTTCTGTTTTTGGTCCAGAATGCCTCTGGGTTCAGAAGACATGAGCTTGGGCAAAGGACCCAGACTGAGCAGGCATCTGATCCATCCTGTCTGCCAGGCACCAGCCCCAGATACTATGCCTGAGCTAGTTCATGGCAGAACCATGGTCCAGGTGAGGCATGACATTCCATGGCACACCTCTGTGTCCTCTCATAGGCTAGGTCATGGTTGGGTGCAGAGTTCCCTCATGGTGGGCTGGCTTGGCAAGTGCTCTGAGTTGCAATGTCTCCATGTAGCCGAATGTGGGGCTTTAATGTTACTAACAAACTACCTCCTTCTCATGTTGCCATGTGGCTGCCAGATGCTGCCCAGGCCTGGAGAACACTCAGGAATTCTGATGCCTTTTCTCCAGTGGTGAGAAGGCCAGGTGTAAGCCACGTGTCTGTCCAGGCTCTTCATAGTGAAATGTGAGTCTGTTTAAGTATCCATGGCAGTACACAGCGAGACTGATACTGAATGTGCCTGATACCAGAACAGGGGAACTCTTTCAAAGGAGGTGAAGTAACGTATCTGAATGCTGCAAGGATGGCAGCTTTGGCCAAATCTCCGTTCTGCCTTCCTGTGCTTCATCAGCCAACACAGTCTCTTTTCCTGTCCTAGAGACCTCTGCCTACCTGCCCTGCTGCCCCTGTCCTGTCTCTGATTGTCTGTCCTCTAGCATTCCTCAAAGCCCAGACTTCCCAGGTGTAGGGAAGGGCCACACTCCAGCCTTTACTTCCAAAGTTTTTAAATGTCGAGCCTAAATTGCTTGTATAGTTAGGGGACCTCCTGAGATCAGGCTGTGACCTACTCTGAGTCCAGATTGTACAAAAGAGTGTTTTTTTTAGGCTGCCCTGGGAGACTGCAGTTCACAAGCAGCTTGGACTCCATTTTGAGGGACGATGATGAATGCAGCCCCTGGGTGGACCACAGACTGCACCATCTGCAAGGCACTACCTGTACGTGTATCATGGACTGATACGTGACTGATAAAGGAGTCACCTTTCTATCAGGGTGTATTGGGATGAGTTAAGACTGTAGGGACATGGGGGAGAAGATCAGAATCATATCAAGAAAACCAGGCCCAAGAACTTACAGACATGCCAGGCAGAAAAGGAGTGTAATTCCCTTGACTGGACCCCACACAAAGATGGACACCTAACAGGAGGATGGCATAACCCCACCAAGCTGATACCCATTGTGTGTCAGGGACAGACAGACAGACGGGAAACTCTTGACTCCCCTTGGAACTTCAGCTCGCTCTGGCCCCAGCTGTTGATGTGGCATGCTTGACTACCCAGAAGTCCACTGTTTGCCTGCCTGGACCTGGACCTGAACTTGCGATTTCCTATTCCCAGACCCATAGCAGCCCCTCCTAGCACTGGTTTCATTTATTATCTTATCAATACAGCCTTTCAGTCCACTTCTGAAACGTTTCAAGCTCTGCTACAGCCTCTTTAACTGAAACTCATCCTGTAAACCCCATATATGCATATAGAGATATTTACGTGTTTTGCATCCTATGCTGACTGGTGCTGTAATAGTTAATATTAGTAAATAAGAGTTGAATAAAAGAACCTGCGTCACCTCGGCCAAGTTACTGGGGTAGGTGGGATATCTGACAATGGGCGTTCTTTTAAATAATTGAAAACTACTGAATCTTGTGCATTTCTGTATTTGTTTGGTTTCTGTTGCTGTGACTTTTTTTGAGACAGGGTTTCTCTGTGTAGCTTTGGAGCCTTTCCTGGAACTCACTCTACAGCCCAGGCTGGCCTCGAACTCACAGAGATCTGCCTGCCTCTGCCTCTGCCTCCTGAGTGCTGGGATTAAAGGCTTGCACCACCACCGCCCGGCCTGTTGCTGTGATTAACACCATGAACAAAAGCAACTTGAGAGAAAGAAGGATTTATTGGTCTTACATTTCCAGGTCATAGTCCACTACTGGAGGACACCAAGGTAAGAATTAAAGGCAGGAGTTTGAAGCAGAGGCCATGGAGGAATGTGGCTTATTGCCTCACCCTCCTGGCTTGCTCAGTTACCCTTTTAAAAATTCTTCTCTCATATATAACATCTCAACTGCAATTTCCCCTCCCTCCCCACCCCCAGTCTCTCTTCTCCACCTCTCCTCTTTCCCAGATCCACTCCCTCTCCTTCCATCTCCTCTCAGAAAAGAGCAGGTCTCCCAGGGGCATCAATCAAACATAGCATAAGAAGACCAGGCACATACATCACATCAAGGCTGAATGAGGCAACCCATTAGGAGGAAAAGGGTCCCATAAGTAGGCAAAAGAGTCAGGGACTGACTCCACTCCCATTGTAGGAATCCCACAAGAACACCAAGCTACACCATATATACAGAGGACCTGGGTCAGACCCCTACAGGCTCCCTGATCTCTGTGAGCCCCCATGAGCCCTGGTCATTTGATTCTGTGGTATGTGTTCTCTTAGTGTCCCTGACCTCTCTGGTTCCTCCGATCCTTCCTTCCCCTCCTCTGCAGGATTAGCTCTGCCTAGTGTTTGGCTGTGGGACTCTGCATCTGCTCCCATCAGTTGGTGGGTGAAGCCTCTCTGGTCTCTGATGAGGATTCTGCTGGGCTCTGGTCCCAGAACACTCTGCAGTAGGACAAGCTGTAGGTTGAAGGTTTTGTGGCTGGGTTGGGGTCCCAATCCTTCCACTTGAGGCCTTGCCTGGATACAGAAGATGGCTGGTCAGGCCCCGTGTCCCCATTATTAGGAGGAATCTTTGCTAGGGTTACTCTTGTAGGTTTCATGGAGTTTTCCTTGCACTAGGTTTCCATCTCGCCCCTGAAATGCCCCCAATTCCAGTCATTTCTCCCAGTATTCCTCACCTCACCTGACCCCTCCTGTTCCCAACTCCACCTGCCCCCAGTCCACCCACAAAATCTATTCTGTTTCCCCTTCCCAGGGAGATCTGAGTATTTCCCTTTTTTTTTTTTTTTTTTTAAATGTTACTAGACAATTAAGCAAACTTTTATTGAAGCTTACATTGTGGTACAGAAATACATTTCAACTGATTCAAAGCCCAACACCAATGAAAAGAAATCATGGCACCCATACTTCCCCTCCTGCAAGGATCACTGTTCAATCTACTGTTGGTCTTCTAGGCTTTTCCACGAGAACCTCTGCAAATTTCAACATTAGAATTTGTAATTCTGTAAGATCAGGGAATGAGACCTCAAACCAACAAAATCTAGTGGGTTACAAAATCCAGCTTAAATAAGCACTGGTCCTCCAAATAGCAGTTCAAAACATTAGGTGCTGTGCTCATCACACAACCAGACTGATAAAGCTGATTGGAGGCTTCCCCAATGAAGCATTCAATCAACAGCATGCTTAAGGTACAAATCCAGACAGTGTTCCAACCACTTGATTTCAAACCAAGTAGATTCTATGTTTAGAAACGCTAAAAAAGTGTTTCGTTATAAATACGGAAGGAACAGAACATCACTGCATCAGTCCAGAAACTACCAAGAAAACAGTACGAAGGCAATAAATAGGAAATTAAGTCCATTTTGCTCCTCTCCCAGCTGTTGAAATCCCACAATATCTGCAAATGCCACTAACATGCCAACTCTTGAAAGCCTATTATTTCTAGTCCCATTAAACATTTCAGACGATTGTGTTGTTTTGTGTGTTCATACATTTACTACCTGGCTGAGTAACCTGGATAGTTGTTCATTGGATCATGTGAACACCATGGTAAAAGACCACACAGAACAGGTGAAGTCAGAACTCACATGCATCACACACACACACACACACACACACACACACAGCTTCTAAGTCACAGATAGAAATGCCACAGATTCTCCTTTGAATCAAATTTTCTTTTAGTAGAAATTGGTGGCCAATAGGTTAAAAGTTGACTGCACGTACCGAGGTCAGAATATCTAGGATTAAATATCTGCTTCGACTTAGTGGACTTCCTCTGGTCACTACTTAATAAGTTAGTAAAGGCATGGCAGGTACTCCGTTAAAGCCAAAAGTGCACCGCACAGCTGACTAGTTCCAGTGAGTTGTTTTTTTTTTTTAAATGGGTTCTCTCTGCTAATCACCCCTGGAGACCGAATTCTTTTCATTTAATACATTCAGTTTTGTCATTTATCTTCCACAGTTCATGCCAATAAGGAGGCCCCATTCTTATGTCTTAAAAAAAAAAATCAAGCCAGGGACCACCTCAAACATCCCACCTGGGTATAAGATTACTATATAAGCCCTGTGTAACCGTGTATTGCTTTAATGGGGGAGCAGTGATTGAGGGAAGAGGAAAAGACACCGTGGTGAGAGTCTAAGAAATCAATCACAGGACTATAAAAGCAGGAACAACTATTCAAACAGTAGAACACAAAACAGTAACCCGAATCAGCATTTTCTTACAAGGACTCAACTTGTGGAAGAAAAACTTTAATTGCCATTGCATAAAACACCTGTATGAAGTAAAAATTGGTCTTGAATAACATTAGTAGAGAATATGCTCTAGAAAGTGGAGGTAACTGGATGTAAAAACTCTGGCAGCAATTTAATAGAACAGTCGCAGATGGTCAGCTGAGGCCAGCATCTAATGAGGACGAAAGCCTTGTCTGTGGGGGATTTTGGACGATGCCTGCAGAAATATTACACTGTGCATAAACCAAATTGAATCATTTTCACAAGTGTCGTAAGGATTCATACAGTCAAAGTTCTTTTCTACATGCACTTCAATTCCACAGCAAGAGTGGCATAGAACACCTAAACACAGAGGAGAGCATTCATGCAAGATACCTAACTCCTTGATATAATAATGCATACACTTCAAAATGATTACACTATCAATAGACCTAGGGCTTTCTGCAACTACAAGGTGGTGGTCATGGAGAGCACAGCCCCCAGTGTCAGCATCTAGAAAGCAGCCACCACCTCCTGTGTGTCTTCTCTTTTTGCGTTTTTTCTTCTTCATTTTTCTTAATCAACTCTGCTGTTGTTGCTGCTTCTTAGCAAAACTGGTAAAAACAAAATTGTAATCGTTGAACATAGCACTCTGGCAATCAAGACGTTTAAAACCTTCAATCTTCTGGGGGGAAGAAAGCACTGTGCGACATTTAGAACTCTGATTAACAAACAAGGTGGTCACAAACTTTCCTGGCTTGAAGACTTCCACAACCTTCCTGATCAGGTCATCGTAGGAGGTCTGACTTAAGTTTGTTTCAAAGCTAACATAAGAGAATTCTGGTTCTGGAGTGATGTGAATAGTCCAATATGTTCCATCCGATTTCATCCCATTCATCGAGTAGCCACAAGGATTGAACAGTGTGGCATCAATGACAGAACCTGGTATCAGGTCACGAATTCCACTCTCACGAGTGACATCCTTTGCAGTAACACCATCTTTCATGTAGAACTGGTCCATAACTGCTGGGTCGAGCTCACTCATCAGAATTTCCAGGGTTTGATCTGGCTGATTGATTACTCGGCTCTCTGGGAAATCCAAAGTATACAAGTACCAACAGTCAGAATTCATACGTCCCATACAATATGCTGCTCCATTTGGGAAAATTGCATTAAGAAACTCAATTTCTTCCTGGAAGTTCCGGTGTGGGTATCCTTGGTGAGAAGGCTTCATGAAATTCTTACGAGAATAAAAGAAGCTTTGAATTGAGTCAAACCCACTGTAATCCCTAGCAAGCTTCAACAGGGGAACCAGTGCTTTCAGTAAGAGGGTGGTACCACATGTCTTCAAAATGAAACGTCTCTTGGAGACAAACATGCTACTCTCACTGAGTACATAAGCTTCCTGCTTGTCAGTCTTTGTCACACTTATGATTGAGCACTGCACATCCTTCAAAAGGACATCCCACTCAGATCTTGGGATGGTGCGGAGATCCCCAGATCCCTGGCTTGCGTCGGACTGCTGCCTGGAGAACCAGACCTCCAGCAGCTTCTCGGTGCCTTCGAAAAAATGTGCAGCTTCCATCACCGTGCGACGAGCGAACAACCAACAACCACAGAAAATCAACTAAATTAAACCTCTTCTCCCGCCGCTCCTGCCGCCGCTGCGGATTGTTCCAGCTGTGTTACTAAAGTTCAGGTTCCTTTTTTTTTTTTTTTTGCTATAATTTTATATTAACTTTTTTTAAAAAAAGGACTAATAAAATTTTCCCGGCTATTTATTTTTTTTTTTTTGTGTGTGTGTGTGTGAGCGAAAGTTGAATGTGAGTCTGTTGGAAATAGAGGCAGATACAGTTCAGTCTCTTGTAGTCCGCTGCTTTCCCGTTAGAGAGAGTTGAGCGAGCGCTAGCTAATGTCGCCGGCCATACTGTGTAAGCCGAGTATTTCCCCTCGAGCCCTCCTTGTTACTTAGCTTCTCTGGTCAGTGGACTGTAACATGATTATCTTTTACTTTACAGCCAATGTCCACTTGTAAGTGAGAACATACCATGTTTGTCTTTCTGGGTCTGGGTTACCACATTCAGGATGATTTTTTTCAAGTTCCATCTATTTGCCTGCAAATTTCATGATGTCATTGTTTTTAACAGCTGAGTAATATACTCCATTGTATCAATGTGCCACATTTTCTTTATCCGTTCTTCAGTTGGGGGACATCTAGGTTGTTTCCAGCTTCTAGTTACTATGAACACAGCTGTTATAAACACAGTTAAGCAAGTGTCCTTGTGATAGGATGGCGTCAGTTACCCTTCTTATAAAGCCCAAGCCCATCTGCCCAGGGATGGCACTGTCCACAGTGGACTTGGCTCTCCTACATTACCTAGCAGTTAAGAGAATGCTTCACAGATATGACCTCCACAGGCCAAACTGATGGAGGCAATTCTTTAGCTGATGTTTCTTCTTCCACAGTGACTCTAGGTTTGTGTCACATTGATAGCTAAAGCTAATTTGTCAACTTTGATGCACAAACATATCACTTAGCCCATAACTGTAGCAAGAATCCCAATTGGTCTTAATAAAAACCTGGAGCCAGATATCAGGGTAAATGCTAAAAGATCAGAGAAGCCAGACAGCCAGCCACTAGGGATCTTATCTCTACTGAATCAGACTGAAAAGGGGCTGAGCTCCTGTCTCCCCCCACCTTATATTCCTCTCTCCATCCAGCCAGATCACTTCCTGTCTCCATCTCCCTAGTGCTGGGATTAAAGGCGTGAGATCCCAAGTGCTGGGATCAAATCTGTGTGCCATCACTGCCTGGCTCTGTTTCTCTTTTTGACTGGATCAATCTTGTATAGCCCAGGTGGCCTTGAACTCACAGAGATCTGTCTGCTTCTGCCTCTCGAGTGCTGGGATTTAAGGTGTGTGCCACCACTGCCTGGCCCCTGCAGCTAACTACTGGCTTAGCTCTGCACTCTGATCTTCAGGCAGGCTTTGTTATTTCACAAGCAAAATATCGACACACAAACCTCTCCTTTCTTGTTTTCCCCCAAGATTGCATATAAAACATAATTCAACTTTGAAAGTCTCATTTATTCAATACATTCTGACACTGCAGGAAGACACAAACATATTCACAATTTGTGACACAGTGTACTCACAACACACCTAATCCCAAATGAGATTTGTAAAGATCAACTCTAATTCCTTCAGTGTGTATGTTCTAGGTCTCATTTTGACATGTATATTCAGGCATAATTATCATTTTAAAAATTTCAAAGGTGTTTTTCTGTTTTGTGGTATATGCACATGTTTGTGTGGGTGTGGAGGCCAGTGATGTCTGCCGTTTTCTTCTATGTGCCTCCAAATTTTCAAGATAGGGTCCCTCACTGATTCTGGAGCTCACCAGTTCAGCTAAGCTGCTGGCCAGTGAACTCCAGGGACTTGCCTGATCTTCCACCCCGCAGTGTTTGGGTGACAGACAGACATCTGGCTTTTTTTGATACTGGGGATCTCACTTAGGTCTCCATGTTTGTGTCACTGATCCATCTCCCTACTTTAAGAAAAGTTTTTTTAAACTTTATTTTATGTGCATTGGTGTGGGGGTGTCAGATACCCTGGAACTGGAATTACAGACAGTTGTGAGCTGCCATGTGGGTGCTGGGAATTGAACCCAGGTCCTCTGGAAGAGCCAGTGCTCTTCACTGCTGGGCCATCTCTCCAGTCCCCCATCTCCCTACTTTTTATTTAGATCAGGGAGATGCTCAGGGGAGAAAGACAATTCCCGCCAATGCCGAGGACCCACGTGATGGAAGGGAAGACTCCCAAAAATTGTTCTCTGATTTCTATACACATGCCTTGGAAATATGTACCACTCTCCACAAATATAAATAAATGTAATAAAAAGACTTAAATTTTTAAATTTAAATTTATAAAGACCCACACATTAAAGATGTAGTACCAAGCCAAGTCATCATTTCTGTTTACTGTTCAGATGTTGTGGATATGGCAGTAGGCCAGATGGATGCAGTTTCTGGCTGAAGTTGGTGAAGGTCTCAGTCTGGGTCCCTGGGTATGGGGAACACTTGCTGTTTGGGATTCACTAAAGAGTACATGTATTTTTCCATCAACACTGGGCACTTTGTGCTTCTTTGAGTAGACATATGTACAGTGGCAATAAGTTTGACGTTTGATGGGCATGCTTCTAACTGAGAATAAACAGTGTGGATCAGTCTCGCTCAGAGAGGGCTGTGTAGTATATGAAGCCACAGCTGGACATAGGGATTCTAATCCCCAATCCGGTTCCCCCTTGGTGGGTGGTCCCCTAGTGAGTCTCTTGAACCTTATCATTTCCTTTTATAAGACAAACGGTAATCTACTGGATGAGCTGGGATGTAAGATTTTAATCTATGAAATTTATATTTGATGCGTCTGTGCATACTTTGCCTGCGATATTCACAGCTTTGAAACTGACTAAAGCCATGGAGAATGAAGAAATGTCAAACACAGAAAACCTGGGATGGGGTGGGCCGTGCATTCTGATGGAGATGTACCAGCCTCCCAGAAACTCAACACTTTTATTATATACAGCTGAATGAGGAGGTGGGTGAGTTAATTCTGTAAGGGGTGTCTCTGTAGGGGATAGTCTCAGGCTGCAGTTATCCAGGAGGAGGAAGCTGCGGTTGATACCTTAATCATACACTATCAACATCTGTACTTAGACCAGGGGAAGCCTTACCATTCCCATGAGTCTGAGTCATTAGAGTCCTTGACAGGGCCATGCTCATGTCATGAATGCTCATTTATACAGGGATGCATTAGTGCCCCACACCTCCCCATATTTTATTTCACAATGCTCCCAATGCAGCTTGACTTATAATTCAGAAGCAGGTCTGGGAAATCCCTGGAACCTGGCTAAAAAGAGAAAGAAACAAAGCATTGTGGCCTCTGGCCTGGGTTATTTGGATTATCCTTCTCAAGTACTGGGAAAACTTGAAAACCAATAAGGTCCTTCCGTGCAATGCCTCTCTTGGGGCTGCTTGCAAAGGTCTGGTTGCTAAGGCGAGCTCTCTGCATGTTAGCGGTGTCTTGAGCTGCAGCTTCCGCAGTGGCTTTACTGGTGCAGCCTCGTATGCACCACCTCAGAATCACTACGAGAGCTGCGGTGGTTTGAACAAGAAGGATCTTCACGGGTTCACATATTTGAATGTTTGGTCTCTCGGTTGTAGAACTGTTTCTGGAAGGATTAGAAGGTGTGTCCTTCTTAGAGAAAATGCATCACTGGCTTAGAGGTTTCAAAAGCCCACAACAGGGGCTGGAGAGATGGCTCAGCAGTTAAGAGCACTGACTGCTCTTCCAGAGGTCCTGAGTTCAATTCCCAGCACCCACATGGCAGCTCACAACTATAACTCCAAGATCTGACACCTTCACACAGACATATATGCAGGCAAAACATCAATACACATAAAAAATTTAAAAAAATAAAGAAAATTAAAAAATAAAGCCCACAACAGGCCCAGTCTCTTCCTCTCTGCTTCCAGCTCACAGAGAAGATGTAAGCTCTCAGCTACTGCTGCTAAGTTTCCTGATGTGATGGTCATGGACTCACCCTCTGAAGCTGTGAGTATGCCCCAACAAACTCTTTCCTCTGTAAGTTTCCTTCATCATGGTGTCTCTTCACAGCAGCAGAACTATGGTGTTATTTTATTTATACTGAAATGTGATTTTAATTCTATGTTAATAAATAAAGTTGCCTGGGGGTCAGAGCTAATAGCAGGCCATAGCAGAAGCTAGGCGGTGGTGGTGCATGCCTTTAATCCCAGCACTTGTTAGGCAGAGCTAGGCGGATCTCTGTGTGTTCAAGGATACAGCTAGCATGGAGACACATGCCTTTAATCTCAATACCTGGAGATCTGTACAGACAGGCAGTGATGAGGAGTTCATGTGGTTGGGTTTACAACCAATGAGAAGGCAGAACAGAAAGTCTATATAAAGACAGACACACAGGAAGTAGTTCTCTGGCTGAGAAGGGCAGCAGCGGCAGTGAAGGGTAAGGTTTTTAGCTCTTAGCTACTGCTCTGACCTCTTGGTCTTTCATCTCTGCATTGGCTCTGTGTTTCTTATTTAACAAGATGGTTACATCTACACAGAACAGTAACAAAGATAGAAGTTGGTACCAGGAGTGGGGTATTGCTGTGACAGGCCTGGCCATGCTGCTTGTTGGAGGAATGTGGACTTTGGGACTGTGGATTAGGAAAGCAGTTGAATGCTGTAAGTAGGGCCTATTGGGCCATCTTAGTAGGAGCTTGGAAGACAGTAGTGCTGAGGGCCTTGTGGACTCCGGACGACCAGCTCAGGAGGTTTCAGAGGGGAACAATATTAGCAACTGGGTTTGAGACCACTCCTGTGGTGTTTTGGCAAAGAATGTGGCTACTTTTCCTTGTCCCCCCCAAAAAAAATCTGTCTAAGGCTATATTGGAGAGTTTTGGATTAATATTATTGGCAAAGGAGATTTTAAGACAGCCCAGTATTGACTGTGCTATGTGGCTTCTAGTGATCACTCAGTGATCGAGGAAACATGAAGATGCAGAGGAGCATCTTTGCTGTGAAAGGCCCACCCATATTCTGTAGTAGGGGATGTTGCTGGAGGGCTTTTCTCCAGGTTCCCCAAGCCCCGCAGTCCCACAATCCACTTATAAAATAATCACTCAGACGCTTATATCACTTATAAACTGTATGGCTGTGGCAGGCTTCTTGCTAACTGTTCTTTTATCTTAAATTAAGCCATTTTTATAAATCTATACCTTGCCACATGGCTGGTGGCTTACCGGCGTCTTCACATGCTGCTTGTCCTGGCGGTGGCTGCAGTGTCTCCCTCCTCAGCCTTCTGCTTCCCAGAATTCTCCTCTCTCCTTGTCCCACCTACTTCCTGCCTGGCAACATACTTCCTGCCTGGTCACTGGTCATCAGTGTTTTATTTATATAGAACAATATCCACAGCATTTCCCCTTTTCTTCTTTTTTTTTTAAAAAGTAAGGTTTTAACTTTAACATGGTAAAATTATATATAACAAAACAATTATCGAGCAAGAATTACAGTTACAATATTAAAGAAGATGTCCTATCTATCTTATATTTGTGAATTTAAGGTTTTATATCTAACTTATCTTTTATCATAACTGAGGAAATTACAACTATCTAGTTTTCAACCACATCAAAGACCTGAGAAGAAACATAATGGTACCTGAGAAATGGTAGATGGATGCAAGCAACTTTCGGAAATCTTGCAAAAGTAGACCAAGACAGCTGGCAGCCTGGACAGTTACCTAATGTTTCTCAGCATTGTTGGTGCATTCAAATTGGCTACAGGCCTAGAGTATCTGACAGACCATTTTTAGAAGCAGGAATTCTGAAAGACCATCTTACCCTGTCTTGGCAGAGTAAAGTGGTCACTTTCCTTGTGTCCCGCTTGTCCAGAAAGGACAGCATTGCATTTGTACTGTCAGCCATCAAGGCAAGGGCAGTTCTTTGCCCAGTAGGCCATTTTGTGCCAAAAAGACAAACTTCCAAATGGAAATGTCTTAGAAGCCCAACATTCTCTCGGGATCAATTGGTGCAGCCAGGAGCAATTGTGTCTCACGTCAACAGAATTTTAAGTTATTTAAATGCCATATTCTCTATGTCTATGAAGTGTTTGAAGATTACCTATCTATCTGAAATATATCTATGTATACCTAGAAGACTTAACTAACATGGCTACAAATATGATTATCATAGATGACTAATTATTAATCTATTTTTAATTATCCATTACAATTTTAAATGAGTTACATAAACAATACCTCAAACAAGAATAGAAATATATATATACAGTATAACAAAATTAACTTCAAGTTTGTATCAATAAACTAAAATTTATACCAATGTAAAACATTTTAAACATAAACTAAAATCTATACCAATGTAAAACATTTTAAACAAGTTGTTCTTTAAAAGTAGGTTCATTAATCTACCCTTTTATCTTATCATCTCTATATCCTCCTATATATCTATATCATATGCCCTTTTCTTTTTTAGAAAGAGATCACATTTATAATCAACCTGTTTTAAATAAAAATATTGGTTTTTCTCTGTCCCACACCAGAGGGCTCTTCTGATTTGGGACACAAGAATCTCTTAACCATTTTTTTTTTAAAGCAATATGTCTGGGTTTAGAGGGGGAGTGAGCCAATTCCACCTCTAAAGCCAGCTTGGTATATTTGGGAATTTGGGCGTAGCATCTCTTACTACTTCCTGCTGGAGGGGGGCGCTGTATCTTATGGGGATGCAAAGAAAACTTTAGGCCTATGGGGTAGTCCGTGAGGCTGTATTGTGTGAACCAGTTGCCTTGAAACCACTCTGGACGTTGGATCATCTGGGCCATGGTGTCATCGGAGACCTTTCAGGGGGTCTTGGCTGGTGAAACCTGATGTATCTTAATCTGGAACAAATCCACAGCCTCTGGCTTTCTGTGGAAACAAAAGCAGAACCTCTTTTCCAAAGCAACATATCCTTAAATCCAAATTTTGAAGTCAAAGTACCTTTAAAATATACATTTTGGCATAACTCAACAGCTTTTGCAATCAAATGTTTTTCTTCAGTTACGAATATCAAAGACAACATAATCCTGATTCTCTGTGTGGTAGCCATCTTTACGTGGCTTTTTTATACTAATTTATCTTATTTTTTTTTTGTCTCTTTCAAGCCTATGTATTCTGAATCTGCTGCTTTAAACTGCACCATTCTAAGCCTGAAACGGCGCTGTGGCTGCTGGCTCCGCCCACTTCAGCTTCCCAACATGGCGATGGTACATTTTCCGCCAGCTCTGGGAGTCATCAAGTCTCAGAAATAGTGGGTCTAAGCTTTTATCAAAGCAGCGTGTAGCCCAGAAACCTTTTTTTTAAATACTAGTAAAGACTAAATCTACCACACAGCTTAATGTGCCGCTGGCAGACGCCTCATTTTCGCCATACTGCCGGTCAAACGCACACTCCAGGAACCCACCAGTGTTCAAACCTGCGTTTTGCAGCGTCTAGCTGCCCGTATGAGACAGCTAGTTTTGGCTCTCTTTAGAATTGGTTATTAAATATTCTCAGGTTTAAGGTGGAAACTCGAGCCATTGGGCGCCATTTGTTGCTGGAGGGCTTCTCTCCAGGTTCCCCAAGCCCCGCAGTCCCACAATCCAATTATAAAATAATCACAGATGCTTATATCACTTATAAACTGTATGGCCGTGGCAGGCTTCTTGTTAACTGTTCTTTTATCTTAAATTAAGCCATTTTTATAAATCTATACCTTGCCCACGTGGCTGGTGGCTTACCAGAGTCTCTACATGCTGCTTGTCCTGGCGGTGGCTGCAGTGTCTCCCCCTCAGCCTTCTGCTTCCCAGAATTCTCCTCTCTCCTTGTCCCACCTACTTCCTGCCTGGCAACCTACTTCCTGCCTGGTCACTGGCCATCAGTGTTTTATTTATATAGAACAATATCCACAGCAAGGGGATGCATTTTTGGGGTACTACATCTGCATTTTACAGGCAGGAAGTCCAATCCTATTTAGAACTTCCTCTTCCAAGGTTGACTATTGGGGTCATTTTGGACGTATTTTTCTTTTTGAAAATTAATCAAATAATTTTCATTCTTGCCAATTTCATGTATAGAATTTCAGTATATTCTGGTTATCTGGGGTCCCCCTTTACCCTCCCTAACCCTCCCCCACTCCTGCTGAACCCCTCTTTCTAGCAAGTCCCCTCCTATGGTCATAGACATGGTTTCCTTTTAATTTCCAGTGACCATGTTCTCATGCATGGATGTTTTGGATCTTAGAAGGACAATTCTTGGGATGTGGCCACTGCACCTGGGTCACAGGTACTAATCTCTGGCCTAGTCCCTTCATTACCAACGAGGCGTTTGCTTTTCTAACTCTTCTGTCTTGGGTATTTACTAGAACTGCTGGGTTTTGTAGCCTTGCTGGCCCTACCAAACTGGCTGGGAATCCATTGCAAAACCCGAGGGCTGGCGTTCAGCCTCCTGACGACTTCCTTCCAGCAATGGTGGACTCCACCACCCAGTAGAGCCCTGCAAGTAGGTGGCGGCCCAAACCAGCCGTCTATTGTGGTGGATAGGTTCACATTCTTAGTTTGAAACTACTAACCGCCAATGTGACTGGACTTGAAGATAAGGTATAATTAAGGTCAAATGAGGCTGGAAGAGTGGGCCCTTGATGCAGTGGGTTTGAGGTTTTCCAAGAGTGAGACACTTCCGACCCCTCCACACATAGAGCCAAGGCCACATTAGGACACAGGGTGGCACCACAAGCATCACTAGAAGCCAATCTTGCCTGTATCTGGACCTTGGGTGTCTACCTTCTGAACTGAAAAGGACCATATCTAAGTAGTCTACCACTGAGACACATAATTAGCACTAGTTGTCTAACTTTTCCAGTGTCTGGTATTCTGTTCAGGCAGCCAGAGCATACCAATACGTCTGATGAAGAGCAAGCTCGGGTACTTTGGAGCTGGCCTCAAGGGCCATTTCTCACCACCACCCAGCCTGTCTCCTTCCTAACAGGACCCAGACATTCTGAGATATAGGATCAGGTGGGACCAATATGGCTCAGTTCAAGCCAGTCTATACATTGAACTTTTTGTGTCATGGACATTAGAATATTGGGCCAATCAGAGGGAAGCTGAAGGCTTATGTTAGTGGTTGAAGAATTGAAGATTCTCTAGGCTCTTCTCTGTGATGATTAATCTTCACCATCAATTAATTGGATCAGATCTTGTGGGAACATATCTCAGAGTGTGTCTATGAGGGTGTTTTCAGAATGCTTTAACCAAATAGAGAAGACCCACCCTGAATGTGGCTGGAACTATCCCCTGAATAAAAGGAGAACATAGAGCTTCAGTGCTGTGTGGGTTCCTTTCATGTCAACTTGACACAGCTTTTGAGAGAAGGAAGCTTCAGTTGAGAAAATGCCTCCATGAGATCAGGCTGCAGCCAAACATGTAGGGCATTTTCTTAATCAGTGATCCATGGGAGAGGGCCTAGACCATGGTGGGCAGTACCATTCCTGGGCTGGTGGTCCTGGATTCTATAGGAAAGCAGGCTGAACAAGCCATGATGGGCAAGCCAGTAAGCAGCACCCCTCCATGGCCTCTGCATCAGCTCCTGCCTCCAGGTTCCTGCCCTGTTTGAGTTCCTGTCCTGGCTTCCTTCAATAATGAACAGTGCTATGGAGGTGTAAGCCCAATAAACTCTTTCCTCCCCAACTTGTTTTTTGGTCATGGCATTTCATCACAGCAATGGTAATTCCAACTAAGACAAGGGCTTCACCTCTCTCTGCCTTCTGGCTGCAAATGCAACATGACCAGCCACTTCACACTGGTTCTGCTCCAGTTACTTTCCCATCATGATGGACTGGAGCAAGCCATGAGTCCAAATAAACACTTCAGGTATTTTGTCATCAGTGACAGAAAAGTAACTGCTATACTTTCTTCAGGTGTGAGAGAAGATGTCTGGAGCATGGGCCCTAGTGACAGGCATGGCACTGCCATGGTGCTGGAGGCACCTCAGAGCTGAAGTCTTGGAGGTGGGAGAACCTGCCTAAGCTGCATGTCGCTTTCCCGTTACCTGATGACAAAGCCTGTCCATTGTCTTTGGGAATCGTTCTGTTTCCTATGTTCTGTTACTAAAAGCATCCTACCAGGAACTCTCCATGGTTTCCCACACAGCAGTCAGAGCTAGCTTGCCAGAGTACAAAGCTGACTCACCCACTTCACAGCCTGCGTCTTTCAGTGGCTTTCTGTTCTGTACATCATTGGACCCGAGGACCTCAGTTCCAAGAGGCTGGCACTGTGAGGAAGTCAGGTGATTTCCCTCAGCAGAAAACAACCATGAACTTTAATTAATTAATTAAATTTTTTTTTTAATGTATGAGTGCTCTGTCTACATGTACGCATGCTTGCCCGAAGAGGACATCACATCATGTTACAGATGGTTGTGAGCCACCCTATGGGTACTGAGGATTGAACTCAGGACCTTTGGAAGAGCAGCCAGTGCTCTCAGCCTCTGAGCCATCTCTCCAACTCCCTCACTGCACTTTTTAAAGATAGTCATCTCAAACCACTGGGAAAATGACCAAGGATAAGGTAACAGCTTTGAAGGATGAAGCTATAGTGGTGGATACACGTGGTGTTTACGAGCATCCTTCTGGGAGGCACATAGGACACTCAAGAAGAAAAACATTTGGTTTTCAACCTGGTTCTTCTTCTTTTTTAAAAAGATTCATTTATTTATGTATTTATGGAGATGGAGCTGGGGTTACAAATGTCTAATCCTGGCTTGTTCTTTCTGATGCTGGACCTCCATCCTGAAGCTTCCCGAGAGACCCTTCAGCAGAAAAAAAACCCAAAAACACAAACTAAAACAAAAACAAACAAAATACCCTTAGATAGTTTCAAGGGACTTAAGAGTTTCTGTGTCAAGAACCAGGGTGAGCTAGGCAGTGGTGGCACACACCTTTAATCCCAGCACTCGGGTGGCAGAGGCAGGCGGAGCTCTGTGAGTTTGAGGCCAGCCTGGTCTACAGAGTGAGATCCAGGACAGGCACCAAAACTACACAGAGAAACCCTGTCTCAAAAAAACAAAGGGGGAAAAAAAAAGAACTAGAGTGAAGGGTTGGGGGGACGGCTCAGGGGTTAAGAGCATTAGCCGCTCTTCCAGAGGTTTTGAGTTCAATTCCCAGCAACAACAGGGTGGTTCACAACCATTTATAATGAGATCCAATGCCCTCTTCTGGTGTACAGATGTACATGCAGACAGAGACTTGTGGTGGTATTGTGTTCCCCAAAATATTGTGTACCCTAATAAACTTATCTGGGGTCAGAGAACAGAAAAGCCACTAGATACTTACGATAGGCAGTGGTAACACACACCTTTAATCCTAGCATTCCAGAGGCAGAAATCCATGTGTTCAAGGATACAGCCAAGCATGGTGACTCATGCCTTTCATCCCAGAAAGCGAGCCTTTAATCCCAGGGAGTGGTGGTAGAAAGCAGAAAGGTATATAAGGCGTGAGGACCAGAAACTAGAAGCATTTGGCTGGTTAAGCTTTTAGGTTTTGAGCAGCACAGTTCAGCTGAGACCCATTCTGGATGAGGACTCAGAGGCCTCCAGTCTGAGGAAACAAGACCAGCTGAGAATTTGCCAGGTGAGGTTAGCTGTGGCTTGTTCTGGTTCTCTGATCTTCCAATGTTCACCCCAATAACTGGCCTCGGGTTTGATTTTATTAATAAGAACTTTTAAGGTTCCTGCTACAGAGACTCATACATAAAATACACAAATCTTTAAAAAAAAGCAAACAAACACTCAAGGAGGCCAGAAATATAGGAGTTCTGGACTTGTGGTTGAAGTAGAGTCTGTACCCCTAAGCCTGGGGTGGGGGGAAGCTGTACAAAATACTGGAAGTTAGTCACAGGATTGAACAAATTGTAGGATGCATAGTTGATGTCCACCAAGAAATGGTGAATTCCTTGGTGTGAGGAAGACATCCTTATGCTGTGTATGAGCAAGGCTTGGGATTTGAAAAGACTGGTATGTTGTCCCATTGGATTCTCCCATCTTATTCATTGAATGAGGACCTGTGACCTTAATAGCTGGACATGGCATGTTGATTTCAGGGGCAACCACAGAACAGTTAGCTCTTTTTTTTTTTTTTTTAAACTTTTCAAATATTTATTTATTTATTTATTTATTTTGTTTTTTTTGAGACAGGGTTTCTTTGTTAGTTTTGTGCCTTTGCTGGAACTCACTTTGTAGACCAGAGTGGCCTCGAACTCACAGAAATCCGCCTGCCTCTGCCTCCTGAGTGCTGGGATTAAAGGCGTGCGCCACCACCGCCCGGCTTCAAATATTTATTTTTTAATTTATGTGTGCCTGCCATTGTATATGTGTATGTGTGTGCAGGTGCCCACAGTGGCCAGAAGAGGGCGTTGGATTCCTTGGAGCTAGAGTTCTAGGCAGTTGTGACATGGGTTCTGGGACCAAACTTGGGTCCTTTGGAGGAGCAGCAAGTGCTCTCAACTGTGGGGCCATCATCTCTCCAGCAACCCCTCCTGAGCATCTAGTTTAAGGAGAAGCTGTTATAAGCATCTCAAGGTGCATGCAAGTGGTCAGGATCCACCCTTGAGGACCTCCAGTCACCAGGTTCTGCCATAGAACATACTCTGTGGCCACAGGATGGTCGGACCCAGCCCCTCCAAATGCAGGTGGCCAAGCTCTGCCTAACAGAGTAAGAAGCCCAAGCTCAGGACCTGAAAATCACCATTCCCCACCCTGGAAATCCCCACCCTGGAAAGCACCCCCTCCCCAGAAACCCTGTATAAACCCTGTCTTCTGTTCAATTCTCTGCTGCTTCTTGCCTGAGCAGAGGCTGCCACCCTCCTGGTTTTTCCCCCTCTCAATAAATCTCTTGTATGAGGTTTGTTTGTGGTGTTCCTTGGCTCCTGACTGCCAGGATACCTTTCCCTCAGAGCTGGACCACCACTGTGGGAGAGAAGAGAAGGCCTAGCGGTGGTCTCTGCAGACGGCAGCAGCTCTCTGCCCAGCCTGTGCTGAATGGACTGTTGTCTCCTGTATATCTCGTAAACAGCATACAGCATGACTCCAAAAAATTCAGTCTTTGCCTTTTTAAAACTACGGGTTTGTTTATGTGTCTGTGTGTATACCTGTGGGTGGACATGTGTACACAAGTACAGGTGCCCGTGGAGGCCGGAGGAGGGTGCTGTTCCTTGGTTGTTAGCTCCTCCACACCGGTGCTGGGAACTGAACTCAGGTTCGCAGGAAGAGCAGTCTAGGCTCTTTTATTATTTCATTTCATTTTATTTTTTTCTGAGACAGAATCTTAGTGTGTATTCCAGCTGGCCTGGGACTCGCTATATGGACCAGACTGGCCAGAAACTGACCGAAATGCACCCATGAGATCTCAAGTATTAGGATTAGTCCAGCCTCATACATGCCCTTAACCACTGAGTCATCTTTCCAGCCTGGATCTTTACCTTTTAAGTAAGAGATGGGGTCCATTTGTCTTCCGTCACTCAAGTGAGGCTGCATTGTGCAAGGCACACTGGGAAAACCTGATGCTCTGTCCTTTACTGAGTATGTCTGCAGCCAGTCACCTAAAAAGACAAGGACCACAACCTGCTAAGGAAATCAAAAGTCCAGGGTAGAGATTTTCAATGCCGTTTCCAGGCAATGGCTATGACTTCCATTGGCTTTCTCAAGATAAACCCCTGGCTTGAGGCTGTGAGGACTTGAAGGCATTTTTAAGTCAGTCTGCCCTCGGGCATCCCTGTCAGCTTTGGATCCAGGCTGAAAGGCAACCTCAATCAATGTAGGTTCTCAGAGACCTTGGAGAATCGATTGTCTCTCCCTACTGGACATGCCACACTGTCTTCTATTAGTGTCTTCTTTTGTTTAGTGCAGTCTCTCAGCACGTGGACACTTCCACAGAGCCACCCCATAGGATCAAAATACCAACCCCAAGCAGTCACACAGCTTATTGAGACTCAATGAGAAAGGGTCTCTACTCTCATTTTTCGTTTCTCAGAGATGGTGGTCCCAGAACTTTGCTGGGTATTAGAACTTCCTGGGGAACTTTCAAATGCTCAGTGCCCATCATACATGCCATATTTGGAGGTGGGATCCTGTATTTCTCCAACCTTCTGGTAATGCCAACATATGGCCAAGTTTGAGAATCAACGTGTTAGAATTGCACGTACTCAAGTCTCAGCTTGGACCCAGGGATTCTCACACCTGCTGGCGTCTCATAAGCTGTGACACCCTCCAGGAGAGTCTGAGGCCACTTTCATGTGCATCGTGTGGGATCTCCATAAACTGAAGATTCAAACCACACATCTGAAGCAGGGCTGAGAAAGTCCCAGTGTGACTGTTGCTGCCTGTGTAAGGACCTCAGGTGTGTGGCCAGAGGCTGGAGTCCCAGCCTAACACACGGCACTTACAGGAGATGAATTGCTGTTGGGTTGGGCGATGTATGGTGAATGTGAGGACTCAGGCCAAGAATGACACATCCTCAGCTGAGTTATGTGTCCATTTCCCCCTGTGGACAGTTTTTAGAGTCCCCGCAAATGCTTTGAGGGGCCGTCTCTTGTTACTGCAGCACCAATGCACCAGGTGGGCTTTCCAGGCTGGAAGGAATTTACACTTGAAGTCCCTTGGACATTGCCACGCTCTGGCTCCCGGGGCTGGTGTGAGAGCTGGGATGGAGTGACGCTGTCGTCACGTCTGCTGCCCACGTTTTGTTGAGTGCTACTGTGAACTCTGCAGTGAGTATTTGATGACAGTGTTCTTAAATCACAGTCTTTCCCACTCAGGAATGATATTTCATACAAATGTTCCCTTCAGGCATACAAGAGTGTTAAAAGGTACAAAGCGAACAAGTCATATGTTACTGTAGGCCACCAGGCAGCCCCCCTCCCCCTAACCTACAGAGAGTGTGAGTGAAGATTGGTCACCAGGGGGCAGTATTGCTCAACAAAGGGTTTTCCAGGGGCTTGCCCAATCTGAGGTTATAACCTGACTCCCCAAATGTCTGACTGTATTAATATTCCACAGCTACCCATAAACAATTAAAAACACAGCAAGGCATCTGTCTGTACTAGACCTTTAAGAACGTCAGTTAAGGGTGCTTGCCATGAAGCCTGCTGACTTGAGTTTGATCCCAGGAACCCATGTGGTGGGGATGGAGAATGGACTCCAGAAAGTTATTCTCTGGCACCCATACACATACCCCATAAACAAACAAACAAACAAACAAACAAACAAACAAACAGATAAATAATGTTAAAAAAGAATGTTGACTTTGAAAATAGAAAGCTGCCCTCCCCCTTTCTCTCAGTTTTTATGAGGCCCAGGATGGTTGTTTCTCCAGATAGGAGAGTGAGCTTTTCCTGGGAGAAGCCATGCTCTGTCAGCACAGCTGGACACGGGGCAGCCTTGGCAAGCAGGAGGATTGCTCTCTGAGCAGCAATTGCTGTGTGGGGGAAATGCAAGGTTGCTGCCTCAGTTTCTCCTGTTACAGGGACTCACAGAAGGCTCTCAGGTCATGCACCCTGGATGGATTTCTGTGTGGTCTCTCTTTAAAGTGTCCAGCCATGGCAGTGCTGGCTTTTCCTTCCTCCACCGAAAGTGGTCTGCTGTGGCTTCACAAGGAGGCTTCACCTTTGTGTTGATGGCTAAGCTCCTCCCCTCCCCCCAACCTGCTTCATTGCCAGGTTTCTGCTTCTTCTGCCTGGAAATGGATGTGACCCTGAGCCCTGGGATCCTGTGAGGAGCCCTGCTTCCATGCCTTCTCCATGACAAGCAGTGGCCTGCCTGGCTCTGCATCTCAGGCACTAAGACCTCCCAAGAGGACAGAAGCTCCCATGGGGCCAGAGTTCTCTCTCTCTCTCTCTCTCTCTCTCTCTCTCTCTCTCTCTCTCTCTCTCTCTCTCTCCAGTGTCCTTTCTTTGGATGGAGGCCATGGGGTTACCATGGGGATCAGAGAGCTTGATACCAGCAGATTTTGTATATAGTCTTGGTGAAAAGCCAGCTGAAAACTGGGGTAGCCACCAAGCATGGAGGCAGGCCAGAGAGCTTCCTGTTTTCTTGGTATTTCCTTTGAATAAATGTGGGGAAAATTCTTGAGAGGTTCTCTGATGCCTCACAGAGGTCTAGGTGGCCCCTGCTCTGCATTCTGGGACCCACATGACCATAACTAACCTTGTTTGGATTTGGTAGGAGAAGGCTGGACCCGGAGAGAAATGAGTCCTACGTGGCTTCAGGCTCATAGGGAGATGCAGAACTCTGGCCTCTTGGACTTTGTTCCTGCTGCATCAGATCCACCTGGTTCCTAATCCCACAAAAGTCTGTCCAAGGCTACGAGGCAGTGGGTGTGAGGTGAGCAGGTGGCTGCTCCCTAGACGTCTAGCATGAGAGGGACTTGGGTAAGTGGAGGAAAGATGCAGGAGCGTATCTGAAGGCCAGGTCAATACAAATACTTTTTTTTTTTTTTTTTTTAATGGCAAGGAACATAATGAACTGGTCGGGAGTGGAGACCTCTGCTCTGCTGGTGTGGGAGCAGAAGAGTGTTTAGCAATGTGGGGCTAGAGAAGAGATTCAGGGGTCAGTGTTGGGAGGCTAGTCAGTAAGATTACTAGCCACTGAATGGTTTGGAGGGGGGGACATCACTGGGGTATTCAGATAACTGAAGATGTGACTGGCACTTGGGCAGCAGGGAGTAGGTAGAATTTTAAATGAAGTACCTATGCTGTTTCATGAGAGTGTCAAACATTGTTGGCTGTCCTTGTTCCATCTTCCACAGTCACTGAAACCTTAGTTCTGGATTGCTTATGGCCTGCCTTTCCTAGCTAGCATCCCTTGCAGCTAGGCACAGTGTAGACAGGCACACAGGCATGGTGGGATAGCATTCAGAAATCTTGACTTTTTTTTTTGTCATACTTGTGGTCAGCATGCTTTTTGTGGGAGCCCAGCTGGGAGACTCTTGAGGAGAGAGGGATAAGAGATATTAGATAGAAGGATAGAGGGGAGAGAACAGATAGAAACACAGGATAGCCTCGGGAGGGCCTGGATCATTAACCACCAGCCCTCTTGTCTCTTCTAAAGGGCCTTTTATAGGAATGCCAAGAGGTGGAGCAAAAGACCTCCCCCTAGCTCAGCCAAGTGCAGACCCTTTCCAATCACCTAGAAGCCACACACGAGGTCAAGCCATCCTCTAATGCAGCCCTGCTGGGTAAAGCAAGCTCAGATCTCACTAGGAAACCTTTGTGGGCCTCCACACTTGTGTCTCAGGGAAGATGAGAGAGAGAGAGAGAGAGAGAGAGAGAGAGAGAGAGAGAGAGAGAGAGAGAGAGAGGGAGACTAGTCAGTTTTGGGCTTTGGTTGGGGCAGTGGCTGAGCACAGACCCCTGTCTGGGGAGGAAGGTATCAGGGACATCAAGGGAGTGAGGTCACCTCAGAGGGTTTGACTTAGGGGCTTCTCAGTTCTCTTCTCTCCTTCCAGAACGAAGAACCTGCAGGTCCTCTGGAGCTCGCTTGCTACTCAGGCCAAAGTGGGGACTCCGGGTTGATCGAACACCTCTCTCTCCCCCTAAAAAAGTCACCGATCGGCAAAATGGTGAGAAAGACTTTATATAAACTACCCTGGTGGTGAAGAAACCGGTCTAAGAAACGGGCTGCACAGGCTTAAGAATGTGTTGTTTTAGGAGACAGGACACAGCAGGGTGAGGCTCCTGGTGGCCGTGGGAAGCGGTGGAGGAGTCAGCAGGATTCCGTTTTGTACACACCACGTTTACTCAGAGGTTTATTTCCACTACAGGTATGAACGGGTGTCAGTGCCAGCCTGGGTAAAGCACAGGGTGTGGCAGATTCCAGAGAACTTGCTAGGTGTCCCTTCTTCTGGTGGCCATGTTTAAAGTCTCAATGCTGGTCATTTGATGAATCCTAGAGGAAGAGGCTGTCGTCACAGACATGGAAATAAAACATGGAGGCCTCTATGGTGCTGGTTGTGGTTTCCAAAGTGACATTTGCCAACAGCCCCCCACTTCGCACAGTGCTGTGCTCAGAGTGTGGATTTTCTTGACTGTGTGCTGAAGGAAGAGGGTGGTGTGCGTATCGTTGGGATTTCCCAATGATTTTGCCGTGTGTGTGTGTGTGTGTGTGTGTGTGTGTGTGTGTGTGTGGTGAGGTGGCTGTAAGTGAATGGATATTGTTGGCACAATCATAGCTTTCTATTTAAAAGAAAACAGATGGTCAGCATCAGAGTGACCTCGGAGTTAACACCTGAGATCACAAAAGGACTTCTCTGAGTCAAGAAATCGGTTAGAACCGGAATGCATCGCATTGGGCACACATGGATGGTGCTGACGCGGCACCAAAACGCAGCTTCCTGTGAAGTTTTATTGCTTATCTTAGGGCCGTGTGGCGAGTTGCATATTAGAGGGTGAAATAATTTGCTGAAATCTCACTTCTTCCTCTTAAAAAGTCACTGATTAGCAAAATTGTGAACAAATTACTTTCAAGCCAGTCAGCAGCAACATAGTTTATATAAACAAATTACCCTGGTGGTGAAGAAGCATTCTAAAAAATGGGACACGTGGCCGTAATAATATGGTTATTGTAGGAGGCAACAAGGACGACATATTAGCCCATCGAGGATGGGAAGCTCTTTCGTGCCACGCTCTAAATTATGACAACGTAACAAAATAAGAAGCTAAAGGGAAATATTGATAAACTTGACACAAATTAAAAGCTTCTATATGTCAAGGATACTATTAAGCAAATTTTAAAAGCCAACCATGCAATAACCCATTAAATTAAAATACAAAGCCAATCTTCAGTTTAGTAGCTTCCCACTGCTAAAGAAAATATCCACAGCATCCTGCAGTGGCAGCTGAAGACCAGCTTTCCTTGCAATCCTTTTTTCCCCCTTTGGTTTTTCGAGACAGGGTTTCTCTGTGTAGTTTTGGTGCCTATCCTGGATCTTGCTCTGTAGACCAGGCTGGCCTCGAACTCACAGAGATCCGCCAGACTCTGCCTCCCGAGTGCTGGGATTAAAGGCCTGCGCCACCACCGCCCCGCTGCAATCCTTCATTCTTAATTGTGATGGATCTCTAAGGGGTCTGAGGTGGACCCCCTGTGGCCCTGTAAGCTCCACCTCCTCATGTCCTCCCCGGCTCTTTCCTCTCCTTGAGTTTGTGTGTGGTGGACTTGCTTGTACCCTGTGGCATCTAGGCAAGGTGGGACGTGCAGAGGGACCCCCCCTCACTTGACTGGGACATGTGTTATACCTTGGGGTGACTGTGGCTCTCACAAACTGAAAGTCTAAGGATGATATTGCCATGACCAAGTCTCTCGGCGCCGTTTACACAAGAGCATGTGCTCCCTTCAAACCTCTGAGTCACATGTCAAGGGTTTTCACCACGTTTTTTAACTTTTCCATTTAGCATTGTAACGGATATGGTGTCAGTAACCGGTGCCTTTTTGTTGGTGTGGTGCTGGAGATGGAGTCAGGACCTCATGTGTTTTAATCAAACACTCTACCCCTGAGTTCTCCTCCCATCCCCCAGGCTTTTAAAGAAACAGGGTCTTCCTAAATTATCTAGGCTGGATACAACTTGTCCTCCTGCCTCAGCCTTCCTAAGTCACCATGCTCAGCTTTTAGTTTTATTGTTATTATTGTTTGTTTTTGAGACACAGTCTCATTATGTAAACCAGGCTGGCCTTGAACTCACAGAGATCCACCTACCTCTGCCTCCTGAGTGCTGGGATTAAAGATGTGCGCTGTCATGTCCAACTCTAACTTTTTATTTTTAAGATTTATTTAAAAAATTTTAAATTATGTATGTGTGGAGGCCACAAGAGCACATTGGATCCCTTGGAGCTGAACTTACAGACAGTTGTGAGCCACCTGAATAAAGTGGAAACTTGGATTCTCAGCAAGAACAGTGGGAGAGAGAGAAAGAGAGAGAGAGAGAGAGAGAGAGAGAGAGAGAGAGAGAGAGAGAGAGAGAGAGAGAGAGACTGTTGAGCCCATTTCTCTAGCCCTGCCCAGTTTTTTGATCAACAATCACTGTATATTACTATTATAATTAATTTGGGGGCCACAGAAGTGCTCACACACAGTGACAAACTGTGGTAGAATATTATTTTAAGGTGTGTTACTTTTGTTCATGTTGCATTTGTTTAACTCTGTGAAGCTGTGTTACTGTGCCTGTGTAAAACACCTGATGGTCTAATAAAGAGCTGAACGGCCAATGGTAAGGCAGGAGAAAGGCTAGGCAGGGCTGCAGGCAGGGAGACTATATACAAGGAGAAATCTGGGAGGAAGAGAAGTAGCCAGAGAAGAAGGAGGAGGACATCAGGGATCAGCCATGGAGTAAGAGTAAGATTTACAGAAGTAAGAGAATGTGAAAAGCCCAGAGGCAAAAGACAGATAGGTTAATTTAAGTTAAGAAAAGCTGGCTAGAAACAAGCCAAGCTAAGGCTGGGCATTCATAAGTAATAATAAGACTGTGTGTGTGTGAATTATTTGGGGTCTGGGTGGTGGGCCTCCCAAAAGAGCAAAAATAAAAAACAATAATGAACTTAATGTGCATTCTGGCTGATGCCACATCTCTTCTTCTCTACTTTTAGGATTTCTCTATTTCCTAAGACATGTAATGTTGAAATTAGGCTAATTAATATCTCTATCATGACTTCTAAATAAAGCCACTAAGCGAAGGGATTTTTTTTAAGATTTATTTATTTATTATGCATACAGTATTCTGCCAACATGTGTGTCTACATTATAGATCTCATTATAGATGATTGTGAGCCACCATGTGGTTGCTGGGAATTGAACTCAGGTCCTCTGGAAGAGCAGCCAGTGCTCTTAACCTCTGAGCCATCTCTCCAGTCCCAAGTGAAGGGATCTTATGAATATTATTTAAATTAAAAGTCAGATGATAAACCTTAATGAGAAAGGCAGGTTGAAGGCTGATGAAGAATGGAAATTTGGACTCTTGCCAGTTAGCAAAATTGTGAATTATGAGCTCTCGGGGTCTTAAGGGAATACTTAGGCAGATTGTCCTTTGGGGTAAGAGATTTATCAAGAGAGTTATAAAAGCCTCAGAAATAGAGCAGCATGGTGGGAGTCTGAGGAGGCCCATGTACAGGCCCATGGGGTGAAGTGGAGGGGTCCTTTTACAGGCTGAGAGAGAGAGAGAGAGAGAGAGAGAGAGAGAGAGAGAGAGAGAGATATCCTCTGCCATGTGATGATGAGCCCATAGTATGTGCTTGAAGTTAGATTGTCTCTGAATCCCAGGCAGCGAGGGAGGGGACAGAAGTGTCTATCATGTGAGATGTGGCACCTATGGCCTCCAATTGCTCAGGTACATTTCTTCTGGGGATGGAGAACTTCAGAATCATTGTCAGACTGCCTCATGAGTACCTGTCATTGCCCTGTAGCAATGGGGTTTTCAAAGTCAGATATGAGGGTGGAGAGAAGTAGTTGCTGCAGGTGAATATGACCCAAGTAGCCCGGAGCTCACACTTCCAGAGTAAGACTCTATTGGTGAAATTATTAAGGCCACTCCATGTAGTCAAAGGGAAGATTTATTTAGTGGGTAACTTACAAATGAAGGGATAGGTAGGTTGCAGGGTCTGGGGAAGGTGTATCGCATTCCAGCGGTGTTCTCTGGAGCTCTGCTCAGTCCACCTCCACCACCCAGGGTCCAGGAACCTAGAGAGCGCCGGCCTATCCAGATCTCGAGTCTGCAGGCGCCTCCCTTGGCCCCACCTTGTAGGCGTGACAGTTGCCAGAGTCTCAACGGAGGTTGGAACTTCCAGATCAAAGCTGGAATGGCTGCCCACTACACGACTCTATCATGATGGGAAAAGCAGGATGGCAGGATGGCAGGAGGGCCGTAGCTGTGGTGACAGCAGGGTGAGGCAGCTGGGCACATTGCGTCACTGCTGGGGATGTCTTTCTGTATGTGTTGCTCTGATTGATTGGTAAATAAAACACTGATTGGCCAGTAGCCAGGCAGGAAGTATAGTGTAGGTGGGATAAGCAGAGAGGAGAATTCTGGGAAGTGGAAGGCTGAGTCAGGAGACACTGCCAGCTGCTACCACCATGAGAAGCAAGATGTAAGGATACCGGTAAGCCACGAGCCACATGGCAAGGTATAGATTTATAGAAATGGGTTAATTTAAGATATTAAAAACTAGGTAATAAGCCTGCCATGGCCATACAATTCATAAGTAATATAAGTCTCTATGTGTTTACTTGGGTCTGAGCAGCTGCAGGAGCTGGGTGGACACAAAAGAACTCCCACTACACGTCACAGCCGGGAAGCTGAGAGACATGAATGCTGCTGCTCAGCTCACTTTCTTCTTGTTCAGTCCAGGACCTCAACCCATGGATGATGCTGTCCACATTCAGGGTGGGTCTTCTCTCCTCAGCTAAGTCTCTGGAAATGCTTCCATAGACTGCTCCAATATATGTGTCCTTGGTGATTCTAAATCTAGTCAATAATATTAACCACCACAGAACAGGAGGAGTGGGCGGTGTGGGGTAGGGACTGCTCTGTGGAGAAGGTGGCCTCACTAAAGGATGAAGGAGCCTTCTACTGGAAGAAAAGGGAACCCAGGGCTGTCGGAGTGCAGAGGAAAGAAGCCGGCCCCTGGGTTCACAGCGTCTCAATGCATGTCTTGTTGGCAGTGGATGCCCTGGCTTCACGTTGAAGCTGAGTTTCACTGACCATGCTGAACATTAGGACCTTCAGGACCAAACACTCGACTTGCCTTGATCTGCAAGTGGCAGCACATCTGTCAGAACCCGGCTTACACTTTGAGACCAGACTGACCTGAAGTCATAGAGATCCGCCTGCCTCTGCCTCCCGAGTGCTGAGATTAAAGGCACATGCCGCCACTGCCTGGCTACAGTAAACTTCTATATAAAAAAAAAAGGTTATTTGATCATTCATATGATTCTACTTTTTTTTTTTTTTGGTTTTGGTTTTTCGAGACAGGGTTTCTCTGTGTAGCTTTGCGCCTTTCCTGGAACTCACTTGGTAGCCCAGGCTGGCCTCGAATTCACAGAGATCCGCCTGCCTCTGCCTCCCGAGTGCTGGGATTAAAGGCGTGCGCCACCACCGCCCGGCTGATTCTACTTTTGAGCCAAAGATTTTTCTACTTGGAGTGTATCCCGTAGTTACGTTAACATGTGTGCACATATGTGGATGTGTGTACATATCATATTCATGCTGATGCTCCTACACAAAAATATGACTGGTTACTCCAGCATTATTATTCACAATGGCCAATAGACCATGGGCAAATTCAGCACCTTGGTGGTTTGAATGTTGCCATAGACTCAGGTGCTTGATTGCTTAGTTCCCAGCTTGTGGCTCCGTTTGCGCCAATCTAGGAGGAGCAACCTTATTGGAGGAAGTATGCCTTGGGGGCGGTCTTTAAGGCTTCAAAGCCAGGTGCTATTCCAGTTTGCTTTTTCTAGATCATTGAGGCGGTCCTGGGCTGTGTGGACTCCTGTGAGGTCGGCAGTTCCCTTACGTTAGAGATGCCATCTTGCTGCCCCCAAATCAAGAACATTGTAGAAGGCCAGGGGTCCCGGTCTTGGGCACGTATGACTCTTTGCTTTGGCATTTGTTCCGGGGCTATTTCCAGATTCAGGAGAGCATCCTTATACAGTCACAAGCCGGGAGTGCGTCCTCAGAAAGGCCTGGTTCTGCTTTGGGAAGTGATGCTGGGGAACTGGGCATCAAAGCTTACTGTGCTGTTTCTTTGGGAGAAGTTTCTGGAAGTGGAAACACCGAGTCAAAGACCATGAATACATTTAAAGCTTGGGATTAAAAAAGCAACGGTCATGGGGAGCACTCAGCCCAGTGTGCACAAACCTCGGGTGACCTGTCTCTCACGGTGGGAGAGCTGGTCGACAGGTGGGCAGGGTCATAGTAGGAAGCATCTATCCCCAGAGTCCATGCCATGTGGACCATCAGGGGACGGCTGTCTCCTACTGAGCATGTGGCCTTCACTCCTTCCCTGGACACAACCCTGCTGGACCTGACATAAGCTGAGAGGGTCACACAGGGTCCAGCTTCTTGGCTCGTCAGCTAGACATGTCCAACATTTACGATGTGGTCATCTACAGAATCCATAATGGAGAACCACACAATGGACTTACCAAAAAAAAATCATAAACCCCTCATAATGTTTTGAGTAGGTTTATGATCCTGCGCTGGGCCACATTCGCGGCTGTCCTCGGCCGCATGTGAAGCTGGAGGTTGGACATTCTCATCTGACCTGTCACCCTAACTCACTAAGTCCCCTATTTCTACACCCTGTGTCATATTTTACTGTTTGAAACTCATTGCTTTTTTTCCCCCCAGATGACATAAGAATCCTGGTATTGTCGGTTTTTTCCTCTTTGCCTCCCATCTCGCTGCCTACCTGCTTGCCAGCCCTTTCCCTGAGCTGACCAACAGCAGGCCCTTCTCCAGCAGCCTCTGTGAAACCCTCTCTTCCGAACCTCTGCCTCAGGGTCTTCTGCTGGGGACTGGACCCAAGGCAGCAGAAAACTAATCCCCTGGGGACCGGACCCAAGGCAGCAAAAAACTACTCTTTTCTTCTTTGAGAGAGATTCTCATGCAGCTGAGCTTCTGACCTCCCTGCCTTCACCTGCCAGGTGCGGGGTTCACGGGTGTATGCTACCACACCCAGTTCGTGTATGCTGGGGATTGAACCTGGGGCTTCGGGCATGCCGGGCAAGCACTCTACCAACTGAGATGTATTCCCAGCCTGGAAATCTAATATTTTTGACTTGTTAATTTTAAAAACATATTTTTTTGGATGAAATGTGCACAGAGCCTTATTTATTTAGTCTCTTTCTTGGGTCCATTTTCCTTCCCTTCTGGCCATATTAAACCTTCCTAGGATTTTCTCCAAAGAGCTTGTGGAACAAATTCTCTGAAATGATAAATGTGTGAGAATAGTGCTATTACTCCATTGTGTGAAGTAATTTGATTTATGCTTGCTTTTAGATCAAAAGGCTTTTCTTTCAGAATATGCATTTCTTTATAGTTTGTGTTTTACATCCTGTTGCCATTGAGAAGCCCAGCGAAAATCTCATTCTCACCTTTCTGTAGGCGATGTGGGCTGAACTGAGTTCCTTTAAAAGGCTATGCTGAAGCTCCCCAGATCTTCTCTTTGTTGAGAATTTAATACATACATATTTGCGTTTTGACCAAATCCACCCCCTCCGTTCCCCCTCCCCTCCCTTCCCCTCCCTTCCAATTCCTCCTCTGTACCCCACACTATTCCCTCCCACTTCCATGTCTCTCCCTCCTCTTCCTCCCCACTTTCATCCCCTCCCTCCCCCTCCTTTCCCACAGAGTCCGTGTAGTGGTGCCAGTATGTGCGTGGATGGAGGGAGGCCACTGACCAGCACAGGAACAGCCTCTCGAGGGGACGGGTTGAGGTGTTAGTCTCTCGCACCCATGCAGGTGCCTTATTGGAAATAGCGCTGCTGTAGACGAGACCAGCTAAGATGAGGGAACCGTGGAGCCGTGTGTCGTGCAATAGGACTGCTGGCCAATGAGAGGCAGACTCAAGGGGACATCCAGGCGACTGTGGTGACAGAGGAGGCGTCTATCTACAAGGCAAAGACAGCTTGGGACTCCAGATGCCCTGCCTCCGGTGCTGACTGGCACCATGCCGCCCTCTATGACTTCTAGGACAGGTGGGACAGCCCACCTTCAAGCTGCCTGTTTCTGCTACTTTGTGGGTGACCCTAGGAGATGGGTATGTTGGTAATCGACTGTTCCTTCTGCAAGATTTAAAATTTCATTTCCTTCCCCTCTCTCTTCATTCACCTTTTTGTTTCTTGGAGTAGGGTTTCTCTGTAGCCCATGCTAGCCTTGAACTTGTAGTCTTCCTGCCTGTGTCTCCCAAATGCTGGGATTACAGATGTGTGTCACCACACCGAGCTAGCACACTTCTTTTCTTTAAGTATCTAATCTCAGGTGTCCTGCTGTAGCAGGAGACAAATAGACTAAGATTCCTGGTGAAGCTCACTAAAGAAGCACTGATGCCATTTAAGGTGTCCTCTGGACACACACACACACACACACACACACACACACACACACACACACTTCTCAGCTGCAGCACAAAATACAGTGAGGTTCAGAAACCTGCCCAGCTCCCCAGAGCCTGGGCATTCCTGAACTCTCCTGCCCCCTAGTGGAGTGGAGTTAGGAGTAATATTCATGCTGAAGGACACCACACCCTGGTGAGCAGCTTGCTCTCTGTCTGAGCAGCCAGACACAGGGGCCTCTGCAGATGTGGAATTCAGAGAAGAGGGCAGCCCTGGGCAGAGGTGTCATGCCTGGGGAGCAGGCTGTGGCTGTTTGGCTCTCCTGTGTTATTTGGTGGTTGATCAATCTCTTCAGAAGAACAGGGGCTCATTTTTCATTGACTGAGGGTACAGAGTCACCAGAAAACAAAGCATTCATTAAATGCTCACCCTTCTCGCGCGCGCGCGTGTGTGTGTGTGTGTGTGTGTGTGTGTGTGTGTGTGTGTGTGTGTGTGTGTTACAAGGTGGCCAGTTCAGCTCCTGTATTCTGGACAGGAGTGTAAACTCCTGGGAGTCTGTACCCTGAGGCACACACACCTGGTAGCTATGAGAGAGGAGAAGGAACCCATGGAAATGACTGTATGGTTGAGCCAGCCTGGCATCACTTGGAGTTGGGGTAAACTCAGATGAGCTTCCAGCATCCACGGGGACGTGATTGTCCTGCCCAAGGTGCCGTTGTCTGATTACAAAGGCCACGCCACAGCCAGCCAACCCCTGGAAGAAGCATCTGTGCCACTCTGTACCTGAGGTTACGTGTCCGTGGTGGTCTGGTATCCCTTTATCAGCTACGATGTTGATTATTAATATTATGGTTTGCTGTGGTGCTGGGATGGAAGCCAGAGCCTTGGAGATGCTGAGCACCTCCTCTCGTTTGAGTGACACCCTTAGTTTTCCGTTATTGTTGACTCTGACTCAGTGCCGTGTGCACGCTAACTGTACGCTCCGTCCTGAGCAACAGCCTCAGTCTTCTGTTCTCACTAGGAAGCTTCCCTCAGTTCAGTATGGCCACCTTGAGGGGAACTCTGCTGCCCCCGCCATTCTTCTCTAGAAGTTCAGAGCCACATGGAATGGGTTCCTGTGTCAGTGGAGCCATAAGCCCATAGCTACTTGCACCAGCACTGTATTGGGTGTTGAGGCAGTTCCCTGACCTCTGATGTAGCACATGCTAAGGCCAGGAAACCAGCCATGGCACTCCTGCCTCAGCTATGGGGACCTCAGAAAATATGGGCTTCCTGCAGCCTCGTTTCCCCCATCTTTAAAGGGACATCCTTACCTGTGCCCGGACACGGTGTGAGAATCAGAGAATGCATATGAATAATAGTGTCTGGACAGGGATGTTGTAAGGAAGGGGCTGTTGACAATACCTTGGATTCATTTCCTCTAATATTTCAGGTAATATTTTTTCCTTAAATGGAACAAAAAAATTAACTTTTTTTGTGCTGTTCTTGCTCTTTTTTCTGTTATATGTGCGTGTTGTGGACAGATGGGCAAGAAAGCTCTAGAAATCTGTGTGTGGACTGTCATTGAATAGAAGTCACTTTCTTGTGCTGAAAAATTGAAGACCAGGCCTGATGGGTAAGACAGGGGCAGGGAGACATCTCAGTCACTGGGGCACTTGCTGTGTGAATGTGGGGATCTGGGTTTGAATTTGCTCCACAGATTGTGTGTGTACATGTGTATGTACATGTCTGTGTGCAAGACACACACACACACACACACACACACACACACACACACACACACACACAGAGAGAGAGAGAGAGAGAGAGAGAGAGAGAGAGAGAGAGAGAGATCCAGAGGTTGATGTTGAATGTTTTCCTTAGTTACTTTGCACCTCATTTTTTTGGTAAAGGTTTATTTATTTTTATTTTATGTGTATGAGTTTGCTTGCTTACCACATGTGTCTGATGCCCGAGGAGGCCAGAGAGGGCACTGGTTTCCCTGGAACTGGAATTGTAGACAGTCATTAGCTGCCATGTGGGTTCTGGGAACTGACCTTGGGTCCTCTGCAAGGGGAGCAGCTGCTCTGAGACACCTGCAGACCGCACCCCTTAGTTTTGTGATAACAGGCTATGTCCCGGAACTCTCCAGTTTAACCAGACTGATTGGTCACCGGGCTCCAAAGAGCTGCTTACCCCCACCCCTCTGCCAGGGTTGTAGACACACACACCAACTTGCCTGGCTTTTTATGTGGGTTCTGGGGATTGAACTCAGGTCCTCATGCTTACAGAGCTGTCCTCCTGCTGGATGTCTCACCCCATCAGGCCTAGCTTTTACTTTTGCATAATAAAAAAAAAACAACTGTCCTCACCTCTGCAGGGCTTTGCTGCCCATCATGTCTGCTCCGCCCCCTTCCCCGCACAATGTCACATATGCCGACACCTGGCGTCGTCTTCCTTGCATGGTCTGCTTTTTTTTTTTTTTAAGTTTGTGTCCAGAAGGGGAGAGAATATTCTAAACAGATTAAAAACAAAACAAAAACAAAAAACCCAGCCACAGTCCTCAAGGTCCTTAATCTACTGCTCTAGCTTTCCTCTGCTGGCCTTTGCTCAGTGCCGGCTGGGCTATTGGCTTATATACACAAATTACTAACGCATGTGGGGAGTGGTGGTCATTCTCCATTCTGCCAAGACACTTCTGAGTGAAGGCTGGCTCCCGCGGCTTCTGGGAAATGGTTATTGAGTATTTAGGAATATAGCCACCTGACTGTTAAAACTAACAATGGCTTGGCATTGGCTGTGGTCAGAGTATTTGCCCCATGGAGAAGGACACAGATGCACATTGGGACTTGGATGTTCTTCTTAGGGAGTCAGTTTATCAGCATCCCGCCATCATTACCGCCTCCACCCACCCATCCTTACCAGCTTCCTTCTGGTCCTTTTCTGTGAGGCAGAGTCTTGCTATGTAACCCAGGCCTTGAACTCTGAATCCTCTGCTTCTGTCCCCAGAGTGCTAGGATTCCAAGTGTGAGCTACCACACTAAGCTTTCCATTATCTTAAGATGAGAAGAAATTCCTATCATGTAAGGAAGGCACATTGCTCAGAAGGGAAACACTCACCATCCAAAAAACAAAACAAGCAAAGCAAAACAATGCTTTTACGGGTCTTGGAATACTTTGTCTCCAAGGAGAATGGAAGAGTCACTCTGGTCAAAGTCGGGCGACCACAACGGATCAGAACGGTTGCAGGCAGGCACATAGCAGGGTCCCAGACCCATCTTCCCTCCCGACCTCACAGCTCAGCCTGGAAATACAGCTGAGAGGTAGAGAGGGTTTTGTGAGTGTGACACTGTAGGTCTGACTGTCACATGTAGATGTTCATTCGGCATGAGGAAACAGGGGCAGGGGCGGGAGATTGGGCTTCTCACTCAGGCCTGGCGCTTCTGGGAAAGAACCTGCCATCTGGGGTGATGATAGAGTACCTTCATCTCACAGCCTGGCTGGCTTCCCAGCGGGGCTTTAGCTCTGCCAACCCCAAGATTAGATGTGGGGTTTCTCAAGGAGTAGTTCATTTTTGGAGTGCTCATCGGGTTCTGAAATTTCAGCGTGCCAACGCTAAACGATTCCTTGAGGGAGAACAATTCTCCCTTCAGACGCTCCAAGGCTAGCGTGGCTGAGATTGACAGATAGGCAAAACATCGAAAAACTTGGCTTTTTTCTTCTCAAAATACATTTAACTTCAGCAAGCTGTAAGCCAAGCCCCCTCGCAGATGGCAGACAACTTAATTGCTGTGGTCAACTTGTCTGACATTTCTTGGACGGTGTAGGGTGCTGTAGTAATCCATAGAAAACAGATCTCAGCCCACACAAAGACATGCACAGAGTTTAGCATCTCCGCTTGGCTGCCTGAGCCCGTGTTCAAGGCTGCACCGTCCTTTGCCAACCAAACTCTGGGGCGACTTGCAAACACAGCCTGTATTGCTTGGCTGGAAAATCCAAGAGAGGCCCAGGACAAACTGAGTCAGCATTGTTGTTTCTTCGTGGGAGCTTTGAGAAGGTGGTGACCTCAGCTGGCTGCGATCCCTGTCATCTGTCTTCCACAGCCCTCACGTGCTCTGTGCCTCGGCACCACTTACACCCCGTGTCCTCAGGGTGGTGCTAGTTGTGTGTCGTTACACCCGGCCACCTCTCTTGACGGGCTTCTAGGCGTGATTCTCTGCTATAAAGGATATTTTTCTGAGTCAGTAATTTCTGATTCCACATAGAAGGTGTAATTTGGGGGGTGTGAGAAAACGTTCTTTTTGAACACTGCAGTGAGTCACTGAGCTCATGGCCACCTTCCCGGCAAAGTTAAAAATAAACCTCCAGAGCGTATCCATGTTTACTTCAACGATCTCTGTTTATAGTGTTTATAGTAAACATTCCGAGAACAAGCAGCAGCCAGCGGCCCATGCTTATGTGTTCTCTCTCCCCTCCCCTGCCCTTCTCTGTGTGTGTGCGCACACGTGTGTTCAGGTGAACACACGGAGGCCAGAACGCCTCAGGTTCCATCATGTTCCATCTTATTTTTTTGAGAAAGGGTCTCTCAGTGAACCTAGAGCTTGTTTTTTGCTAGCCTGGCTTGCCACGTGCTCCACAGGGATCTGCCGGTCTCCACCTCCACCCTCCCAGAGCTGGGGTTACAGACACACCTGCCTGTGCCTGGCTCTCACATGGGTGTCGGAGATGTGAATCGCAGCAAGTTACCCATGGAATGAGTCGTCTCCCTGCCCTCTCTGACAAGTCCTGGAAGTGGGTCTCTTCTGGGGTGGTGGCTGGTCCAGGGGACACTCGTGCCACCGATGATGTCAGTCCCAGTTTAGAAAGGAGTCTCTCCACCTGGAACACAGGGCAGTTGCTGGGGAGCCTGTGAGGACACAGAGCCCTGGGCCCCTTTCTCAGACGCAGCGTCTCTGGGGCCTGGGTGTCTTCATTGTGGGTGTGTATCCAATGATACCCACTGGTGATGGTTGGCGGACAGTGCGCTGTGGAATCCTGGTGCTGAGACCTGTGGCATCAAAGACAGTAGGGTGCCCATTTGCCATGTGACCTGAGGCTAGCCATACTCCCTCATAAAGTCTCCCGAGCAGAGGGCCTCCCGGGCAGAGGGTCTCCCGAGCTCGTGTCCCTGGGTCTCCCGAGCAGAGGGTCTCCCGAGCAGAGGGTCTCCCGAGCAGAGGGCCTCCCGAGCAGAGGGTCTCCCGGGCAGAGGGCCTCCCGGGCAGAGGGCCTCCCGGGCAGAGGGCCTCCCGAACAGAGGGCCTCCCGGGCAGAGGGTCTCCCCAGCTCGCGTCCCTGGGGTCTCCTTGACCAGTGTACTTGAGCACTGTGGATTTGTTCCCAAGACCGGACTGTGGTTCCCCTTTCTGGGCAGCCCTTCCCCAGATATCCAGGCCCCCACTTTCCCCCTTGGCTCTCTCTTCCCATGACATGATATTCCATGTGTATTTGAATATTGCCTGGTCTCTGTCACTACAGCCTGGGACCCAGGAGGGCAGGGCCTTTATCTTGGCCGCTCCTTGTATGCAGAACTTGGACCACAGTGCCCAGCATGAGCTGGCCCTCGCCAAGTGTTGTAAGGGTGGTAAAGAGAGAGGAGGTAGCAGAAGGCTGACTCAGCTAGGCCGGTGGTGATGGAGCCTTGGGTGTCCCACCCTCTAGAAGACAGGGGGCCTCGCCCTGCTGGCTCCATACGGGGTGGGTGTAAGCATTCTGTACGCCATCAGCAGGTGATTGCATCCCAGCCTAAAAGCCAGACATGCACACCCACGCGCTCTCTCTCTGCACTCTCTCTCTGAGTGCTCTGTCTCTCTGAGTGCTCTGTCTCTGTCTCTCGCCTTCTAATAAAGCTCTAAAAGGTATCGCTGGGTTCTGTCTTTCCACGAGGTAACCAGTGCTGCCTTATATCCCTTACAGTGGGGCCAGTGGCCTCTCCAGCAGGGGTAAGGCCCAGGTCACCACAGCAATTCTGCTTTACAGGCAAGCAGAGGGCCTTGGGAAGCAGAAACGTGTTGATGAGAATTATGAGAGCCTCAGGGAAGGCCGGGTTCTTGTCAGAATGACAGGGTGGGCTCTGGATAGGATCACCTGCTTTGTGGATTTTGAGTCTAATTTAGAAAACTTTACTAACAGCCAATTAATATACTTAAAAGACTTGGTCAGTGCAATGGAGGCCCTTCTCCCCAGGATCATTGAAATGAAGCTTAAAGAGGTTTAAAAAACTTTAAGGTCATTTTACTTATTGAACAGCTGAAAGGTGAAGTCATCTGTTACCATGGCAACAGTCTTCTGGGAAAAGCTGTAAAGATGCCAGCAGGAAGTAAATAGGCTTATAAAGTGTCCACCCAGACCCCTTCTCCTGCTGCTGCTGCCCCAGGTCTGGGGTTGACCCTGAAGTAAGTGACTCCAAGCATTTGTTGGTGTTAGTCCATGAGTAGAGTTCCTGGCACTCAGGGTTCATGGCCCTAACCCTAACCCTGGGTCTGATTTGTGAGGTGTGGGCTTCCTGAAGACAGAGATAGGAGTCCAGAGGCTCAGGCTGCACTTCCTCTTGGGATGACTTCTGACCCTGCCCTTGTAGGGAGAGCAATGCACAGCACACCCCTCTGGAGGGGAGTCGGGACTGTTGGCACGCAGAACCCAGCAGGGGAGTGGCTTCTGCTTTTCCTGGAGACCCAGGGCCTGTCTGGGACCCACGGGTGTGGTGCTGGCCTCTCACTGAGGATCAGGGACTTCACTGTATATAAGCATTTGAAGATTTCTAAGACCAGTGGAAATGGTAATGTCCAGATATGATAGCTTACAATGTCAAAATATACCATACCATACCATACCATACCATACCATACCATACCATACCATAATATACCAGATGAAACCTGTCACCCAACTGTACTATAATATACCATATCATGATTTACCATACCATCATACCTTATCATGTCATGCCATACTGTACTGTACCATATACCATATCATATCATGCTGTATCATACCATACTATATCACCATCCCTTCCCATATCATACTACAAATCACCATACCATACCATCATATGTCATATCATATTAGATGGATGAAAAATGAGGTGCTATACTGGCCATGGTAGTGTACACCTATAATCCTAGCATGTGGAAGTCCAAAGAGGAAGATCAGGAGTTAAAAGTCATTCTTGGCTACATGATGGTTTGAAGTCAGCCTAGGCTATGTGAGACTCTGTTTCAGAAATAAGTAAATGAACAACAGCAACAACAACAACAATAAAACATGAAAAACCAAAGACAAACAGATGGAAAAGCCAAGCTCTGTGACTAGACACTACAAATCATGACTTTATGCCGGCCACCGTGGGCCCTTCTGGACACTGTGCCTTTGATCTTCTGCAGGGCTCATGTGGAGAAGGTTCTGAGCAGAAGGCCATTTTTACTTCCCAAATTAGGGAGCAGGGGCTTGGCTGGGCCAGCTCAGGTTACCCAACATGCACGCTGAGTCTGTAGTTAGCACCAGTGCCCCAATTTGGGGCCTTACTGCAGTCTATCTCCAGGGCTGTTTTGACTTTTTTTCTTTTTCCTTTTTCATATGCATGTGTATGGTATGCATGGGTGTATGTTCGTGTCTGCATGTGTCGGGTAGGTTCATGTGTGTGTTTGTGTTTATAGTGCATGTGGAAGGAAGCCCAAGGTTCACGGCAGGAGTCATCTTCCATCGATCTCTACACTATTCAGTGAGACAGGGTCTTTCAGTAGAACCCAGAACTCGATGATATAGCTACTCTCCACAGCCAGCTTGCTCTGGGGTCTCCATTTCTGCCTTCAGAGGCTGGAATTAAGAAAGGCTGCACACCCTCTGTGTGGCTCTTCCTGGTTGTCAACTTGACTACATCTGGAACGAACTAAAAACCAAACAGCTGGCCACACCTGTGAGGGATTTTCCTTGATTACATAATTTGAAGTGGGAAGACCCACCTTTAATCTGGACCACACCTTCTGCTGGCAGCCTACATAAAGGACGTGGAAGAACGAAGCTCTCTCTTTGCCTGCTTGCTCTCACTCTGGCTGCAAGTCCATTCCTTCACTGGCATTAGAGCCTTCTGCTTCAGGATTCAGGTGTCGACTGAAGACCAGCGGAGACATCCAGCCTTGTGGACTGAACACTCACTGGATTCTGTCAGTTCTGTTCCTCTAGAGAACCCTGACTAATACACCCACCCTGCATTTGTATTGGTTCTGGGATTTGAACTCAGTCCTCAACATTTGCCAGCATAAGCCCTTCAATCACTGGATCATCTCCACATCTCCTGATTTTTAAGTTAAAATTATTATTATTGTGTGTTTCATTCAGGACACGTGTGGGGGTTGTGTGTGCTGTGGCTCATGTGTGGAGGCCAGAGGGTCACTTTTGTGGAGTCTGTTCTCTCCTTTCACCTTTATGTGGGTTTCAGGGGTCAGACTCAAGTCCCCAAGCTTGAGCAGTAAGAGCTTTTAGCTGCGGTCTTCTTGGCAGCCCTTGATTGACATTCCCTCCCTCCCTCCCTCCCTCCCTCCCTCCCTCTCTGCATCCCTCCCTCCCTCCCTCCCCCCTCCCCTTCCCCCCTTCCTCCCTCCCCCTTTCCCCCCTCCCTCCTCCCCCCTTCCCCCCTCCCTCCCTCCCTGCATCCCTCCCTCTCTGCATCCCTCCCTCCCTCCCCCCTCCCCTTCCCCCCTCCCTCCCTCCCCCCTTCCCTCCCTCCCTCCCCCCCCTCTCTCCCCCCCTCTCTTTCACTTGTCAGGTGACCTTGCATGGTTTTAAATTTCCTATGGTATGGTGTTTTGAAGTGTGCTCGTATAGTGGCAGGCGGTAGCTCACTAACGAATGCCGAGTCTCAGTTACCATTTTTCTGATGGTACTGTTTAAAGTCCACACTGCACTATTTTTGGAAACTGGACGCATCATCGATGGTGTGAGTGACTCTGCTGCCCGATGGAGCCCTTGACATTTTTCCCTCTGTCTTTCGTGTAGCTGTGTCCTGTGACTACTCCCCTGCCCCAGGGAACTTCCCTTCTGTTCTCTGAGGCCAGCTTTTTCAGATCCACACGTAAGTGCTGGCAGGGGTGTTGGTCTTTTGCTGCATGGATTTTTTTGCTTGATGTAATAGCTCCCATGTTATTGCAAATGACTGGAGAAAACAGTCCACAGAGAAAGGAGAAGAGGAGAAAAATATTTGCAAGCTACCCTGGAGACAAAATGTTAACATCAAAATATATCAGAAATTCAATAGCAGAAACAAATCTTCCCAAACCTCAGGAAAACAAACAACCCGGGTTTGCTTTAGGTTTGTACTCTTAAATTAAAAATAGCTGCCTTTAAAAGATAGCAGGTGGTCGGAGACGTAGCTCGGCTGGCTGAGTGCTTGCCCAGCCTGTATGAGGTTCTGAGTTTGATCACCAGCACCATATAAACTGGGCATTGTGGTACACACTCATTATCCTAGCACTTTGGTGGCAGAGGCAGGAGGGCCAGAAGTTCAAGGTCAGATAGTGAATTTGAGGCCAGCCTGGGGTACAACAAATTTTGTCTCAATAGACAGGGGTTTTTTCACTATGTTACTCAGGTTGGCCTTGAACCCCTGCACTCCTGTGATTTTTTCCTCTGTTCCCTGAGTAGCTGGAACTGCAGGCATGTAGCACTGTGTCTAGCTTTGGGTTTTGCTTTTAAATAAGGGTAATTCTTTTACCAATACTTGGACATGTTCATGTCAGCCTGCAGCTCCTTGTTGGGGACACTGCCAGCATTCTTTGGGGCTGAGATGTCCTTGCTTAGTAACCAGAGAAGAGAAAGGCCATGGAGAAACTTACCTTGCTTTGGAAGATAATCCCTGGTGATGCTGTGGCTTGACCCATGTGTGCCTTGGGACCCCTGTGGGACCAGATTTTTCTGCAAGAGGGATCCTCTGCCAGAAGACAAAGCTACACAGGCATGTTTCCGGAGTAAGGGCCAGGAGTGGTGTGTACACCCGTAAATCCCAGTGATGGGCAGGTGGAGTCAGATGCATTCCTATGTCTTTCTGACCAGCTGGTCTGGCCAAATTGGTGAGCTCCAAGTTCAGTGAAAGACCCTGCCTTAAAATAGAAGGTATAGAGCGATTGAGGAAGACGTCTGACATTGAACCCTGGCCTCCATGTACCCATGCAGGAATATACATGAGCATGTGTGTGTGCCTGTGCGTGCACACACACACACACACACACACACACACACACACACACACACACACACGACACAGACAGACAGACAGACAGATACACAGACATCATCTTATGCTTGGGCAGCACGCACTCTAAACCACCTCTTCAGTCTTGCCATAGCCAATCCTGGAGAGATGTAGGATCACCCAGGAGATACACTCTTGGCATGTCTGTGAGGGTGTTTTAGGGGGCTTTAATAGAGGAGGGAAGACTTGCCCTGAATGTGAGGAACAGCCTTCTGGAAGATGGGGTTTCAGATTGAATAAAAAGAAGAAAGTGTGGGAGCCCAGCTGGGAGACTGGCTCCCACATTTTACCCCAGGGAACTCTTGAGGAGAGAGGAATAAGAGATTTAGACAGAAGGGTAGAGGGGAAAGAAACAGAAACACAGGATCGCCTCGGGAGGGCCTGGATCCTTATTCACTGGCCCTTCTGTCTCTTCTAAAGGGCTATTTATAGGAATGCCAAGGAGTAGTGCAAAGACCTCCCCCAGCTCAGCCAAGAGCAGACCCTTCCAATCACCTAGAAACCACGCACATAGTGAAGCCATCCTCTAATGCAGCCCTGCTGGGTAAAACAAGCTCAGATCTCACCAGGAACCTTTGTGGGCCTCCACAAGAAAGCAAGGGACAAGAATGCTTATCTCTGCTTCCTAAGTGGACCCGATGCAACCAGCCACCTCACTCCTGCTGCTGTCTTTCCTACTGTGGTGGACTGTCCTCTACCTCAAGCCACAATTAACCCTTCCATGGTGAGGGATTTTGTCATTGACACACAGGCCTCACAGCATCTGTCTGTATAACTAGCTAAGCTGGGGAGGAGAAACTGGCACCCTCTTGGCATCTGATGACATTACACTCCATTATTTTTATTTTTGTGTGTGGCTAGTTTCTTCGTTTCTTTTATTCTTTTCATGTGTCTGCATGTATGGTATGCATACATATATATATATGCACGTTTGCATTTGTGCGTGTGTGCATGTCCAGGCCTGAGGATGATGTCAAGAGTCTTTCTCCATTGCTCTCTATGTTACTCACTGAGACATTAACCCAGAGCTCACAAAATATGGCTGTTTAGCTAGCCTGCCTGCTCTGGAGAGCTCCTGTCAGCCTTTAGAGAGCTGGAGTTACAGGTAGGACATCATTCCCACCTGTCATTTATGTGGGTTCTGGAGGTTCAAACTCTGGTCCTCAAGCACCAAATGGTCTAACCACTGAACTGTGTCCCTCTTTTGGATCATGAAAGAGCCATGCTATGACCAAGAGTTGACGTTGCTCATAAGACACAGTGGCTCTGGGTGGCCTTGGACCCCCGCCCTGCCATGGATGGTGACTTTGTATTCCTCCCACTTCTGTGTCCCCATGGCGACCTTTATGGATTTCAAGATAACATCGCCTCTGTCTCCTTTCTCTTCTTGTTATGTACCATCAGACACACATCCACTTAGAGACACACTCTGGGACAGGTGGAAAAATATGGAAAAAAATAAGACAAAACAACAAACAAACAAAGAACAGCGATGAGCTATGGCACCCTGAGATGCCTGCCGATCCAGCCTGTGGAGCAATGCGGCCACCCTTTAGTCTTCACTTTTTATTTGCCATACTCACACTGACGTACTTTTAATACCAGGAAAAGGGGAACATGGCTTTCTCGGTATCCCCAAAGAGGAACCAAAACAAACAGCCAAACAATTCCATTCAAGAAAAAAAGCAGACACAACCTAGGGAAACAGAGTGTGTGCCTGAGGTCAACTCGTTTTCTGAATGAGAAACAGGATGCAGCGGGGAACTTGAGGCTTTTAATAGACTGAATGAAGAACCTTGGAGCCAGCCTGGGCTCTGTGGGGCAGAGCTGACCTCACTTTGTTTCAGGATGACTCCGTGACAGGCTCATGTTCCACCCTAGTGCCTGGGCACCACGGGAAACTGGCTCAGTGGCTGCAGATGTTGTAGCCACCAAGACCAGCTGTCTGTAGTCAGCATGCCTCTGTGTGACTTATGACAAGGCTGTGTCCATGCTGGGTGATGTCCTGCATGGCTGGCCTTCCTCATTTCTGCTTTGCAGTTCTTTTTAACTGGGGGCCTTTCTGTGGCCTTTCCTCTAGGTCAGGGTCTCTTCCACTCTGGGGCACAGGGTGGATGCTGGCCATTTTCCACACAGGATCCAGCTGGTGTGTTCAGCCTTCTGATTTTGCAACTTAACATTGTCATCTACAAAGTCCATCCTGGAGAAGTGTGAAACTGAATTTAAAAAAATAAATGGCAGAAAGAAATCCTCATGTTTTAAGAGGTTTAGGATTTTGTGTTGAGCCATACTCAAGCTGTGTTCAGCTGCAGTCAGGACACACCCATGTCATACTAAGACATGTGAGTGACAAGGGGCATGAGAGGTAACAAGGAAGGCGCTTTCCTTCTCCACACAGGCCATTCTGCATCACTTGGAAATGCATGAGCTTTCTCGTGGTTAGTGGGAAGGGGCCAGTGTGGAGAGGAGACACAGGCAGCCGGCTGCACCCCAGGGCAGGTCTATCAGATCTTTTGTTTCTTCCCTGGCTCATGTCTGGGCACAGATGCAGGCCATCTTTGCAAAAGACACTGTTCACCCGAGCGACTGTCCAGCCGCCACCGTTCTCATTGGTTTCCCCCTCCACTGCCCCAACATTTAGATTGAAATTTAGTTGCCATGGCAATAGCACTGAGGGGCGTGGCCTTTAGGAAGTGGTTCTGTTGGGAGGGCTCCACCCTCATGGAGGGAATAGCGTGTCCCAGGAAGTGTGTGGGTTATTTCAATAGTGGGCTGTCAGAACAATATTAGGATCGTCAGCTCCTTCGCTCACACTGTCCTGCATGGTGATCTGAATGAGACATGTCCCCCCTGCAGCCTCATTGTCTGAACACTCAGTCCCCTGTCGGAGGCACTGTGTGTGTGGAGGTTACAGAACCTGAAGGAGGCAGAGCCTTCCGGAGGAAGTCTGTCACTGGGGGCGGGCTTTGATGGTGTATGGCCTCACCCCACATCATGGTCCCTCTCTCTGTTTGCTTTGTACAGCTGTCTTTCCGCTTGCCACCGTGCCTTCCTGGCCGTGGGGATGTTCCTCTGGAACCCTTCTTCCTGTTTATCACAGCAACAGGACAGTAACCAGCACACCTGCTGCTTGTCAGCTTCCATCACTACAGCGAAATTCCCGGAGCAATCCACTACTGACGAGGTAGTGGATTCACTGATGCTTGGTCCTGCTGCGTGGGGCCGGTGGTGGCGCAAGACATCATGGTGGGTGTACACGGGAGAGGTTGCTTACCTCAGGGCAGCTGGGGAAGAGAGAGAGGTAAAATGGGCCAGGGTCCCCTGTCTTCTTCAAGACACACCTCCAGTGCCTCGCTTCCTTCTACCAGGAGCCCCCCTCATAGCACCACGTGCTCGAGACCAAGACTTGTCTTGGGGGAGGGCCATCTCTTGACATGCTATGAGAAGGCCTCCGTCACCTGCCAGCACCTGTCCAGGACTTAAAGCCTCAAGGACCATGAACAAGTCGATGTTCGTTCTTACATTTCCAGGCTTTGCTTTCTCTGCAAGTCCCTGGCTTCTGCTATAACTCCTCACATTTATACTCGACACACTCAGACATTCTTCTGGGATGGACCGAGGGTTGCTACGCGGCCACAGAGGATGAGGGAGGTAGAAGGATGTTTCGCTTCCTTTGGTGGACACCAAACACACTTCAGTCTTCTCATGGGAGCTCTGGTGAGAGACAGAGGGACGGAGGGAGAGATGGAGAGGGAGAGAGACTGAGTGAGTGAGCTGGCACCAGCGTCAGCTGCTCCAAGGAGCACCCCCACACCAGAATGCTTTCCAGGCCGAGTGTCTACATTTTGCAGCAGGCGGGGTCAGGGATTCAGTCAGCTTGGGACCTGGGGCTGGAGGGAAGCAAAGCTGTAGACCTTGTTTGCTGTGTTTGGTCAAAGGCCACCCTTCAAACACAGTTCTTTTCACTGGGGATGAACTTTTGACCTATGTTTGGGTTCTGATTGGCATTTTCTAGGGAGTCCATGGGATTATGTTCAATGAGGGGATTAAATTGCTTTATTAGAATCTATTAATTATGGATAACCAGGGTTTCAGTATGCCACGTTCATACATGTGTATATTTTGCTTATATGCACTCCCATTACCTTGCTTCTCCGATGCTCCCCTCATTGTCACCTGTTCCTCTTCTACTTTCACGTCTTTTTCTTGTTTGTCTTGGTGACCCAGCGAGTGTCATCAGGGTGCGTGCAGGAGCCTAGGTGAGGGCTCATTACAGGAGCATGGACGCTTTATCAGGGCTGCACTACTGAAGAAAATTTCTCCCTTCAGTGATTTTTTTTTTTTTTTTTGAGGCAGGGTTTCTCTGTGTAACTTTGCACCTTTCCTGGAACTTGTAGACCAGGCTGGCCTCGAGCTCACAGAGATCCGCCTGCCTTTGCCTCCCAATTGCTAGGATTAAAGGCATGTGTAGATGTAACCAACCGTCTTATTAAATAAGAAACACAGAAACAATGTAAAAGAGAAAGCCGAGAGGTCAGAGCTCAGAGCTAAAATCTCACCCTTCCTCCTGCTGTCCCAGCTTCGCGAAAAGAGACCTACCTCCTGTCGGTTCGTTTTTTTAAAGTATGTTGTTCTGCCTTCTCATTGGTTGTAAACCCAAACACATGACTGCCTCGTCACTGTCTGAATGTACAGCCCCCTAGGTCTTAAAGGCATATGTCTCCAATGCTGACTATATCCCTGAACACACAGAGATCTTATGGGATTAAAGGCGTGTGCCACCACCGCCACACTCTTGCTATGGCTCTAATAGCTCTGACCCTGAACACACAGATATCTATGGGATTAAAGGCGTGTGCCACCACCGCCACACTCTTGCTATGGCTCTAATAGCTCTGACCCCCAGACAACTTTATTTATTAACATACAATCAAATTAATATTTCAGTACAAATCAAAATAATATTTCAATACAATTAGATTACCACCACATTTCCCCTTTTCTATTTTAATAAAAAGAAAAAAAGCAAAAGGTTATGACTAACAAAAGAAAAACTATATACAAAAGTACAATAACTATATACAATATATACAAGTAATAAATACCTAAACAGGTATTTGACGAATCAGAGAAAATAATTCCATTATCTATCCTATTTTGATAATTCCAAGATGTATCTAATGTACTTTCTATCCTAATTAATTTTCAACTATAACTAACTAATCTTCAACCATAACTAACTAATCTTCAACTCCCTCAGAGACCCAAGAAGGGAATAATAGTAGCTAACAAAAATAAAAACAGGAAGTGCATGCAAGCAACTTCCAAAAAAAAATTTTGTGAGTTGACAGAAACAGCCAGCTGCCTGGGCAGTCACCTGAGGTTTCTCCGCAGTGTTGGGGCATCATCTTCAGCCTATAGGCTTAGTGTATCTGACAGACTCATTTGTGAAGTAGGATGTACACAAGGTCAACAGTTCAACCTCACATTGGGTGAGAGCAGTCCACGTACCAGAAACACCTGAATTCCACTAGTGTCCTGTCATGATTCAGGATTTTAAATTCTGGAAATTGTTGACAGTTTTTGAATTCAGCTGTCCATTCTTCTTGGCTGTGTATATATGGCTTCATCTCAGCATCCCCTTCTTCTCCACATCCCTCTATTAAATGCCAGTCTACTTTTGAGAGGCATGAGCTTTCAGCTGCTGTTCCATTGTACAACAGAATCCATCGGCCCTCTGCCTGTTAAGCTGCCTTCGAAGAAAAGGGCACCGTACCTTTTCCGGATGCGAAGGCCACTTCAGGGATGGGGCCATATTGTCCTGGCCTCAGAAGATGCCTTTTGATAAAGCCATAACCACACTTGTTTTGGCAAGAATCAGTAGTCCCTTGTTTCGTGATCTGTCTGTCCATTTTGTCCTGTTGATTCGAGGATACTTTGTTGTCCAGTGGCTAACTTTTGCCAGAATGAAAGTTGACTCCATATGCAGTTTCTTCAATGCCCATATTTTCTCTAAAGTAGATTGGTACTGCCAGGAGCCAACATGTCTCAAAAAAGAAAAATTTTCTAAGTTATTAAAACATTTTAAATGCCATATTCTGTAGATCTCTGAAGGGTTTGAAGATGACCTGTCTAAAACATCTCTGCTCAATTTTTAAAACATATCTAATATGACTACAAGTTCTATGATAATGTCTAACTACTAGCTTTCATTTCTTTATATCCTAATAGTTGATAATAATAACATTCAAGGATCAGAAATTTGCATTACATTGTTAAGTGGATGGAATAAATACAATTAGAAATATACATATAGCATTTTCTAACAATATCAGTTTCAAATTTGTGTAAAATATAAAACAATTCAATCCAATGTAAAGTATTTAAAACTAGTAATTGTCTTTTTCTTTTCTTTCTTTCTCTCTCTTTTTTTTTTTTTAAACAAGAACCTTAAATCTAATCTCCTTTGCTTAGCCTTTTTCCTAACCTTTGACAATAACTTGTAACCAACCCCCCTAAATACTGAAAATTATCCCAGACCCAAAACCCATTAAAAAGACCAAAAAACCACCCGCCCCACACCACCTCTTTGGGAATGTGGGCGTCGTATTCTTAAAATTGCTTCCTGCTGGGTATGGGCGAAGTTTTCTTTATCCTGAAAGAAAAATTTTAGGTTAATTGTCAAATTCTAGGAGAGGTAACTATATCCTTCATTATCCAGTCTGTGTATAATGCCAAAGTTTAGGGTTTATCTCAAGTCCTTATTCAAGTAGTCTTTGAGACTGGATCATCTCAGCTAGTCATCTCAAATTTGCTCTGAGCACCTTGTAGTTCAAAGCTGATCTATGGATGATGTTTGTCAGCTTAATGATATTATTATTGTCCACGTGGAATTGTTGTTGTTGTGGGGCCCCATCTTCTTTCTGGAGACTTCAGTTGATGTTAGGCCTGGCCGTGATTTCCTGCAGAAAACTGATAAGAGACTCGAACACAAAAACATATATATGCAGCTAGCCTTTTTTCTAGAATTAGTTAGTACTCTATGTGACCATTCATATCTTAACAAAGTTTAAAATGTATATATATATATTAATCTTGTAAATTTTGATATAAAATTTATACCTTGAGAAAAGTTTAAAGAATCAGAATAGAATCAGAGTTGAGATTAGTAATAGAATAGTCCCTTAATTAATTTTGCTTTTGTCCTGTACCATAGCAGAAGATGGCTCTTATTCTGGCATGATACAGGGAGTTTGCATTTTCCTTTTAACAACATGCTTGATTTTAAAGAAGGAGAGAGCCATTCTCCAACTCCAAAGTCAGCTTTAAATTTTAATTGAACTGGGACTATTAGAAAACCAAGAGTGTTAAATCTTTAGAGAAAAGCAGAAACAAACATTTAGGAAGACATAAAATTTTTTTAGATAATATATACCCATACACCGTTTCACTCTGTTTCTTGGGATAGATGATTTGTCCCTTTTCTTCAGTTGTCTCATTTGTCCAGTGTTCTTCAGATTCCTTAACCTTCATTCTCCTAAAAGACAAAAACAAAAACCTTTCCCCAAGACTAATTTTGGGGATGTTCCTTTTTGGCAAGTTATTATCTGATGAAATGAAAAGGCATGTTTTATTGATACAAGTTAGTTTAAATTGGATGTTCATGCTGGTTGATGAACTATCACCTCCTCTAATTAAGAGGTCTCTCTTGTTCAAATCGAACCTTTATCAATTTTGATGGTACCCACAGCTTATCTTCTCCTGTAGAAACAAAAGCAAAACCACGTCCCCAATGTAATACATACCCTGGTTTCCATTCTGAGGTCAGCACATCCTTAAAGTATATAGGCTGATTTAATTCTGTAGTTTTTTCTATTATCCAATGTCTCTCTGCAGCTGTTGTTCCTTTCTCATTGGCATTCAGAAAATTCAAAGTTAGAAGAGCATTATGCAGTCTATTTCTGGGGGTTTTTGTTACCCATTTCTGTTTATTTAGCATATCCTTTAGAGTTCTGTTTGATCTTTCTATAACTGCTTGACCTGTAGGATTATGTGGTATGCCTGTAATATGCTTTATATTGTAATAAGCAAAAAACTGTTTCATTTTAACAGAGACATATGATGGAGCATTGTCAGTTTTGATTTGTGCAGGTATACCCATGATGGCCATAACTTCTAGCAAATGAGTGATTACAGAATCAGCTTTTTCAGAACTCAAAGCAGTTGCCCATTGAAATCCTGAATAAGTATCGATAGTGTGGTGTACATATTTCAATTTTCCAAATTCTGCAAAGTGAAACACGTCCATCTGCCAGATTTCATTTCTCTGAGTACCCTTTGGGTTACATCCTGCTGGTAATGGTGTCTGATTGTAGAAGGAACAAGTAGGACATTTCTTTATTATTTCTTTGGCTTGTTGCCAGGTTATGGAAAAATCCTTTTTTAAACCTTTACTATTAACGTGATGTTTTTTATGAAATTCTGAGGCCTCCAGCACATTTCCTATCAATAATTTATCAATCTCTTCATTGCCTTGTGCTAGAGGGCCTGGCAGACCAGTATGGGATCGAATGTGAGTTATATATAAAGGATGATTCCTTTTCCTGATTGTATCTTGTAATTGAATAAATAGTGAAGTTAATTCTGAAGCATCAGGGATAAATTCTGCAGTCTCAATATGTAACACCACTCTTTCAGCATACTGAGAGTCAGTTACTATGTTGAGAGGTTCTGAAAAATCCATTAATACCAACAGAATAGCATACAATTCTGATTTTTGAACTGAATTATACGGACTTTGAACCACTTTACTTAAATTTTCTGATTTGTAACCTGCCTTTCCTTCTTTGTTGGCATCTGTATAAAATGTACGAACTCCAGATATGGGTTTTTGCCGTACAATTCGAGGCAAGATCCAATCAGCTCTCTTTATAAGATCAATTCTATTGCTTTTGGGATATTTGCTGTTAATTTCTCCCAAAAAATTACTGCAAGCTCTTTGCCAAGGTTCACTTTCTGTCCATAATTTTTCAATGTCCTCCTTAGTTAATGGTACGACAATTTCTGCTGGGTCTATGCCTGCTAATTGACGAAGTCTCAATTTTCCTTTGTAAATCAAGTCAGAGATTTTTTCCACATAAGTTTTTAATTTTTTATTTGGTTTATTTGGTAAAAATATCCATTCCAATATAATATCTTCCCTCTGCATTAATATTCCAGTAGGAGAACGCCTAGAAGGTAAGATAACCAAAATGCAATCCAGCTTTGGATCAATACGATTCACGTGTCCTTCATGCACTTTCTTTTCTACCAATGCTAATTCTTTCTCAGCTTCAGGTGATAATTCTCTTGGACTATTTAAGTCCTTGTCACCTTCTAAGGTTTTGAACAAATTAGTCAGTTCATCATTTTTTACCCCAACAATAGTTCGTAGATGAGAAATATCTCCAAATAATCTTTGAAAGTCATTAAGAGTCTGTAGTCTATCTCTCCGAATTTGCACCTTTTGGGGTCTAATTTTTTGTAGCTCTATTTTATATCCTAAATAATTAATAGAATCTCCTCTTTGTATCTTTTCAGGAGCAATTTGTAATCCCCAGCGAGGCAAAATTTTCTTTACTTCTTCAAACATTATTTCTAAAGTATCTGCATTTGAGTCAGCTAGTAAAATATCGTCCATATAATGATAAATTATAGATTTAGGAAATTTTTTACGTATCACTTCCAATGGCTGTTGTACAAAATATTGGCACAGAGTTGGGCTATTCAACATTCCCTGTGGGAGGACCCTCCATTGAAATCTTTTAACCGGTTGAGAATTATTATAAGTAGGCACTGTAAAAGCAAATCTTTCTCTGTCTTTTTCTTGTAAGGGTATTGAAAAGAAACAGTCTTTTAAATCAATAACTATGAGAGGCCATCCTTTTGGTAACAGAGTAGGCAAAGGCATCCCAGATTGTAGAGAACCCATTGGCTGAATTACTTTGTTAATTGCCCTAAGGTCTGTTACCATTCTCCATTTACCAGATTTCTTTTTAATAACAAATACAGGAGAATTCCAAGGGCTGGTTGATTCTTCAATATGCTGAGCATTTAACTGTTCTTCTACCAGCTCTTCTAAAGCCTGGAGTTTCTCTGTTGTTAAAGGCCATTGCTGGACCCATACAGGCTTGTCTGTTAACCATTTTAAAGGTAGAGCTGTTGGTGTCTTTGGAAGATCATCAGTTATTGTGCCCTGTTCTTGTATAATATGGATGGCTGGTGACCACTCATTAGAACAATATCTTCTAATATTTCTCTCAGTAACATGTGCTAGTTTATGATTTGTTTCTGAGATTGGAGGGATGTTAATCTGAGTATTCCATTGTTGCAACAAGTCTCGACCCCACAGGTTCATAGTTATGTTAGCCACATATGGTTTTAATTTTCCTCTCTGTCCTTCTGGACCTATACATTCGAGCCATCTTGCACTCTGTTTCACCTGAGATAATGTCCCAATTCCTAACAGTTGAACGTTTACCTCCTGAAGAGGCCAAGTTGGATGCCAAAATTCTGGTGCAATTATGGTAACGTCCGCACCTGTGTCTACCAGACCAGACAACAAAACACCATTTATTTTTATCGTTAATTTTGGTCTTTGTTCATTAATAGAAGTTTGCCAAAAAATTTTCTTTATGTTTTCTCCTGAATTTTCTATTCTCTCTGTTTCATCATTCTGACCAGCATGATTTATTCCAATAGGCATTTGGTTATTTAATCGCTCTCCAGAGCAGGCATTTCCTCTATGGCTGCCGGAAAGGTTTGAACTGGATTTGCACTGGGGGCCTGCCTGAGGCCCCTCTGGGAGTTTCCCGAAGACTGAGGCAAAGGATTACCCTGTCTGTCCTTTGTTGATCTACATTCGTTGGTCCAGTGTTTTCCCTTACCACACCTTCTGCATACTCCAGAAGGAAGGGGCATTCTGTTGCCATTGTTCCTTGAAGAAACATTGTTTCTGGAAATGACCTGTCTACAGTCCCTTTTCAAATGTCCTTGCTTTCCACATCCAAAACATCTAACACTCCTCAAACCTTTTGAAATTACTTCTCCTACCCATGTATCATCATGCTCATCAGCTTCAACATTAATTGTTTCTCTAATCCAATCTTCCATAGGTGCAGATCTTGCCCTTAATGGCCTGATTATTCTTTTGCATGCTGCATTCGCATTCTCAAAGGCCAAAGATTCAATTATTGCCTTACCAGCTTCTGAATCCGAGACCGTTCTCTTTACTGCTGAAGCCAGTCTTTGTAAAAAATCTGTAAAAGACTCTTTTGGGCCTTGCTTCACCTTTGTAAATGACTCAGATTTTTTTCCTGGTTCCTCAACTTTGTCCCATGCATTCAAGGCTGCCGTTCGACATAAAATTAGGGTTTGGACATCATATAAACATTGTGCTTGTGCTGAAGCATATTGGCCTTCGCCCATAAGCTGATCCTGGCAAACTTGTACTCCTTTATCCCTCCATTGTTTTTCTATGTTTTTAGCCTCCTCCTTAAACCAAGTCAGAAATTGAAGTCTCTGGCTGGGTTCCAGAACACCTTGTGCGAGGTCCCGCCAGTCCTGTGGTACTATCCTATTATATGTTGACCAAGTGTTTAACATTTGCTTTACATATGGGGAATGCATGCCATAAGATACTATTGCCTCCTTAAACCTTTTTAAATCCAACATTTCAATTGGAGCCCAAGTATTTTGTGTAGCCATTTGATCAGGCATCTGCTGTACTGTTACAGGATAAATTAAGGGTGACTGTGTGAAAACAGGCTTTCTTTCTGCAACCTTATGATCCCGACTTGAAACAACTTCACTGTTAATTTCTTCTGTCTGAATTTTTACAGGTTTAACAAGTTCTTCTAACGCTGTTATCCTGGCACTTAAATTGACTATCTTTTTAAATATTAAAATGTGGATTATTATAGTGATGAGGTGCATAATTCCACCAATACTAATATTATATAGTTGTTCCATTGCCAGACTGCCTAAAATTTCGAACAAAAACCAATTTTCTTCCAATGTACACATAAAACCCATTTGTTTTTTAATGTGGAAAAAAATTCTCTTTTAGATAGTTTCTTTTAAAATATCTGATATATTATGACTTACCAAATCTGCGTAGAACAGTAGAAATCCGAGGGGATTTTCAAAGCAGCCACCTAGTGTCCCAGGTGTAAATCCAGAGAGAGAGAGAGAGAGAGAGAGAGAGAGAGAGAGAGAGAGAGAGGAAAGAGAGAACGCACAAGAAAGCGTAGCCGGCTAAAGCTTAAATGCAGCCACGTGTTCCCTCTTGTGCCGAGTCAAGGCTTGGGTCTGGCTTCCTTAAGCTCCGACCACGTGCGTTGGCTTTACAGGCAGGGCCCTGTTCGGCAGGGCAGGTCTGAGTTGTTTGTAGCACCGGCTTTAGGCAAGCTGCTCACAGACCTAGGCCCGGGCTAGAAGTTGCTACCCGGACTAGGACGCCAGCAGCTCGGACTAAGAAGCCGATCGCCGCCGGCCGCCGTGTGCCGCCGCTGCCACCGCCGCCGCCGCCGCCGCGGGCCGCCTGCCGCCCTTGCGGGAAAGCGGACCTGCCGTCAAGCCAAGCGGTTTTTAATGGATTCTTGTCACGTTGGGCGCCAGATGTAGATGTAACCAACCGTCTTATTAAATAAGAAACACAGAAACAATGTAAAAGAGAAAGCCGAGAGGTCAGAGCTCAGAGCTAAAATCTCACCCTTCCTCCTGCTGTCCCAGCTTCGCGAAAAGAGACCTACCTCCTGTCGGTTCGTTTTTTTAAAGTATGTTGTTCTGCCTTCTCATTGGTTGTAAACCCAAACACATGACTGCCTCGTCACTGTCTGAATGTACAGCCCCCTAGGTCTTAAAGGCATATGTCTCCAATGCTGACTATATCCCTGAACACACAGAGATCTTATGGGATTAAAGGCGTGTGCCACCACCGCCACACTCTTGCTATGGCTCTAATAGCTCTGACCCTGAACACACAGATATCTATGGGATTAAAGGCGTGTGCCACCACCGCCACACTCTTGCTATGGCTCTAATAGCTCTGACCCCCAGACAACTTTATTTATTAACATACAATCAAATTAATATTTCAGTACAAATCAAAATAATATTTCAATACAATTAGATTACCACCACAGGCATGTGCCACCACCACCTGGCCTGGGATAGTTTTTAAATTTTACTTAAAGAAAGTAACTTCATTATGAAATGATTCACGTTTCCCACTATATAAAATATGGGTCAACTAAAGGAGAAACATCAACAAGGCTCCCTGCCACTCAATGTGCTGCTGAGGGCTTAGAGTCGGAACTTTCCGTGTGTGAAGGGAACATGTGTGTACTGCCCTGACACCACTGATGAGGGACATCTTCTCGTGTTCATTTTTCTACCTATCATTAGTTCAACAGGACCTGCTCTTTCATTGAGATGAAATTGTAATGGACATGATGTTGACCTTCCATGGATGTGACACCCAGGCTGGAGCTGTTAGCCCTGATTTACAGATCTGAAGCAAGCGGAGTGGAGACTTTCTGAGCCTGGGTTTTTCTCTGTGAAATGCAGACTTGACGGTTCTTACTTCTGTGGCTGTTCTGCACAGAAAATCAAATTAGCTACTTTTGGTAAAAATGCTAAAATCTCTCATTTCTAACAGAATGTGAGGAGGCATCAAATTCAGTTCCACTAGTGAGTAACTGGGCCCCACCACGTCTGCCTGCATGCTGCCATGTCCTGCCATGATGATAATGGACTGAACCTCTAAAACTGTAAGCCTGCCCCAATTAAATGTTTTCCTTTATAAGAGTTGCCGTGGTCACTGTGTCTCTTCACAGCAACAGAAACCCTAAATAAGACACCAGCCTCCCATCCCTTATTTTTTCCTCATTTATGTGTGTATACACATGTGTGTGCTGTATATATGTACACATGTTCCTGTGTGTGCACATGCGTGTACACATGTGTGGAGGCCAGAGGTCAGCATCAAGTATCTTTCCTCAATCACTCACCTTTTATTTTTTGAGACCTCTTCTTTCATTGGACCTGGAGCTCACTGATTTGGGTAGACTGGCCGGCCAGGGAGCTCTAAGGGTCCTCTTGTCTCTGTCCCCTGAGTCCACTCTGGGGTCACAGCTGTATGTCACAGGTGCATGCCGCAGGCATGTTTTTACATGCATGCCGGGGATCTGAACCCAGGCACTCATGCTCATTCAGCACTTTCCCCACGGAGCATCTTCCCCAGCGTCTGGCAGTCTCCTTGCCTGTTTGCTCACTGGGACTCTGATGTCACCATAGCAACCTTCTCTCTTGCCTTTAACTGTCAAACAAAGACCCCTTAGGTAAGGGAACAGTAAGAGGGTTCCAAACCCCTGTTCTGGGCTCAGGGTGAGAAACTGTGAGCGCTGAAGGCTTTGGATCACTGTGGGAGGGGAGCATCCCTCAGCCTCTGACCCAGCACTGAGTCCTTGTCCGGCCTCTGCTGCAGACCGGCCTCCCGCTGAGTATTAGCTTGAGTATTAGCTGAATGTATGCGTTGGACAGGCCAGCGAACTCCTTTTAAAAAGACTTTATTCTTTTCATTGCAAAATGGAATAATAACAAAATGTATAAAACTGTCACAAGGACCAGGTACTGCCCCATGTGAGGGTGCCTCGTGCTCCAGTCTGGCTTGGCTGGGTCAATGAGCCCCAAACGTGGGGCTTAACCATCACATGTACCATCCACAGCCCTGCATGCTGGAGTCCAAGGTCCAGGTGAGCAGGGCTGGGCTCTTGAGGCCCCTCTCCTTGCCTACGGGGCTGCCTTCTCCTGGTGGGGTCACCTCTGGTGCCCTCTTCCCATTTACTGTAGTCACATGGGTTAGGGGATCTATCTGACCTATCACTCCACCTTAACTCCAAACATCGTCACTTTCTGAGGTGCCAGGTTTAAGATGACTGCGTATGAATTTCAGGAACCATCCAGCCTGTGCCATGCAGAACAGTATCAGAGTCAGAGGTGATCACTGTGGCTCCTGTCCACCAAATTCCTTCTCTCCTTTGAGACAAGGTCTCATGATTTTCAGATTGGCCTTGTACTTGTTACATAACCAAGGACAGCTTTGAACCCCCGGGTTTTGTGCCTCCACCTCTCGAGTGAAGGGATTACAGGTCCGTATCATTACACCTGGCTTATGTGATGCTCAAGATCAAACTTGGGGCCTGTGGATGCTAGGGTGAGCGCTCTTCCCACTGGTTCACATCTCCAGCCTAGGGTGAGCGCGCTGCCCACTGGTTCACATCTCCAGCCTAGGGTGAGCACTCTTCCCACTGGTTCACATCTCCAGCCTAGGGTGAGCGCTCTGCCCACTGGTTCACATCTCCAGCCTAGGGTGAGTGCTCTGCCCATTGGTTCACATCTCCAGCCCCAGTCACTGAGTGTTTTAGTTACTTTTTGTGTCGCTGTAACCAAATACCTTGGTTACAACTTGAAGACAATGTAACAAGACCGCTCGGCTCGGGGTTCAGTCCGTGGCCACTTGGCTGGGTCTTTGCCAGGCAGCACCCTGGTGGCAGGACTATACCGGGAAGGTCACTTATCTCATGGTGCACAGGAAGCAGACGGAGGGGAAGGGCCTGAGACCAGGTGTAAATGTCAAAGCCCACCCCAGTGACCTTCCTCCTCCACTCAGACCTCCTCAGATTTGCACCAGCTCCGACCTAGTACGCCCTGCCTGTCTGGCACCAACGCTGGTATTTGCTTTCTTCTCCAAGGGGAATGCAGGAAGCGGCCTCCTCATCTCTGTGTTGGTTACTTTTCTCAGTCCCATGACCAAAGCAGTTTAAGGGAGGAAGGGATTATTCCCCTTGCATTTTGCAGGTTTAGTCCATCATGGCAGGAAAACCATGGCTGTGGAGCTGGAGGCTGCTGGTCATGCTGCACCCACAGTCAGGAAGCCGAGGGAGAGGGGTGCTGATGCTCAGCTTGGCTTCTCCTTTTCATTTGTCTGAGACCCGAAGCCCATGGAATGTTGCTGCCTAAGTTTAGGGGGGGGGTCTTCCCACCTCAATTAACTTAACCTAGAAACTGCTCACAGACATGTCTAGAAGTGCTTCCTGGGTGACCCTAGGTCATGCCAACTAGACAGCATTGACCGTCACACCAGGATACACAGGTCCAAACACCATTCGATTGAGTATAAAACATACCCAAGGCATCCTCAGGTAACCAGACAGAGGACACATCTACACAGACTACAGAAAAGCTGGTGACGCAGGCCTGGGGCCCAGCAGACCACCCTGGCCATTCCATGTGGACCCAGCCAAGTGCTCTTCTCCAGTGTCTCATATTCTGGACGCTGCTCACACTCCTGACTGCACATCAGAAGCTCGTGGGCATCTCTTACAAACATTCCCCGGCAGGGTGCACCACTCAGACCACCACGTCAGAGTCTGCAGGGCCCAGACTAGAATTTTATGAGGTAGATCCTGGAGCATGGCCAGGTCGCTGACTGCAGAGGTATGTATGCAGAGTTCTAGAGTCTTCTCTGTTCCAGCCACCCTGGCTTCCAGATGTACCTCATCTTTGGAGGCTCCATGGACCTAGAATTTTGGGGATGCCTAGAGTCACTGAGGTGTGGTTTTCTTCAGGTTCACCTCCCAAAGACAGGACCAGGTGGTGCAGGACCCATAAATGTGTGGGAGGATCTGGCGCTTGCGGCCCTGGGCTGCCACGTTCTGAGCCAGCATCATCCAGTCTCAGCCCCTCACCCACTGCCTCTGTTCTGATCTTCCTCCTGTCCCTCATCAAGACGCTGGCCTTGGAGCCCAGCTGCCTGGGAGTGTCAGCTAGTGCCTCCTAACCCTAATCTTTGGTCCAAACAAGTCATGTTCTAGGGTCCAGGGCAGAGACATTTTGGGTCACGGACACCATTTAACTTATTCTGCCCAGAAAGGCCTTAAAAACTGCACCCAGGTGAGACTCTGTGGGGTCCGGGTCCTGGTGTGGTGAGCTTGCAAAGTTCTGGGTGTTTCTAATTTATGCTCTGCTTGTGACACCAGTGTGTCCGTCGTGACGGACACCAGGAAAGCCGAAAAGGCTCACTTCCATCAGAGGGAGGTGTCCGTGGTCCATGTTCAACTTTCTGTTCTAGTCTGGTCCTACTGGGTGTGGTGGGTTGTGTGTCTTTTTCAGTAAATAAAACCTAGGAGGGAGCTGTTTGGGCTTCCCAGGGCTCTGTCTTCAATGCTGGTGTGTTATTTCGGGCTTCTCCACACCTGGACAACACCGTGAACTCAACAGGCCATGCTTGTCACCCCTTGGTAACCCGAGTCGCTGGGGTTCACAGGTCTGGAACAAAAGTCTTCAGTCCTTGGGATGGTGATGGTTTTCTCCTGAGGAGTTGCGAAGCCAGTTTTGTGGGGTTAGCTGGCTGGGTTTCCAACGGAGAGCTTTTGATCCACAAAGGGCTCATTCAGCGGTCCCCTTTAGTCTTAATGAATTGCAGACTGTAGATAGCAGCCCTGGGCCAGAGGGCCCCTCTCTGGGTTCCACTCTGCTGCAGGCTGGACCCCTTGCAGTGGCTCCTCTTGGCGGAGATTCCCGGGGACAGATCCACCTTTGTGACCCTGGCTCAGGCTCCTTTGCTGTTGAACAGAATTTGAAAAAAATGTGAGGTTCAGGTGGGTGTCTCCTTGCAACTGAGTTCCCTTGGCCACATTTTGGGCTCTGGTTTACTTTTGGGGCAAAAGGGTAGATGGGGACCAGACTGAAGCCCTGCACAAGATTGGCAATTCAATTCTTCATTTGCATTTCTGGAAAAATATTAAAGTAACCATTTTCATTTCTCCCTTTTAAACTTTTTTTTTTTTTGAGCTGGGCACAGTGGCGCACACCTTTAATCTCAGCACTTGGGAGGCAGAGGCAGGCAGATCCCAGTTCGAGGCCAACCTGGTCTATAGAGTGAGTTCCAGGACAGCCGGGGCTACACAGAGGGACCCTGTGTCGAAAAAAATCAATCAATAAAACAAAAACAAAACAAATAAACAAACAAAAACCAACTTTTCTTTCTTTCTTTCTTTCTTTCTTTCTTTCTTTCTTTCTTTCTTTCTTTCTTTCTTCTCTCTCTCTCTCTCTCTCTCTCTCTCTCTCTCTCTCTCTCTCTCTCTCCCTCCCTCCCTCCCTCTCTCTCTCTCTCTTTCTTTCTTTCGTATCTGGAGGGCTTCTCTCCAGGTTCTACCAAGCCCCGCAGTCCCACAATCCACGTATAAAATAATCACTCAGACGCTTATATTACTTATAAACTGCATGGCCATGACAGGCTTTTTGCTAACTGTTCTTATATCTTAAATTAACCCATTTTTATAAATCTATACTTTGCCACGTGGTGGCCGCCAGGACAAGCAACAGGTAAAGACGCCAGTAAGCCACAGCCACGTGGCAAGGTATAGATTTATAAAAATGGGTTAATTTAAGATATAAAAACAGTTAACAAAAAGCCTGTCATGGCCATGCAGTTTATAAGTATTATAAGCGTCTGAGTGATTATTTTATACGTGGATTGTGGGACTGTGGGACTTGGTGGAACCTGGAGAGAAGCCCTCCAGTAACATTCTTCCTTCCTTCCTTCCTTCCTTCCTTCCTTCCTTCCTTCCTTCCTTCCTTCCTTCCTTCCTTCCTCCCTCCCTCCCTCCCTCCCTCCCTCCCTCCCTCCCTCCCTCCCTCCACTCTCTCTCTCTCTCTCTCTCTCTCTCTCTCTCTCTCTCTCTCTCTTTCTTTCTTTCTTTTAGAAAGTATACTATGTTGCCCAGGTTGGCTTTGAACTTTCTTAGTTTGCCTCCCAGGGGCTGAGGCTGCAGACAAGTCTCCTTTCTCTTTTCCTTCTCTCTCGTTGCTTTCTTCTCCAGAACTGCTTTGCAAGGGTTCCCGCTGGCCACAGCTGAGACTCTCTCTTCTCCTTGACTCTTCAGCCCGCAGGCAGTGTTCTTTTGGGGTGGTGGGAAAGGGAAGACCTGGGTGTGCTGAGGCAGATTCTCCTGACCTGAGCCTGATGAAGTGTGTCTGAGGCCCCTGCAGGTTAATGGTGATATTCATGTTAGGAAGTGGAGAAGGAGGACTTGAACTCATGTCTGTGGAGCCTGAAGCCTGAACTTACTCTCCCTGTATAGAAGTGGGTTTGGAGAACTTCCCTGGGGGCAGGGCGGTCATGGAACTTGGCTTCCGGGGGCTCCACTGCTTCCTGTCTTTGCAAAGGACCTAAAGCTCACTCTAAATGACTGACCATCCCAAGAGCTGCTTCTCAGCCACGTGGAGTTTTGTGATTGTCCCATCTCACTGCCATCCAGTTCACACTGAGCACCTCCTCTGTGGAAACTCTTCTGTGGAGGAATCTGGGGGAGTGGAAGTCCAGCAGTGGGCAGCTGGGGAGGCAGGCTAGTCAGTAAACTGCGTGCCCTGCAAGCATGAACGACTGGGTTCGGTCCTTAGAATCCATGTAAAATATCCAGGTGTGGTGACATTTGCTCGCAATCCCAGTCTTGGGGAGGCAGAGAAAGGAGGATCCCTCCTGGGTCTGTTTAGCTAGATAGGTAAGGTGTATGTCTCAGTGAGAGACCGACCCTACCTCAAAGAAAGCAAAATGGATGGGGATGAAGGATTGACATCAGACTTTGACCCGTCACCTTCATACTCACATGTGTACATGGAGCACACACACACACACACACACACACACACACGCACGCACGCACGCACGCACGCACGCACGCACGCATGCACGCACCCCAGAGGAAGTACAGCAATGGATGATGCTGGTGCCACCTTCACCAGGTTGGCACTGTCACTGGGAAATGAGACCAAAGTTCAGGAGGGCCCCAGGGGGCCAAGCACACCAGCCTGTGTCTGGAGAGAGAGCCATCGTTCCAGAGACGTGCTGTAGAGGAAGAGTGTGACCTGGGCTGGGAGGAGGGGCGAGGATCAAGGCGGACTGGAGTGAAAGCGGCAAAGGTGTGGGAGGCTCTGAGTGCTTCATGGCAGCTGGGACTGAAGGAAAACACGTATGTCCACGCCAACCTGATAGGCACCTTCCGGGGGTCCCCGATTTTGTTCTGAGCCATCATTAGAAGCTGTGTGTATATGTGAGCAATGAGGAGCTTGTCCCCAGCTTACAACACGATCAAAGCTCCAGAACCCACTTAAAGTAAAAACACTGGCCGGGCAGTGGTGGCGCATGCCTTTAATCCCAGCACTCGGGAGGCAGAGCCAGGCGGATCTCTGTGAGTTCGAGGCCAGCCTGGGCTACCAAGTGAGCTCCAGGAAAGGCGCAAAGCTACGCAGAGAAACCCTGTCTCGAAAAAACCAAAAAAAAAAAAAAAAAAAAAAAAAAAAAGTAAAAACACTGTAAGCTGAAAACACTCTGAGTGACCCCTAACCCACCCACGCTGTTAGCCACACGGCATGCTCCGTCTGAACTCTGAAGTGACTGTCCTGTGCCGTCCTGAGAGGACGGGCTAGCTGATCAGAGCAAACCCCAGCAGGTATGTTTTCTACAGAATGAATTTTGCTTTTGTGTCATTGAGAGGTTGAAAAATGATGAGCCACGGGGCCAGCCGTGGTAAAGAGTGCACACAGGTGCTGGGCACTCCTGGGATTCCGGCTAAGTGCACCTAAACGTGTTCTTCCTGATCCCACATACCAAAAGAACTGTGCTTTGCCCTGGACAGATGTGGAGAGCAGACAGTCTGCTCTGGGCCATGTGGGCTCTCCTGGGCAGTGGGTAGTGAGGAACTGCCCTCCAGTCTCTCACCAGCCAGGTGCTGCTGCCACCATGGGGGTGGAAGTACACTTTAAGAAGTCAGCCAAGATGATCTGAACGGATGCGAGAGTTCCAGGGGCCTTGTGCCCAGGGTGTTTGGTACACTTCAATCTTTGAAAGCTATGGCCCTACCTTTGGGAGTGAGTGCATGTTGAACTCCAGTTTGCCAGGCTCCTTATTGGTCCTGATGGGGCTGAGCCCTGAGTCAGTTTTTCTACCTAGCATCTCTGGTAATTCTGAGACAGGCAAGCAGAGACACTGGCCAGGTGGTAGGTAGAAGATGGAAGCCCTTCACATGGAGGAAGCTTCTGGTGGTCTTTAGCCATGGTTGTCCCCACCTCTCACGTTCAGGCAGGCCACAGCAGCCGTTCAAGGTGTACAGTATGGGCTACTTGCCTCAGTGTGTTGTGCTTGGCATCCAGTGACTTTCCCAGGTCACTGGGTATCATCGCCCATGGAAACACTCCACGGTTATCATGAAAGTTTGTTTTATTTTAGCTGTGTTCACTAAAACTTTATTTATAATAACGTGGTCAGTTTACCCCAACTGTTATTATTTTAAAGTTTTAATTAGCCATACAGAGTAATTGGTTTTCTTATGGCACTTTCATATACTCTTAGTTTTGATTGAATCTCACCCTCCCCACTGAAGAATGGGTAATAAAAATGTGACAAGGTATACACAATGGAGTTTTATTCAGCTGTAAAGAAAAAAATAAAACTATGAAATTTGCAGGAAAATGGATGAAACTGGACATTATTATATTAAGTTTGATAACCTAGGCTTGGAAAAACATACACCACACATCAGCTTTCACATGCAGATCCTAGCTTCAAATTATTATATTTGGGTATTTATGTGGGAGTGAGTATTTATGTGGGTAGAGACCAGGTGTGTTAGTTAGGGTTTCTAGTGCTATGAAGAGACACCATGACCATGGCAACTCTTATAAAGGAAAACATCTAATGGAGACTTGCTCACAGTTCAGAGGTTTAGTCCATTGTTGTTATGGAAGGACAGCATGTAGGCAGACATGGTTCTGAAGAAGGCACTGAGAGTTCTTACATCTTGATCTGTAGGCAGCAGTAAGGAGTCTGTGTTCACACTGGGCATATCTTGAGCATAGGAGACCTCAAAGCCCACCTCACAGTGACACACTTCCTCCAACAAGGCCACACCTCCTAATAGTCCACTCCTTTGGGGGGCCATCTTCTTTCAAACCACTACATTTCACTGTCTGCCCCCCATAGGCTTATAGTCATATCATAATGCAAAAATGCATTCAGTCCAGCTTCAAAAGTCCCCATAGTCTGTGACAGCCTCAAACTTATTTAGAAGTCTAAAGTTCAAAGTCTCTTCTGAGATTCATACAATCTCTGAACTGTAATCCCCTATAAAATCAAAATAAAAAAACAGATCACATACTTTCAATATATAATGGCACAGGATATACATTACCATCCCAAAATAGAGGAAATCTTGCATAGTGAGGAAAGACTGGACCAAAGCAAGACCAAAAACCAGCTGGGCAAACTTCAAACTCTGCCTCTCCATGTCTGATGTCAAAATGCTCTTCAGATCTCCAACTTCATTCAGTTTTGTTCACTGCAACATACATTCTTTTGGGCTGGTTCCACTCCCTGTTAACAGCTTTCCTCAGCAGGTATCTCACGGCCCTGGCATCTCCAACATTTAGGATTCTCCGAGGCAATCGAGGCTTCACCTTCACAGCTTCACACAATGGCCTCACTAGGCCTCCTTTCAGGGACACCCTTGACACACGCCTGGCTTCACCAGCTTTCTTTAGTTTTGGAGGAAGATTATATAACCCATTTCTTCTGTCCTTGACTCTAAAGCCAGAACCACATTGCCAAAGCTGCCAAGTTCTGCTGCTTGCTGGGGCTGGAATTACATCTTCACCAGCTTTCTGTTTTCCATGGTTCCTTTCACTGCCTAAGCTTGGCTGTCCTGAAACTCAATCTGTAGACCAGGCTGGCCTCAAACTCAGAGATCCACTTGCCTCTGTCTCCTGAGTGCTGGGATTAAAGGTGGGCGCCACCACGCCTGGACCTAAGCTGTTCTTAAATTCCTTTTCACCAGATGGAAGCTTAGCTGGGTGGGGTCTTACACTGAGGTCACCTCTCCTTTATTCAGTTTCTTAATCTGTTTATCTCCTCAAACACATGACTTAGCTCTATTCTACTTCCTGGTGCCACTTTCTCTTCAAATTGTACATGTTGCATTTTTCATTTCTCAGCTTGCTCCTTTTCATTATAGATCTGCAGAAGAGTGACCACTAATAACCATATGGCAGAGTCAATACTAGGCTGTTTTGAGATTTCCTCTGCCAACGTAATTAATCTAAAACTCTTTACTTTAGCCTCAGGCAGACTTTTAGGACAAGGGCAAAAAACAACCACATTCTTCACCAAAATATCACAGAATGATTTCTAGGTCACATATTAATATTTTCTCCTCTGAAACCTCTTGAGCCAGGCTCTCACATTCAAATCACCTTTTGGTTTTTCGAGACAGGGTTTCTCTGTGTAACAGTTCTGGCTGTCCTGGAACTTGCTTTGTAGACCAGGCTGGCCTTGAACTCACTGAGATCTACCTGCCTCTGACTCCCGAGTGCTGGGATTAAAGATGGGCACCTCTACTGCCCCCGGCTCAAATCAAACTCAGCACCACTGTCTTCCATGCTCCTACTAGAATGTCCCTTTAAGCAGCACTTAAAGCATTCCACTGCTTTCCTAACCCAAAGTCCCAAAGTCCAGATTCCTGCACACACAAACATAGTCAGGCCTATCACAGAAATACTCCAGTCCTTGGTATCAACTTCTGTCTTAGTCAGGGTTTTTTTTTTTTATTACTGTGAAGAGACACCACGGCCATGTAACTCTTACAAAGAGACATTTAATTGAGGCTGGCTTACAGTTCAGAGGTTTAGTCCATTGTCATCATGGCAGGAAGCAGGACAGCATGCCAGCAGACATGATACTGGAGAAGGAGCTTAGAGTTCTTCATCTTGATCCCCAGGCAGCAGTAAGGAGTCTGTGTCCACACAGGAGACCTCAAAGCCCACCCCACAGTGACACACTTCCTCCAACAAGGCTGTGCCCACTCCAACAAAGCCACCCCTAATAGTCCCACTCCCTACGGGGGCCATTTTCTTTCAAGCTATCATGACCAGGACATCAAAATGTGGACCTAGAGAGGGAACAAAGAGGATTCAAGGGAGGCGTGTAGGGAGGGAATGGAACCACGTGGTATAAAATCAATGACTTTGCTCAGGTTCAACAGAGCTGGGTCCTGGGTCTCACAGTGACCCTCGCACCCGATTTTGCTGCCCAGTTTTATGTCAACTTGGCCCAAGCTATCTGAGAGGAGGGAACCTAAATTAAGAAAGTGCCTCCGTAAGATCAGGCTGTAGGTAAGCCTGCCTGACATTTTCCTAATTAGTGATTGATGTGGGAGGCCCCAGTGCTGTGTGAGTAGTGCCATCCCTGGGCTGGTGGTCCTGGGTTCTATAAGAAAGCAGGCTGAGCAAGCCATGAAGAGCAAGTCAGTCACCAGCTCCCCTCCATGGCCTCTGCATCAGCTCCTCCTCCAGGTTCCTGCCCTGTTTGAGTTCTTGCCTTGGCTTCCCTCGGCGGACTATGACTGGATAGTAAGCCAAGGCTTTTGGTCATGGCGTTTCATCACAGCAATAGTAACCCTAGCCAAGACAGCAATTTTAGCTGCAGTCAACTCCTTGCTGGAGACGCAGCCTGTCTGCGCATTTCTAGTCCTTACCTCTCATTTCCCAAGAGATCGGAGATGGTAGCGGAGCCCTGATGACATGTAGGTCTCTTGGTTCTTCCTCATCTAACATGAACAGGAACAGGCTTATGCAAGTTGTGACTCAGTCCTGCCACCCCCACAGGCTCCACACGCTCAGAAGATAGAAGGGAACAGAGGGAGCCTGCAAAACAGCGTGCAGTGTAGACAGAGGTAGCATCTTAAGGAAAACGTCCCAAACAAACCCCAGCCCTGCGACACTGTGACAGCCACTCCCAGGGGTCTACGGGGAGATTTAAGAGGTCAGAGGGTAGGGGAAGAGGGCATAGGAGTTTTTACTGTAAGGTCCCTTTGGATACACTCATGTCTGTAGGACACAGGGGGCCATCCTGAGTCAGTGGAGCTGTGTGTCCCTGTCCCTCACACAACCGAGCGTGGCGGCACCCACATAACTCCACTGTCACTCGCGGCCTCGCTTTCCATCTCTGGATCCATAGGACATTTTCCTAGCCACCCCTGGGGGACATCTAAAGCTAGCCCAGGAGGATTACCATCTCAGGCCACCTGTCCAGCTGTCCTCCATATTGGGAAGACAACCAAACCCTGGCTCCCCAGGCGTTATTTTCGCAGGGACCCAGGTGAGGCAGGACTTTGATACCAGCGGTGGGTGAGTCAGGACTGACGGTTCTGGACGCAGTCTTGGCGCATTGCCATCACTGCGGTTCCACAGCGGGCCTTGCCATGGATTCCTTGGCAATAGGGTCACAGCCAATCAGCAACCACGCACACACTTGTCCTAAAGGTCCTCACAGGGGCCCCTCCCCCCTGCATTCAGACTGGGCCACTCTGCCCAAGGCATTCGCTTTCATGAGTTTCTGCATTTTACTAAGGAGGACACTCCAGCTTGTCTGCCCTGCAGCTAGGGTTTGCATGCTGTCTGTAAACTGCAACGTGGGAAGAAGACATTTATAACCAGCCTCCTCTGCTTAAGGAAGGCATGGAGTCGATGCAGTTATAATAAAGTGCGAGATATAATAATGTGGAGAACAGGAGCAGCCAGCTCACCACCCCTCCCCCACCCTTCAGGTGTCTGCTCTGACTTGCCTGAGTGTGGGTGGGCTGCCTCCTGTGTGACTGAGAGCCGAGCTTCTGGTGGCGACTGAGGAGGCTTTCCCCTTTTTTTGGGAGTCAGACCTCTAGGATATTTTTCAGACGTGTCAAATGAAATACTCTGGTTTACAAAGGAAATCTATTTCATTGGTAGAGTTATCTAATCTGTGTATTAAAAGTGTAAAATGTGTTGGACTGGAGAGGTGGTTCAGTGGTTAGAGCACTCGTTGCTCTTGCAGAGGACCTGGGTTCAACTTCCAGACCGATATGGTGGCTCACAACAGGCTGTAACTCCAGTTCCAGGGCTCTAGTCTCTGTGGGTACTAGGCATGCACATGGCACTCATACGTACATCCAGGCTAAACACCTCTACAAATAAAATAAATCCCCAAAAACTTAAAAAAAAAGTGTGAAGTGTATGTGTGTGTTGGGACAGAGTTTTCTATGTAGCTCAGGCTATCCTGGAACTTACGATTCTCCTGCCTCAGCCTCCAGAGTACCAGGTTTTCAGGTGCATGTCCAGCTTGGGCCTATCATTTCTCACAGTTGGTTTAATTTCAATAAGTGGTAGGAAGACATGTTCTGAGACTTGGGGAACAAATGTCTATTAGCTGTCAATCACCTATCACCTGTCTATGTTGTAGTTTGGGTCTGAAGTGTGCTCTAGAGGCCCCTGTGTTAACTCCTCAGCCTGTGGTGTTACTGGGGTGTTACAAAGGCAGAACCTTTGGCAGAAGGTGACGTTAGGTGACTTAGGACGTTGCCCTTGAGTGGCGTTTGAAACCTTGGACCACCCCTCTCTGTGTCCCAGCTGGTGTGATGTGGATAGTCCTGTTGGGAGAACTTTCTCCTTAGGGTGGGGGTGACAAGGCAATACCATTCCCCCTTTTAAAGTCCTAGCGACAAACCAAGGTACAATTTCACCAGCGTCCCTGCTGGGGAAACAGTGAGTTGGTTGGGCTTTACTTACAGAGCATGGGTGAGGCTGGCCTGCAGGAATGTGGGTGACCTTGAAGCAGCCATACTGGAAAGTCTGCAGCCAGCATGGATGGTTTCTTTCCCGTAGCCACATAGATGGAGCCCCCTCCTCTAGTCTCCCATAGCCCGTGTACTCTAGTCCCCCCTCAGGCTGCCCCCACTCCAGACCACGTGAAATTAGGGCAAAACTGCATGCAGCTGGTTGGAAGGAGTCGCCAGATACTGAGGTGAGGGTCCAATGACCCTCCCCGCCCTATGAGGAATGTCAGCAGTCTACGAGCACAGCTGTGAAGGTCATGTGCGAGCAGACGCAGCTGGTCTTAGGAAGATGGCGGCTGTGGGGCTTGGAGGGCAGGGCTGTGAGTCGAGGCCTCCTCATTTGTGCTGCTGTGGGTCCCAACGCATCACAGACAACCAACTGACGCTGCCGAAAGTGAGTGAAAGGAAACCTTTCCTCTGTGAGTGGGGCGCTTATAGGACTTTCCCCAATAATGGAAAGCTAACACAATGTCTGTCTGTCTTCTGTCTATCTATCTATCTATCTATCTATCTATCTATCTATCTATCTATCTATCTATCTATCTATCTATAATCTATCTATCTATCTATCTATCTATCTATCTATCAATCTATCATCTATCATCTATATATCATCTATCATCTATGCATCTATGTATCTATCATCTATCCATCATCTATCTATCTATCTATCTATCTATCTATCTATCTATCTATCTATCTATCTATCTATCTATCTATCTATCTATCCATCCATCCATCCATCCATCCATCCATCCATCCATCCATCCATCTATCTACCTATCTAATCTATCTACTTACAAAAAGGTTTAAGCAATATTTTTAATGTATAATATGCACATGACATCTATTTCTAGTCCATGTGAGTGTTCTGGTGCCCACACATGCATGTGTGTGCAGGTTGAATCCCATTTATCCACAGTGCCTGGGACTAAAACTATTCTGAACGTTAGAATTTGGTTTTGCAATACTTGCATCCAACAAATGAAATGTCTTGGTGGAGGATGCGACCCAAGACCTATGAAGCTATGTGTATATAAACCTAACACATATAGCCTGAGGATAGCTCTGGATAGCATTTTCCAATAATTTTATGCATGAAGCAAAATTTCATGGTATGGGATTTTCCACTTATAGTGTCAGTGACCAAACAGTTTGGGATTTCAGGGTAGTTCATGTTTCAGGGTGACTGAACCTGGGTAACTCTGCATGGATACCCATGAAGTTGTTACTAAAACTGCAATGAAATCTGGTTGTCTTTCTGTTTGATTATCCAAAGCCAAGCTTCTTGTCAATGCTGTTGAACTATTACTGTGAAAAATTCTCGGAAAATTCTGTAAAACATCAGAACTAATGAATTCAGACAGTGTAGCATTTTATCTAGTCAACTGTTATTACTTGACTTCATTTTTTGGTCAACAACCTGGGCCCTGTTTGTCAACAAGTGGGATTCTAGGTGTCTCCTAAGTTGTCCTTATTGATTGAAAAAAAATCAATATCCTGAGGAGACAGGCAGATCTGGCTGTCAAGACGAGTCAGGGCTCTCTTCTCTCAGGGGCCAGGAACCTCCATGGTGCAGGCTGGGCGAGAAACATCTAGTCAGACTTCTGACTCACAGGTGTGCCCTGGAGCCAGAGGGTTAGCTGCTACCATAGGAACCACAGCTCATGGAAATGCTCCATTGACATTGGCAGGCGATCTTTCACTGGGACCTGATAAAATTACAGGTCTTCTGGACAACTGTGTTGGTATATTAAGTTTCTGGGGCTGTGGAAATAAAAATGGCATGGGCTGGGCATTTTACACATAGAAATTCATTAACTTGGTCCTGGAGAGGGTATGTCTGAGACTATTGTGGGTCTCCCCAGCCAGGAGGAAGGGTCTACTCAAGGTCCCTCCCCTTGTGAATAGATGGTTTCCTCTCTGTAAACATGTCTCTTGTTATGAGTGATCAGAACATACCCCAGTGACCTCATCACGTCCCCCTGACCTCTGTAAGGACTCTATCTTCAGACACAGTTCCATGACATCCAGGACCACATTAGGATTTCCACATACCTTTTTTTTTCTTTGAAGGGGGTACAGTTCAACTTGTCACATGTAGGAAGGTGACTCTGCCTGTCTTCAGAGTCCAGAGTATGTAGGTGTCCTCTCCTCTCCCTGTGGCTCTTGCCATGGCTCCCCTGGAGGAGTGCTTGGGTGGCCAGCATGTGAGCTGATGTGACAGACAGATGTGACGGGCCTGTGCTTTGTGGTTTGTCCTGGCTTCTTATGTCCCTGCACTGACCATGAGAACAGCATGCCCAAGTGGCTGCTGACAGGCAGTTGTGGTCCCAAAACATGTGTCTGTAACCTCAGTGTTTGGGGACAGAGACACATAGATCCTTGGGGCTTAGTGGCCAGCCAACTGGCTGAAATGGCAACTGCTTCAGGTTTAATGAGAGATTTTGTTTCAAAAAGGTGGGGATGGAGTGATGAAGACACCCAGTGTTGATCCCTGGGCTCTACACACACACACCCACACACACACACCAGCATACAAACATACACACACACACATAACCACAAACAGAGACACACACACACACCAGCATACACACACACACCAGCACACACACACACACACACACACACACACACACACACACACACACACACACACACACACACAGAGAGAGAGAAATACAGAAAGAGGGAAACAGAAAGAGACAGAAACAGACAGAGACAGGCAGACAGAGAGGATCAGGGAGGAAGAGGGGGAGGAGAAAGAGAGGAGGAAAGCATGAGAAAGGATAAAAAATTACGGACTGGAAAATAAGCGAGCTGACGGCAGAGAGGCTGGTTCCTCACAAACTGTGGGAGTCACTACTGTGGGAAAGTGGCTGGGTTCAAATTTGCTGGCTCAGGGGTCTCTAGGAAAGTCTCCACCTGCCTTCCAGTTGCTCTGTGCACCAATCATTCCTCCCCAACCACAGACCACAGGGCCAGAGGCAGCAGATTCTTTTCTGGGTGTTCCCCAGGCCAAGTTGGAAGAAGATGTAGATAACAGCTTGGGCAGCACACCCAGAACAGAACCGATCCTTCGAACCAGCCAACACTAATTCAATCAAAACACAAGTAAGCCTGAAATGCCAGCCTGTGCCGGGAAGAGATGCCAGGGCTGAAGACGACTTAGAGTGAGCCCAGCCAAGCACAGAGTGACAGGGCAGGGGTCTATCGGTGACAGCTGGTGACAGTGTCTTCTAAAGCCGCAGGAGTATCAGATGTGCCTGTCCTGGGGGTGGCTGCATCAGTTGCAGGGCTCTGTGAAAAGAGAAGATGCAGGGCTCCTGCTCAGCAATGGCTAAGGATTCCAGTATGTCCACGTCAGAGTTTTGAGTCAAAGTTGGGCCCTTCTGTGCGATAGTCTCTGAGACAGGGTCTCTCACTGCAGCCGGGGATCCCCCAGTAGCTGGGCCAGCCCCCCTCTTCTGCCTCCCAGCACTGTGATTGCACAAGTTTGCACACCTGTTTATGTGGGTGCTGAGGACTGAACTGTATGGAGTCATCTCCTCAGCCTCCAGAAATGGCTTATCTACTAAGAAAGTGCCAATTCAAGCTTTCTACCGGGGCCATGAAGTTTCCACTTCTCCAGTAGGTGTGAGAAGTGATTAGATGTCAGACGATGGTGCTGGATCTTGGCCCAGACTCAGGGAAGTTCTCCCAGGCTGTCCTTTGGCACTAAATGTGCGTCTTTCTGAGGTTGCCAAGTAACATAGAAGATGCCCAATTAAAGTAGAATTTCAGAGCCACCACGACTAAATGCTTAGTACACGTGCGTCCCATTAATATTTGGGATACATCAAAAGTGTCTGTTGTGCATATGAGAGTCAGACTGGACTAGGAGGCCTCAGCGTCTGTCACCAACTCAACGTTGAACAAGCTCTTCAGGCACCGTAGCTCTAAAGGGTCACTGCCAAAACAGTGACAGGATTTGGGAGGCCAAGCTGAGCTGGCATGTGGGAGTGATAGACACAGACCAGTCAAAGGAATGGCCACCGTTCAGTCTAGACGAGTGACCTGGCACTGTTGTAATGAAGTTTCATAAACTGGACATCTTAGGAATGGGGAGTGTGTTGTCTCCCAGCGGCTACAGGTCTGAATTCAAGGCTGAGCCCCTGAAGGTGCTGGAGAAAGATCTACTCAGGCCCTTACTCCCCCATCCCTTGAGGGGTTTCCCTCTGAGCCTCTCAACACCCTTCCCTGTCTGGAAAATCACAGCCATCATAGTGGGGTAGGCCAGGCCCACCCCAAGGAGCTCATTTTACTTCATGTCCTCTGCAGAGGCCTCCATCTCCAAATCAGGTGACATTCCAAGGTGTTCAGACTTCAACATGTGTCTCTTCTTTTCTTTCCCTGGTCTCTGTTTTTCCATACAGAGTTAACAACGACTTCGTTTTCATTCTTGTATGGACTGCACTTTGTGTGCATCCACCCACACCTCCCCCTTCTCCCCCGTTTTCCCCTTTGCCTCCTGTTGGTCCGCTTTGCTCCCCAGGCAGTTTTGGTTGTATTTTCACGTCATCTGCACATGTGTGACTTACGTACCTAAATAGTTTAGGACTCACGAATGAGAAAACAGAATATTTGTCTTCTGCAGAATGTCATCCTGCCTTTCTGCTTGTTTCACAATTTTTGTTTTTCCCTACAAATGGAGACTTCATCTTGAAGCATGAATCTATTTAGTCTTATCAGTAAAAACCCAGAGTCAGCTATCAGGGTGAAAGCTGAAAGATCAGAGAAGCAGGGCAGCAGCCACTAGTTCTTACCTCTATGAAATCCTCAGACCGAATGGGGGCCGAGACCCTGTCTTTACCTCTCCAGTGCTACAATTAAAGGCATGCACCACCACTCCCTAGCTGTTTCTCGTTTAGACTGTATCAATCTTGTGTAGCCCAGGGTGGCCTTGAACCCCTGATCTTCCTGCTTCCTCCTTCCAAGTGCTGGGATTAAAGGTGTGTTCCACCACTGCCTGGCTTCTATGGTTAACTAGTGGCTAGCTCTGCACTCTGATCTCCAGGCAAGCTTTATTTGTTAGAACACAAACAATATATCACACAACATCGTCTTATAAAAGTTATTTGAACCAGGTTGACATATTATAAATGACTTATTCCCTTGCTGCTCCTGGGGTAGCTGAGGTCTGGGAAGATGTACCCGTGGTTAAGAAATGGAGATCTGGTAAATAACCCCTCTGCCATGCTTATGTAAGCAATCCTAGTTAAACACACACACACACACACACACACACACACACACACACGCACGCACGCACGCACGCACGCACGCACACGCACACGCACGCACACGTGTCACACACACACACATACAGTGTGTATGTGAGTGCATGTGCTCCCACACCCCTAGAAAGTAGACTAAGGAGAGATGGAATCACAGGAAGTAGGTAATAAAGGATATAAATATGACCAGAATACATTATATACACGTGTGAATTGTAAAAGAAACAAAACCAGCCCCCCCCAAATAAACAATAGATAAATGAATAAAAGTAAGATGTAGGATAAGAGAGAAGAGGGGTCGGGAGGAGGAGGAAGAGGAGAGGGGGGTGTTGACAAGAGACCTCCTTAGGTTCAGGAGCAGGCTGTGCAGGCTGTGAATGTGGGCACCCCCTTGCTAAGAACAGCCAGTCCTGGCTGGAGTCGGGGTACAGGCAGGGCAGCCAGTTTCTTGGCAAGTCCTCTTGGGGTCTCTATTTACCCATCGATAAACCGGATCTCCCAGCCCCCGAGGGTGGTTTGCGGTGACCAGTGAAGACATTTGAGAGCCCCTGGGGAGCGGAGGAATGGGATACCACAGGAGCTGTACATGTGCAGATGCGATATGGAGATGTTGGGGTGAAAATCTCCGAACAGGAAATCCAAGAAATTCCCCAATTAAGATTTTACTAAAAGATCAACTCGTCCTCAGGCAAAAGAGGAAAAACAGAACAGAACAAAACCAAGAAGAAATCTTATAGATGGAGAAAAAGATCCAGGCAGACATTCCCAGAGTGTAAATGCTTTAGGAGGAGCAGAAAATGGTGTATTTGCATCTCCAACCCTTCTGGAACGTTCCAGGCTGGTGCATGATGTAAAGCTTGCCTATCCTTTGTGAGACTTCGACTTAGAAGAAAGTCTCATGAGTAGGTACTGAGTGGCATGATTATTCAAAATTTCTGCTTGTAGGCAGCGGTGGGACTCTGGGCATCTGAGGAAATACCCGCCGGAGGAACCAGCACTGAGCACCTGGCACAGTCAACACGCTGAAGGATCATGTCTGCATTCTTGAGTGTGTGGAAACTTCCAGATGATGTTTTTCACCAAAGCCAAAGAGGGAAATGTGTGAGCCATCATCCCAAGCACAGAAGTTTCTAGAATAAGTGCCTTCTGCTAATCATTCGCCAGTTTCTGCTCCTCTGGACCTTTGCATTGCTACAGGGAAACTTTCATTGCATGATACGGAGCCCCATGATAATAGTGGGGGGCACATTTGTCCCAGGCTGCAGGCGAGTTTGAAGTGTGAGGGTGCAGTGGCGAGTATTACCCCGCATGCTCCAGGCTCAAGGGCATTATTTCAAATGGGCTTGTAGTTTGTCCACTGTGTGTGTGTGTGTGTGTGTGTGTGTGTGTGTGTGTGTGTGTGTGTGTACACACCTGGAGGCCAGAGGTCAGATGTCTTCCTTTCTCACTCACCACCTTACCTTTGAGACCAGCCTCTGATTGAACCCGTCGCTTACTGATTGGCTATGCTGGCTGGCCGATGAGCTCCCAGGATCCTCCTGTCTTAGCCCAGCCTGTCTCTTCAGAACTGGGATTATGAATGTGTGCTATTTAGGCCTGGCTTTTACGTGGATGCTGGGAATCTGAACTCAGTCCTGATGTTGGCATGGCAAGTACTTTACTGATTGACCTCATTTACTCTTAAAGATTATAATAAAACATCCCTGAGTTGTCCAAGATAGATACGCAAATTGCAGAAAGCTGGGGAATCCCAGTAGAGGAAGGAATGAGTTGACCTGGAGTCACCCTGAAACGTTGGACATTTGACTGGAGTGCCCTGGTCATTGATATTTTCCCTGTGTCTCCTTCTATTTATTGTTTTTACCATAAGCACTTTCCAAGCCACTGAAAAGTATTTTAAAAAAAACCCATTTCCTTATGGAAACGTAAAACATGTACGAGTTGAAGATCATGGACTTTGCACACTGACCACCCAGCCAGCTCGGTCATCACCCGATTGGCCTGCCGCTTCCCTTCCAAGCCTTGCTCCTTCCAGGAATCTCTAAGCAGTTTACAGGAATCAAATTTTATCTCTAGATGCTTTAGTATGCATGAACTGAAAGATAAGACAGACAAAAAACTTAAAAGTAGTCACAAACCATTTTCTCATGTAAAAATAATACTTCAAATATCAGAGTATTTTGCCAGCATTTATATTTCCCAGGTTATCATATGAATTTTATTTTTCAATAGTTTGTTTATATTGGAATCCAAACAAATTTGATTCATTCTTTTAGGCTGACTCCCATCCCATTTTTTTTTTTTTTTAAATTGAGGAGGCCCATGTGGTTGCTCTGTGGTTTTCTGTACAGGGGGTAGAAGATGTGGGCATCTGACATTGTTGCAGATGCCCCCATGATTGTCTCTAGCATGTCTGGATGTCATTGGGTTTTCATGTATGCTTGTGACGTAGTTAGAGCTGGAGGTTTGGGCAGATTCAAGTTCAAATGTTGGGGAGCATCAAGATGATGTCACTGATGCTGCCTTCCACAGGAGTGGTCTGTTTTCTTGTGACCACGTGGGCTTCCTTCCTTAGTCCTTCAGGAGCTCCAAAGTGTCACACCAGGTCATTCATCTTTGCTCATTAATTGGAATCAGTTTCTCCACTCACTTCTTTGGTCACCCTGCAGTTATTATTGTAAAGACGGAGCAGAAACAATGATTTAAACCGGGCGCGGACAGATGGCTCAGGGGTTAAGGGCACTTGTTGCTCTTGCAGAGGACTCCAGTTCAAGTTCCAGCACCCACGTGGTGGCTCACAACCATATGTAACTCCAGCTCCAGGGAATCCGACTCCCGCTTCTGCCCTTCACAGGTACTGAATGCATACGGTGGCGATCCCGTGGATTTCCTGTTCAGATCTGGACTCAGCCCTCTGAGCAGCCAGGTCTGTCAGGTGGGAATTGGTGCTGGAGACCACTGCCTGACCGTGGATGCCTACTGCAGCCTGGCTGATGGCTGATCTCAGTGCCCTTGTGTGTTTTCCTTCTACCAAGCATTCATTCCTTCATTCCTTTGATGCCAAGCACACTGGGAACCCATACTGACGTGATTTTGAGAGTCAGGCCATCTGGTGGGGAGGGGCTGTTTGGGGTGGTTTTTCTGTCTCTGAAGTCAGAGATTTCAGACAAAGGGCTCGGGTAGTGGGGAGTAGATGGACTCACACGTGGCACCAGGAGTTCCCAGAGAGCATACTCAAGGGAAACGCTTGGGACTTGGTTCTATGTCAGAGGTATGTAAACAGAAGCCACAGAGAGGGGAGGGTAGGAAACTGTTCTAGAAAATTCAAGATTGTTTCGGTGAGCGAGGATGAGTTTGCTTCTCGAATTGAGCATAACACGCAGGTGTAATAGTTTCCCTGTCTGCATAAGGTTGTAGGAATGGGGTCCTGACATTTTGGTCTCAGCTCTGATGTCGATGAGCTCCACAACCTTCAGCAGGTCCCTTGCGCTCTCTAAACCTCAGTTTCTTCATCCATATAGCGGGACAGCAGCCCTCAGGCCCCTCCTGGTGATGTTAGGGATGAGAGAGGGCAGAGTCACGGAGAAATGCTCCATAGACTGATGGTCAGAACCGTGCTCCTCCGGGGGCGGGGGTCAGGTACATAGGCGGTAACCCCCTTCCTCCTCCTTTCCCCCATCCCTCTCCCTCACTCCCACTCCCCCTTTCTTCCCTTTTCCTCCCCTTCTTTCCCCCTCCCTCTCCTCCCCTTCCCCCTCCCCCCTCCCCTCCTTCTATAGTGCCAGGCAAGGGACCCAGCCTCCACCACTGAACTTCACCCTGCAGTTTGGGCCTCAGTACATTTTATTAATCTAGTTTTAGAATGTCCCTTGATCACTTCAGGTCAGAAAAGGCGTTAAATACCATGCCTTGGTGGTCCCTTCTCCACGCGTTAAAAGTGTCTTGGGGGCTGGAGTCACGATGGCTCAACTGTTTAAGAGGATTGAGGATCGGCTGCTCTTCCATGGGACCCAGGTTTGAGACCCAGCACCCCCATGGCAGCTCACAACCATCTGTAACTCCAGTCCTAGAAGATCCTATGGCCCTTCTACCCTTTGTAGTCACTGCATGCATGTGGTACACAGCGGGCAGAACACCCTTGCATATGGTACACAGCGGGCAGAACACCCTTGCATATGGTACACAGCGGGCAGAACATCCATGCATATGAAATAAATAAATGAATAAATAAATATAAATTTACAAAATTGTCTTGGGCCACGGAATTTCAACTGAACAGCTTGAATTAAAGGACTAGAAAGCTGCTTGCCCTCTTCAGGATGGGAGCTGCCGGCTCTGGGTTCTTGTGGACCACTAAGAAGAAGGCTGTTCTGTCACATCTGGAAGACTATGCTCGGGCTTCCTGAACCACACGACCCCAAATAAGGTTTCCAGGACCTACTAGGACCACTGGCTTACTGGGCTGTTTTTTGTTGAGCACCCCAGCTTGCTTCTGCACCAAATAGTACCTGATGGTATTTTTCCACCATCTCCTGTGGCCAGTCACACAGCTTCAGAAGCTCTGGGACTATAGCAATGTGCTAAAAATAGCAGCAATTGCAAAACTCGGATCTGGTTGTTTGTCAGCATCGAAGAAGAGGCTGTGGGGCTCCAAGGGAGACATGGGATGGGATAGACAAGGCTCTGTTGTGTCCTCTCTAGGTGGCTCAGTGTATTCTCTTCCTCTCCTCTATTCTCCCTCCCCTCCCTCCCCTCCCTCCCCTCTCCTCTCCCCTCTCTTCTCTCCCCAACTCTGCTCTCCACATATTAATTAGTTCTGCCTTATTACGTCAAGTCAGCTACTCACACTCAACAGCAGTGTAAACTGTGAAATGGAAAATTCCAGAAATGAACAAGCTGGACATTTTAAGGCATGTGCTACTCTGAGCAGGGCGATGAAATCTTGTGTCACCCTGTTTAGTCTACCAGGGTTCTGCGTCACCCTCTGTCTGCCACATGGTATCCACATGGTATGTGCTACCTACCCGGCGGCCACCTAGCAGCCATCTTGGTGGATGTACACACTGTGTCGTGGGGCTTGTGTTTGGGAAACACAGCCTTATTCCATGCTGCAGGAGAGCAGTGACTGGCAATTCTGCATGCCATGCTGAAGCTGCAGGCACGTCACTCCATTTAAGTGGAGAGGAGAATCTTGATTTAGAAGGAAACAGAAAAAGAGGCAAACATGTTGAAGCTGGTGAGACCCACAGTACAAGCAGGTGTTGAAGGGAGAAGCATTTCCGTAGCTCAGAACAGCACAGTACTCCTTTTATTATTCAGCATTAGTACTCCTTTTATTATTCAGCATTAACTTCTTTTTTTAAAGTTTATTTTATGTGTATGAGTGTTTGCCTGCATGTGTATGTGTGTGCCATGTGTGTGCAGTGCCTGCCGAGACCAGAAGAGGACTGTGAAGCTCCTGGAGTTGGAGTTACAGACTGTGAGACACCCTGTGGGTGCTGGGTACTGAATCTAGGTCCTCTGCAAAAGCAGGAAGCATTCTTAACTCCTGAGCCATCTCTCCAGCCCATAACATTTTGCTTTGTTTAGACTTATTTATGTGAATGTTTTTCTCATATGTACGTAGGTGTACCATGTGTGTGCTGGCGCCCACGGAGGACAGAAGAGGAAGTCAGGTCCCCTGGAACTAGAATTATAGACAGTTGTGAGCTGCCATGTGGGTGCTGGGAATCAAACCTGGGTTCTCTAGAAGAGCAGCCAGTGCTCTTAACCCCTGAGACATCTTTCCATTCCTGGTCCTGTTAACTTCTTCTGCCTAATTTCTGAATTAAATTTTGTCATAGATGTGTAGAGGAAATAAATACAATGCATATACTATGCAGTGCTTCCCAAGGTTTTAGGAACCTACTGGGGGGTCCTGGGTGTATTGTCTACCAATAGGGGCACTCCTATATGCAGACACTGTTTAAATTAGTCAGTACGGATTAAACCCTGGAACCAATAACCAAGTGTTTCAGGGGCTTAGTACAGAAGAATTTACTTCTCACTTATGTACAATCCAGTGGTGGTAGAAGTTCCAGGAACAGGGGAAGACATCTGCTCCATAGCATCATGTAGAGTCCTAGACTCCTCTGACTTGAGATGTGTGTGAGTCATTTTCCCGTTACTGTGACAAAACACCAGAAACAACTGGCTTAACAAGGAAAAGGCTTAATTGACTCTGTTCCAGAGGTCTCAGCCCTGGGGGCCTGTGAGAGAGTAATGTATCCTGGCAGGTGTACAGGAAAATGCAGGGCTGGCAGATGGGGAGGGAGAACACCTCTAAGGCCAGCCTTGAGGTTGAGGCAGGAGGGCTGAGATTTTCAGGGCAGGCACACAAGCATCAAGCACTCATGCCTGCACGCATACGTGGGAACGGTTTTCTCACGTGCCAACCCACGCTGACGTGTTTTTGTTGATGCTGCATGAAGGTGGAGGCAGCACCACCATGGACAGGCAGGCGCTAGAAAGCTGGAGATGAGTTCTGCCCCGAGTGTCCAGAAGAGTGTCCGCCTTGTGGCTGCCTCCCGGATCAGTGATACCATATCACCTCCTATCAGTGTGGTTAAGATCCAGGAAGTTTGCGTGAACCCATCTTTCCCGGCCATATGCTTAAGGCTGAAAGTAGCTCTTTTCTTTTTATTTCCTCTTCTCTCCTTCCCTTCTTTTCTGCCGTCTCTCTAGGTTAGCCCAGACTGGCCTTGAACTTGTGATCTTCCTGCTAGGATCATAGGTGTGAGTCTCCGTGCCCCACCTCCACCTCTTTTTTTTATACCTTCTCTTCCCCTTCCTGTTCATGTCCACTGGAGCCGGGGACTCAATGGAAAGAAACTGAGTTGCAGACAAGACTTCAAAAGTGAGCGTGGGAAATTTCTGCAAGGAACTATGGGAAAGAGGAAAATGTAGGGACAGGAGGGAGGAAAGAAAAAAAAGGGCAGGAAAAATTAAATATGAGATTGACAGTAGGCATGGTCAGAGCTGGAAAGTCAAGGGATGAATGAGAAATGCCCTCAAGTAGAGCATATAACCTGCTGCCTGAAGAGGGGTGATGGACAGAAGCCAGACTGAGGAAGGGAAGGCCTCAGAGGATGCCTGCTCCATAAGCACGCTGCTGTGGGCCACCTCTCCTCCACGACAGGAGAACAAACTGGTCTGCAGTTACACACTTTCTTCCTCAAATTCCCTGTATGCTTTTGTCAATTTAGGGCAACGGTGAGGTTAACGGTCAACTTGATAGAATCTAGAATCACCTGGAAGATGGGCCTCTGGGCATGCCATGGGGGGTTATCTTGATGACATTAATGAGGTGGGAAGATCCATCTTAACAGCAGGTATAGGGCCTTCCCTGGGCTGGGCACCCTGGACTGTGTAAATGGAGAAAGTGTGCTGGGATTAACATGCTGTCTGCAATGCCACAGCTGCCTTGACTTCCTCATCACGAGGGACTCTACCTTGGACTGTGAGTTGAAGTAGACCCTTTGCACCCTAAGTTGCTTTGTTCGGGGTGCTTTATTGAAGCATCAGGAAAAGAAATGAAGACATTTAGGTTGTGGAGTGGGAGGGCAGATGGCATTTTCCCACAGTGCGGCATCCTGTGCTGTTTTATCCACCACTGCACACTTGCATGCTTTCTCTTTGCACCTGGCTCCAAATAGGTAGACGATCCTTACGGTGGAAAGAGAGCCCACTGAAGGTTTTACGAGTGTGTCTATTTGTGAACATGCTGGTTTCTGAGCGCCACACACCATGGGATTGGCAGATACTTGTTAAATGGTGTTGGGTCAGTCAGTCGTCACTCTCGTTGAGACTGCTGAGAATTGATGAGGAGTCTGTGTACTGGTGATCAGGCTTCTGCACTGTAATCTCGATGGAAAGACAGTTCCAGGCCTTCTGTGTAGACGTGTTCTCTGGCACCATCCCCAACTTGTCCACCAGGAGCCTCACCTTGCAGCGGCCTCTCAATCTTGTCAGCTGTCCGTTAGCTGTGGATTTGTTATGGTTTGTATTTCTATAGTAGATAATCACAATGTCTCAATAAAAGGCAATCACTTCTGTGTGCTGGCAGATGATAAAGGCCCACATAGGAGCCAGAGAAAAGGGAATTTACAGATCACATCACACTATTTCTGTCTTCAGAGTTTTTTTTTTCCTGTTTCTCCTGCTAAGTCCTCAGGCACATGTGTGTGCTGTGGTATGGTGTGTGTGTGTGTGTGTGTGTGTGTGTGTGTGTGTGTGTGTGTTTTGCAGACACGAGCCTTTGAAGTAATTTTTCTCCAGGAAGTTTCTATGATGCCAACTCCCTATGACAACCCTGGAAAACACAGTGCAATATTTTCTAAAAAAAAAAAACAAAAACCAATCAAACAATCAAAAATTACTGGAAGCCTATGGAGAAAGCAGCCAAGGCAATTAACATGTTCCTGAGTAGTGGATCCATCATTTCTGCTACAGAAATTCCAGTCATGCTGGAAACTGTCATTGTCTTGTATTGCTTTGATGAGAAATCTCTCCAGTTCCATTTTAACTCCTGGGGTAGGAGTTTCTTAGAAAAACCAGAGTTGTCTGGTTTCCCCTGGGGGGTGGAAGTGGAATAATTTTATTCTTGACAGCATGTGACGTTGTTAGGTTCTCTTGCAGGAAGCTTTGGAGTAGACGGCATCAAACTGATACATAGTCTTGTGGCTTTGCGTATGTGAAATTCCAGAAAGTTCTCCTGGTGGGTAGACTGGAAGATGAAGGCCACTTCATTTCCCGAGAAATGACTTGAACATGATCTCCTTGTTACCCCCATGGTTCCATGCCAACCAACGTGGACACATGTGAACTTAGAATGCCAACAGTTTTTCGGCCCTCAGCGAGGCCAGCATTTCCTTCAGAGATCTGCCCTCAAGTCAACGAGGCTCTGTGCCACAGTGGGACTTCAGAGTGACGGCTGACATCCACCCCCAGAACATCTCTGAAGCTCTCCGTGAGGCTCCGGTCTCTACTTACTTGTCACCCTGGAGTGCAGAGCCCCTTCCAGGGTGGGGAGGTGCTTCAGAGTGGCCCTTTGTTTGGATTCTGGCTCCTGTCTCTGAGGATTCACAGAGTGTCTTGTGGAAAGACAACCAGCTCATGTGGGGCCTCTGGTCACAAAGTCCCAGTGACTCCAGGATCTGGTTCCCTCACGGGCATTGGGGGGGGGGGGGAGGACTTGGGCATCTGAAAACGAGAAAAAGTGAGTTGGTTCCAGTCTTGAGTGTGGTAGTTTGAATATGGTCTCCAGCGGGTCTCACTGTTTGTGAAGGATTAGGAGGTGTGGCCTTGTTGGCGGAGGTGCGTTCCTTGTGGTGAGTTTTGAGGATTCAGAGGACTCATACCGCCGCCGCCATCCTCAGCTCTCTCTGTCTGCCTCATGTAAACTCTCAGCCACTGCTCTAGAGCTACGCCTGCCTGCTGGCTGCCAAGTTCCCCCAATGGTGCTTATGGACGCTAGCCCTCTGAAACCATATTCCCCAGACACACTCTCCCATTTCTAAGTTGCCTTGGTTGTAGTGCCTCATCACAGCAATAGCAGAGTGACTAAGACAGGGAGCAAGCCACTGTGCCCCGGCCACAGCCTCCAGTACCTGCACCACACCGCAGTCACACATCCCAGCTCAGGTGACAGGTTCCCCTGGGTCTCAGAATCCCCCAAGAAAAACCTCCCATGCAGGGCGTTCCCTCCCCTCCAGTGTTCTTGTGGCTCACGGGCATGGAAAGACAGACTCACAGTCACACCCATGCGGACTTTCAGCAACTTTAAAATGATCTCTAAGCTGGCACTGCCTAGAGACTTTAGAAAGCACTGGCACCTTCTCTGGAAGCCAGGGAGAAGGCTGCTTTGTGGGGGATCCTTGGAGACCCATTGCTAGCAAGCAACCCAGGGAGGGCAGATACCCTGCTTGCGGCCCCTTTCTCTACAGAGCCAGGTATCTTAGGATTTGGAGCTTGTCTGGATATCTCCAGTCTGCCAGGCCGCCCTGCAGATTCCTGAGTGGCTGACCCGCTAATGTGTGCCATACTGTTCACCCTCTGAACATACAAACTGTATGCAGATATTTGTAGAACTCTATTGAATGGACATTTAATGTAAGTTAAGTGTGAAATGACGCGTTTATGTACTGTAGTAACATCTGTATGTGTGTGACAGGTTGGGTTTCTCTGTCAGGGTTGTGGTTGATGATAAGGGCAAAAATGAGATCCAGTTGGGACGATAAATTTCATTAATAAAGAGACTGCTTGGTGGTATATTTTCCATGGTGAGAGAGAATAAGCAGTCTTGAATGAAGAAACCGGATTATTTTTAGCAAGGTCTTCTGCCTCTGGCCCAGGGGTCATGAGGAGACATGGAGATTTCTGTCCATCCATACTTTGAGGGGTTGTACTGGTGTCCCTTCCCAGGGTTTTCTGGGTCAGCGTTGGGCAGAGGGGGTTGGCCACGACTCCTGGGAATGAATCAAGGCACCCCACGGCACAGCAGGCGCTTACCTAATCCTGCCTCTGCAGACAAGACTACTTATGGCTTGTCGTCCACACCTCGGCGGCGGGCTTTAGGAGAACATCCCGTGGTAAATTTAGGCATTATTCACGCTTGCTAATGAATAAGTCATCTCACGGGGATGACAGAGCTGGTCTGGGGAAGTGATTTCATGGGCTCAGAAGAAAGTGACAAGCCACGCCACGTCTGGGGTTTGCGTGGTTCACCTGGGTGGCTCCTGGGCTAGATGCCAGGCAGGGCAGTCCTGCTACGCAGCACTTCTGCAGATGAGCCTGGTACCGCATGTAGGAACATGGCCTGACAGGCATTCTCTCAGGTCCCGCAGGTACTCCTGGGAAATTCAGCCCAGCCTGAGGGCAAAGGGAGAGTTTCTGGACGCTTGGGTAGCAGCTGGTGGGGGAGGGGCCGGGGTGGCTCAGGAGTCAGGAGTGTGAGGAGGTGAGGAGGAGTGTGAGGAGGTGGGGAGGAGTGTGAGGAGGTGGGGAGGAGTGTGAGGAGGTGGGGAGGAGTGTGAGGAGGTGGTGGGGAGGAGTGTGAGGAGGTATAGATAGGTCCTTTCCCCATGCACACACACGCACATGCACACACACACATGCACATACACGCACACACACACACACACACACACACACACACACACACACACACACACACGCACACGCACACACAGTTCTGATCTGTATTTGCACCACTCAGAGCTTGTTATCCTTTCTAGGAAAAGCTGCTATGCGCCGTTGAGATCTTGAAAACGCTGCCCTCAGGAAAGGACAGTGTCGGCTTCTCTTTGACAGTCAGGTATGGGTGGAAACAGTGTCCCCGACTCTGTAAGGCTAATCTTGATTGTCAACTTAATCAGAGGGAGACACTCGCTGATAGCTGGTACAGCATGCTGCTGGGTGTATTGACAGATTTCCAGGAGAGGGTTATCTTGCCTATGGGGAAGCCCCACCCTGAACACGGGTAGCACCATCCCCTAGGCTAGGGACTGGGACAGCATTAAAATGGGAAAGGAAAAAAATCAAGCCCTCACAGGTGCTCTCTGTCTTCTTCCTGGCTTCTCAAGGGGGAGCTCCACTTTGCAGTGCTGCAGCTAGAGTTTTCCTGCCTTGCCCACAGTCAGGACAAATCTCTCACCCGCCAGTCCCACAGCCGCTCAGACCCAACCAAGTAAACACAGAGACTTATATTGCTTACAAACTGTATGGCCGTGGCAGGCTTCTTGTTATCTAGTTCTTCTGTCTTAAATTAACCCATTCGTATTAATCTATAAGTTCCCACTTGGCTTGTGCCTTACTGGTATCTTTTACAGGTTGCTTGTCACAGTGGCGGCTGGCAGTGTCTCTCCCCTCAGCCTTCTACTTCCCAGAATTCTCCTCTCTCCCTGTCCCGCCTATACTTCCTGCCTGGCTACTAGCCAATCAGTGTTTTATATATTAACCGATCAGAACAACACATTTGACATACAGACCATCCCACTTTGCTGTGCCCTTCCACCATGACGGACTGGAACTGTGATCCGTCCTTAGCTTGTTTATATCAGGCATTGGTCACGGTGGCAAAGCCCTAGTACAGACTTCTTCTATCTCATGCTGTGTGCTGACTTATAGGAGTGGATCCTGCCCTTTCCTAGTGGCTTGGACCCGAGAACATCCTCCAGAGAGTTCTGGAACTTTCCCTGTGGTGACTGAGACCTGTGGATGAGATGTTCAGGAACTGGTATCATTAGTGAACCCACAGGAATGCTTGGGACTCTCCAGGGCAGGTAAGGCCAGGAGACTCCCTGAGCTGTGTTAGGGACCCTGGCCGGTGCCTGCCCTCTGTTCTCACAGTATTCTTCCGGACAGCCACAAAATGGAAGTGACCCAAGTTCCCCTCTCAGTGGACAAATAAACCCAGTCCCCCTATGCAATGGAATATCACTCAGCCTTGAAAGGAAAGGAAATCTGACACACACCACACAAGAGTGCATCTTGACTCACTGTGAGATTCCTGGGTAGTCGTCCTCATAGGAATAGAAAGGGCAGGGGTTGCTGGGAGCTGGGGAGTAGAGTGGTGGGCTTCATGTGAAAGGGAACAGAGCATCAACTCAGAAAGAGGCAGGAGTTCTGGAGACAGAGGCTGGCAATGAGGGTTGCGTATGAGTGGATTGACAGTCGTTACAGCGAGGCCTGGGGGACGTGGCTCAGCAGCGGAGCTCGAGATAGTTTGTGTGGCTCTGGGTCGACCCCAGCATCCCCCCTCCCAACTGAAAAGCGGTTCATCTTGTTTATATTTTACCTCATCTCCCTCAGCACACTGCAGATCTAGCAGGTCCCTGGAATCACACCAGCGCTTCCTTCTCCTGCATAGGGTGCGCTTTCCTGCACAAGGCCTCAGGGACTCGGGCAGACCCGGCCTGGTACAGTGTTCAGTGGGAGAGACAGGAAGCAGTCTGATGCCAATCTAATGGTTCCATGCCAAGTGCAGAGCTGCCCCCAAACAGGGACCAGAGCCAGGCTGCCTCCCAAGGTCCCTCAGTGCCATGGGGGTGGCAGGCGGGCAGAACAGCAAGTGAAACAGCAGACTTTGTCCCCGGGGAGGGCAGGGTAGTGACGTGGGGACACCCAAAGGGAGCTGTACCCTGTTAGGAGACTTCAAGTTAGATCTGAGATGAGCTGGAAACACAAACAAGTGAATGAATGGAGACCTGTTTCCAAATCTGATGTACTTTTGTTTTTAACTCTTTCCAGTGCAAGGCTTTGGCTGGAGTCTTTTTGTGGCGAGGCCAGTTCCCCTTTTCCAGTTCCCACTTTGTTCCTGAGGAGGCACAGGCGGTCATTACTGGTTACTGGTCTCAAGTTCCCAGGGAGCCTCTGAGGAACAGGAGGCTCCAATCTTTCCCTCCGTGCTCCCAGCCAAGAGAAACACAGTTTTTGTCCATGAGAAAAAGCTTATAAAAAGATGGAGTGTTTGCTTAACACGAACAGCTAGCATTTCCTTGGATGCTAAACACTGATTCTAAAGGGACTTCCTCGGCGGAGCCGAGAGCAGCATAGAGGCAGTGCAGGGCGTCTGTGTGGACGGAGGTGGGCTATGTGGACGGAGCTGCACTTGTCTTTGCTGACAAATGTCACTTCATGCTCTCATCCAGCACTGGGTGGCACTTGAGTTTAGCAAGCTTGGTCGAGTTGCTGCTTTCCAAGAATCCGGGGGTGGTCCTTCACACCTGTGTGTGCATCATCTCCTCCACAGGAAGGGAGCACGTGGAGTGAGTCCAGTGCTTCCTTTGTGATTCTGCCGATTTGGATTCCACAGTGGGCGAAAGGTCACCCTTTGTACGCTACTGTCTTAGTTAGGGTTTCAATTGCTGTGAAGAGACACCATGACCACAACTCTTATAAAGGAAAACATTTAATTGGGGCTGGCTTACAGTTCAGAGGTTTAGTCCATTATAGTAATGGGAAGCATGGATGCAGACGTGGCACTGGAGAGGCAGCTGAGAGTTCTACATCTGTATCTGCAGGCAGCAGGAACAGACAGTGAGCCACTAGGCCTGGCTTGAGCTTCTGAGACCTCATAGCCCACCCCCCAGTGACACACTTCCTCCAACAAGGCCACACGCACTCCAACAAGGTCACTTCTTCTAATAGTGCCACTCCCTATGGGGTTATGGGGACCATTTTTATTCAAACCATCATGGCTACAGATTAATGACAAAAATCTGTCAAAAAGTCTAACCAAGAGAGTGCCGTGAAATGATAACTTGGAGATGGTGACTGTGTAACAGTACTGGCTGTCCTAGAATTCTTCTTGTAGACTAGGCTGGCCTTGAGCTCACAGAGATTCTCCTGCCTCTGCTTCCCAAGTGCTGGGATTAAAGGTGTGCACCACCACCTCCGATTGGAGTGTTTTTTAAAAAGATGTAATGTGTCATTCAGTGTTTTTAGCAGGAGCCAGCCAATGAGCCTTTACCAGCTGGATCTCAGCACTTCCCGGAGGGTTTCCATGGAGGCTTCAGTGAGAGCAGACACAACTGAAGAGATTGTGGAGTAAACTTCCCGAGTGCTCACAGTAGTCCTCAGAAGGCAGCCAGCACTCATGATCAGAATATCAGTGCATCTCAGATACGAACTGGATAACATTCCTCTACTACATTTGATTCACTGATTCATTTTTCTTAGAAACAGAATACTCCGGTGCTTCCAATAGGTGTTTAGTGGAACTTGTCTTGGTGAATGAGGTTGAGACGGTTTTCCCAGGGGGTCTGAATCAAACAGCACCATTAAAAGAATCCTTACTGGTGACACCAGCCATGAGAGTCTGAATATATCTGCTATATGTCAGGGGAACCCAGGGAAATAGTTATGTCTGAGATGTGGAATGCATGTAACATACTCACATATATAATTCCATAACATATTCACATATGTAATACTGTAACATACTCACATATATAATTCCATAACATATTCACATATACAATACTGTAACATACTCACATGTGTAATGCCATAACATACTCACATATGTAATACCATAATACACTCACATGTATAAAACCATAACATACTCTCATATATAATACTGTAACATACATATATAATACTATAACATATTCACATATATAATACTGTAACATACTCACATGTGTAATAAATACCATAACATGCTCACATATGTAATACCGTAACATACTCTCATATATAATACTGTAACATATTCACTTATATAGTACAATACCCCCATAGATAAAGACAATCATTTTAAGAACTTGGTTCACATGGTTATGGGTGCTGAGAAGGTCTAAGATTGGAGAGTCAGGGAGTGAAATGCTATGTCTGGGTTCAAATCTGAAGGCAAGAGGAGGCTGGCAGCTCAGTCTGATAATGTTAGCAGAAGATCTGCCTTCTCCTCAGAAGATCTGCCTTTTACATCAACTCACACCTTGGGCTGATTGGATGAGGCTCACATTTGGGAGGATAATTTGCTTTACTTAATCTACCAGTTCAAAGGCTAATTAAAATCCTCAAACACTTTCATAGGCTTATTACTGCCTCATCAATTTGACATTTAAAATTAGTATGCACATGCAGAGCAGAGGCACAGGCCCAACACAGGTCCAACACCCTCTGTGTGCATATCTGCTGAGGAAATGCCTGGTCTCTGTGGCTCATCTTAATAATCCAATGATCCATTGTGTTCAGCCTTGACTCAAGCTGGACCAAAGGGCTGGCTGAAGATGAAAGGTAAGACTATAACAATCTCCACAGAAGAAAAGGGGCCCAGGAGTGTGTGTTCAGGGGTGTGTGATTTCCAAGAGACACTATTTCATGAGTAAAATGTGGTAGGCAGGAATGCCATCCAGTTACTACCTGCAACACGTTTGTATTCTACTAGACAGGTGTCTGGGCTTTAGGGATGGGACATGTTGACAGATTTTCACGGTCCACTTGACTGGGTTTGGGACCACCGAGGAGATGCACTTCCGGTGTGTCTGTGAGGTCGGTCCAGAGAGGACTAATTAAGGAAAGAAGACCAACTGGTCACACTGTCCCATGACATGAGCTGGGGTCCTGACTGACTGAAAATAAAAAAGAAGTGATCTGAGCACCAGGATTCATTCATCTCTCTCTGCTTCCTGACTGAAGATGCACTGTGACCAGACGCCTCATCTCCTGCCACCTTCCCTTCCCGCCACGATGGACTGTGTGCTCAAACTTGGAACCAACATAAACCTTTTGTTTCCTACGTTTTCTGTCAGGCATTTTTGTCACAGCAATGGGAGCAGGGGCTACTGCAGGAAAGATGGGTGAACAAGAATGTGAGCCTGCATCTCAAACAAGCTGGTGAAACGCTGTCACCACAAAGACCCCATTGACAGAGAAAAGGTTGTAGGAGCCGGAGGTCCAGATGACAGCTGTGAAATGCCCTCTGGATGTGGTAGGCAGTAGTCCTCGTGAATGCTCAGCAGCTGTGGTTGCTACACCATACTCCTACAAGATCAGTCTATTCAATATCCCAGCATAGGGGCCACTCACAAGCACCCCCATTTTAATTGAGAAGCTATAAGCAGCTGGTGGTTGTTATGGGGAAGAAAGTCATTTTTCTTTAGGAGTGGGAACCCTAGTAAGTTGCCCATGCTACAGTGGACAGCCCTACCTCCATATGCATGGGAGCAATACTAACTGCTCTCTCTCTCTCTCTCTCTCTCTCTCTCTCTCTCTCTCTCTCTCTCTCTCTCTCTCTCTCTCTCCCCCACCTACCTATCATATATCTATATCAGACATGGAGATGGGAAGAAAATGTGGGGGAAAGGACCCAGTAGGGGTTAGAGGAAGGAGTAAGGAGGTGGCGTTGATAAAGATAAAATGTATTTGTGTACAAAATAAGAGAGAAATATGGTAGATTTGGAAGGAAATAGTCAGGGCGCAGAAAGATGTGCCAGTAATGAGAATCAGTGAAGAATGTGCAGGGATCTTAGTGGGGGGAGGTCATGAACCAGTGAACTGCGTTATTCTTTCTGGGTTTGGAATATTCTGGTCTGTAGGCTCCTTACTCCCTGTCATGGAGCTCTTCAAAACCTTTTCCTATTTGCCTATTTTTCTCACAAGTGTACAATCCCCCCCCCTGCCCCAGTTAATATTTTTTGGTGAATATGTGTGTGATTGTATGTGTGTAAGTGCACGGGTGTGTGTGTGTGCACACTTGAGGAGGCCAGAGTTTGATAGCAGCTATCTTCCTCAATTTCTCTATCATCACCATCATCATCATCATCATCATCATCATCAAGATGATGATAAGGGTCTATATAGCCATGGCTAAAGCCTAGAACTCATTATGTAGACCAGGCTGGCCTTGAACTCACAGAGATCCACCTGCCTCTGCCTTCCAATTGTATATGCCATGCTCAGCATCCATCTTACTTGTTCTGATACTGATCTTGTGATTCTGATTGAGGTAGACTGGCCAGGGGCCTCCTTGGGATTCTCTTGTCTTTGCCCCTGCCCACGCTATAGCCAGGAATCAGATACACAGGGCTGCACTTGGGTTTCTACATGGGTGATGGGCATCCAAACTCAGTGCTCAGGTCCCTTACTGACTCAGCCATCTTCCCAGTCTCTTTCCCCATGCCAATGCCCCTGCTGGTGCTAGGGCTAGTGCTGTGTGAGGTGTTAATGAATATGAAGCATATGAAAATGAGATGGGCAGTTTTGTGACTGTAAGATGCTGGCCACACATATTTGTTCCTCAAGAGAAGACTGGTGAAGTCAGTATGACAGCTCATGCCTGTAAATTCCAGCATTCAGGAGAAGGAGGCAGGAGGATTGTCTTGAGTCTGAAGCCAGGCAAGCCAGGTCTACAGAGTGAGACCCTTGTTTCCAAATAATGTATATCATGTGGGTACCCATGCAGTAGAGCAGACCTGGGCAATGGGGGCGGGGGTGTGCCTCTGATGTGCAATGGGGACAGATGTCCAAGGAGTGGGGCTACTAAGGAAAGCTCCCAGTAGGGTTTAAAGTGTGCAGAAGGGGTGGCGAGAGTATGAATTTGCTCATATTTGCATAATAGTATTCATAATTTACATAAACATTCAAAGGATATAAACTTTCCTTTCTAGAACGGGAACTAATGGGCAGGAAGTGGACGTGCTGTGAGCAGGGCAGGAAGGAAGGGCCCTTCTCACACGCATTCATTCATAAGATTTCTGGTCCCCCATGGATTATTACCATCCAAACATCAAATATGGCTAAAAATGACACAAAGAAAATTCAGTCCAGATGGAAAGCTGCCCCAGCCCGATCCAGCAGAACCCTTCATTTTTCTAGTCTGATACCAGCCTTGCTCTTGGCATAATGGCCTCTTACTTTTGACGGATGCCAGATTTCAGGACCACATGGTGATGATAAATACAGAGGGACAGGGTCCCAAGTCCTCCACATTTGGCTCAGACCGTGTGGTCAGGGTTCCAGCCGTGGCGAGGGCTTTAAAGGATGTACAAGCAACCAGGCACTTGGAACCTTTGGATGGAGGGTGTGGTGTCGATGGTTTTCTTTGGAAACATGGTTTCCTGTGCGGTGGAGAGAAGCTGAGGATAAAAACCAGGTTGGCCCCAGGACTCATCAAAGATCCTAGGGCATGAGGATTGGTTGCTTCCTTAGAGCGGTGAGGTGGGCTGGGAGCCTCTGGAGATGCTCTCCATTCACAAAGTGCGGAGAAGCTGGAGGCTTTGAGGCAACACAGATGTAGGAGGGGCACCGAGGGTCAGTAAAGCACTTGTTGTATAAACATGAGGACCTGAGTTCAGATCCCCGCCAGCACACACGTGAACAGCTCAGCTTGATGACATTGGGGAAGGAGGCGCAGAAGGACTCACTGTTCAGCCTGCCTAGGTGGATCAGCAAGCTCCAAACTCGGGGAGAGACGCTGCCTCAGAAAATAAGATAGAGACACCCACACACGTGTGTGCTCCCTACATGTGTGCGCATGCACACACACACACACACACACACACACACACACACACACACACACACACACATCCCCCCCAAGCACGTGTAGCGTGTAGCACATCCAGCAGGTTTGGGGATGGTCTTTAGAGACGCATAAAAAGCAAGAATAGGATTGGTTAAGGCAAGAGGCACATTTCAAAACGTTAACAAAGAGTTGTTCTCTTATTGCGAAAGCATACAAAGCTTGGTTTGATCGATGACACAGGTTTTGAAGAGTCTGTGACATACTTCTGCTTTCTCAAGCATGGCTGCTCTGCCTCCAAATCCATCCTGTGTCTGAGCAAAGCTAAGACACAAGCGCCCGTTCAAGGTTCTCACCCTGGACTGCACCTCAGATGCTGTGGCAGTTCAGCGTCTACGGAATCCGTCCTCAGCAAGGCAGGCTCGTGGCTTGACGTGGTATTTTCAGACGTGATGTCTTGATTGCTGAAGAGAGGTGCTGTGTTTCCAGTTTGCAGCAGGCCCCCAATTACATAGCTACTCTGAATTCATGGTGATGCAGCTAGAGTTGCATTAGGATTTTTTTCTTCTTCTTTTTTTTTTTTTTTAAAGTTAAACCTACTGAGTTGGAGGTATTTTCAAAGAAGCCTGCTGCTCTTGAAGGGTATCTCGTTTCCTATGCACTCTGTGGCTTGTCTTCTAGAGAGGTGGTCTCTGTGCTCTGAGATGGTGGTTTTATAAACCACCTCTGACGACTGGCTTGTTATCTCCTGGAATGAGCTCTTGGCTGCGGACTCAGGGAGACCCAGTTGGCAAGCTCAAGTTCTGCGGTTTTGTATAAGCAACTGTAGGTGAGTGTGATGGGTGAGTCTGCACCGAAGCTGGACCCTGATCATGCTCTGCAGAGTTCCTAGGGAGAGAGCCCATTTTTTTCTTGGAGAAGCTTAACTTTCAAAGGATGTATTGGGCGAGTGCTCACTCATTCAGTTGAAAGTCCTTGGCAGTTTTGGAAGCACAGTGCCTTGTCCACAGAATTACCTCTGTGTTTAGCTGAAGATGCATCAATATTCAAGTGTGTCTGAGATGCAGACATGCGCCCGACACAGGAGAGGATGTGGCCTGAGGAGATCCTTGGGCCTTAATTGGGGGTGGTCAGGGACAACTTGGCTGGGAGATTTGGGTTTTATCTCAAGCTTTTGATCAGTTTTTTACCCCTCTTGAAATTCAGCTTATTTTGCTTTGTTTATTAAATAATTTTGCTGGACCACTCAGTGTGTGTTTGAAGATGAATGGTCTCTGTGTGTGCCAGCTGTGACCACTGAAGTCTAAATTTCCAAAGCACTGTCCTCTGCACGACCACGCACAGCATGAGCTCTGAATTCAGTAGGTGGCAGGGCCATGTTTATCTTGCTCTTTTAACAAACACAGCAGTGTTGAATGAACTCTGAATAATTGGGGCAGGTTTTTACGGTAGTGGGTTTTATGGTACTGTACTATAAGAATATATTTAAATGAATGGCTTTATTGTTTGTATATATTTATTTTAGCAAGGTTTAAAAAAAAATGGGTTGGAGGTAGAATTCCTCAGGCCAGAGAGATTGCTCAGTGTTTAAGAGGGCTTGCTGCTCATCCAGGGGACCTGAGTTTGAGTCCCAGACCCATGTTCGGTAACTCTGGCTTCAGGTGGTCTGATGCCTTCTTCTGGCCTATACGGGCCTTGCAGTTATAGGCATACATAGACACACAGATACAAACACACAGACACATAAATAAAATTTCAAAAAAATTAACAGAAAAGAAAATAGAATTTCAGACCCTTCCTACACCTGGACCCCCCCCCCCCCCCAATCCAGTTTTCTATTAGGAACATCTTGCGTGAGTGCGGTTTTCTCTTAAAGTGGATGAGGTGAGTGTGTTCCTGTTAACTGAAACCCTCTGTTTACAATGGGATTTGCCTTTTGTGTCTGAAGGTCTTGTTGGTTTTGATTCACCATTCTAAGAGTGTCCAAGGTAGTTCGGCTGCCCTCTGTCCCATCTAGCCATCCCCTCTTCCTTTATCCCCTCCATAACCCTGTAGTGAGCACTGATAGGTTTTGGGGGCCATCTTCACAGCTCCAGGTTGTCATATGGTTAGAATCTTACCCTAGGAAGCCTTTTCAGATCAGCCTCTCACACTATGCGCTTAAGCATCCTCCTCTTCTCATGGCTGATAGTGCTTTATTCCATTGTCTACATGTATCACGGCTTATCTACCTACCTACTGAAGATCATGTCAGTTATTTCCAAATTTGGCAAATATGAATAAAGTGGGTATATACATTTTTAACATGTAGGTTCTTCTGGCTATAAATTTTTTTTAACTCACTTGGGCTTACATTTATATATTCTTTTTTAGTGGTGTTTTGAAAGACAATATCTAGATATTGTTTAGAACATGATTTTGGATCAGATGGGAGTTATATCACAGTGAGAATGTAAGTTGAGGATGAGCTTATTGCATGTAAAATGTTCTGGTATCTAAAAGGGAAAGACGTGACCAAGTACCCACATGGAGGCCTCTGTGGGTCCAGCACTGTCCCTGTGGTCACAGAGGGCACCATCAGTATGTACACTGGGTCAGCTCACTGACTTCAAGTCTAATGGTGCCTGTCATTTGGCTTTCGAGACCACCCTATAACCGGGATTGGTCCTTCACAGCCTCTTGTTTTAGTTTTCCCTCTGTGGTGATATTTGTGGTGAAATAAAGCTTGCCTGGGGATCACAGGATGAAGTGAGCCACTATGTTACACATAGAAGTCAGGCAATGGTAGCACACGCCTTTAATCCCAGCACTAGTTAACCATAGGGATGTGGAGGTCCGTACAGACAGACAGGAAGTGATATAGCTGGGCAGAGAGAGGAAGTAAGATGGCAGGCACAGAAAGGTATATAGGTGTGAGTATACAGGAAGTAGCTCTCTCTTGGGCTGAGAGAAGAACTTGTGTCTGGCTTGCTTATTCTATTCCTCTGATCTCTCAGCTTTCACCCAATTCTGGCTCTGGGATTTTTTATTAATAAGACCATTTAGCAATTCATGTTACATCCCTCAGTCTTGGAAGGGTTGAGAAGTAGCATAGGATGCAACTGGGACGCAAATCATGGGCTCTGCTTGGTTATGGTTGACATCATTGCAGGTCTCCCAGCTAATCTGGGATCTGTATTGGCAAGCAGCATCCCATCTTCTACCTGGAAGGTGGCCTGGCCTATCCTCTGTCTCTATCTTTCTGTTCTGCTGCACTCTGATGATTCCTAAGCAGAGCTGGTGAGATCTGCCCATGCTTTCTACTGAGAGGGTCTGTGCTTCTACCTTGAACATAGTTCATACCATTCTACTGTGATGTACATCATCCGTCTTACTCATGTAGTTTCAGGATTACAAAACGTCGCCTTCTGTTGAAATTTTAACAGTGCTACGTAGGTCCACAAACTCACCGTCTCTGTATTACAATATAAGCATCACAGAACAAAATTTGTATATGCATGTGTGTAGATGTAATGGTCCTATTAAATAAGAAACACAGACTCAAATGCAGAGTTAAAAGACCAAGAGGTCAGAGCAGTAGCTAAGAGCTGAGACTACAACCACCTTCTTACCACCCGGTGCCATTGCCGTCCTTCCCCTGAGAAAGAAGACCTACTTCCTGTGTGTGCTGTGGATATCGTTCTGTATAAATAAAGCACTGATTGGCCAGTGGCCAGGCAGGAAGTATAGGTGGGACAAGGAGAGAGGAGGATTCTGGGAAGTGGAAGGCTGAGTGGGAGAGAATCACTGCCAGCTGCCGCCATGACAAGCAGCATGTGAAGATGCCAGTAAGCCATGAGCCATGTAGCAAGGTATAGATTTATGGAAATGGATTAATTTAAGATATAAGAACAGTTAGCAAGAAGCCTGCCACGGCCATACAGTTTGTAAGCAATATAAGTCTCTGTGTTTACTTGGTTGGGTCTGAGTGGCTGTGGGACTGGCGGGTGACAAAGATTTGTCCTGACTGTGGGCAAGGCAGGAAAACTCTAGCTACAAATGGCACCCAACGTGTTGGCAAGAGTTTCCACCTAAAACCTGAGAAAAAAGATTCTAAAACTGAGCTAAAAACAGTTTCTAGTTGTTTCTCTCAAGTTAGTGGCAGCCTGCATGTTTGAGCTACTATGGTGGGTATCTGGCATGTGCCCTCAACCTGCAGTATGGCGGGAATGAGGCCTCTGCAAGTGGCACATTAAGCTGCGTGGTGGATTTAGCCTTTGCTAGTATAAAACAAAAAAAGGAGGTTTCTGGGCTACACGCTGCTTTGATAGAAGCATAGACCCACTATTTCTGAGGGTTGATGTCTCCCAGAGCTGGTGGAAAACGTACCACCACCATGTTGGGAAGCTGAAATGAGTGGAGCCAGCAGCCACAGAGCCATTTCAGGCTTAGAAGGCTGCAGTTTAAAGCAATAGGCTCAAGGTAATATAAAAAATAAGCTACGTAAAGATGGCTACCACACAGAGAATTTGGATTATGTTCTCTTTGATATTCGTAACTGAAGAAAAACATTTGGTTGCAAAAGCTGTTGAGTTATGCCAAAATGTATATTTTAAAGGTACCTTGACTTTAAAATTTGGATGTAAGGATATGTTGCTTTGGAAAGGAGGCTCTGCTTTTGTTTCCACAGAAAGCCAGAGGCTATGGATTTGTTCCAGATTAAGATGAATCAGGTTTGACCAGCCAAGACCCCCTGAAAGGTCTCTGATGACACCATGGCCCAGATGATCCAACATCCAGAATGGTTTGAAGGCAACTGGCTCAGACAATACAGCCTCACAGACTACTCCATGATCCTAAAATTTTCTTTCTGTCCCCATAAGATACAGCGCCCCCCTCCAGCAGGAAGTAGTAAGAGAAGCTACGCCCAAATTCCCAAATTATATGTAATTTTACTATGTTAAGGTTAAAACCTTCCTTTTTGAACAAAAAGAAAAGGGGAAGTGCTGTGGATATCGTTCTGTATAAATAAAGCACTGATTGGCCAGTGGCCAGGCAGGAAGTATAGGTGGGACAAGGAGAGAGGAGAATTCTGGGAAGTGGAAGGCTGAGTGGGGGAGAGTCACTGCCAGCCGCCGCCATGACAAGCAGCATGTGAAGACGCTGGTAAGCCACGAGCCATGTGGCAAGGTATAGATTTATGAAAATGGATTAATTTAAGTTTATAAGAACAGTTAGCAAGAAGCCTGCCATGGCCATACAGTTTGTAAGCAATATAAGTCTCTGTGCTTACTTGGTTGGGTCTGAGCAGCTGTGGGACTGGTGGGTGACAAAGATTTGTCCTGACTGTGGGCAAGGCAGGAAAACTCTAGTTACATGTGTGTGTGTCTTTTTATTGACTTTCTCTTCTGCCTTCTCATTGGTTGTAAACCCAACCACATGACCTCCTAGTCACTGCCTGTCTGTACAGACCTCCAGGTCTTCTATGGTTGGTATTGAGATTAAAGGCGTGTGTCTCCATGCTGGCTGTATCCTTGAACACACAGAGATCTGCCTGTCATGTGATCAGGATTAAGGACATGTGCTACCACTGCCGGGCTTCTGCTATGGCTTCTGCTATGGCTTGCTATTAGCTCTGACCCCCAGGCAATTTTATTTATTAACATACAAATAAAGTCACATTTCAGCACAAATAAAATATCAACATACATGTGTATGTTCATGTAGGGGTACATGTGCATGTGTGCATGTGTGCACATATAGGTTGGGTCAATCTTGGGTGCCATTTCATGGGTGCCACCATCTTATTTTGGGGGGCAGCATTTCTCATCGGACTGGGGCTCACCAAATTGTCTAGGATGATGGGTCAGCAGTGTCAGGGATCCGCCTGTCTCTGCCTCTGCAGTGCTGGGGTTACAGCATGTGCTACCTGGCCATACCCGGTCTTTTTATGTGGGTTCTGGGGGTTGAACTCAGGATGCATTGTCAGTGAGCATGGCGAGCGCTTTATCAGCCAAACCTTCTTCCCAGTTCCGTGGAACAGTTAAAAATATTGTATGATATTTTTCCCTCAGTGATTTTTGTAGAGACAAAGGCATCTGTGTCTTCCTCGGCCTGCAAGCAGAACTATGAGCGAAGCAGCCCCTGCTTCGCATCCCCTGAGGGCATCGAATTATTTGTAAGCACACAGTCAAAACAATGTCCTCAGCATCTAGGCTGTGCCCACAGGACAACAAACTAATAAACTAATACACAAGGGAGGCTCCGTCAGGAAAAAAATTTATAGTTTCAACATTATATTTTGATCATTATGGTAGATATTAGTTTAAAAAAGAGATGGGCACTAAATCGTGTGCGCATGCATGTGTGTGCGTGTGCGTGTGCGTGTGCGTGTGCGTGCGTGTGCGTGTGCGTGTGTGTGTGTGTGTGTGTGTGTGTGTGTGTGTGTGTAGACCAGGATTTTAACACCTTGTTCATATGGATGACTCTCTTGGCGGGAGAAACCGCCAAGAAGCTGGGTAAGGCCTCTGCTGTGTGGTCAGAGTGGATGACTGGGCTGAGGACAGATGGGCTGGGAGGTCTCTGGATGTGACAGCCGAGAAGGTCACAATGTTCTCATGAAGTATCCAGCTGGGCTGCATGAACAACTCTGCAGGACACAGCAGTCAGGCCCACACGGAGGGACATGTTTCAAAAGAAATCTCCGTATCCCACAAATACCATCAAAGGCAGGAGAAGCAGAGAGCTATTTTAGGGGAGATTGAAAGAGACTGAAGAGAGGGGCACCCAGGTGTGATCCCTGGTCCTGAGCCAGATCTCATGGGAGCAGGAAAAACCTGACGGATTTATGGGACTCACAGATGTGTGTGGAGTATACATACATACAGATAGAGATCAGACAAGAGAGTTATGTTCCTGTGAAGTTTTCTAAATTTTGATATATTTTCTATGGCTCTGTAAGGGACTATGTACATTATAAGGGAAATTACTGCTTAAATATTCAGGTGTAAAAGTACCATGATGTTTATATCATGCTCCCAAATGGCACAGGAAAATTGTGTGTGTGTGTGTGTGTGTGTGTGTGTGTGTTGCATTAGCTTGTGAGACAGCCCAGCAGTTGAGAGTGAGCATTGCTCTTGCAGAGGACCTGAGTTCAGTTCCCAGCACCACTCAGCCCACAAGCACCTATACACCTCCAGCTTCCAGAGTTTTGGACCCTCTCCTGGCCTTTATGGGCACCACACTTATGAGTGTGTGTGTGCACATAAATAAAAACAAATAAATTTAAAATTATGTTGTTATGCTGGGCTAACAATTTTTGAAATTTGCAAGGTCCAGGCATTCAAAAAAATTTGTTTTCCTAAATATCCCTGTATTATTTTGCCAACTCTTCAGTAAGTTTGAAATTATTTCCAAACACCAACTTAAGAAACCCTCTTGCCTACAAGAGTAATAGCAGTGTGACAAAGCCAACTTCGATTTACAAAACTCCGTCCCTGCCAGGGAAGGGAAGCCATCCTGTAATATCAGGAACAGCCCTCCTAAGTCAGAGTTGATGAGTGTGAACCTGAGTGCCCAGCTACTGTAGCCCACTCATGGTGGGAACCCGGGGGAGAAGGATGCACCATGTGTGGTGTTCCGAGAACTCTTGGGGTGACCTAGGTGCAGCTTCTGGTGCAGGCTGAGGTCACCGGGAATGGTGTAGGACCTGAGCCGCAGGGTGGCGTCGCTGCAGCTGGAGAAGTCACAGGGATCCAGAGGGAAGTGGATCCCCACGTCCTGGGTGGGATGGACATTCTGTGCTGTAGATCCTGCTGAGGATCCTGGGGCAAAGGAACCCCGTGCTTGCCTCGCATGGAAGGAAGTCCTGAGGTGCTGTGTCTTGTTGGCTCAATCAATGGCAGGTGTGTAGTTTATTTGATTATCATCTCCACATAATCTAGAACCATTGGAGGGACTAACCCCTGGGTGTACCGGGAGGGATTTACCAGGTGAGCTAGGAAGGCTGTAGAAAAGGAGAAAGTGAGCTGAGTACCAGCATCATCTCTCTCTGCTCCCTGAGCAGAGGCACTGTGACCAGCATTATCCTCCGCCACCATGCCCTCCCCTCCCTAATGCCCCCAGATGGGGAGGCACACTAGACCCTCCCTCCCTTCCTGGAGTTGCCTGTTTTAGGCATTTGTCACGATAACAAGAGCATAACTGTCACCGTAGGTGTCCGGGTGTCCACTCTTGGTATGCTAACCTACCCTCCCACTATATGGACGCCCATTTCCATGTCATCTGGTGAACGGGAGCTGAAGGAGGCCTCACACTGCAGCTTGGACTCAAGCCCCTTCCAAAGTTGACCCTGTCCCGAGCCTAACTCCAAGCCCTGGCCAACATTCTACCCGGAAGGAAAAGGAAGGCTGGTCCCGTCCCCGTAGGTCTGATGGTTTCCCAGGACGAGCCAGGGTTGGTGTGCTGTCTTCTGCTCTAGGGCTGAGCACCAGGAGACCCAATCTGCACCTGTGGTGGTCTGTGGTCACTCATGAATGGCTTTCTTCCCCTGAGGTGTGCGGTTGTGAAGTAGCCCTGTGTGGCCTGTAGGGTCCATTACTGTGGTTCTGGAGGAGGGATACACATGCTTGAATATGGATCTCAGGCTGGGAGGGGCCATGGTGGCAGGAGGGCGTCCTTCTCACTGGCCACGGCCACCTCTGCAGTGCCCCCCCCCCCCCCCGCCCCCGCCCCGTGGAGCTGGGCTGCCCGAGAGGTGAGCACTGACAGCTGACAGCTGAGAGACTGCGGAGGAGGGGAAGGAGGTGGCCTCTGAGATGGAACTGAACGCAGAGAGGGAACCATGGGAAGCCCCGGGGAAGACGCGTCCCACAATGTCACTGGCACATGGCAAGGTCCTGCGGCAGTGTTGGAAGGAGGTTAGCGTGGCTGGAAAGTCACAGCCACAGGTGGTGGCTGGGAGTTGGGCCGCCCTGGCAAGGCTTTGCAGGGAACAGTGTGGCTTGGGAATGAGGGAAGAGCCTGGGACTGACAGACTTCGAGCTAAATAACGTTCCAGTGTGACACCGTCTTTCAGGAAGTTCAGATGAAAGGCATTTGCCTGATCCGTCTCAGGGGGGCGGGGGGGCTGCCTACCGATGTATGGTTCATACAAACCGGGTTGTATCACATATGGGCTTTGTGCCTGGCTTGCTTTGTTCAAGCACGTGTACCTGTGTCCCACTTCATTCTTTTTGTGGTCAAGTAGCAAGCAGTCCACCGACTGGGGACATGACGCCTCGCGTGTCATCGTCACCCATGGGGCCCCGTTCGCCCGGTCAAGAGCTCTGCTAAACCCCATGTGGACAGCACCAACCGCAGTGACCAGAAAGGGGGCTGCCAGGCAGAGTCCCAGGGGCATGGGTGAGCGGTGAAGACTTTGACAAGAGTGATGGCAGAGGTAAGAGAGCAGCCAGTTAGGGGTGTGTGTGTGTGTGTGTGTATGTGCGATGTGTGTGTGTGTATAATGTGTGTGTGTGTATGGTGTGTGTATATGGTGTGTGTATATGGTGTGTGTGTGTATGTGTGTGTGCGATGTGTGTGTGTGTATGTGTGATGTGTGTGTGGTGTGTATGTGTGTGTGTATGGTGTGTGTGTGTATGTGTGATGTGTGTGTGTTGTGTGTGTGTATAATGTGTGTGTGTGGTGTGTACAGTGTGTGTGGTGTGTATGTGTGTGTGTATGTGTGATGTGTGTGTGGTGTGTATGTGTGAGTGTGTGTGTATGTGTGATGTGTGTGTATGTGTGTGTGTGTGATGTGTGTGTGTATAATGTGTGTGTGTGGTGTGTACAGTGTGTGTGTGCGGTGTGTGTGTGTGATGTGTGTGTGGTGTGTATGTGTGGTGTGTGTGTATGTGTGTGTGTATGTATGGTGTGTATGTATGGTATGTGTATGATGTGTGTGTATGTATAATGTGTGTGTGTGGTGTGTACAGTGTGTGGTGTGTATGTGTGATGTGTGTGGTATATATGTGTGTGTATAATGTGTGTATGTATGGTGTGTATATGTGATGTGTGTGTGTGGTGTGTATGTGTCCTCCCTTGCTGTGGGTCTTTCTGGGTCACCGCTGAGGATGATCCTAGGAGCTGCCTGATGGTCATTGTGCGTGAACCCTGTTGGATGTCCCTGTCCCCGGTGCCTCCACCTGGCATGCCCTGGCCCTCTGTGCGTGCTTTCTTTAGAACAAGAATGGGCCATAAATGCTGTCTGGGAGGTGAGTGTCCCGCACGCACCGGATGGGGTGTGAATGTAACTTTGCTCTGTGGGTTGTGGCCTTTGACCTCAGAGCGGCATGACAATGGGCCCGGACAGGAAGTGAGCAGGAATAGCCGCTTCTGCCAAGTTCTCCTCAGGGGAACGTCCGTCTGCATCCTGTTGGGAAAACTGCACAGGACCTTGTGCTAAATGGAGTCAGAAACAAAAACCTCTGTCAGGACAGAGTGACTGACTCGTGTGGACAGAGCCTGGTGCCGCCTGTCTGCTTCTGGGTCTGACTCACCAGAGACGGTCTAGCCCTGCACTTTGCCTTGATGTACCTTGTCTTCCCATCTGGGAGATCACCCTGTTGATATTATATGCACATGCACACGCACATATGCATACACACATACCACACCACACACATATATACACACACTACACACACCATGTATACACACACACTACACACATACATATGCATGCACAGGCACACACACACCACATCTCACACACGCACACACACACACACACCACACACACACGCACACGCACACATATGCGCACGCACACTGCTGACTACATATGGTGGCTGATAGTCTCTCTCATCTCCCAGGACTTGGTTGTCTCTGTCCTCACAGCCCCTAATGCTCTATCAAAGTGAGTGAATGAGTCCCCTTGATGAAGGGACTGTGTGTGTGTGTATGTGTGTGCTCATGTGCGTGTGCATGACACTCCGGTCCCACACTCTCCAGTGACACACAGCTCTCTGAGTTCTTGGAGACACTGCAGTTGAGCCACTTCCGGTTGACGCGGAATACAACTTCTGGAAGTTTCTTCCCATGACACCCGTGTCTGCTCCTGAACTCACATTGGCTGTGTTGACCTCACTCCCCATCTTCCCCAGATGTTTGAAAAGACAACGACAACAGCCTTGCCCTCTGAGGACGAGGGCGGCAGAGGCTCACTCCTGACGTGCGGTCACCTCCAGGGGCCTCCTGGATTGGATGCGCAGACCCCCAGTGACCCACTGACATGGAAGGCATTCCCTCATCCACTGTCAGAAAAATGAGGTTTGCGGGGTCTCAGTGACCCCACATCTCAGAGCGGGTGAGCGGTAGAGACAGCCGAAACGATCTTCATTCCTCCTTCATTTTAATTTACAAGTGTTTTAAAAATGAGATTCCCAGACCGTCTCCCCTCTGCCACGTCCTGTCTGCTCTGTGGTAATTCATCGGCACACGGTTGTTGCTGTTAGGCCATTTAGCATTGTTAGAAGAATTTGTCATCTTGTCAATAGTTTCTCGGTAGTGGCTTTTTGTTTTTGTTTTTTTCTCTATAGCACCCCATAGAGCCCAGGCTGGCCTCAAATTTGCTACATAACCACGGTGACCTTGAGCTTCTGATCCTCTGGCCTCCACCTCCCAAGTGCTGAGATTACTACAGGATTGGTTGGTAACAGGGGCTCAAACTCAGGGCCTCCTGCAACCCGGGGAAGTGCCCTACCTGCTGGGCTCTATCCCCAGACTTCACAGTAAATTCTTATGACTTTAAGAGTCTAATGGAAAATTTCCACACAGTGTTTTCACGTTGTCTCTGCGTGTTCTTTTGAGTAATAATGTATATATTATAAACACCTTTATGCCATGGAGTTTTGTCTTTGGGCATAGGTATTAGTACTCTGTTCAGTGTAGAATTGTGTCCCCAAAAGATAAGGCCAAGTTCTATCCCCTGGGGCCTTGGCTGTGTTTGGAAATAGGGTCTTTGCAGATGTTATCAAATTAAGCCTACATCATGGGGTGGGGTGCTGGTAGAAATGATGGAAGTTCTTATTAAAGCTGACCTCCCGCCTAGCAGGATCAACACGGTTTTCTATGGAGTGGGTTCCTGGGTAGGTCAGGGTCCTTTCTGTTGGTTTTAAATAATGATAAGTGGCGCTGGTTACCGGCACTGAAAGGTCAGAGGCCCTGGGAAGAGACATGGGGAGAGAGAGAGAGAGAGAGAGAGAGAGAGAGAGAGAGAGAGAGAGAGAGAGAGAGAGAGAGCAGAAGAGGAGGGAGGAGTCTATGTCCTGCGTTTTAAGGATTCCCCTGCACATGCTCAGGTGGTCTTACCGAGCTACTCCATGCATGCGCTGATTGCGTGACCGTGCTGTGCGCATTTGCACAATCTCGCTGCTCATTGATGACGTAAGACATAAGACCCCTTGCTTAGCTACTGAACTGCACATGTGCGGTCATATAGTTAGTTGGAGTGGCTGACTCCTGACACTTTCCCGGGTCATGGCTTCCAGGTCTGAGTAGCTGGGAAAATTCAGAGAATCACCTGGGAACCCCATTGGAGGCTGGAGGTGGGGTTTCAGCAGGTCCCGGGGGAGGTGACGGGTGTTGAGAGACTGATGGGTGGTGCAGCTGAAGTGTGGAGCCATTTTGGAGACTTGGGGGAAGTGAGGGGCTTGCACACTGGAGCGGCCCACTGGAGGCTGGGGCACAGCTTGTGCTCTACTTAGACTGGGCGGATGGTGGCCACCGTGGCCACTGGCCAGATCCTCCCCACATGTGAGAGGGCTCCCGTGGGGCTGTGGGTGTGCAGACGGGGCTCTCTCCCCTTAGAGGAGAGTTAGAGGGCGTCAGGAGTCTTGTGGGTGCGGCTGGCGGCATCTCAGGGGTGTAGCTCCTCTGGGTCCTCAGGCCCGGCCTCTTTCCTGCCAGATCAGCCCTCTGCAGGTGGCCCTGGCCTATTCCCCTCCCCTCCCCCACGCTCTTTGTAGCTCACTTCCTGAGCACCTGGCCTTGGGGGTGGGCTGCTTCTGTGAGAACCCAGACCGGCTGGAGGCTGTTGAGGGATCTCACAGCTTTGAATGCCTCTCTCCCTGGGCAGGTCCACTGGGGGCTGTCGCCACTTTGATCCATTTCCATAAAGCACCTCCCCCTCCCATCGTGGGAGAACTGCCCTTCCTACCACCGTTGATGGACAGCCCGTGAAGACAAGCCTTCTGTACAGGCTTTTTGTAACTCAGGGCCACAGCGCTGCAAGTCCAGGGCTGAGACTCCTTTATCCACAGGGGTGCCCTGGACTCACCTGGATTTCTCCACAGAGGCAAGAAACGAAAACCAAATCAAAGCAGATAAACCCTCTTGGAAAATGCAACTCATGGATGCCCCCAAATGCACCCCTGCCTAGCTAGGCCCCCCCCTCCCCCATACACTGAGTGCTTCTAAGGGCAATGGCCTGAGCATCTGTGACCCAACTCTGATCAAAGGGGACGCATCTTTTCTTTTGGGGTGATGGGTGGGTTTTGCTGGTGGAAAATGCCCTTCCGTGTTGTCTGCGGGGCTTCCTTTGGCCCCATGTCCCGGTGCTATTGCTGTGTGTTACTGCTACAGCCTGAGCCGGAGGCGTGTTTGCAGGAAGGTGCAAAGCTTGGGCCTGCAGCTGGAGGCAGGAGGAGGGAGGGCAGATGTCTGAGCGACACCTCTAGCTATCAGGGCAGGATGTCACCAGGCAATGGTGACGCCTTTGATGTTGGGACTCCCCCTTCTCTCTCCCTGGCCCCCAGATAGCCAGGTAGGTTAAGAGGGAGGCCCTTGGTACCCAGCACGTAAGTCACACAGGACATGCACCACAGGCAGGACATTGTATGTGCGTGTATACTGCACACAGGACACACTGTACACACTGAGCACACACTAAACACAGCACACATGTCACACAGGACATGCACCACATGCAGAGTGCAAGCACCATACAGAGGACACACACTGCATACAATAAGATTTTATGTGTATGTGTGTGTATGTGTACTGCACACAGGACATTGTGCACACAAAAACACACTGCACACACAGGACACACAAACCACACACAGAGCACACTGCACACACAGGACATACACACACAGGACACACTGCACACACAGGATACACTGCACAGCACACACCACACACAGGACACACACACACAGGACACACTGCACACAGGATACTGTGCACACAGGACACACTGCACAGCACACACAGGACACACTGCACGCACCACACACACACAGCACACACAGGACACACCGCAGACAGATGTACTGTACACCCAGCACATATCACATACAGGATACATACTGAGCACAGAGCACATGTCACACACAGAGCACATTCCGTGTACAGTTAGCACCACCTCTCAAGGCAGAGAGCAGAGGGTAGAAAAGCGAACACCTGCTGGGCAAATAAAGGCCAAAGAAAAGTGGGGGCGAGGAAAGATGTGCTGTGACCTTTATCCTTAAAATTATAGGCACCTTTGTTATAAATGTATCTTTTAACATCACATAAACTAAGTGTCGCTTGTAGAAAAATCTAGAAATGACAGAGAAGAACAAGGGAAAAAACAAAGATCATTTTGAACACTTCCAGGGACGGATCGCTTGTGGAAAGTCCAAGGCATCTAGTCTCGATGCATGGATACCCACGGGCAGACACGGAGGCCCATCCACACATCTCAAAGACGACCCTGACAGTAGTGTACGTCCCTCTTGTGTTTATGTGAAGTCCCATGGGGGGCATCTTCCCGTATCTTTGGAAACTTGGATTTCAGTAGCCTTCAGATGCACGCACGCATCCCTTTGGAGAGCGAAGCTGCCTATTGAAGCCACAGAGGCTGTGTGAAAACATCTGTGTTCATCTGTGAACTGGGAGGACCCGCCTTAGCTCAGGTGGCCAGAGTGGCCTTTAATTAATATTTAGGCCTTGCAGTTCACGGTAAAGGATTGCTACTTAACTCAAACGTTTTATGAAACTGAGCTTAATGATTATAATTTGTTCATTTTGGGTAATTAGCACTCTGTAAATGACTTATCTGGGCGCCCGTTTACCCTGTCACACACGAGCAGGGGCCTGGGGTCCAAAGATGAGCTAAAGGTTGTCAGTCTCCAGGGGGCTGCCGTAATCATCACGGCCGCTGGCGGGTCACGTTGGCCGGAAGGGAGTCTCTCCTCTGTCAGCTCCTTGTTTTCCTCCCTCTTCCTGATTCTAATCTAGCACAAATAGAGAGTTCGCGAGATCTTCATCCAAGCCTTTCAGAGGACATAACGAGATTGGTTCATTGGGAGTTTCTGTAATGGGCACAGCACCTGCCTTGGGGTCTTGGGACAATTTCAGATGTGATTAATCAGGCCCTCCACGCTGTAGAGTAGGAGGAAGAGGCAGCCCAGAATGCGTAACAGATGAACTGCGCACGCACGCACGCACGCACGCACGCACGCACGCACGCACGCACGCACGCACACTCGCTCTGTGGTTTGGAGGGATGTCTGTAATGTCTGTGTGGAGAGGGATCATGACCCCACCTCTATCCTCCAGTGCCAGGACACAAGGTTTGACAGGTCTGTGTTGATCTATGGGAACAGTTGCATAAAAGGCAAAAGGACAGAGTGTAGGCTGTGGGTTCGATCCCGGGAAGCCCAGGTCCTGGGATCACTGTGTGTGAAGGAGTGAGGTCTTCTGCTCTGGTCTTTCATGGGAATCATCAAGTCTTGTTGCCGTCTTCTGGAACATTCAGCATCTGGGCTGTAGAAGTATCGGAAACACCAGAGCCCCGAAGAGGAGGCCGGGATGGTCATATGTCCCCTGGGGTCTGGCTTCTGTGGACCTAACCATCTCTATGTGGGGGCAATGACCGGTGCAGGAAGGGTCAGTTCATTCCCGAGTCAGTTCCTAGCTCTGAGTTGGTCTAGGGACACAATTTAAATCTATGTAAGTTGAGGTAACTGATGGTCAACCGATCCAGCTGTGGGCTGGGACCCAGGGCCCACAGAAAGTAGGCACAGGCAAGAGTGTGTCTCATAGCTCGCTTCCTCTGCGTCCTCTAAGGATTTCTTCTTAGGCTGTGATTACCCATTGAATTTGATGCCAGACTTTGGGGGAAAATTAGGATAATTTCAAGCCTTCAGATAATGCTTGACCCTTTGTCCTCACAGCACAGGTTTAACTGGTGATGAGCAAACCAAAGTGCTTCTGCAGATGTTAGACTGAGCTGTCCAAGTACAGTCTTACACCCCTCCCTTTGTGTGTGTGTGCATGTGTATGTACATATGTGCACATGTGAAGGCCAGAGGTTGGCATTGGATGTCATCCTCAATTGTTCTCCCCCTTATCTTTTGGACAGCGTCTCTCACTGAACCCAGAGCTCACCAATAGGCTAGAGCTGGTCAGAGAACATCAGAAATCCATCGGTCTCCACCCCACTCGCCCAAGGCTAGGGTTGCAGGTATGTGAGACCACGCCTGGCTTTTCTGTGGTGCTGAGGACCCAAATGCATGTGAACACTTCACTAACTGGACTCTCTCTCAGCCTCCTCCTCAGATCCCGAAACACTGACCTCTAGTTCATACCAAGCTTTGACTAAAGACACTAGCCTGTCCTCATCTGACCTGATTATCTCAGGTTGAGATGTCCAATGTTCCAAAGTTCCTTCATTCCTGGAATAGTGGACTGGTAGACATTTTAAATGTTGTATGAATTTCTCCCATTTCCTAGAACTGACATCTCCATTGTGGGAGTGTGAGTTCTTAGGACGTAGACAAGCCATTGGAGGGGTTTGGCTAGATCATTCTAGAATGTCCATCTGTGTATTTTAAAATTTAACCTGATTAGGGGTTATAGTCCATCATGGTGGCAGGAACATGAGGCTGGCTGATCACACTCTGACTTGCAGTCAGGAAGCAGAGAGAACAGGAAACGGTGTGTGTGTGTGTGTGTGTGTGTGTGTGTGTGTGTGTGTGTGTGTGTGTAGTTTTAAAACCCTAAAGCCCGCCCCCAGTGACTACTTCCTCCTGCTAAGCTCCACCTCTGAAAGGTTCCACAACCTCCCCAAACAGTGCCACCAACAAGGGACTAAATGTTCAAACACATGAGCCTATGGGGGCATTTCTCATTCCAACCGCAGGAAGATGCTTGCACCCCCACATGCTGGGTAGGTCCCTAACTCTTAAGGTACTTAGACTCCTCAGTCTTTTTTTTTTTTTTTGGTTTTTCTAAACAGGGTTTCTCTGTGTAGCTTTGCACCTTTCCTGGAACTCACTTTGGAGAACAGGCTGACCCTGAACTCACAGAGATCCACCAGCCTCTGCCTCCCGAGTGCTGGGATTAAAGGCGTGTGCCACCACTGCCCGGTTTAGACTCCTCAGTCTTATCAGCATTTACGAGTTTTTGGAAAACAGGCACATGATCCTGGTGGTAGACAGCTCTTGACTGCCACAGGGGATCACAGACCCCCTTACTTCTGTGTTTCAAGCAGGGTCACTGAAGTTACCCAGGGAGACTTGTCAAGTCCTGTCTCCCCCGGGAGTTTGTGGGCCTCTTGGGACGATAAGGGGAGGACTGTCCATGGCTTTGTACAGAGGCCTTGCACCATGCGATGACTCCATCATGAGGCCGAGGGGCTTGATTCCCTGTGACAGCACATTGTCATCTAATGAAGACACAGTCAGTCAAGAGGCCAAGGTGGCAGCCGGGACAAGGCGTACCCACTGGGGACAGATGGGAAAAAACATACTTGGCCAGGATCATGGTGCGCTCCCACAGTCTGCTCCCGGTGTGTGGGGAAAGGGGCATGTGTTTGAAGATTTCAGAAGAATCAAGTGGAAAAACAGAAGGCATGCAGAGGCTGGAGTCGGGTAGGGACAGACAGTACCCCATACAGATGGCAGGACAGTGGAAAGAAGAAAAGAAGGGATTTTACCTTGATAGGAGACAGAACCTGGCTGGGGCTGCTTGGAGTGGTGACCCTGAGGGGCTGAGTGGGGACCGGGTGGCTTCCCTGGGTGGGCTGGGCACATGGGACCAGCTCTCGCTGGCCCTCGCTGGCCCTCGCTGGCCCTCGCTGGCCCTCGCTGGCCCTCGCTGGCCCTCGCTGGCTCTCGCTGGCTTTCGCTGGCTCTTGCTGCCCCTGGAAAGATCTGCTGAATTCAACATGAATGGAAGTCGGAGGTTCTTAGGGTCACAGGAGCCCGAGCATCTGGTCCTCACATAGGGAACTGAGAAAGCTTTTGTAATAGAAAGAGGGCTGTGGTCCCCTCCCCCAAACCTCGTCCCCTCTCCCTGCCCCCACACAGCCTGTGGCTGCTGCCTCCTTGGGCTGCCCTGGTGTCCCCTGCACTTATGGTGGTGTCAATGATCATTTAGCTGCTGTCCCAGACAAGGGTCCTTCTTGCAGCCTCGATGTCCGGGAGCACAGGGAACGAAAGCTGTGGCCCTAAGTCTGCTCTAACTGCTTTGTGGCTTTGCCCAAGTTGCCTCACTTCCCTGGGCCTTAATTTTGCCATCTGTGGAATGAGGCTAATGGCAGGGTTTCGGCTTGTTTGTTATTTTCGATCTGAGAGGTGGCTGGGAGGATGAACTAGATCTGTACCGTGCCTGGTGTTTAGAGAATGACATCACCTCTAGGGACAGCAGCTGTGACATCACTGGGGAGCAACGGTAGGTGTGTAGCCACCTTCTGGCACTTAGGGTGTTATCTGATTGGCCAAAGGAACCCATTCCAACGTGAAATGTGCAGGAATGTCCGATGTTCAGAGAGCAGTGGGTAGCATGATGCAGTTTCCTGGGTTCTAGTGTCGTCAACCGAATATCGGACTCCAGCAGGGGGTGCGGGCCTCGGGAAGCTTGCCGAACTGTGGCTCGCAGTGTGTCAATCAGGAAGTTTGGACTAAGGTCCAGGAGCTTGTGCTGGTGATGGGTGCCCGGGGAGGCGGACACCGATGACCAGGGGCACAGCTGGCAGACTCCCGGTTAGACGCCAGCTCTGTGCCCCTCTCAGTGTGAGCGATGCTTGCATCAGACCCAAAGGGTGAAAACTGACGGGTTCGTTCTCACTTCTAAACCTTAGTCTTTCTTGTGCGTGCCCGCAGGTGGAGGCCAGAGATCAACTGGGGTGTCTGTCCTTGGGTGCAACCCCCTTGTGTTTTGAAACCCGAGACCTGGGGCTTATGGATTAGGCTAGGCTAGCTGGCTGGTCAGAACCCCGGGGTCTGCTTGTCTCTAGTACTGGATCGATGAGCAGACTCCACCATGCCCAGCTTCTTACGTGGGTGCTTATGCTTAGTTGTCAAGCACATTATTAACTGAGGTATCACTCCCGCGAGGTTACCCTTGTTCTATGACACTATCTCCCGACGGTGAATGTGGAAGTAGAATAATTTTCATAGTTACATTATGGCTGAAGTGAAATTATAAAATGACAACACATCCCCCTAACCAGAAAATATCCAGCTGTGGAACACGGCCCAGCTAAGAAATATTATTCTAATATGCAGATGCTTCCCCACGTCATATTCTGGACCCTGAGAGGTTGTGAGGAGGTCATTCCATGAGGATCTGACAACTTGAGGCTCTGCACAGGGTGCCCAACACCAGGCTCTCAGTGGTTGTCCTCTGCTACCCGTGGGTGGAGCAGGTTGGCAGGCCTCTGTGCTGGCAGGGGAAGGTGGGAACAGGATGGCATGGGGTGGGGTGGGAGGCTGCAGGGCTTGGCTGAGCTTTCCTGTCATTCTATTCTGTTGGCCAGAACCTAAATTTAGTACCAGCTAAATAAAGGAACGTTTTCAGGGCAAATGGAGGTGAGAGTGAGTGGCCACAGGGACAGTGTACTGCTTGCCTTGGCTCAGAATTCTTTATTCTTTGGGTGTCATTTTTCTGAGGGATGGTAGGGCCCTTGGAAACTATGGGGGCTGGAATGGATAAGGAAGCAAAGCTCATGGCCAAGGATGTGAGTTGGAGAGGGGGCTGCTGTTTGCCTAGAGGAAGTGGAGAGGCAGGGTCTGCCATGCTTTATCCTCTGCAAATCCAGAGCAAGGCAGAGGCTCTTTCCAGGCACCTGCTGCCCTCTCTGTGGGCGGGGCTTCCTGCCTGGTGGCTGTTATCTGCCCTCATGCTGTTTCCTGTCTGAGGCAGGGCTCTGAGGAAACTTCATGGATGGGGCCAGCTGGCAAGCTGCTATGTGGCCGAGGAGGGCTTTTGACCATATCACCCACAAGCTGTATCATCTCCTCTCATCTCTCTCCATGTTCCCAGTGACCAGTGGCCTTGTCCCATGTGTCAAAATCTAAAGGCCCAGCCAGGACACCCCCCTTCTTTCCATTGCAGGCTTCCTGGGCCTTTGTAGGAGCCATGGAACTCTGGAAAAGCTAGCTGCTATTCAGTCTTCCAGAAGGGAATTCCTGGAGGTTGGGGGGAGTGCCTTGTGGGGATTACAGGAATGTGTTGGTAGTAGACCTCAGCAAGCATCATAGGCTGCTCTCTAGGTACAGACCAAATCAGATGTGCTGTGTCCCATTCCACCCTGGCCTACACCCCAGTCCACAGCCTTTGACAGCTTTAGGGTACTGTGTTCCGTTTGAATGGATGGAAACTTGCTTAGATTACCTGTGGCAAACCACAGTGAGATTCCTGTGGCTGTGGAAGATGGTGGTCTTCTTCTACATGGATGGAGGAGTCTTGGCTCTTGGTTTAGGGAAGAATGCGAGATTTACATGGACAGGAAGGGGTGTGGGAACCCAGGCCCTGCTTCCCCAGCCTTCCTGATAGATAATCAATGGTCTCTTCCAGTCACCACCATCTTTTGAGATGTATAGTGAGCTTCTTGTTTTAAGGCTACGTGTTCAGGAGAGCTGGTCAAAGGAAGTTTCTAGACGGATTGAATGTACACTCAAATTCTTGTCCTCACACAGCCTATGAATGTGACCCTGTCTGGACAGATGACATGTTGGATTAGGATTGGTCCCTAAGTTCAATGACTGATGTCCTTAGAAAGAGAACAGGAGAAGCCATGTTGGGAAGGGATTCAGAGAGTTGGGCAGCAAGGCTCAAGCAGGGCACTGGTGGTAATCAGAAGCTGGCAGAGGCAGGAAGGGTCCTCTCCAGAGTTTCTTTGCCCTGTCCACACTCTGATTCTAGATTTCTTGCCTCCAAAACTGTGAGGGGATGGATTTTTCTGTGAGTTAAGGACAACAGAATTACTTCTTGGTTTGTGGTCACTTTGTGGTGACCCTAGGAAACGAATCCAGCCGGGAAGTCCTTTCTGCAGTCACCCTGTGGGAAAGCACAGGAGACCGTTCTAGCATCTGGTAGGGAAGTGGCCCCAGGCCCCTGCCTTCCCCTTATCTTCCTCTGTGCTGGCTTCCGCTGTGCGGCCAGGGCAGCTGCAGGCAAGGCCTCTTCAGGCCAGGAACTCAAGAGGAAGCCTAGCCGTGGCCCATGTTCCAAGCCAGATAGGAATCTTGGCTGTGGTGAAGGCCTTTTCCTTTGCACTCAGCCTGTGTTCCAGAGATAAGGGAGGGGAAGGAGAGGCTCCAGCCAGAGGAAGCCTGGGAAGTCCTAGAGAAACAGCCTTCCAACTGATGAACCAGGCTTTGCAAAGCGGGGCTGGAGTCAGAGTTCTGCATTATCACCACTCTGCCCCTCACCAACACCGCCACCCAGGCAGGACACACCTCCCAGCTGCCTCAGTATCCTCCCCTGAGAGGACAGGGGGCAGCTGATACACAGACCAAATGTATGTCCTTGGCAAGGTTATGGGAGGCCCTGGAGCACAGAATTCTGAGAAGAACACAGCCTCACGTGTAACGACAGCTACCAGAACACACAGGGATGATGAGGTTGTCTTGGTAACGAATGTTGCTGTTTGGGAAATTCCTACAGCCACTGGTCAAGATCATGGCATTTAATGCTGAGTTCTTTGGTTGATTCTCATCGCTCCAGAGGTTGTTTGTAAGAAGATGTCACTGTGACAAGACCTGAGAAAGAACATCTTAGAAGGAGGAAGAACTCAGGTTCCAGAGTCCCCCTCCCCGGCATGGTGGCCAGGAAGCAGAGAGGATGCTGACAGCTACATCTTTCACATCCCCAATGATGGCTCTCCTCCAGCTAGTCCGCTCCCCCAAGCTTCCACTGCCTCCCCAGATAGCACTGTCAGCTGGAGGCCTTGCTCCCAACACTCAGTACAGTGGAGGACACTTCATGCTTAGACCATGACAAGAGGGTCATTGAATTGATACCACAGATCAGTCAGGCTGCCCATACCGCCTCTCTGAGCCATAACTATTGTGCCCCATGCTTCTCTGACTTGAAGATGGGAGACAAGTCATGTGACCAACTATATGAATCCCACTGTCCTTGAACTCCAGATTCAAGAAGGTGCCAAGTGTTTCTTGGGCTTGGAGCTTCAGAAAACAACTTCTCTCTGTAAGACGTTTGTCTTGCCAGGTGATAGTGGCACATGCCTTTAATCCCAGCCCTCGGGAGGCAGAGCCAGGTGGATCTCTGTGAGTTCGAGGCCAGCCTGGTCTACAGAGCGAGCTCTAGGACAGGCACCAAAACTACACAGAGAAACCCTGTCTCAAAAAACCAAAAAGAAAAAGAAAAAAAATTGTCCTATGGAGTAGGCAGGGCCCGTCCCCCACCCTGCTTCCTGGGAACAGGCCCTTCTGGAACAACACCCTAAATGGAGAAGGCAGAGCCAGTGGCCGTGGTCACAGACTCACTAACTAGCCTATTGTCTTTCCGTGTTTCCTTATTCAGGCATGGCCTTGGGACTTCTCACACACCTGCTCCAGCACTGCAAGAAAACAGAGTCTCTTTGTCTAGTTGGGCGATGTCAGTAGACCTTGGGCCGACTTCCTCACAGCACACCGCTTCTCCCTCCCCCTCTCTCACAAGGGGCCTTCAGAGTGTAATTCTGCTCTCCATGGGGAGGGAGGTTTTGTTTTGGACCTGGCTGGTATTGCCTGCCACTGTCATAAACTCTTCCAGCACCTCCCTGACATCAAAACTAGATAAAGACACAGCAAAAAAGACACCCGCAGACCAGAATCCCTATATAACACAAATGTCCAAATTCTCAGCAGAGTACTTGCAAACTGAAGTAGGCACACTTCAAAATGATCATTCGCAACAGTTAAGCTGGGCTTGTCCCAGCGATGCAGCGATAGTTCAACGTATGAGGATCAGTAAGTACAATATAATGTGTGTAAGCGAACTTGAAGAAAAAAATTTACATGACCTTCTCAATAGATGCAGGGAAAGGCCTTTGACAAAATGCAACATTTCTTCATGATAAAAAGTCCTGGAGACACTAAGGTCGAAGGCAACATACCGTAACATAATAAAAGTCATATAAGACAATCCCACAGCCAACATTATGCTAAACAGAGAAAAACTCAAAGCAATTGTGTTAAAATCGGGAACAAGATAGGGATGCCCACGCTCTGCTTTCTAATTCAGCAAAATGCTCAGAGTCTTAGAGCTGTGAGACAAGAGGGAAATAAAAGGGCCACACGTGAAAAACCCTGCTATAGAGGTGATGCTTTGCGTGAGACCCTGGACTCAACAAGAAAACTTCTAGACCTGATCAACACTTTCAGCCAAGTGGCAGGATCCAAAACTAACATAGCAAAATCAGTAGCTTTGCTATACACCAATGACAAACCCTGAGAAAGAAACCAGGGAAACAGCCCTGTTTACAACAGCCTCAAAACAAGAACAAACAAAAAAACAAAACCTGGAGTGAACTGATCCAAGGAGGTAAAGGGCCCCTAAACCGGAAACTTGAAAACTCTGAGAGAAAAAGTTGAAGATGATACTAGATAATGGAAAGACCTCCCCAGCCCATGGATTGCTCGAATATTACTGTAATAATAACCATCCTACCAAAAGCAATGTACAGAGTCAATACAAACCCTCACTGCTGCCATGCTTCCCAGAAAGAGCAAAAACAACCTTAAAAGTCATATGGAAACACACAGAACCTGGATGGCCAAAGCAATCCCAAGCAAAAGGAATAATGCCGGAGACGTTGCCATACTCCTCTCCACTCATGCTACAGAGCCACCGCGATGAATACAGCATGGCTCTGGCACAGAGCACAGTCAGGGATGAATGCACCGGAACAGACGACGCAGGTGTAAGCCCATTACAGCCGCTTGGTACTTGGCAGGCCCCAAAAGTGCACATGGAGGAAAGAGCATGTTCAAAAATGGTGCTGGGAAAGCTGGATGTCCACATGCCGAGGAATGAAGTTAGACCCCCATCTCTTATTCCTAACTTCCTAACAACAGCACACTGTTGTCTCCCCAAAGCTGAAGCCATACTGCCTGGGTGTCTGTCTGTCTGGGGGTTAGGAATGGCAGCAGCATCCACCTGGGATACAGGACTGACATCGCTCCCAAATGACCCTGCATGTCCCTCTGACCTAAGCTAACCTGCAGAACCTTCGGCCCCAGGTAACTCCCTTAACATCTTGCAAGACATGCAAGACAAACTTTTTTTTTTTTTTCTGTGTCTGGCAGATTTACGGGCTGCTAGAAAGATTAATAGCCCAGTGTATATGAATACCTGAGAGATTCTGCTCCCAAGAAGCCTGGATACTCTCTCTACATTAGCACCCATGAGACTAGCCCAGGGCAACCATGCCCAGTACCTGTGAAGAACATGGAGGCTGTCCAAGACTGCACCATACAATGTCATCATCCTCAAAGGGAAATGACCCACCCATTTTATCTTATCACCCTGGCCTAATCTCCACAGAGCCTCTCTGTATTTTATCACTTCTGTGTTTTCTCATCCCTGACCCCAGGTCCAATGCAGTCAGCTGATGGCGTCATTAGAATCCCAATGTCATCAAATACCTGGCCTGGCTGGTTTGGGCTGGGCCATCAGAAGCTGCGTCAGTGATTCGCTGTGGAGATTCAGCAGCGAGCTTGGCTTCCGGGCCACCAGATGGGATCAGGATTTCCCTGGGCACACCTTCTCCCAGCCTTGCTACTCTGTGTGACACCAGTCCTCTGTACCTACACGGGCCTTCCCCTCCCTCCAGTCCCCAGACAGCACGAGGGAATGCTGGATGCTGGGGTCTTCTGGATCTTCCGCCAGGCTGCACCCTAGTTAGCCATGCTTCTCTGCAGTGAGTAGGTCAGTTCATGAAAGCTCTTGGTCTAGAGACCGCAAACTCCGGACTCCACCTGGAAGCAGCAAGAAGGGAGTCTTGGGATTTCACTATCAAATGAGATAATTACAGGCTGGAGTCTCTTCTCTCTTTCTTTCTTCCTATGGTATATCTGAGACAAGGTCTTGCTTTATATCCCTGGCCAGCCCTGAACTCACTCTACAGCCTATGCTGGCTTTAGCTCATGGCAAACTCTTCCAGGAGACCGTTTTCTTCGGATCCTGGCAGACGTTGGCTCCTTCCTCCCATTTCTGACCTTTCTTTTTGCTTCTACAGTGTGTGAAGGTTCTGTACAGCTCAGGGCTCATGTGATCATCCTGGCCTCCTGGAGATATCTAACACAGCACTTCCACGTCTCCACCTTAGTGCGAAGGTTCTTTGCTGTGTGAAGTAACACAGTCCCAGGTCCCAGGGATTAGGATGTGGCTGTATTGGGGCTACATTTTTCCAACTACCACAAATATGTACTAACGATAGGATAGAAAGTTAGGCGCGTATGTGTGCGAACAATGTATGTAATAATGGAATAGAGATCGTCAATTCTGAATTGGTCAGAGTGCATGCCTGGGGAAGCAGTTCCAGATGTGGGAGGGTGGGGGATGGGCAGTACGGGGGTTAAGTATGGAAAGGTATGCAGTCAGGTGATGATAAAGGATGGAATAAACCTACTTATGACACCTGCAATCTATTTATTATCTGTCTATCATCTATGTACCTATCATCTGTCAATCACCTGTATGTCTGACATCGATCTATTTTTCACCAATCTATATATCTTCCATCTATCTTTTAATTTTGTCATTTTGAGACAGGGTCTCACTATGTAGCTTAGACTGGTCTAGGGCCTGTGACAATCCTCCTGTCTCATCCTTTAGAGTGTGGGATCGAAGTCTGTGCCACTCTGCCTTGACCCTGTCTATTTTTGGAATGAGTATGGTAGTGCATATCTGAAATCCTAGTCCCTGAGGCTGAGGCAGGAGGATTGCCTTGAGTGCGATGCCAGCTTTTGCTACATAGTAAGACAAAGATAAACCAGTAACAATGGGTGTGTATAGCATCTTGTCTCTATTCACCTGTGGATGGATAGTTGAGTTGTTTGCACCCTGAGCTGTTGTGAACAGTGAGCACAGGTGTAAACTATCAGGCCGAGCCTTTGCTTTTCAGTCCCTTCGTGGGTGGAGTTGCTGGGTTATGGGTTAATTCTATGACTAGCTTCTTGAGGAACTGCTAGACTGTCTCCCGTATCCGACATATCTCGTTGTATTCCCCCGGCGCTGCAGGAGTTCCGGTGTCTTCAGAGCCCGTCCAGCAGCACTAGTTAATTACTATTTTGTTGGATTATGGCTCTTTAATGAGGGAAGAACACTTACACTGCAGATTTTATTTGAATTTCCTAATGATGGATGCTACCGATGGGTCTTTTCATAGTCTTATTGGCTTTCTGTAGATTTTTCTTGGAGATGAGTCCCCGACCTATTTCTGGAGCTGGCCTCTGATTTCAGCATCAGTTAGAAGAATGGTAGGTTGAATCATTTCTCTCCAAGTTCCTTTAAGAATGCTTCTTGCTTTAAATATTTGTTTATTTTATTTTATGTGTACAAGTGTTTTTCCTGCATGTATGTGTGTGTACCATGTGCACGCATGCCCATTGAGGCCAGAGGAGGGTGTTGGCTCCCCTGGAACTGGGATTACAGGATGCCAGGAATTGAACTGGGGTCCTGGAAGAGCAGCCAGTGCTCTTAACACAGAACCATCTCTCTGCCCCTAAGAATGCTTTTGTTTGTGCGGTGCTCTTGAGGTGAAGCCAAGTGTTCCTAGAGCTCCGTGGGTAAGCGGCAGCCTGTCTTAGCTGACTCCATCTGAACACGGGGCCTTTAGTCTGTTGCTGCCTCCCAGGCACACCCATGGGGACGGAGATTTGCTGAAGTCAGTTTTCCCTCCAAGTGAAACAAAAGCACGATTTTTATCAGGCTGGAAAGCAAATGGTAGAAACTGCTGAAGTCCACTGCTGTGGTTACCAGGGCAGAGCAGCCAAGGCAGAGGCCCAGCTCTTGGCTTTGAGGGGTCGAGGACAGATGGAATCAGAGAAATAAGAAGGGAAAGGGTCTCCCAAAGCCAAGAGCACTTCAAGGAGGAAGGTGTAGTCTATGCCGAGGGCTGCAGAGAGTAGAATGTGATGAGAAGTCACAAATGCAGGGAAGGCATGGGCCCAGTCAGCTTGCGCATGTGGAACCGTGGAAGGCAGGGTGCTTCTCAAAGCGCAGACAGTTCTTTAAGGAGAAGTGGGATGAATCAGAAAAATGACAGCAGCAATATCTTATCTTAGCCAGTGAGTCCTGAGACCTTGAAGCCCTTGGAGCATCTCATAGAGTACACATACACATACACATACATGCACAAACGCACATACACACGTACACGTGTGTGTGTCAGAGAGAGAGAGAGAGAGAGAGAGAGAGAGAGAGAGAGAGAGAGAGAGAGAGAGAGAATGCATGCAAAGAATGAATACATGTCACCCTATCCTATCTTAACTCACAGAGTTGGTAGAATTAGTGAAAAGATTAAATGAAAAGCTCCATAGAAGGTAACAGGCTGCCTACCCAGGCCTATGGGTCTTATCTGAGATTTGTTGACTTCTGTGCAGGCTGAGGTGATGGCTGTTTAGAAAAGATTTGGGAACAAGTGGAGACCAGGAACACAAAGAGTGTCTCAGAGAAGGGTGTGTGCAAAGGCCTCAGAGGCTGGGCCACAGTACACAGGAATATGTTGTTCCATTTGTTCACAACATCAGAAAAGGAAATAGGAAGGAAATGTAGGCTACGTTGTATCTCAGATTTGATAAATTATCCAAATGGCTAAGGCTTTTTTCGAGTTCATTATCATGTGCCTTTGAAGAGCTAGCACCAGCTGTACCTCTGACTCATACATATGTTCATCTGTCATCTATCCATCCACCCATCCATCATCTATCCACCCATCTATCCATCCATTATCTATCCATCATCCATCCATCCATCATCCATCCATCCATCCATCCACCCACCCATCCATCATCTATCCACCCATCTATCCATCCATTATCTATCCATCATTCATCCATCCATCCATCCATTCGTCCTTTATCCATCATTCACTCGTCCATCCACCCATCCATCTGTCCTCTATCCATCATCCATCATCTATCATCCATCCACCCATCCATCATCTATCCACCCATCTATCCATCATCTATCCATCCATCCATCCACCCATCCATCTGTTCTTTATCCATCATCCATTTATCCATTCATCCATCTATCTGTCCTCTATCCATCATCCATCTATCATCTATCCATCATTCATCCATCTATCACTCATCCATCTGCCCATCATCCATCCATCATCCATCCATCCATCCATCCATCCATCCATCCATCCATCCATCCATCCATCCATCTATCCTTTTAGAAATATTGACGAAAGGCTAGGTAGGAGGCTCAGTCAATAAAATATTTACCATGCATGCATTTGGACCTGAATTGGATTTCCAGAACCCAGGTGATAAAAACTGGGTGTGGTGGTGCATACTTACAATTCCAGAACATGGGGATGGAAACAGGTAGATATCTGGGGCTTGCTGGCCATCCAGCCTAGCCTAATCAGCAAGATCCAGACTCCATCTCCAAAACATCAAAATACATCTCCCCGAACCTAAAGACAAAACAAAACAACAAAGTAGATGGCATCTTGAGGAATGACGCCTGAGCCGAATCTCTGGTCTCCATGCACACACACACACTCACAGTAACACAGTCACACACACATATACACATTCAAAATAAAAGTGTTTTGATGTCTGTGATTAACTAATTCATCACGGTCCATCAACAGATATTAGCATCTTCTCATAGAATACACAGCCTTGTGGGATATGGCTGTACTGTTTAATTGTTTTAACATCCTAGGATAATAGAAAATCCTTTTGATATCATTTAACTTAAGAAAAAAACGTGTTTGTTTATGGGAAAATACACTGCAGATACACTTTGGTCCCTGGCCCCGAGGGGGTGGCCCAGGTCCTTACAAACGGGGACAAGAGTGTTCAGAAGCAGCCTGGAGCCCATTGTTTCCTTTCCTTCTTATCTGAGCGCCCCAGCCTCCATTTTGGCTTCTTCCTCCTTTTGTTTGGCAGGCTCCACAGCTGTGTCAGCCTCTGGAATGGATTTCCTCTTGTCTGGAGGGCTGCTTATGGCAACCAAGGACACCCCGGAAACATGATGTCTTCCGTCTGCAAAGCCACTCAGACATTTTCCCGGAGCTTTAATTGACCCATAACACTTGTGTGTATTCACAGACACAGCATGCTGCTGAAATGCGTGTGTACAGGTCCAGTGAGACGGCCCTGCACGTCTGATGACCTGAGTTTGATCCCTAGGACCCACTGGGTGGAAGGAAGGAACTGATTACTGCAAGTTTTCCTCTGACCGCCACATGTGCGTCATGGTATGTGTCCTCTCTCTTCTGCTCCCGGCACAAATGAACGCAATAAATTAAAAAATGTACTCATACAAAAATGTAGTGATTACATGGATTTGTGAGGGTCCGAGTGTCTGTCACCTCTGATATTCCTTTGTACTGGGGATATCCAGAATCTTCTCTGTTAATGATTGAAAGACATATATAACTGCTGATAGATATAGCTATTCTACCGTGCCACAGAACATTTGAAGTTATGCCTCGTGCAACTTCACCCTTCCCTTCTTTACGCTCATACCCTGCTTCCCTTCCAGTTTCCAGTGACCTTGTCTACTAACCTCTCTCTACTTCTAAGAGATTTTTTTTTTTTTTGTACTGTGTGTAAGTTAGACTCCAAAGCACCTGTTCCCGGTGTCTGGCTTTGTCTCATTTAGCATTGTCCTCCAGGCTCATTTGAGTTGCTGCCAACTGCAGGATTCCTTCCTTTTTCAAGGCTGAATAGTACTTACTGTGTTGCATGTACTGTGTTCTCTTCGTCCACTCCTCTGCCTGGAGTCGCTTGACGAGTGCACACCTGAGGGTTGTGAGCAGTGCCAGATGCAGGCAGGGCGAGCATCTCTTTGTCACACTTCATCTCTCTTGGATAACACCCAGACTCAGGGCAACTGGACCTGATGGCATTTCTATCTTTGTGGGGAGAATGCCCAGGCAGTCTCCTTCTAGATGATTCATACCCAGTGGTTTTAGGCTGTGTATGATCTTGTCTTCTCTTCTGTGTACTGCAGGCTGGGGCAGAGGAAGGGAAATAGTCAAGGAAGGCTTCCTGGGGGAGAGGGTACCTCAGTGAGAATGCTCCTACTGCCTTACCTGCTTATTCATTCCTGGAGCTGAGGAGTCAGATATTGCCTGGTCTCTGGAGGTCAGGAGTGGGGTTGGTATAACCAGGGAACACTGAGCTTGCAGTGTGCTGCCTTGGTGTCCAAGTTGGGGAGTCAAGTGGCCCCTGGCTCTCTAATGGTAATGAAGTGTATTTGCTCAGAGAGTTATAGCAAATCACATAGCCTGGGGGCCTCAGAAGAAGTGGGTTTTCTCACGCTTCTGCAGTCCTTCAGTCCAAGGTCAAGCCCTGGGCATATTTGATTTCCCCTTGGTATCTTTTCTGACTCATGGATAGTTATCTCATTGTATTTTCTTCCTTCCTTTTTTCTTTTTCCTTCCTTCCTTCCTTCCTTCCTTCCTTCCTTCCTTCCTTCCTCCCTCCCTCCCTCCCTCCCTCCCTCCCTCCCTCCCTCCCTCCCTCCCTCCCTCCCTCCTTCCTTCTTTCCTTCCTTCCTTCTTCTTCCTTTCCTTTTTTTTTTTTGAGACAGGATTTCTCTGTATACCCCTGGCTCTCCTGGAACTTGCTCTATAGATCAGGCTGGTCTCGAACTCACAAGTGATCCTCCTGCCTCTGCCTCTTGAGTGCTTGGATTAAAGGTGTGCACCACCATCCTGCTGAGCTCAATGTATTTTCATATGGCTTTTCTTCTGGGGTCTTTGTGACCCCCATGAATACCAATGAGAGTGGATCAGCACGTACCCCAAGGGCCTCATTTTAAAAGTTTATTCTTACACCGGAGGCAGATGGGAGAGCTGTGGTCATAAGAATGGGAGAGCTGGCCCTGATTCCCACCAGCTACAGCCCTTGGAAGGGCAGGCCCTGCACCTTGCCTGGGCAAGACAATGGAGACAACCTTTTTGGCACAGGCGTGGATGAGCCAGCCCCGAAGTAGCGGGCAAGGGAGAGCTGTCCCCATCACGAATCTGTCCTGTGGCAGCATGGGAGGGAGAGTTGTGCCCCACCCCCATCCCACCTATCAATGCCGGAAGCAGGTGTGAGGACTGGCCCTGAGGTCACAAGCGCGGGAGAGCTGTCCCTGCCCCCCCCCCCAGCTGCAACGCTTGGGAGAGCAGGCCCTGCACCTCACCTGGGCAGCACAGTACAGCCAACCTTGGCGGTGGAAGTGTGGCTGAGCCCGCTCCAAAGTTGTAAGTGTGGGAGAGCTGTCCCAATTACTCATCAAACATGTGTTAACATGGACAGAGGAGAGATCCCCCCTCCCACCCATCAACACCTGAGACAGGTAGAGGAGCTGGCTCTGGGGTCATAAGAATGGGAGACTATCCCTACCCCTCACCAGCTGCCGCACTGGGAAGAGTGGCCCCTGTACTTCACATGGGTGACACAATGGAGCTGGCCCTAATGGTACAGGCGTGGGCAAGCCAGTCCTGAGCACGTGAAAACAGGAGAACGGGCCCCAACTCTTGCTCATTGCTGTAAGAGGTGAACTAGCCAGGGCAGTGCTGGAGAGCTCACCCTGGTGGTGAGGCCAGGGGAGAACTGGCTGGTAGACCAACCCTGCAGCTGCCCAGGCCCAGATCCAGGGCTATGGCTTGCCCTCCCCAATATCCACCCCATCTATGATCTGCTGGAGAAGGTGAAGGGACCTGACCCACAGACCCAAAGCTGCAGGATTTCCACAATACAGGGCAACAGCGAGATATCCAAGAAGAGTCCTAATGAGGGCTCAGTATTGATAGTTTAGTAGAATCCAGAGGCCCCAAACCAGATCAGTGACTTTGCAATGAACACTTGCAAGTAAAGATATACAGAAAAAGGGGTTTACTGCGTGACTCACTGTGTCACACTGCAGCTTCTATGACAAGATTTTTAATTCCCTTCTCTTCCCCCTTTTTTCTCTTAAATTTTGTTTTATTTTTGGGGGGTATACAGGGGCAGAGGATGGATGCAAAGGGATGGGGAAATGAAAGGGATCAAGATACATGATGTAATAGATGCATAGAATAAATAAAGAGAAAGAAAAAAGTTTATTCTTTCATATAGACAATGTATTTTGATCGTATCAAACCCTCACCCCACTTCAAGTTATCCTAGACTCTGCTCTCTACCATCCCTACCATGTCCCCCCATGACTTCATGTCTTTCTGGAACCCACTGAACCCAATACTGTGCTCAGACATATGAGTGTCCCATCTCCTGGAGCACGGGCAACCAGCCAGGTCCCTCCCCCGAGGAAAACCGACTTTCCCCACTCAAAATGCCTCAGCTAGGGATGGGGCTTTGCACACCCCTGCCCCATCTGTGCTGAGATGTGGACTGGCTTGATCTTGTGCCGGCAGCCACAGCTGCTGCGAGTTCACAAGAGCCACCACCCTGTCATGTTCGGAAGACACCGTTTCACCCCCGTCCTCCCTGACCTCTGGCTCCTACAATCTCCCCTCCCCTCCTGCCATGTTCCATGAGCCATGTGGGGAGGGGGTATGGTGTAAGTGTCTCATTTAGGGCTGAGTGCTTCCTAGTTACCCATTCTTTGTGCTCTGATGAGTCTGCCATCAACTGCTAAGGACATCATTTAACATTACCATCTCTCTAATGACCTTGTCTTCAATGCAGGGGTTTAGGCCTTTGCACTTCAATTTATGGATTTGAGGGGCACAATTTATCCCATCAGAACAGCTGAGGCACGGGGTGTTTGTCCTGTTGCTACAATGTGATCACCCTTGTGCACAGCTCCACCGGGTGTGGCCATCTCTAACTTCGCTCTTCAGCTCCCAGCCCAGCTCCCTCTCAGCACCTAGTACAGGCCAGAGTGTCTGAAGTATGAGAGGACTTCATGAAGTCTGTCACAGGGTCACAGGGACCCCACTGGGCCATGCTGTGTAGTATGTACGTAACTGAGACCTCACAGACTGTCCTGTTGCTTTGGATGCTTTTTATTTTCCTGGGAGAGTTGCTGAGATCAGCATGAATCCTTTTCCCATCAGCCTTTGCCAGCTGCATTCTGACCCCTAGCACCCTGGTGTATCTCTACATGGGACATGCTGGCCTTGTGAGAAGGTAGGGTTTTCTAGAACCTCGGGGTTTTTTGTATGTACATCTTTTATTTTTGAGATAGTAGCCCAGGCTGGCTCCCAACTTGTTATGCATCTGAGAATGACCTTGAATGCATGATCCTTCTGCCTCTACCTCACAAGTGCTGGGACTCCAGGCATGTGCTGCCAAATTTGGTTTGTGTGGTGCTGGGGATCGAATTGGGGTTTTATGCATACTAAGCAAACTCTCCTACCCCATATCCTGGGACTTACGAAGTGCTGAAGTCACAAAGCCACTCCAGCCTGTCCCCATTAAATCCAGGGGAGCGTGGTACGGTGGGGGTTGATTGGAACTTTATGGTCCTCCAGGGACTGACCCTCCAAGTTGACTAGAAGTGTCTCTGTGCACTTAAAAGCAGTCCTTGTCACTCTGGTTTTTGACTTTGCAAGCAGTGACATTTTTGAGGACCACGTCAACTCAGGGCCCCTTTTCTCATCCAGAACAAACAGTGCTTGGCTGGCTCTTCATCACCCTCTGTGACGCCTGAATGGAATCTGATAAAGAGACCTTTATGGCATTAATTACAACCCGGGCTCCTCGCTGCGTTTTATGTGCGAGTCTTGCGTGCTCTGTTTAATGTCAAGGAGAGAACTCATAACACACCAACATTTATATGGGCCCATTAATCTTCAAAGCCTTGAACTGACTTTAGCCAGCCTCAATGGCCCTCTTGTGCAGGTAATAATAAGGCTTTTTAGTTTCATATTCTTCCTGATTCTTTGTAGATGAATAAAAAAAAATACCTAGAAAAATGTGTTGTGAGCTGTAGGACCCCCTGTCTCAGATCTGGGCCAGCATTATGGCTGCTGGTTCCGTTCAAAGCTATGTGCATTGCAGTGGGGAAGCCCGGAGCCACGTTTGATACTCTAAGCCTTTGACTTGAGCCGAGCGAGCAAGCTGCTTTTCATTAAACACGCACTTCTGTTGGCGTGCACCTCTCTCAAATTAGCAAAGGGGTTTCTGTGTGCAGAGTTGGGACCGGAAGGAGGAGGGATCCTCTGGAGAGCTGTGTCAGTTGACTGGTGTTTGCAGGCTGCTGTGCCCTGGCTGTGTTCACCCATGGAGGAACTGGACAGGCAGGCTCCCTTTCCCCCTGGAAATCCCAGCTCTGATGTTTCATGGGGTCTGTGCTAGGCTGCACTTAGCAATTCCTAGACCTCATTTCTGAAAGCACAAGTCCAAGCCATATGTTTGCAAATTAATAGCAGGCAGAACTACATTCTGGGAAAGCATAGGACCACTCAGTGTCCTCGTGGGTGTGTGCAGCAGCCTCTCTCCACTGTGATGCTTTCCAGCTGCTGTTGGGCTCTTGCTAAATTTATTTCTACATAAAGGGTTTGAAAATGTCAATGAAATAGTTTCAGTTTAATTTTTAATTAATTAAATCTGGTGGATTTGGATCTAAAATTAGGGAAGAAGAATAAAGTCTTCAGATACAGCTCAATGTGGCTCACTCATGCACGAGTGTATACACACACACACACACACACACACACACACACACACACACACACACACTCACACTCCCAGAGTTGATCTTGGAGACGTGAGTTGAATGATGGTTACCAGCTGGGGTGAGTGGAGTGAGGATGTGGAAAGGAGAATGAACAGCTGCTGAGTTACAGTTAGAAAGGAGTAAACGTCTCTGGTACTGTGTAGAATGACTAGGTAACAATAAGCAGGACATGGATGCAAGAAAGAGCTTCGGCATCTGCACCTTGAAGAAATGAGAGGAAGTAGTTGTTTAATGAGGCTGGACATGACACAGGTTCATTTTAAACTGCTACATAAACATGTACAAACTGCCCACGGTGATAGTTAGCATGTGATGTTGAAAATAAATTTAATTGAAATAAGAAGCTCCCTGCAGACTCGGCTCTTACCCGTCTGTACCATGCCCAGCCTGACCACTGCGTTCAAATCATGGTGGTGGCCGCAAGTGGTGCTCTTAAAGAAACAATCTAGTTAGGCATGGTGGCTCACACTGGTGACCCCAGCACTTGGGAGGCAGGGCCAGGAGGATCACCACAAACTTGAGGCTTACGTGGTTTACATAGTGACTTTCAGGCCATCCAGAGCTAAATAGTAGGACCCTGTCTCTAAATAAAAAACAGGTAACTGAATGAATATCTACATCCATATACACATATATAAATGGGCAACTATTCAGTGGTTCAATAGCTCTCTGGGCCCGGGGGGACTTCAGCTGTAGGAGATAAATAGTGTGTGTGTGTGTGTGTGTGTGTGTGTGTGTGTGTGTGTGTTGTGTGTGTGTGTGTATATGTGTTTGTGGGGTGTGCATATGATGTGTATTTGTGTGTGTGTGGGGGGTGTGCATGTGATGTATATTTGTGTGTGTGTGTATGTGATGTGTATTTGTGTGTGTGTGTGATGTGTATTTGTGTGTGTATATATGTGTGTGTGGGGTGTGCATGTGATGTATATTTGTGTGTGTGTGTATGTGTGTCGGATGTGTATGTGATGTGTATTTGTGTGTGTGTGTGTGTGGTGAGTGTGTATATGGGGATGTATGTGTGGTGTGTATATGTGGTGTGTATGTGGGGGTGTATATGTGGTGTGTGTGTGTTGCACTGTCTGCTGACTGTACCTGCTACAGAGCATACCACATTGGGTCAATCTCAGGTTATCTTTTGATTATCATTATGAAGTCTCAAATTAAAGTAATTGCTTGAGATACTGTCATTAAGGTCACATGGCCAGGGGATTCAGGTCTAATATCTAGGTAAGAGGATGTCTCCACCCTGCTAGAAATGCAGTGGCAGTGTGAACTACATTCTTCCTGCCTGGGAAGTGCATTGTGTCCACTCACCTTCAACAACTAACTTCTTTACCTTCTCTAGTCCAAACTATGAAGCGATTTTTGTGCAATCCATAGGTGTGTTTGCAGAGGTTTGTAAAAACCAGATGTTTTACATCCTCTACATAGGATGCTCAAACTCTGTTGTAGACTACCAAGGAATCGCTCCACATCATTAAGTTCACCTCCAAAAAGTGGAGGTGATGGGCTGAGGTCAAGGTTCTCAAGTCGGGCCGCAGCAGGTGTTTGCTCATGGCCTTCGGCATGCAAGACTCAGATGCCACAAGGCTCTGCTCTCACGATGTCTTGGCCGCTCTGGCTTGGGTTAAGTGCCAGTCATCTACCTGTTGTTTGAGGTCAGACATTCTCCACCTCTTGTAGTCTTCCATATCAGACACAATCTCTGCAGAAGACGTTTTTGTTTAGGGCCAGGGTCTCATGTAACTCAGGCTGGTATTACACTTGCTGTGTAGTTCAGGATGACCTTGAACTTCAGATCCTACTGCCTCTGACATGGTCACTACCACACCAAGTTTATGTGGTGCTGGGCATGGAACCCGAGGCTTCATCCATGCTGAGGGAGAACTCTACCAAGTGAGTTACATCTCCAGCCTCCTTCAGGAGACTCATCTTGACCCAAGATCTCTGTCTTCAGGCTCCAATCACGTATCTGCCTTTCTCAGTATTTCAATTCCATTCCTGCGTTTCCTTAGCTTTCATGGCCTCCACTTCCACGGCCCCTCAGAGTGCCCATGTCACCTCTTTTAAGTGTTTGCTTCTTCAGGAAGTCTCCCTAGAGCCCCGCAGGGCACAGCTTTCTTTGCCCATCCTCCTCGGCAGCCCAGCGATCCGTCCAAGTCTGTCATCATTCCTAGATGTGACGTTTGCTATGGCCTGTTTGCCTTCACCAGAAGCAACCACAGCCTCTTTTTATGAGTACTCGGTTTCACTCTAAACTCAGTGACACGCTCCTCCCCCCTCTGCTTCCAGGTACAAAGAGCGGCAACTCCACACTCTTTGGTCTGGTTACGCGGGATAGGAAGTCTGCCCAGGCGTTTAATTAACCTTTATGACATGCATGTGAGTTAGAGAGAAAATTAACGGAGGAAAAAATGGCAGAGCCAAGCAAAGCAGTTGGGCAAGTTGTTGCTGCCGGGTTTACCTCGCTCCCCTTGTAATTAGATCACACGGGATGCAGTACCAGCTAATTGCCAGGCTGCCCACCAGGGAACTCCAGCACGGTCTGCAACACCCAGGCCTTCCCCACCGCAGGACAGATGTTGGGTGAGGCCTGCTTCCCACACAAACATCTGCTCTGTTGTTTCCAGCCGGTCACGAGAGCCTACCAGCTTGTGCAAACAAGGGATGGATGCCTGGGTGAGGTGCTTGGCCTTGCCAAAGTTCTGAGTAAGAATTGGGCTTCTTCAACATCTGATCCTGCCTTCTCTGATTATGTAGGTCACATCAGTGATCAGAGGTTCTCTCCCTGCATTTCAGAACCAGAATTTGAATACAGTGCTTCCCTTTGCTGGGCTTGGACCCAAATGAGTCTGAGAAGCAATAGACTTTTGACACTGACATGGGTCTGTTTTTACATTGCCAGCCTTGGCTTTTTGGTCTTTATTCAAATACACCAGGGACAAAGTGAGAATCAGAGATCCGACAGAGTTGCCCACACAAGGCACACTGTCCCTAGTTACGGATGTTTTAGGGGTCACTAGTTCAGGGGCCTGGGTTTTGCCCCAATAGCTCCACGGCCCATGGGAGGCGATGTGGAGATAACGGGGACCACTCGCGGTGGCAGCTGATGTCTTTCGAGCGCTTGATAATTTGCAGATGTTGGCAGTTACCAGTGAAGCCAGAGCTAAGCCCCAAATGCTTCAAACCACAAAGATGCATCATTTCTCCCATCTGATTCCTGGAAGTTACTCAGTGATGCAGTGACGTGATCCACAATGACAAACAGGCCTGTTCTCTTTGGCAGCCTGCAAGTGCCCACGCGGTGAGACTATGGCTGTTCATCAACTGCATTGCTCCACAGAGATGGAGAAGATTCTATTTGCTCCTTTTGGGGGCCCATGGAGATCATCTGTCATGCTCAGGTGACAGTGTGTTTTTATTTTTAATTTTTGAGACAAGGTTTCTCTGTGTAGCTTTGGAGCCAATTCCAGAACTTGCTCTGTAGGCCAGGCTGGCTTTGAAATCACAGACATTCGCCTGACTCCGCCTCTGCCTCTGCCGCCACCGCCGCTGCCACCACCCAGCAACAGTGTATTTTTAAAAAGTCCAATTCTGTAGAACATACCCCAAAACCAACAGAGTACTTGCACAGGTTTCTCATTTTTAAAAATGATTTATTTTATTACATATATGTATATATATGAATACTTTGCCTGCATATTCATAAGTGCACCTTATATTTGCCTGTGGAGGTCAGGAAAAAGCCTTTGGATACTCTGGGATGGGAGTTACTAGCGGTCACGAGCCACCCTGTGGGTGCTGGGAACTGAACCCAGGTCTTCTACAAGAGCAACCAGTGCTCTTTGCTGCTGAGGCATCTCTCCTGCCCCAACTTGTACAGGTTTCTAAGGTCTGAGTCAGGACGAGTCAGCCTTGTGCTATGAACCCTTTAGGCAGCTTGCTAAAGCCTCCAGACCCCTCCCCAGAATACAGACTCAAAGAGAATGAAATCAATTATATCAGATTCCCGAGGAAGCCATTTTGTTGAAATGCAGCTAAAGAAAATATGTCAGCTGCAGATCTGCATTATGCGAACCCATGGTGTCTTCATTAGTGCTCTGAAAATAAGATGGTGTATCTTTCCAGGGGCCGTGGTAACTTCTAACTCGCCTCCAACAGTGGCTATGCCACATACAAATGGCCGGCTCTCTGTTCTGTTGAAAATCCTAGGCACAGTGAACATAGAAGAATTTCCTTCTCATCCGATATCAGGGGTGTGGTGGTCTGAAGGGGAATGGCCCCTGTAGGCTCATATATTTCAATGCTTGTTCTGCAGTTGATGGAATTGTTTAGGAAGGATTAGGAGGTGTGGTCTTGTTGGAGGAGGTGTGTCACTGGGGGTAGGCTTCAGGTTTAAAAAGCTTATGCCTTTCTAAGTTCTCTCTCTCTCTCCCCCTCCCTCTCCTCTCTGCCTTGTGGTTGTTGTATCTAAAAACTCTTAGCTGCTGCTCCAGCACCATGTCCACCTGTCTGCTGCCACGCTCGCTGCTACAATGGTCCTGGACTCACTCTCTGAAACTATAAGCAAGCCCCTGATAAACTCTTCCTTTAATAAGTTGCCTTTGTCGTAGGATTTCTTCATAGCAATAGAAAAGTAACTAAGACAAGGGGGCCCCTAGCTCCTAACTCAGAATAGGGCCTTGTGCTGGCCCCTCCCCCATGTGACTGTCTGCATTGGAAGTTCATATCCACAGTCTTCTTGATCCTGGGGTGGAGATCACCCTCCAGCCTCAGGCATCTCTGAGTCCCATCTTCACTTTCCTAGGTCTCCGGGTAGAACTGGCTCTAACAACGATGCTTAGAACTTTCAACCGACTGTCAGTCAAGCCAGTCTGCACCGAGAGCGTTGGTTCTTTTCATATGAGCCTGCAGATGTATAATGGGCCATTCTGCCCTCTATAACTTCCCATAAAGCAAGACACCAAATAAGACCTGGTTGTTTTCAACAAGGGAGCTGATGTTTTTGTTTCCATGTGAGGCTGAAAACAGCAGAAAGCTGTTCCCTCACAGTTCTTGGGGCAGAGTGCATAAAGTCACCGAGTCAGCAGGGCTGGAGATCTGCTGAGGTTTCTAGAAGAATTCTTCCCAAGTGGGGACTCTGAGAGTGCCTTGGCTTGTAGGTACCCTTCCCCAGACTCATGTCTCCCTGTGTGACCCCACCCCTTCCTGTACTGACAGGAAGTTACAGTTATGATGTGTAGAGCCCACCCAAACCCAGGGGGATCGCATCTAAAGATCCTTAAACTAATCATGCCCACAAAAATCTAAATTTATTTCCAAACTAGGTCTCATTCGTTGAGATCTGAACATGTTCTTTTGATACAGTTCAGCCCACTAGGACACCTGGGTTACAAAGATCCGAAAGTACTGTGGGATAATCCTTCTGTATGTGGTGAATATGTATTACTCTCATTGGTTCATAATAAAGCTGATTGGCCTGCAGCAAGGCAGGATAAATTTAGGCGGGACAATCAAACTGAGGACTTGGATGAAGAAGGGTGGAGTCAGGAGAGGCTTGAGTGAGCCACCCAAGAAGCAAGATGCCAAAGGACAAGGACAGCCATGGGCCATGCGGCAGTGCATAGATTAATGGAAATGGGTTAATTTAAAAGTAAGAGCTGGTTAATAATAAGCTTGAGACATTGGCCGAGCTCTTTGTAATTAATATAAGCTTTTGTGTGTTTATTGGGGACTGGGTGGTCGGGACAGAAACACTCCACCTCTGTTTACACTAAAGGAGGGATGAGAAGATGGTTCTGGACTGACAGAGCCCCTGTTCAGGCGACCGAAGGCCCACATGAGCTTCACAGAGAACCTAAATCCTGACTCCTCTCACTGGCTTTTTAAAACTCCGTGAGCCAAGGCTATGGCAGTTTTAGGTTGGAGACAGGCAGGTGAGACCCAGCAGGTGACAGACTTGCTCTGGTCCCCAGAGGTAAAGGCTGGAGGCCTCCACGGCCTTCCCTGCTGGCTCTTGTGCCTCGGTACCGTGTGCTCACCAAGGTTCATGTTCTGAAGTATGGTGGTATGAGGGAGGGTGGAGTCTTGAGATGTGAACATATCGGATGGTTGTCAGTCACAGGGGTATCCCCCTCAGCAGGATTAAGAGGCTCTCACTGATAACTTGTAGGTTCTCTAGGGGTAGAAGTCAGAATAAGACCAGGTCCTTTCTGCTCCCCTGCCTTACATGGTATCGCCTCCTCTCATCTGAAGTCCCATCGTTGTGTGACACAAAGGACCTTCATGAGACACCAGGCCAACCCCTCAAACTGTGAGCTAACTAAACCTCTTTTTTAAAAAATAAACAATTCAGATTTATGCATTTCATTATAGCAACAGAAAACAGACTGGTATCATCTAAGGTAGATAGTAGTGCTTCTCCATGTGTTTCTATTCAGGTTTTTAAATAATTGAATAAATCTGAAATGCAGCCTTCTATTGTAGCTGTGCTGAGTCGTTGGTACCGGAATAGCACAGATCTGGGACATGACTGACATCATCATAGGACATTGTTCTTCACAGCTTTGCTCCAGATGAATGTTCTCATGGATTTTTGCAGCATTACAAGGAACAGGAATCCTCATCTAAATAGACAATGTTTCTGTGTGTATGCGTGTGATGTGTGTGTGCTTGTGTGTATGTATGTTTGCACAGGCATGTATACACGTGGAGGCCAGACACTGATGTTGGGTGTCTTCCTTGATTGCTCTCCACTTTTTTTTTTTTAAATTGAGGCAGGGTTACTCATCAAACCCAGAGCTCACCAATTCTAGGTAGTCTGGCCTAGGGGGACCCCTGTCTTTGCCGTCTGGGTGTTGGAATTACAGGTAGTCTACCACATTTCCCATCTTTCAGGTGGGTGCTGAGGAGCTGAACTCTAGTTCTCAGGGCTTTCCTCTCCGAGTCAGTCCCTGGCCCTGGCACCCATTTTTGATAAATAATTTCATGGAAAAAAGAAGCAAATAAGATTCCCCAAACACGACCACATTCTAAGCAATGCCAAAGAGCAGCTAAGCGCAGCTGCATCTCAGCATCATAGGGGACTGTCTCTGAAACATGACCCTCAGACTCAAAACAGCAAGGGTGAGTCACAGTCAGTCCGGTGCACTTTACCAAGGCAAGGAAACTGGCTGGGTTTCTCCTCAGACATCCAGAGCCTGCAACGGCTCGGACAGGAAAGCACTTTGCATCCCTCATTTTGGAGCACCCTACTCAAGTTCTACTACTTTTCTCAAGTTCATCAGCTGTGGGATGGTCTTTCTGCACACCGTGAATATGTGTTGCTACCATTGGTTAATAAAGAAGCTACTGTGGCCTATGGCAAGACAGGTTAGAGCCAGGTGGGAAATCCAAGAGAAATACAGGGGAAGATAGGTGGGACCAGAGGAGATACTTCAAGCTGCCGAGCAGAGCAAGATGCAATGGGACACAGGCAATGCCATGAAGCCACATGGTGAAACATAGATTAATGGAAATGGGTTGTATTAAGTTGTAAGAGCTAGCTAATGATAAGCTTGAGTCTTAGACCAAACAGTTTATAATTAATATAAGTTTCTGAGCAATTTTTTTTAAGTGGCTGTGGGACTGCGGGTGGGAGAGATTTGTCCAGACTATGGGGCTGGACAGGACCGAGAAACTTCCGGCTACATTCATCAATTCTTTCCCTTTTTCTTTCCTCCTCTTCTTCCTATTGATCTGTTTCTTAAAAATATAATTTTATTTTTAATTACTTGTATGTCTGTGTGTGGGTATGCGCACATGAGTGCAGGTGCCCACAGAGGCCAGAAGAGGGCGTTGGATTCTCCAGGAGCTAGAGTGATACAGGTGATTGTGAGCTGCATGAGGTGGGTGCTGTGATCTGAATTTGGGTCCTCTGGAAGAGCAGGAAGCCCTCTTAACCACTGAGCCATCTCTCCAGTCCCCCAAAATCTGTTTCTTATAATGGCACTCATGAAAAGGCATTCTAGGTGGAGGCTGGTAATTCACCTCTCAGTAAATCTAGGCAGGGCTCGTGACAGAGTGAAGTATCTGTGGAAGCTTTGGGTAGGTGTATTTGGTTCCAGAGTAGGCACTTCTAGAAGAACAAGGCATGAGGCAGGAGGGCTGTGGTGGCACAGTGGGGCCAGAATTTGCTGCAGGCATCATTTACTGAAAGGAAATCTGATATTTGTTCTACCTGGAGCTGCTCAGCCTTCTCTGCAGGGGTTGAACTTGATAGGTCCTCATGACTGCTTTCATGACTACTAATCTCGTAGGCGGGGTTATTAGAACTATCCACACATCTTAGAAGCTTGATTTCATCTTATTGCTGCGTTGGCCCAGATAAGAATCTCAAATACTGTGAGCTCTTGCTGACAGCTGGGGAAAATGAGGAAGTGTGCATCCTTGCCCATGGGCAGGCACATAGGTCACATGATGGAAGGCAGCTGATATCTACTTCCAGCTGCTGCCCTGGAGTGATGCACAGAGTCACAAGGGAGCCCTGGGTGTCACCTGCTGCTCGCTGCGCCCTGGGGGTCATTTCTGCATCTGGATGGTTTTCCCACAGAATCTTGATTGTGGTGCAGACAAACTCTAACCTGATGGTGAGTGGTCCCATCTGTCTTGGGAAGGCCTGCCAGTGTGTTTGCTGTTACTGGATCACATCACTGAAGATGGAGGGGTGGCTTATGATTTAACTCACAGTTCTGGAGGATGGAAGTCCAGATGTGGCAACATCTGGCAAAGACCTCATGCTGTGTTGTAACATGGCAGAAAAGTGGAAGGAGAAGATCTATGTGAAAGAGAGGGGGCCACACTGGGCCTGGGTTTGCTTTGCACTGACCTGCTCTTTGCAGAATGAACCTACTCCAGAAAGGCAGCGGTCAGTCCCTTTTACCAGCCCCAGCTCTCAATACCATTATATCAGCAATCAAACTCCAAGTCGAGCTGGGCATGGTGGTGCACACCTGTAATCTCAGCCCCAGGTGAATTGGGAGTTGGATGCTAGCCTAGGTTACATAGAGATACCTTGTCTCAAACAATGATGCTAAAAAAACAATAAAGATGAAAAGTTTCCATATGAGTTTTGGAAGAGTGGAGGAATGAGACACATTGAAACTGTCACATAAGCACTCAGGGACTTCAGGGTCTGGGGACCTCCTTGAAGACCTGTTAATTCAGTTCATTGGGAGAGGGTGGCTCGGATGCTTGCCTTTGGAGTTGCATCATCTTTCTGATAGTGTGAGGAAATGTTGCGGCCAGTCAGCATACCAGTGGGTCATTTATCCTGATGGGTCAGAACCCTTCAAAAGCTGGGTTTTGCTGTTCTCAATTCCTACTAAAAACACCCCCTGCCAATTCCAGTGGCCTTGGAGGCTCCTGGAGGGAGGAGACAACAGGGAACCAAGGTGAGATTTGTTGAGATGTCAACAAATGTCCTGTGGGAGGACCAGGACCTTGAGCCCTTGGGGTCACCTGGCCAAAGACACAAACAGAGCCCAGGGTAGGATGGAGTGGAAAATGTTTTCCTCAGCTTTCTGGGGACCAAACACACTCAGAGACCTCTGTCTTCTTCCCTTTCACATTAGGAACTTTCTGTCTTCGAGGCACCCAAGATATGTGGATGTGGACAGAGGTACCCTTGTGTGCCCTTGGGCAGGCCTGCATGTCCTTTTACAAATATAGTCTTTGTCAGTATGGCTACCTGTGTCAGGACAGGCTTACATCCTATAGTCTGGTCGTGAGTGTGTGTGTTCCTCTGTGGGTCACTTTTCTGCCGTGCTAAGGATCACAGTGGGAAACTCACACATCTAGGAAAGCACACTGCCTCTGAGCTCCAGCTCCAGCCGATGGCTATGATTGACAGTAACTGCAGGACACAAACTTGGTATTAGATGTCCAAGGCTTCCTCCATTGTCCTTCTATTTTCCCTGCATGGCTTCCATAATTCAGGGCTCTGCAAAGTTGAGCTGATTTGTTGGGCTGGGAAGGCAAGGCTAACAGGCTTGTTTGAAACCTATGAAGACTTTTCCCAGAAGGTAAAGTATGTTTCCTTCTCAGGGCTCATTGCCGAGGTCATAGGCAGGGCAGTGTATGGAACCCACAGGACAGGACCAGCTGGATGGCTTCAGAGGTTGGCCGGGGTTTATCTGAGGCAGCTATTCCCAGGGATGGGCAGATAGGATGGGCGAGGGAGTGGCCTTGGTGGACACCAACTTTTCGAGAATGGAACACAGTTTTGAAAAGATCGTTACACTGTTGTTAGCACCTTCACTTATTTTAAGAGCTTAGATGTTTGCTTGCTCTGTTGGAGATGTGGGCTCAGCTCCTCTGGGGACCACACAGAATGACACAGCTCTGTTGTACATAGGGAGTGTGCCCCACCGTCACTAAGGAGGTCAAAGCAGTGGCGATGTCCTGGGGGAGGTAGCTGTGTCCCCTTAGCCACTATGACTTCTAGAATGGTGGTTCTCAGCCTGCGGGTTGCAGCTCACACAGGGGTCACACATCAGACATCCTGCATATCAGATATTTACATTATGATTCGTAACTGTGGCAAAGTTACAGTTCTGAAGCAGCAATGAGAATGATTTTATGGTTGGGGGTCACCACAGCATGAGGAACTGTATCAAAGCGTCACGGCTTTAGGAAGGCTGAGAATCACTGTTCTAATAATTTAAAGCGGTTCCACTCCCCGAGGACTAAGCATTCAAACACGTGAATCTGTGGGGGCCAATCTGGCCACCACAGTAGATGCCCCCTCCCTCCAAAACAAGTGTGATTCCTTTGCCAGCTACCAAAAGGGAAATAACTAAGTTGCTCCCTTTATATCACGGCTGCTTCAGGCACCTTTGGGTGTCTAACGCTCTCCATAGCTTGGGGGTGGGTGATAGCCCTGGGTCATTACCAAGCTGGGCCTGGTTATGGTTTCTGAATTGTAGAGTCACAGTGTGGCTTTGATTTAATGTTTGCCCCTCCGGGAAGTGAACTTTCCTGTAGGGAGTCGGAAGGGGCCCCTAGCTCCACGGCAGTCTCCACCTGCTAAGGGGGGGGTAGGGTTGAACAGGCACCTCGGACTACCTGGTGGATGCTCATATCTGCTGTCTCCACTCCCCACCCTGAGCCTTTACTAATTCTTTGTTGAAAGGATGACTCTGTCCTTGAGAGCCTTTTCAGCCACTTCCGCGTACAAGAGTCCCAGCTGTCTATCGAGGTCTAGCCAAGACGCCGCTACCTCCATGCTTCCCCGAGACTTTTTAGTTTGGTTTGGTTTTGGAAACAGTCTCATGTATCCCAGGTTGATTGAGAACTCCCTATGTAGCTGAAGATGACCTTGAATTTCCGAACTCCCTATGTAGCTGAAGATGACCTTGAATTTCCGCTTCTCCTGCTTCCACCTCCCAAGTGCTAGGGTCACAGGCACATGCCACCATGCCTGTGTGATGCAGAACCCGTGGCTTTGTGCACAGTTAGGCAAGCATTCTACCCCGTGAGCTGCATCCCTGAACCTCCGCCATTGCACAGATACCTTGTTTTCATATTGGGGTTGCTATGGCGATTCTGCTTCGCTCATTGGGGTGGATTCTACTGGGCTCCCTTGTCTCCTCAAGGGTGTCCAAGTCTGACCATTAACTGTGCAGACCCTCATCGTAAGGGCTCACTCATGTTTTTGCAGGCCAGCAAGACGAGGCTGAGGAGCTGGGTACAAACTGTGGCAGAACACGGATGACTGTTGATCATCACAGACCTGTTGATAGAGATGTCTCTCTATCAGCAAGAGAATCACAGTCACGTCATCGTGGAAATCGCCTTCTCACCAAGAGAAAGTGTGACAACAACATTTACAGCAGCCAGCAGGTCTTAGATGCCCCACATGTACATGAGAGAATTAGGTCCTCACAGCAGTTCACACTCAAGGACTCTCCATCATTATTGCAGCTGGGGAAAAAAAAATCAAAATTTGTCTCTGTAGAAACAAGGCCAGGGGCTGGTCCAGGGTCTGCTGCTGCCTCAATGTACGAGGCACCCCAAAAAACTTAAAAACTTAAAAAACAGTTTGCCTCATGAAATGGCTTTCCTGTCACCAGTACACGTGACATAAAGAGATCTCAGAAGCCATTTTCTGTATGTCACAGAAGCACATTATATTGCTCAAGTCTGGGGTTCCCCCCTTTGGTTTCCCACTGGACTGGCAGAGCGGGTTCAACCCCAGCTCTAATGACACATGTTGGGGACAGGTGACTCCGAGCGCTGCCGGCCTTGGTGTTCAGGTTGTGATTTCACCGGACATCTAGGCTGAAGCCTTGTTTGTCTTAGGAGACGACCGGTCGTGAGCTCCGCGGAATGAAGGCTCAGGACGTTTTCCATCACCCCACGAGCCCGGCGTGTCTGCTGTCCCCCACCCCACTCCCACAGGTCTACTGGTATTGCAGATTGCTGATTTACTAGACATTCCCTGGCTCCTTCTTCCTCTGGATGGAAGAAGTGTGTGTCGGGGGGAAAGCCGGCTAGAGGAGGAACAGGGAGCCTTGGATCTACGGCTGAACAAAGGTCCGGTGACAAAATCTAGTTTGAATGGGACAGTGTTGGTTCCTATAATGACTGTTCAAGTCTCAAAACTGAAGAAGGTAGGTCTACCCCAGGCCAGGGAATCATGAGCCAACTGGGCATCTCTCTAAGCCCTGGTTACCTGCTCTAACACACGGGTTCTCATACATGCTTTTAGAGGCAGACTGAATGTCAAGAAGAGATTTCACAGAGCGCTCCTTGCAAACCGGGAAGAAGATCCAACAGTGGGTGGCATTTAATCGAGGTGGTATGACATCAGAACATTGTGTTGTGTGAACTTTATAATCCAGTTGTTTGCCAAGGGTGGTCTCTTCACGTTTGAGAGTCCTTCCTCCTGTGGCCCCAGGACAGCATGTCCCAAGCTCTCCTGTGCCCACGGATACCTTTTCAGAGAGGCAGAGGGATTGGGTCTGGGTTTCGGAGCTGCCTCCCTCATTCACAGTCTGTGATTTCAGGACTCTTTAAGAAAGCTTGGTCTGCTGGTATTGGTTGGTTGGTTCCTTAAGAACAAAGCAAGCCAGACAGCCTAAACAGGAAATACAACCCCGGCAGTGAATTACATGGGCTTTGAGAAAAGCATTAGGCAAGCATGGTTATGTCTAACATTGGGTCCTCTGGCTTTGCCAGGGCCAGGTAACCGGAATCAGATGTCTAAACTTGATATGCACCTGCAGAAACACTGAAGGCTTTTAGTGTGCCAAGCACTTTCGTTCAAGCTGTTTGAAAGCATTCAATAACTTTCCCTTACAAGACATGCTTGTAATCGGACTCTTTGTTTTCCCAAACAAAATTACCCATGTTTCAGTAAAGCTTGCTTCAGCATCTTGGCCTTTGCAGAGGGGCTTTTCATTCGGATTTGCTGTGCTTCTGTGGTGTTTCCATGCCATCCCTGGGGAGGGCTCCAGCAATTACATTAATGTTGTGTCATGTGTTTGAGGCCCATCTTGAGTTTCTCCCTTGCAGTGGATAATGTGATTGTTGGAGGAGGTTCAGCTAGACTAGGGGGTTGGGCAGGATGGGGGAGGCTCCGTCTGTAAAAGGCTTGCTGTGCAGGCATAAGTTCAGAGGCCCCGCACCCAAATAAAAAGCCAGGCACAGACTCCAAAACCTGTAATCCTAGTACCTGGGAAATGGAGACAGGAGGACCCCTAGGGTTTTCTGGTCAACCAATGTAGCCTAATTGGTGAGCTGTAGGCCAGTGAGGGACCCTGTCTCAAAGGGTAAAGTGGAAAAGTTGCTGGGAGACAGCTAGTGTTGACCTTTGGCCTGCATGTGCACATGCACACACACACACACACACACACACACACACACACACACACACACACACACACACGAAGGAAGAGAGGAAGGGAGAGAAAGAGAGAGAGAGAGAGAGAGAGAGAGAGAGAGAGAGAGAGAGAGAGAGAGAGAGAATTTTCATCAAGTCTCAGGCTCTAGGTGGCTTGATTGACCCACAGCAGGAGGCTGGCTGGTCCCTTTGTAAGAATACCTCCCCCCATTGCTCCCTAGCTCTTGGCTATTGGACTGTAGCTGTGAACCACCCCCCACCCCCCCACCCCCATCCCCCTTAGTTCTTCCCATTTGGGGCAGTTGAAATCTTAGTCTAGTATGATGACTAGTATGTATGACAAAATACGGTAGAATAAAGAAACCCTAGGGCCTTCCTCTCTTCAGGCAGCTTCTGCCTTGATTCATCTTTGAGCGCTCTACCTGTGTCTGGTCCTGACCTCCACATCACAAACAGAGGCCAGCCCAGAGTGTGGCCTCTGCAGCACCGAGGTTTGCTCTTTTGCTCATCTGAGTTTCTGTGGCACAGATGTCAACCACTGTCCCTGAGCGCCTTTAATTCTAGCTAAGTTGAACACAGTCGTTGGCTATCAGAATCCAATCCTCTGAATCCCGCTTTGTCTGAAGGAGTACCATTTAGCCACCATCTTGTCACCTCTTCTGTGACTGCTGCTTCTCACAGCATCTGTCCCAATACAAGGCTCCAGATCCATGTGTCAAAACCCCACTCACAGGAGGCGCTGAGAGTGTTTTAGAGGCCCGGGGAGATGAGTGTTTCTGCTGCAATAACACTAATGGCTGTAGAAAAAGCATTTCCGTGCCTAAAGCAGTCCCTCCCGGGCTGTCTTGCTCAGCTTCCTATCTCCCTTTGTGGGTTCCAGCTCTCTTCCCTTTTGTTTTTCTTGGTTCTCTACTCTGCTTTTTCCCTACTCCTACAGTTCTTAAGAAAATTCCCAATGGCATAATCCAGCTACTTCCTTACACTGAGCTGTATTTTCAGGATCTTAACTTCTGCCCAAGCATTTGTCTGAAGGTGTTTTACTACATACACACTTGGCCACTTCCTGAAAAGATAGGCCAGTGGTGTCAATCATACAGTATGGGCTGTCTGTTTGCATGGGACCTGAGAGTCATAGACATTTATCAATGACTATTGGTTAATCATGTGCTCTTGGGGATGGGTAGGTGACCAGGCCCACTGGTCATCTGTGTTCAACCATCATTACGTTCAAGGTTCTTAGTCTCCTAAGAGAGACAGAACTCAATTATCAGTGTTGTGGACCAGTCTGTCAGAGGTATCATCTCCAGTGGATAATTGGAGCAAGCCCACCAGAAGCTTTGATTAGGGTTTCAGGAAATTTTTTAAGAAGGGGAACAGTTGTTAGCTAGACCTAAACATGCTGGAAACAAAGCAGTGGGAGAGAATCCCCAGTGTAGAGTTCAGAGAGTAGACAGAATCTTGGAGACATTCTGATAAGCAGACATCAAAAGTCAGTATGGATTTGGGGAGTAAAAGGAGTGGAGAAATAGTTTCCTATGGTGGTTGTGTGTGTTCGTGCATATGGATACACATCTGTGTGAGTACACACGTGTGCAAGGAAGTGTGGAAGCAGAGCCTAACCCCAGGCATCATTCCTCAGGCAGTGACAGGGTTCTCACAGGCTTGCAGCTTTCTGCATGGGCTGGACTTCCTGGCCAGCAAGGCCTGGTTTGCCTGTCTCCACCTCCCCAGTGCTGGGAAAGCAGGAGCATAGGTACCTACCCCTGGCTTTCCTAAAACATGGGTTCTAGGGCTTGAACTCAGGTCCTCATTTGTACAGCAAGCACTTTACTGACTTAGATATCTCCCTAGCCTGATGCTTGAAGTTTCTGTAGGGTGTCTAAGGAGCCTGAAAGGTCCCATCCCATCCACACAACAAGAGAAAAGCCCAACACACTGCAAATTATTAAGTCTTCAGCCAACCAATCAACCAGTCAACCAATCAGTCAATCAAAGGACAGAGGTCACAGGAAAACACACTACCTCCCACCTCTGAAATTAGAAAGACAGAGAGAAATATGAGTTATGGGAGCAGAAATCCTGGACCAGAAGTCTCCATGGCAACCGTTATGGGGTTTCTTTGACCCAGTACAGTATGCCTGTCTTTCAACAAAAAGTACAGGGTGCACTAGGAGACACAAAAGGACACTGGAGAAGCTGGAGCAAGCGTCACAATGATTTGATGTGGCTCTGTTGGGCCGAGTGGAAGGAGTCCAGAGACAGCCTGGTGAGGGCTGGGTGGTGAGGGCTGGGAGAGGGATGGAGCGCAGCTGTTTGGGAACGTGCCTCTGGGAGGTCTGTCTCTTTGCTCCACTGGGATTCCCTCAAACTCTGTCCTCACACAATGCCCGAGGCTGGCCGCTGCAGCTCCTACAAACGCCCAGGTGAAGGTGGACACCACCAGGGGTGTCAGAAAGGCCTGCTGGGCTTGCCTTGGGCTGAGATCTGGCTTCTAAGATTGAGGGTAGGAAAGGAGGATGGTGATGGACGCATAAGCAATGACGTATTGCTTTAGGGGAACACGATTAGAACTGATCATTGTTCCCACTTCCTTCCTTTGTCCTGTCACTCAACGCTGACCTCTGGTCCGTGCTGACTCAGTCACCTATTCTCTTAGCAGCTGTGATGAGCGTTACCACCAACACAGACAATGGTAGGAAGCTGGTGTGGGGGCCTTACAGGCGAATGGACAGGTCCATGGGGGAGCGGAGGAGGCAGCTGATGGTCGGGTGGGCGTTGGAGGAGTCCCGTTCTCTTACCTTGGAGGGGAAGTTGCTTTTTAGACCCAGTCCCACTGTGCTGACGTCAGAATTTGTCATCTGTGACCATAGTAATGGTGGACACATGCCAGATGGTGGGCCCTGGCACAGTGAGTGTCACCCCCAGACACGTGGCAAGGCGATCACGGTGACAACAGTGACTGTCAACCTGACAGAGTCACCCAGAAGACAAGCCTCTGGCATGATTGTGAGTTTCTAGATTGGATGAATTGAGGTGAGCTTACCTGAATGTGAGCTGCACTGTTCCATGGAGTCCCACACTCAATGAAAAAAGCCAGAGTGAGCCGGACACTGGCATCCCCTCTCTACTTCCTGATTGCAGGTGCGGTGTGACCAGCCACCTCGGATGCTGGTGCCCTGGCTTCCAATGGACTGTACCTTCAAGTTACAAGCTGCAATTAAGCCTCCCTTTCAACTTTGTCAGGCATTTTGCTGTAGTAAAGTAACTAATACAGGGGCGCTCTTCAGAGGTTGGCTCTGACTTAATCTCCCATGCCACAGAGAATTAATAGAGTTTTAATCCCTGGAGCAGGAATTTTCCACAGGAAGCCCACAAACCTTCTCGTGTGTCAACCACTCCATGCAAGGCAGCAGGCAGAGCCCTTTATGGATTTAGAGTTTGGCCATCAGCAAGTCAGTTGAAGGGGCCGCTGAGCCCGGCACCCACCACAATGAGATGAGTTATGTGTCCGGAACAGGCGGGTGAGAGTCACAGCAAATGCAGCCGTGGAGGCTGCACAGCCACCAGCAGAGAGGCCAGAGGTTGGTGCCGACGGCCTTTCTGAAGTTACTCACCTATCTGTATTTCTCAAATTCTGGATAAGTGAGTTTGACTTTGGGGTGACATGAATCTACCACTGACTAGATGTGTGAGCCTCAGAAAAATCATATGTACTTTCCAAGTTCAGTTCCTCCCTGTGTGATGAGGTCAGAGGCAGCTCGTTCCAGGGGTCACTGTGAAGATTCTTGCCCTGGTCTGATGACTACCTCTACCAGCACCGGGCAAGGCTGCTCCCGCCTAATGGTCTGTTGAATCCCCATATCCACACTGGGAGCAGGCTCAGTGCTAACCGTTTTGACAGACATGGAAACTGAGGCACATGCCTCGTGAGTAGTTTGTCCCGGGTGGCTGGTGTAATGAAGGAACCCTGTGCCATGCCCCTTTGGAGGCTGAGGCCCCTGAGGTCTGGACAGTGACATTTGGAACTGAGCTGAAATGCATTTGATTCATTTTTCTCAGTGTGTGTGTGATCTAGGCCCTGACAGGGAGTCAGTCCTCCAAACATTGGTGGCCAGTGTCAGCACTGTGAGGTGGGACCTGCTGTCTAGGGGTCTGAGAGCGGAACTGGGCTTGTGTGTCCCTGCAGGCAAGTGACACCAGGGAGATGCAGGAGCCCTTAGTACCACGGGCAGCTGGGGCGAGTCTCACTCCTTGGGCTGGACAGAGTTTTTGAGACTGAATACTATTTCTTCATTTCTGTATGAGACCGGCTTAGACTGATCAGTTTCTCAAGGCTGAATTGCAGCGGGGAGAAATAGAAATCAGGAGAACACATCCCACAGAGATCAGGGATCCCGGCTCTGATCCCATTACCCCTCTGATACACCTTGGAGAGAGGGAGCAAAGGCCATTTCTGTGCACAGTTCAGGAGGACAGCTCTGAAGTTGACTGTGGCCTTTTTGACTCAAACAAAACAGAAGCCTCAACCACTTCTTCCCTCACGGGTCCCAAGCGGTGGCAATGAAAACCACAGAGACAGAGACAGTCTCCAGAAAGATCGGTGGTTTCTGCAGTGACACCAACACCCACGTCACAGCAAACTGGGTACGTCTGGGGAGTCTGAGGCAAATAGGGAGGGTCACACAAGCAGTTTGTAAATTAAAAGTCAGTCATCAGTGATGGGATCAGCAACAGGGGTGAGGGGCAGTTCACAGCTGGACAGGCAGTGTCCTTGCAGAAATATTTTCTGTGTGAGATCATGGCGACTTCTGGGTGAGGTAGGGATCCCATGATAGCTCCCATCCTCAGGTGCATGTTTGTGAGAGGTTTTCCACTAGCTCTGTGCTGGATAGTGTGTTCACTGTCAGCTTGACACCACCCAGAATCCTAGGGGAAGAGTGTCTTCTTGAAGTATTATCTAGATCAGGCTGGCCTCTGGACATGTCTCTGGAGGATTATTTTGATTGTTAATTGATATACGTAGACCCAACCCATGGTGGGCAGCACCATTCCCTGGGCAAGGGATCCAGAATAGTATAAAAGAAGAGAAGAGAGCCGAGCAGGTCCGTGGGTCTATTCTCTCTGCCCCTGACAAGGTGACTAGTTGACTTCCCTGTGCGGGTGGACTATAACCTGGAATTGTAAGTCAAATAAACCTTTTCTCCAGTAAATTGATTTAAAAAATGTTAAGATCACAGCAATAGAAATGCAGCTGGAGCCGGGCGGTGGTGGCGCACGCCTTTAATCCCAGCACTCGGGAGGCAGAGGCAGGGTGATCTCTGTGAGTTCGAGGCCACCCTGGTCTCCAAAGTGAGTTCCAGGAAAGGCGCAAAGCTACACAGAGAAACAGCTGGATTAACACCTCCCAGGAGTTTGTGGATTCTTGTTGTTGGGGTTTGTGACCAGTGATTTCATTTTGATTTTGGTATCGTTCAGTGGAACTCTCCCAGCCCAGACACATGACCTGTTTGTCGAGGACTGAGCTGAGTAGAGGTCAAGGCCGGTGCCGTTCTAGAGTCTGCTCTGCCAAACTCAAGTTCACACAAGAGCTCCGGCTGGTTTCTCCAGAGATGACAGGAGTTTGAGGCAGACGGGAGATAGGCTGCTCCCCCTCTTAGGTGTGAAGGTGTGTGTGGTTGGGGCCTCATGTCATGCCCGTCTCCTCACACAGGTCATCTGATGTCTCAAGCCTTGGTGCGCTCATCAACCAGGAGGAACAAAGACCATGGCTTCAGCCACTATCATCAAGCTTCAGTGGTATGAGATAATGCCATGCTTCCTGTTTTGCTAGGCAGTTGGGGGCACTTAAGCTACCAGCTCAACTCTATTTTTTTTTTTTTATTTCCTACCTTAAGTGATGTCATGCTTGTGTGTGTCTCTGTAAACCAAACAGGGAAGCCCGAGGCTGAGACTGACCACACTTGCCTCACACTCCCGCCCTCATTGTGGCTTTATCTGGCTTCTGTGAGGCCAGCTCCCTTCTCTCTGCTCAGCCTGAGGCCTAAGGCTGCTTAACCACACAATTAGAAGGCTAGTTTTATGGGGAATCTCAGACGGCTAACTCACTTTGGCTAGTTAGAGCAGAGTGAAGCTGGCATTTGGCTCTTGGACAAGTTTAGGATGCTGGAATCCACTGTGCTCTTCATTTCTTTATGGGATAAGCTAAATTTCCAGGCGTGACAGGGAGTGCCTATAGTTCCAACTCTTTGGGAGGCTGAGATGAGAGAATGCACCCAATTCAAGTTACTGGCTAGTGAGACTCCCTCTTTAAAAAAAATCATATCAAGCTGGAATAGGGGCTCCTAGCTTTGCACAGTTGACATTTGGTGCTGGAAATGTCTTTGAGGTATGGACAGTCCTGGGTGTTGTAAGCTGTTCGGCAGACACAGGGCCATTACCCTCTAGAGGCCGATCCATCACCTCTCCCCGACTTGTGACGACTGAGAAAAGTCTAGGCTGGGGTAAGGGGGAAAGTGGACAGCGATGACTCTTCTGTTGCTGGTCTCAAGAGTGGAGAGACTTGCGGTGTGCTTCCCCCAGCCTCCGGCCTGCAGGCCCTAGAAGGAGCCTAGCTTCTCCTTCCAGCTTCCCCCACAGAGCTGGAAGACGGGTGTAGTTATCAGACAAGAGAGGTTTAGTTTGCACATCAGGTAAGTCGGCCACAAGGATGTCGCGTTTCAGACCTACAAACACAGCCGGATACCTTCATCTTCCTAGGAGTGAGAAAGTCAACTTGAAATCTCATCCTGTTATCTCTGTGATCTTGGGAGGTAGAAATGAAAGCCGGGCTGTGTGTTAGAAGGTCACATGCAAACCAGAGTCCCTCATTTCCTGTATGGTCTGCCTTCCTTCAATCTACCACAGAAGTTCTATGGCTTACTAGCTGTCAGGGATCCTGTGAAAGTCACCCTGTTCTCAGCCTCAGCTTCCTTCTTCCTAAAAATGAGGAGCATAATAACCCTCTACGGTTAAGTCCTTGTACAGATTAAAGAAGGCTCAGTGGTTGCTATGGTAACCACCCTAGCTAAAATGCCTCCGCCGTTATCATCATCATCAGTAGTGGGAGGTTCTGCACTCATGTGCTGTCATGAGCCCAGGGACCTGTGGCCAGAGCTGAAATTCTAGAACAATCTTTCAGGTCTTTGAAGGTGGTAAGAAATTGCCACTTGAGCTGGAGAAGAGGAATTATTACTGTTTTGTTCAAGTGTTTGCCTGGCAACTGTCGATGAACTTTCTTATTGCATACCAAGTGGTCACCCCTGAAGTCCTATCCATCATACGAGTCACACTAAATGGACTGAGAATATATATGGAGGGAGGGAAGGGAAGGAGGAAATGACAATTTTAATAATAAAAAAAGTTCTTCTGAGGCAGGAGCAAAGACACGCTTGTCAGCTTTGAGAAATTCAGATGAATGATTTTCACAAAAGACTCCAGGACTAGTCAGGACCTGCTGCTGGAACAATCCTGACATCTCAGTCTACTGCAGGTCAGTGGGGTAGAACTCTGCTGTGACCATCATGGTCCTGGCTTCACTCTTGGACATTTGCTGGGTGCCAGGGGTAGGGACGGGAGCTAGAGAACTCTCCTGGTGTCATTTCACTGTCTCTGCTAAAAAGCACCCAAGGTCACTTCTGTTTGTCACTTGGCTGGGAACCATGGGCTCCATTTGCCCAGAAAGAAGAGAGGTGTGGCCCAGTGAGCACCCCAATCTGCACCCCAGGGTCAGACTACAGGCAGGGCAGAGGTCATCTGCACACCAGGCTTTGTGAGGAACAAAAGCAGATGAATGCTTTCCTAAGGGGCCACAGGAGCCACGAGAGCCACGAGAGCCACGGGAGCCATGGGGCCACAGGAGCCACACAGGGCACGGGAGCCACGGGGCCACAGGAGCCACGGGACCACGGGAGCCACAGGAGCCACACAGGGCACAGGAGCCACAGGAGCCACAGGGGCCACAGGAGCCACAGGAGCCACGGGAGCCATGGGAGCCATGGGGCCACAGGAGCCACAGGGGCACGGGAGCCACGGGACCACAGGAGCCACAGGAGCCACACAGGGCACAGGAGCCACAGGGGCCATGGGAGCCACGGGACCACAGGAGCCACAGGAGCCACACAGGGCACAGGAGCCACAGGAGCCACAGAAGCCACAGGGGCCATAGGAGTCACAGGAGCCACAGGGCCACAGGAGCCACAGGGGCCATGGGAGCCATGGGAGCCATGGGGGCCACGGGAGCCACAGGGGCCACAGGAGCCACGGGAGCCACAGGGGCCACAGGGGCCATGGGAGCCACAGGGGCCATAGGGGCCACAGGAGCCACAGGAGCCACAGGGGCCACTGGAGCCACAGGAGCCACAGGGGCCACAGGAGCCACAGGAGCCACAGGACTCACAGGAGCCACAGGGGCCACAGGAGCCACAGGAGCCACAGGAGCCACAGGAGCCACAGGAGCCACAGGGGCCACAGGAGCCACAGGAGCCACAGGGGCCACAGGAGCCACAGGAGCCACAGGAGCCACAGGAGCCACAGGACTCACAGGGGCCACAGGGGCCACAGGAGCCACAGGCCCGGTCCTAATATCCTGATTCCTTGACTCTGGGCTTCTGTGGTGGGCTTTGTAAACAAATGGAGGTGGGTGTGTTTCCATGAGTGGGAACTTAAACAAGCAAGTGGGCCAGAGAACCCTTCAGAAGCCCCCATGTTGTTTTTAGTAAAAGCATACCATTTTGAGGAAAGTTGTGCAAGCTGAGCAGGGTGGCATGAGGTAGGGCAGGCCGTTGCTCCACCAATGAACATGGTCAAAGCCACAGTTTGTCTTCCTAGTGTCTAGAGATTCTATGCCCCATAGAATCTATTTAAAATATTGAGGCCAAGAAGGAGGGGGAGGGGAGGGGGGAGGGGAGAAGGAGGGGAGGGGAGGGGCAGAAACCTCAGTCTGGGAGCTGTAAGGGTCTTATTTGGAATTGGCAGAGCGTGGTATTTAAAGGTGGAAAGGAAAAGGCGGTGCCTGAGGAATCCCTCTTTTAGCAGAGTTTATGAGGCCCATATTCTCAAATACTTGACGTGTTCTAAAAATACCTTCGGAAGCTTCTTTAGGGAGAAACTAAACTTAGAAATTCCCTCTCTCCCCCTCTTCTTCCATAAATACACAAAAATTGCCCACTGTGTGCCAAATTCTGTTCCTAGCAAGGACATGGAGGGAGGGGATGAGAGCATAAAATCCTGTTTCCATGGAGCTGAGCTGGGGTTCAGGCTATAAACACAGGAAAAGCCAACTAATGCCCCTGGTGGACACCAGCAAAGGAAGTCACACTAAACCCCAGCAAGGGTGGGCACAGTGCGGGAAAGGGTGGGCACAGTGCGGGAAAGGGTGGTATTTTTGAGGAGGGAAGGTGGGAGTCCAAACTGGGACCTCTGTTCCAAGTTCAGGTGCAAAACCCAGCAACCATTCTGGAGGCTTGAGGGGAGCAGGACTTGGTGCAAGGAACTGTGTCCTGGGGAGCCTCCCCAGGGGATGACTCCTGAATGGGGAGCCTCCCCAGGGGATGACTCCTGAATGGCTCCTGCTGCCGTGGGGAAAGTGAGGGTCTGCCCCTGCAGGCTCAGGGATGTCCTGTGGGCTGGACCCAGAGGACTAGGAGGGACCCACTGCGGTTACCAAAGGTTCCTCTGGACTCCCACAAAGCTGAGTTCATCCACTGCTACCACAGTAAGTGCCCCAGGACAGCACAGAGTGGAGCCTCTGGACACTACTGCAGGAACCCCAACGCCACCGTGGCATGGTGACCTGCTCACAATGTCCGAGTAATAGCAAGCTGGCCACCTGACTCATCCAGCTCACCTCTGTCCCAGCTCCCAGGGAACTGTGGCGGTGGCCTTCACAGCACACCACCAGTCTGCTGGGACCAAGTGCCACAGTCTGAGAAATGTTTTGTCTCATAGCGGCAGAGCTAACGTCAAGGTCTCAGCAGGACGGGCTCTCGTGGAGGCTGTGCAGAAGAGCCTATTCTAGCACCTCCGGGATGCTGACATCGCTGGTGTACATGGCTGAGATCCACACAGTCCTGACCTTCGTTTTCACTTTCACAGATTCTCCCTGCACAAGGTATCCACCTGCCACCCCATGCCCACATTTGCTGAGATACCTGGCAATGAGGGCGGCCCTACTGACCTCACTCAGGTAAGGGCATCTGCAGGAACTGCTGGACTGGTGATTCTCCTCACTGTTGTGATAAAGTTCTTGACAAACGGAGCCTAGTGGGGGAAGGGTTTGTTTGGGGTCACAGTTTGAGGGGACAGTTCACTAGGGTGGGAGAGGCAGGGTGGAGGAAGGGCCGGGCAGGGCTGTGAGGTTGGGATCCCTTTCTGTCCAGTGGGCCAGGAAGCGGAGAGAGCAGGTGTCTGGGGCTCCGACTCAATCCGGGCCTCAGCCCTTAGTGTGGTGCCTCCATGCCGAGGGTGTATCTTCTCTCCTCGGTTACTCCCCTGGAAATGCCTTAACAGACACACACACACACACACACACACACACACACACACACACACACACACACACACACACACACACACACATCTCGTGTAGCTCTTGGAGGAATCTCTTGTCCATTTATATTTCTATTCATTTTTAATTACGTGTCTCTGTGGAGGGGATGGTATGTGCACATGAATGCAGGTGCCCTCAGAGGACAGAGGTGATGGATTCCCTGGAGCTGGAGTCTCAGGCAGTGAGTCAGTTGTAAGCCACTGGGAACTGAAGTCAGGTCCTCGACAAGAGCAGTGCATGCTCCTGTCCTCTGAGCCACCTGTCTAGTCCCCCTCCGAAGGGATTCTGGAGTTTTCAGTGAAGACAAACCCCCATGCTGGCATTCTAAGGGACTTGTGCTTAGGATTTATCTCAGTGTAGGAAGCATGAGGGGACCATGATCCAGCCCATCCCAGCAGCCGCTGCAGAAAGAGTCACCTCACAGGAGTGTGCAATGGCTTGTGCTGAGACGGGCAAAGCCCCAGGGACCCGGTTCATAGCAGAAGGACTGAAGAGGAAGGCGTGGGAAGGCTAGGGCCACCTCAGGGTTTGGGGGACGTGGCCTTTTGAATTTTACTCTGTGAGTAATGCAAATGTTAAATCAGGAATGAGCTGCATTTTGGAGCATCACAGTGGCAGCCACATGGGTGGGGACTGCAGGGACCAGGCGGGAATCGGGAAGATGGTGGCTTAGGTCAGGAGGAGTAGTGGGCCCGAGGTTCAGAGTTGGGAAAGCTGCATAGACTCACAGTGGATCTGTCTCCATGGCCATCATGGTTACTGAACGGTGGCTGATGGGTTCTCGGGTGCCTGGGAGGGTTCTGTGGAGGATACACTGAGAAGGCATCTATAGCCCAGATAGGCAGTTCCTGTGCTGTTTCTGATATCCATGATTTCTAAATGCCAGATTGGGATACAGAACTGGGCAGGAAAAAGACCACTTAATAGTACTGGGGTGTTTTCCAGAGAACAGGCCATGCATACCATCATCACACAGAGGAAGCCAGGCCAGGGCCATGCATGCTGTCTGCCTAGGGGACTCGTATGTGTGTGTGAGCAGGGGAGTAGAGGGACTCACTGCAATGGGTCATAAAATGTGGTGGGTTGTTATGGCAAAGAGAGCAAGCATCTTCAGATGTCCAGGTTCCAATCCCTAGAAGCTCTGAAATGTTATTTGACACAGGGAAAGGACATTGCAGTTGTCTCTTTGTGAAGGGTCTTGAGGTGGGTGACAGACACTTCTGGCTTCCCTGGTGGGCCAGGTGCCATCACAAGGACATTACAGGAAGGAGGCAGGGCCTAAGCCAGGAAAGGCCAGGGACAGTTGGAGCTGAGTGAGGGTAGACAAGGCAGAAGCCAAGGAATGGGTGGCTTCTAGAACCTGGAAGAAGCAAAGGATGAACCTGTCCTACAGCTTCAAGAAGAAACTGCCTCCTTGGATGCCTTCAGCCTGGTCTGGGAGGCCTAAGGAGGGTCAGTCTCAGGAAAGATTCTAAGTTTGTGATGGTTTGCAGGAAGCGAATGAGCTGCATTCTGGAGCATTCCATCGAGAAAGGCAAATGGTAAGCCTGAGTCCTCACACTTGCAGACCACTAAAACAGTGCTCTCTCCAGGGGCCCACCTGTCTCTCACACAGGCCAGGTGTGGTGGCCAGTCCCGAGGGGGCGTGGAGAGGACCAGTGTTGGGGCTGGGGTCTCTGCCCAGCGTAACCTCCTCAAGCTTCCACCAGTGCCGAGCAGTGTCAGCCACACATAGCTGCTCGACTTGTGATTTTTCTCTAGATGAACTGCGTGTAACTGTGGAAGGAGGCAAGCGTTAGACTGGCCTCCTGTTAATCACACACAAGTCTGGCTTTCTGCGGCTGACGAGATCTGCAGCTGTCACTTCCTTAAAAGTTTACACTGAGTTGTGCTCACCAGGCAAGCGCACATGAGGCCTGTCTGTCTCCTGGCTCCTGCCTTCTGTAGAAGCCTGACCTGTATTCCACATTGGATGTTGAGCTAGACATGGAGTGAGAAGAGAGGTCAGAGAGGGTGAAGGCCACCGGAGGAGGGGACAGCAGTTTAGACACGACCTCTCTCTTGGATCCTCTATTTGGGACAGAATGACACCGATAGTTAGTTGAGCGTAACCTCCACAAAGTGTCTTAATTCATTTTCTGTTGCTGTCACACAATACTAGAGACTAGACAGTCTTTATAATGAATATAAATACGTTTCCTACAGAACTGGAGACTGAACACTGACATCTACCTGTGACGCCCACCCTACTGCCTTGTGACCTGTGATGGCACTGAAAAGCCAGACAGAGAAAATGAGCCAGCTTGCCCCTGTCCTCCCTTCATCAGAAGCTTTGAAGTATATTAATATTACTTTGAAAATTAAATTTTATTTATCATGTGCAGGTAGGTGCATGCATGCCACAGTGTGCACGGAGGCCAGAGGACACCTTTCAGGAACTGGCTCTAACTTTCTACTCTGTGCGTACCTGGGATCAAATGCAGGTTGTGAATCTCGGGGACAACCCCGTTACCTCCTGAGCCATCTCACTGGCCCAAACTTATTACTTTCTATTTTTAAAATATTTTTTTGGTGGTGTTGGGAATTGAAGGCAAGGCTTTGTGCCCCCAGGTGAGTTTTCAACCACAGAGTTACGTCCCTAGTCCTGGTTCTTTTATAGGGCCACCAAACCACCATCTCGGACTTCATCTCCACGGCCTCCTTTCATACTGTTTTTCTGACTGCCAAATACCATTGCCATGTGTCACCGAGGGTTAAGTTCCCAGCACAGGAACCGCTAGGGAACATGTTCCTAGCAGGGAACCGTGGGGCCTGCTATGCATGGCTGCAAAGGTGTAATGAAGTTCAGTTGATGAGTGGGCCTCTAGAATAGAGAAAAGGTGCTGTTCAAACATATAAGCAATTAAAACAACAACAACAACATGCTTCAAATAGTGTCAAGACCTTCAAATAGTGTGTGTGTGTGTGTGTATTTCAGATAACCAAGAAGGATCATTTTTTTTTCCCTGCATTTCAAGGTCCCTCTTCAGAGCTCACACCCTCCTAACTCTTGGTGATTTCATTCCATCTTGTTTTGAGCAATGTGCTCTGTAGTTGAGAAGGAAGGACTATTTTTGTTTCCAGACACAGAACTAGAGAGACAGAGGAGAGGAGAGAGAGGAGGGAGGGAAAAAGAGAGAGAAGAGAGACAGAATGGAGAGAGAGAGAGAGAGAGAGAGAGAGAGAGAGAGAGAGAGAGAGAGAGAGAGAGAGAGAGAGAGAACTGGTTCCTGGCTTTCCCCAGGTGGCCTCTCTCCCCACCCAGGCTCCCTTCCCTGGCTCTGAATAATGGGGCATTGTCTGTGGTCCACACACCAGGTAAGACCTTTCCCAGCCCAGGGCAGTGTGACACACAGGACTCTTGGGAAACAAGACCCACACCATTTCAGCAGGTCACTCAAGATGTTTTGAGAGCTTCTGGCTCATTTTGCATCACTGTAGTCCAAATCAAATGCTTTGGAACAAATATTTGGGTAGACTTGAATTTCTTCTGGAAAGCTTCAGGAATATGTTGTCTTAAAGAATCTGCTGTTGGGAGTGTCAAGGGTGGCATCGTGTTTTTGACTCTACTGGGCAAGGTGTAGTCGGCAGAATCTCATAGCAAAGGCAGCTTGCCTGCCACTACTTCACCGTGGTTGTTAGGTAACAGAAGGAGACAGAGTCATGGGGTTCCCCAATAAGACAGCGTGGACCACATGCCCATGACGTCTGGTCTTGGTGGCTGGCCCAGGACTTTGGGTTTTCTGTTCTCTGCTCTTCAGAACCTTTGATGGCTTCTGCTCCCTAGAGCTGTAACTGTAAATGAAAAGTAACGCTGTTTCTGATGTCCAAAGCCCACACAGGTCTAATCTTTGCTGTCCCCATTCTGGAAGCCTCTGTCTTGTCACTGCTCCTCTCTCAGTTGCCCGTTGGCGGTCTTCTCTGGCCATTGGCCAGGTGGCATGTGTTGGTCACCCACCTGATATCCCCACCTTCCTACTGCTGCAGGAACAAACCGCCACAGTTGTAGTGGCTCGAAATGGCATCTTTAATTATCTCTCACTTCTGGGAAGTGTGTTTGGGTCTCAGAAATCTAACATGGAGGCATCAGAAGGGCCGTGTGCCCTTGTGGAGGTTGTTCCTGAGGTGCTGTGGTCTGAGCGGGTCCCTCCAAAACAGAAATGTTGAAACTTGATGGGGCCTTTACAATGCGATCAGGCGATGAGGGATCCTCTCCCAGGGAACAGGCACAAGGCCTTTATTCAGTGCTCAGCACACTTGTCTCTCCACCTTCTGTGAAGGGGCTGTGTTCCTCCTGTCCTAGAGAACACAGCCCTGAGCCATTTTGTAAGCAACCAGTAGCCTACACCAGACAGTCAAATCTGCTAGAAGGCCTTTGACTTCTCTGGATCCAGAATTGTGACAAAACTCTTCTTTGTTTTCTAACAACCTACTCAGCCTCAGGTATGTAGCCAGAAGTTTCTCTGGTCCCACCCGGTGCCGTAGCCACTTATAAAATAATCACTCAGAAGCTTATATTAATTATGAACTGTGTGACCTATGGCTTCAGCTTCTTGCTAGCTAGCTCTTTCATCTTAAATTAACCCATTCCTACTAATCTATATGTTGCCCTGTGACCGTGGCATTACCAGTCTGCTGGCATCTTGTTGCTTGTTTGGTGGCAAGCTTGTGACTCTCCTGACTCCATCCTTCTTCTCTCTGCATCTCTGCTTGGATTTCCAGCCTGGCTGTAAGGTTTCTTGCCACAGGCCCAAACAGCTTTATTTATTATTCAATGGGAGCCACATATATTCATAGCATACAGAAAGATATCCCACAGCACAGGTATTTTGTTACACCAGCACAGACAGACTATACTCCAGGGTTACTGTGACTAAGTGCTGCCCATTGGTGGCTTTGAGCAAAAGGAATTTATTGTCTCACACTCTCACGGTTCTAGAGGATGGGTGGTGTGGGCAGGACCACATTTCCTCCAGCTGATCTAGGGAGGGTCCATGCTGTCCCTTGCAGTCTCTTGTGGCTCTGGGCATCCCCAGATTTGTGATGGCATCACTCTAGTTTCTGGTTGACCTTCATGTGACCTTGACTTCTGCATCTATGACTCTAAAAAACACATTGTCCCTGGATTTAGGGCCCATCTAGCTAATCCCGAATGATTGCACTTTGAGATCTCAAATGTAATTACATCTGTAAAGCCCCCCCCCCCCTTTTGTAGTAAATTCACACAGAGTGGAAGGGTTAGGATGCTGGTATTGACCCATCCCAGTTAGTTGCCTTGCTTAGGGCAGATCCTGATAAAAACTTCACTCAGGGCCTAGGTCTTAGCAAAGCACTAAGGAAGAACTTCAGGACAGAAGGCCAGTTACAGAAAGAGAACATAGAATTCACTGGACATAGAGTTTCTCTGGGTGGCCAAGGATGTCTATTTGTTGGACATAGAATTCCCTGGGTGGCCAGCCTTTCAGCTTCTCTGGGCCACACTGTCTTCTACCAAGGTCATGCTTGAGAACGAGGCAGTTAAATTTGAAAAGCTGCCAAAGTTGAAGCCCTCATAGTGTTTGAAGTAGGTTTCGTAATGAGTGCTAGGCTTCATTCATAGCTGTCCTGGGCCACATGTGGCCCATGGGTGGTGGTGGATTGGACATTTGTCCTAAGCCCTGGTGCAGAAGGTTAATGTGTGGTGCCTGAGGTTAGTTCATGTGGCATCCATCTAGAATGTGGCTTGTTCTGAGCTTCAGTGTAAATCGCTTCTTTCCAGGTGGTTCCTGGTGAAACCTCCTATATGTGCGTGGCTGGAGATTTGGGAATGAGAAAGAAAATCTGTAAGTTCCATGGTTGTGATTTCTGTTTTCATTCTGATAATGAGCTCCCAAAGATGCCGAGGCATATCTGTTTCTCAGCCCAAATCACGATCTGGAAAACAGGCTATCTTTAGAGTGAACACACATCAGGTCAGTGAACAAGTGCTGGCTGTCCACAATTCCCTCCTATCTGGAGGCCTGGAGTTTGATGGTGAGCACACACGTGACAGGCACACAGCAGCGGTCATGTATCCAGCGTGGACTCCTCTACCCCAGTGTTCTTTCTGGTGGCAACCAGAGACAGGGACTTCATCCCAGGACTGCAGGAAATGGAGCTGGCATGGCTCGGTGCATCTGCCATCACTGGCCAAGGCCCACATGTGGACTTCCACCACACAGGACCAGTCTATGGAGGCATTACCACAGCCTCCTAGGGTGCTGAGGGATGCCTAACCTATCGGTACCCCAACCCCAACATAATGAATCTCTGGCTGCTGGCCATTTCCCTCACATCCTCTGCTCCATCACCCTGCACCAAGACTGCAGCCATGTCCTCTTCTCAGCCTTGAACAGAAATCCATCCAATCATGTGTCTCATCTGCACAGGATGGTAGCCGCCGTATTTCTCAGCATTGACACTCAGATTTCTCCAGTGACCCCAGGCCCTCTTCCATCGGCACTCACCTCCTGCTTGCCTGTTTTCATTTCTTCTGCTTCCTCCAGGGCATGCCTGGACCGTGCTGGCTCTCATTCTCCCTAGGCCCTGTTACCTCCCTCGTCTGGGTTCACTTCCCACCTTCTTTCCGTCGAGGCAGCCCCCCTCCCATTCTACCGACTCCGCTCCACAGCTCTCATCACCCCAGACACCATTTTCCATCCACGTCCCCTCTCCCTGATAGAGTGGAGGCCCAGGGGAAGAGAGATGTTTGTTTTGCTGCACCTTCCCAGGTGCCCACCACAGTGCCCAGCTGGCATTGAGGCCACTCACCTGAATGCATGAATGAATGGAGAATGACTGAATGATGACTGAATGCATGAGTGCCCGTAAGAGCCTAGGGCAGCCTTTGCCAAGTGTCCTGTCTGCTCAGAAACTGCCTTGTCATTTTGTCTGCGGTGAGTCATCTGCTCAGGAGGCCTCATGATTCTTCTCTCCCCTCCACCCACAGGCTTTTAAAAAAATGATGGAAAGCTAGATGGCTCCGAATCGCTGTGGGATGTGTGCTTTTCGAGGCCTCTGTGAGGCAATGACCATGTAACTTTCCACACAACGGCTTAGGGGAACAGTACATTTCCATCAAGGGGGAAGAAGCCGGTGGCACTGTCGAAGGTGGCGTTTGATTGGGGAAACCCAGGGATGCTGGCACACAGAGCTGTCTTCAGGCTGTGTGCCAGGACCACAGCACCCAGCTGCCAGGTGCACAGGCTGTGGGTGGCACATCGCAAGCCCATCATGCAGTGCCCTGGGGACCCGTGCTTCCCCTGCCCCCTGCCCCAGCTTTACTTTGAGACAGGCAACCGTAGCCTTGCTTAGATTCATTACCCAGAGGGCAGCTGTCTGCGTATCCTTCTCCAGGGTGCTGTGACCAGGCCAGATAGCTCATTTGTCAAGGAGGCTGGCTCGGGGTGAGGCAAGGGCTCTGATTCAACAATGCTCTTGCAGAGAATGTTTTGCTTATTTGTTCTGCTTTTCTTTGTCCTTAAGGGAACTGTTTGCCCAGCATGCTGATTTACAGAATGGAGAGTGATCTAGATTCATCCATGGGTCCACTCAGCTCGGATGGATGGACTCAGTGTGAGCTGCCTTAGGAAACTGACAGTATTCAGCCAGGTAGTCATTGCTCAAGGTTAAACCCAGATTTCAAAAGCAAAGACTCCCATTCACATCACATCTCCTGCTGACTGGCCTTGTCGCCATGGAAAACAGTAGCTAAGGGTTTCTGATCCTCTGGGTCCTCATCTGTAAAATGGGTCAATTAACAGCCACGTTGGGAAGGACTTGAGAGAACTCACAGGAAGTAACAGGAAACCCTTGGTAAATGGCAGCTGTCTGTCTAGCTAATGCCATTGAGCTAGTCTTCATCGGAGTGAGGAAGCCTGAGTGACAGAGGGAAGACTCTGATGCTTCATGTCTGGCCCAGGGCCAGGCCCAAGCTCACAGATCATCTCCCCAGGTGCTGTTTGCTCAGTAGTTTGGCTCTGTTCTACAGCCTGCTGGACATCTGTATTATTTCTTACTAGATTTGCTATTTATTATCAGCTTGAGCATGCTCACATCCCAGTGGAATTCTTCTCATTCCATGACCTGAGTTTCTCTTCTTCTGCTCAGCTCAGCGCACAGCCAGCTAGCCAATGCACCCGGTCAGCTGATGGCCAACTGGAAGTTCCTGGGATGGTTAACATAGGCTTTCTCTGGGTGCTGTCTAGACTGTGGTCTACACGAGTCCACTCTTCTTCATCTCTCTCCTCTGGACATAGACCTAGAATGCAGTCTAGGTTTTGTAGGCAGGACAGGACTACAGTTTATAGACCCTGGGGCCAAAGGAAAAGCTGGACTCCATGCTCAGGAGTTATTAGGAATTTCAAGATGGCGACCATTGAGCATTAAGACAGGAGTCTTGGGTCTAGGGATGTAGCTCAGCTGGTAGAATGCTTGCCTAGTCCTTGGTTCAATTCCCAGGACTGCATAAAAAGTGGGCCTGGTTGCACATGCCTGTGGCCTCAGCACTCATTCAGAAGATAGAGGCAGGAGGACTCAGAAGTTCAAGATCATTCTCCACTACATAGTGAGTTTGAGGGTAGCCTGGGCTACATGAAAATTTGTCCCCAAATAAGTAGAGACTAAATAAATTAAAAAAAAAAAAGAAGAGAGAAAATACAGGATTTGGGCTCCTCAGAGGGCAGGGTCCGTGCTGCTTGCAGGATACTAGCCCTGTTTGCAGGGTTTTATTTAATCCAACGTAGGCAGCTGATGGCCATGATCCTGCTATCGCAAAGCACGCAGCTCAACAGTTCGTAGGAGTGCTGGCCCGAGGAACATGAATTGCTGGTGTGAACCAAGCTCATGCCCATGTGTGATTCTCCATTCCTGCACAGGATGGGGCCTTCAGGGCATGACTGCAGTAGGTCCTACCTCAGTTCTAGGGTAATCTGTAGGGTGGACCCTGGGCTTTGGCCATATAAATCCAGGCTCCTTTCTATCTACCAAGAGTGTCCAAATGTGCAATGCAGTCAGGGTAGAAAACAACCCTCTTGGGGAATTTGGGCCCACAGTGCGGCTGGCTTTTACTTTAACTCAGCTACTAAGTTGGAGTGTGGAAAAGGACCACCACATTGGCTTTTGTTACTTTCTTTCTTTGAGACAAAAATCCCAGGCTAGCCTCTAACTTGCAGTCCTGCTCCGACCTTTGCTAGGCTCACCAGTGTGAGCGACCATGCCTGGTTCACTGTTGGCTGAGAGTGAAATGTCTATAATGTGAGGTTTACCAGCTAAGTCATGGCTGAGCACAGAGCTCTGTTTAAATACATCCTGCTTGTGCAGCCGTTACTGTTCTCCGGGTTCAGATTGCTCTGTATCTGTAAAATTAAACCTTCCCCTTGGTCGTCTCCCCCACCCCGCCATGGGCCACGCTTTTACTCTGTCTCTATGAATCAGAATCCTCCAGACAGCCCGTGGAAGTGGAATCCTGTAGCCTCTGGCCCTTGTAAGCAGCTTCTCTGTCGCAGCTCATGTAGCTACGTCCCACCGTGCTCTGGCATGTGCTAGTTTTCCCTTCTTGACCAACCATTTTCCTTGTTTGTATGATTTGCTTACCCATGCTTCCATCAGTACACAGTTGGGTCATTTCTACCTCTTGGCTATTGTGAGCAAACACTTTTTTTTTTTTTTTTTTGGTTGCTACGTTTTTGTTTTTGTTTTAAATTTCTGAGGGTCTGTAGCCCAACTTGTCCTGAACTCACAGCCATCCTCCTGGCTCAGCTCTCCTTGAGTGTTGTGATTGCAACATGAGCTACCATAACCATCTCTATCTCTATCTATCTATCTGTCTGTCTGTCTGTCTGTCTATCTATCCATCTATTTCTTTTAGTACCGTGCTTTGATGGTTTCCCCCACCACAGATGGGGAAACTGTGGCCAAGAGAGAGGCAGTCACTCGCTCACACAGCAGAGAACGAGGCTCCAGCTCCAGAGACAGTTGCTTCTTCTGTTTCTCTTTCATTTCTCTTTCCTCTGCATTGAGATGAACAGAGACCGTTTGCCCAGTGAGTGGCTTAGTGCTTTCCTCCCGCCGTGAGCTACAGGCTCTGTGGCTGGTAGGAAATTGGATCCGCGCAGGTGCCCTTCGGTCAGAGTTCCATACACGCAACACCTGCAGGCACCTGGCCAGCTCAGTGGCAGGGCTTGCTCCGCAGGCATGGAGGTCACAGTGCCCCGGGCCTCTGTGCCTCTCCAGGGCCCTGTGGACATGGGAGGGAAGACGCCAAGGAAAAGCAGGGTAGCGTTTCTGCCGGTTCTTTATAGGGTGTGGTGGGAAAGGCGGGGCCCAGGGACTCCTGTCTGCTTACAGCACAGTTGGCGTGGAAGCTGGTGTTCAGGGTTTTCATTCTCCTGTCATAGTCTCTCTGTTTTCTCACATTCAGACAAGGATGACAATGCCTGCCTTCTCGAGCTCTTGTGGGTATTAAATTGAGGAGAGCTGAGCTGGTGGGTGGCAGTTCCCACCCCTGGGGTCTGGCTCTGTGTTCCGCCACTCCAGTTCCTGAGTAGCATGTGTTTTAATTTCCAATGAAGTCGTTCTATGTGTGCTTCTTTTTGTATCAGTGGATGGTGCTGGGGTTTGACCCCAGGACCTTGGGCACGCTAGGCCAGCGCTCTACCGTTGAGCTACAGCTGCAGCTCGGAAATCATCTGTTCTTGGGGCCAAATGAGCGGCAGCCTCACTGTATCCAGACCGTGCAGAAGAGATTGGCTCCAGGGGCCCGTGTGCTTCTCTTTATTGTTTGGTGTGATTGCTGGTGGGGTGTCCTTCTTTCCTCAAGTTATGAAGTGAAAAGGCAGAATTTCCCCCTAAGTCTAGCAATGAGAATGCAGAAACACAGAGGGCAATGGTGTCCTGGCTGTCCTCCATCTCTCCCTCCCCTCCTCATGGTCTCTTCCTCTTCCTCCTCCTCCTCCTCCTCCTCATCCCCTTGTCTTTTCTTCATCTTCCTTCTCCTTCTCTCCTCTCCTCTCTTCCTTTCCTCCACCCTCCTCCTATAAATCCAGCTCTTTTGGCAATCCTGGGATTGGCTGCTCCTGGGATCACCAAGTGATAAGGCGTGCTGAGGACCGAGCCATACAGGGTGGATTTAAAAGCTGCGCTTTCTCTTGGCATCTTTTAGAAGACCCTACAGAGTCCCCTAGTAACAACTCCTACACAAGAGCAGGTGCCGTCATGGTAAACTGAGATGTGGGTAGGAAGTGAGGTTCCCCCAGTAGGCAAGGCCGTGATCTGGTCAGCATGGATTCTATTCAGTCAGATTCTGTTCAGAGGAGGAAGCAGGGGTGGCACTTCCTCCTTGGGCTGACTGTTGGCCCAGGAACCAGTCCACATGGCTGCTGTCAGGGCAAGGCCACAGCATCAAGGCCAGTCAGACCTCTGAGTCCTCTGGTGGCTCCACTGCTGAGAACCTCATCAGCAGCTGAAATGAAGCACCACTTAGAAGGTCATAGAAACCTGGATGTCTTGCTTTAGGAGCTGCTGAATGAGTGATGATGCACACAATGACTGTGTCGATGTGGGGCAGCTGTGGCATCACTGTCACGGGGGCTGACTTTTGCCACCAGGTCACCCAGTTAGCTACAGAGCCTCCTCTACCTCTTCAGCATGGCACACAGGCTCTAAGCTCACGTTCACACAGATCTCACAATCAGTCCGGGTCTGTGAGAGACCCACGAATCAAAGTTGCCCGATGGGTTCACGTGACAGCTCATGTGGGTTTAGGTCAGATGCTGTTTGTATTGGAGCAGGGAAAGCTGAACAGCCTATGGGACGTCTCCTGGGGAAGGCAATGGGGACTAAGCTTCAAGGGAGGAGGGGGTACCTATGATCTCAGAGAGTCCTGGCTCTGTGAGAGTGGAACAGGGAACCCGGTGACCTGGCTTCCAGAACTGCTCGGTCATGAGCCAGCTGCAGGAGCCGAGGCAAGTCACCTTGCCTTTGTAGAGCAGCTACTCAGCTGTTAAATCTGTGTGTTGCCGTAGGTGCCCTGAAGAACTGAAAACATTCGCATAAAGACCTTTACAAGAGAACACAGCTCATTTGCTGCACCAGCAGGTAGAAACGATGGAAGCGGTCATCCGGTCATCCGTGGCCAAATAAAAAGAAATGCCTTGCGTGGACAGATCACAGATGCAAGCGAGGGCTGGTGTTCTGTTTACAGCATGCAAGGCAGCCGGCTAATGAGGCCATAAAAGAGCCAAAGGCTCCCGCTGCCATTGCTTTAGAGTTGACACAGCGTTGAGAATTGCCCTGTGCTGTGCAGGCTCATGGCCTGTTCTAGGCTGAGCAGTCATCCAGGCCAGGGCTGTAGTGGGCTCCACAGTCAGTCACACAGTTCAAGAATGTGGTGGGCTCCACAGTCAGTCACACAAGCCAGAGGTGTGGTGGGCTCCACAGTCACACAAGCCAGAGGTGTGGTGGGCTCCACAGTCACACAAGCCAGAGGTGTGGTGGGCTCCACAGTCACACAAGCAAGCCAGAGGTGTGGTGGGCTCCACAGTCACACAAGCCAGAGGTGTGGTGGGCTGTACAGTTACTCAGTGTGGGTTATCTAGTTACATGGCCCAGGTGTGGAGTAGGCTGAACAGTCATGGATTCTGTTGGGTAGTGGCCTGTGCAGTTCAGATTTTTCAATATATTTATATATATTTGTGTGTGTGTGCATGACAAGTTTGCCTAAGAATATGTTTCTTAGAATGTACGCAGGATTCCCAGCAATGTGTGGAACATAATAGAATCGTATTCAGCCAGACAAAAATTATTACTGGTGCTACATACAGATGAATCTTGGAAACACAGAGATGATGGTATATGGGGTGTGTTAAATAATATTCACACATGAAAGGAGTAATGGTTTGATGCAGGCTGTGTGCAGACCAGTCTTGAAAACATGTACTAAGTAAGTGAGGGTCCTAAAGTCTACGAGTTGACTGATTATCTAATTACTTATCTGACCTACCCAGAGTAGATAAGTTCATATCAACAGAAAGCAAATTGGTGGCTGCTGAGGCCTTCGAGACTGGCTGCTCAAAGCTGTGGGCATCTTCTGGAGCGATAAGGATGTCTTGGAGCTAGGCAGAGGGGGTGGTTGTTCTGGGAGCTGGCTGAACGCTGCCGAGCTGTCCACTTGACATGGGTTGGTTTTCTGTCGTGCGGATGTTACCTTGGTCAGAAGAACATAGAGGATCTGAGCATTGGAGACTCTCCTCTGTGGGTCCTATGGAGTTCTCTGGAGACTCCACGTCGGGAGGGGTTTCACCCACCTTGGGCCTGTCTTCCTGTGGACGGCCACAGCTCTGCTTGAACTGTGTTATGTCACATGCAGAAGGGCTTCCGAACGATGAGAGGTGAGCTGGTCTCTGTGTTCTCCAGGTGAGAGGGTTTGCATTTCTTTGGGAACTGGCCAGGTGACACTTCTCAATGTCACTTCCACTTCCCTGGGTGGTGGCCCTTCTAAACCAGAAAGATCTCTGGCTTCATCAGGGAGTGAAGCACACCCCCAGGTTGGCCACAGGGGTGTCTCGTCACTGGGGCTTAGATTCCCCTGAGGTTCCTAAAGAGGAGACAACTCCAGAAACTCCTGAGGAAAGTCTAGTGTGGTCACTGTCCTCACTCTCCCATGGTCACCAGGGGCAGCCACCTGGTGGTGTTCCCATGCACCCCCAACTACCATCTCCTTGTGGTTAAAATGAAGTGGGAAGAGAAGAACCCACCAACCTTGTGGAGTTTATTGGCAGTTTCTGGACATAGTACAGTCCCTGGTGCAGTCGAATGACTGTGTAGGAAGCTGTGGGAGCCCAGACTAATTCCTGAGATGGCAACTTAAGGCTGCCTGCTTTTCTGAGAGTCACCCTGGGTGTGGGTCTCAGTCCCAGGGAGACTTTTCCACTTCACTTTGAGCTCTGAGTTTAAGCTTAGCTTTTGGTGCCAATGATAATAAGTTTTTTTTTTTTAATTAAATATAACTCGGGCATTGAAACACATACAGAGACTTAGAAATCCAGTATTTACAGAGGTGGTGTTTCTGGGCCACGTTCAAAGGACCCTTGGCAGGTCTGCATAGATAACACTTACCAGCAAAGGGACCCGAACTGTCACATACGCTGGGAAGGCAGGGCACATTATTGCCTCTTGTCTGGCTGTCATAAAGTGACTCCTTCCGGGATGGATGTGTGTAGTCCTTTCATCTGCTCCTTGACTAAATGATGAAAGTGGCGGTTAAGTTTTCATAGGGTGTGTTTACATAACTTCTTTAGGAAAAACCAATGCCAACATATACCGCCAACCGTCTGTGTATTTACACACTCTGGGGTGGAGTTAGAATACTTTGTGGTAAACAAGGAAACTCACTGTGCTGGTGTGTGTTTTTTTCAACCTCCAATGAAGTTTTCCATTAACCAAGAATTTTATTGGTTGATTCACTCTTGTTGTTACCTCAATCAGAAAGGAAACTTTGTCAGGCAAAAACCTCTCTTTATTGCAAACAGAAAAGTTAAGACATAGGGCTGTTAATCCTGGGGCTGTACTAGAAGGTTTACGAGGAAACCGAACAAGTGTGACAGAGGTCCTAGTCATGCTGCTTCTGGGACAAGGGTGGGCTGATTAGATATCGCCAATCACATTTCATTACAGTGAAGAGGGTCTTCTCTTACTCCATTCTCCCCAAAGCTTTGATCATTTGCAGTCTTACAGCTCTCTTTATCACAGCCTGACTTGTTTCATGTTCATCATAGTTTTGTAACAACTACACGAAGATTCTGTCATTTAAAAACAATCCCATGGCATGTTAAACAAAGGAGTTGCTAGTGTTTGGAAAGTTCTCGAGGAAGAAATAACGTGTAGTTAAAAATCAAAGATCAAGAGGGCTGGAGAGATGGCTCAGCAGTTAAGAGCATTGGCTGCTCTTTAGAGGATTCAGGTTCAATTCCCAGGAACCACGTGGCAGCCCACAAACTGCCTATAACTCCATCTCCAGGGGACTTCTTTTGTTTTTAAGGGTGCACGCACACACACACACACACACACACACACACACACACACACACACACAGAGAGAGAGAGAGAGAGAGAACATGTTTGGCTTTCGTTAACCATACTCTGTCAATCAATGAATACTACTTGAACACACATACCATATCTGAGTTCTTGAATTAGGTTTTGCATGGAAGTCGAGACACAAAAGCCACCAAGTGCTTCAGGAATCCTGCAAATCAGATTCTTTCTCTGTAACAAAGATTCTGGCTCTGTTCTTCAGGCTCAAGCTGGAGAAACATAAATGTGGGATTAGATAGATCTCACCCAATTTGGGGTTAAATAAATGAAATCACGACATAGATACGAGGGTCTCATGCAAACACACATTCTGTCTGGGTGCTGTCAGGTGCAGCCTCAAGGAAGAAGAGGTGTCCTCACCCAGAGAAAAGCTGTTCATTGCCCTTGTGTTTCTGAAGGCTGCCTGCATTTACCCGGACCCTGGAAAGGCAGCTCCCTCTGGGTCATCCAAGAGAACGTTCATGACATTTGCCATGTGTCTCTCCCATGCAGTGAGCAGCCTGATAACATCCAGGAGAGCTTAGATTGGTACTTTGTTGTCTAGAGCAGGGGTCCTCAACCTTCCTGATGCTGTGACCCTTGATACATTAGTTCCTCACGTTGTGATCTCCAATCATAAAATCATTTTCATTGCCACTTCATAGCTGTAATTTGCTACTTTATGAATTATAATGTAAATGTCTGATCTGCAGAATCTCTGATATGTGACCCCCCAAAGGGGTTGTGACCCACAGGTTAGAATCACTTGTCTAGAAGCTGTCCACTGGAAAGCTAGTGCTGGGCCATGTGTCTTACTCCTCAGCCTATCTGGTCTCCGAGGAGCTGGGTAGAAAGAGAGAAGAAGCAGAAACAGTTCCTTCCTCAACTCTAAGTGGCTCCAAAATGCTCTGATCCAAATATTCTTTCCACCCACAGCTCTTTGCGTCCACTCTCCGCCTCTTCTCTCTCATGGCTGGATATCACTAGACATAGCAGACCTGTGGGGATGTGCTTGCTGTACCTGCTTATTATACCCTCCTCATCACAGCCCCACCCTCCTTTGCCATCCATCTTCCACCCCGGAGACAGAGATCCCCGTGTATTCCCAGCATATCCCCCGACAAAAGAGAGCACTGCCCCAGAGAGCCTGAGTCAGTGTATTAGTTACTTTTTTGTTGCCGTGATAAAACAGGACGACCAAAATCCACCACAATCAACTTCAGAGGTTGTTTTTGTTGCTGTTTTTTATTTTTGTGTTTGCTCATGGTCCCAATGGGAGAGTCCATAATGGCAAGAAGGTGAGACAGCGGGTAGCTGAGGGCAGAGAGTTGAGAGATCATGTCTCAGCGACACAAAGAAAGCAAAGAGGGGGTGAGCATGGGAAGCAGGCCAGGCTGTGAACCGTCAAAGCCCGCCCATGGTGACGTACCTGCTCCACCAAGACTTCTAAAGGTCATAACCTCCCTCAAACTGCATCAGCGGGGGGGGGGGAGGGGGGGACACCAAACTTTCAAATACATGAGCCCATGGGGGGCATTGGCTTTCAAACGACCACAGGAACTTGTGCTGACTGAGCCAGTGGTTCACGGAGCTGGCATGTACGCCCAGGACTTCTGAGGGGCTGAAGAGGGAGCTCAGTGGGCAAAGTGCTTGCCATATAAGCAGGAAGAACTGAGTTCAGATCCTTAGCACCCATGTAAAGCTATAGACACACCTGTGACACTCGCTCTGGGGAGCTGGGGACAAGAGGATCTCGGGAGGATTACTGGCCAGTTAGTTTAGCCAAACCAGCAAATTCCAGGCCAGTTTGAGACCTTGTCTTGAAACACAAGGGAGAGTAATTGAGAAAGATACCCAATATTAACCTCTGGCCTCTACACATGCATACCATGTATGCAAACCCATGTGCACATGTGCACACCCCCGTGTGTGTAGGAATGCACACACACACACACCCCTTTTGATTCCATTGTCTCCCTCCCTCCCTCTCTCTCTCCCTTCTTCCTTCCCCTCTCTCCCCTTCCTTTCCTCTCCTAACAATTCCCTCATCTGCAGCCATCTTGATAATACAGAAAGCTCTGACCAATATATAGGGTTGGACTTTGAAGATGCCTTAATTATTTTTAGCGGAGAATAAAGTCTAGGGATTTCTTGGTAATGGCAGTGCAATAAACTCTGTGATTAAGGCATGAATCACAGTTGTTTAAAATAAGTTTTGTTACAGCGCCCATTGGAACTGCTAAAATTACCTGCGGTGTGCTACAGCAGCGGCCAGGAGGTACCAAACCAAGTGGCCAAGTGGGATACGTAGGCTGAGACAGTCATATAGCCTCCTTTAAGAGGCAAGAGCTGTGTCCAACATGAGCACACCCGGAGGCTGGAGGGAAAGCAGCCTGCAGGATGAGGAGGCTTTTCTGTGCTGGGGACTGTACAGGTAGGCGAAGGCTGTGGGGCCTCAGGCTGTGGCAGTTAGGGAGAGCTATCCCGCGGCCTGGCTGGTGAGATGCATTACTCTGCTCTCTAGCAATCATGGGAATTACTCACTTAATCCTTGGCACATGGTGCTGATAATGTACCAATTAATGACTAATTAGGAAGATTTTTCCAGAACATTAGGTTCTGGGAGGAAGTCTTCTCGGGGAACCATCCTTTCATGTTTCTCTCCTCTTCCCGTGGTTCACGGCTCAGCAGGCTCCTAGCCGGTCTGGGTTTATTTGTGGTGACTGCGGGGCTGTTCCATTCACTTACTTCATAAGGCAAGTCTGAATGAATAAAATGTGAGCCCTCATCACCGACCGAGAGCAGGGCTCCCATGGCTCGCGTCCAGTCTGGAGCTCTGGGATCTGGGTGAAAATCAGGTGAGCCTGGAAGGAAAGGGAGGCTGGTTGGAGGGGAGAGGAAAGAGCCTGCCTCGGCCTCTTTTGTCTCCTCTCTGAGGAGGGGATGCATAGATCCCTACTTCCCACAGCACACACCTGTCATCACAGAAGTGGGTGGAGGATGCTAGAGGAATCCAGGAGCACACAATGGCGGTGAGGATAAGAAGCACAAAAGAGACGCTGACGTGGGTCTCAGTTTTCTGGTAGAGGGTTAGGAAGGTTAGATAACAAGTGACTACTGGAAAGCCAGTGTGGATGGGCAGACAGGTACGCCCTCAATCACGAAGCAACATCACTCACGTGTTTGCCCAGTCAGACATACCCAGGGAGCACCTACTAGGTGCCAGGCTCTGTTCCAGTCACCAGGGCACAGTGGTGCAAAGGAAACTCTGCTCTTATGGAGTTAGTGGTTTAGGAGCATGGCACTTTGGGGTGGGCCATGGTTTAGTGTGAGGGGACTGTTGAAAATGCCATAGTGTCCTTCATCCTTACCCTTGGATGCTAGCACCATCCCTGGGTGGAGTCAGAGATGTCCCAGGCATTTCCCACTGTCCCTAGATGCAGGCAAGAATAACATTATCATCTGAGAACCACTGGTTCAATAGACTAGAGAATAAATCAGTAAGTGTGAGTACTAAGCAGAGAACCCAGGGCCCAGTGAAGAGTGGTAACAGCCGGCCTCGCTAAAGAGCGAAGACAGCCCAGAGGAGCCGAGGGGAGAAGTGAGGCTGGGGTCCATGTGTGGGGGTCCACGGACCTTAGGAAAGGGATGTGTTGGGGCTCAAGTAAAATACAGGGCCCATTCTGCTGGGAATAAGACAAGGATAGTTTGGGACAAGCTGTGAAGGTGGGGTAGGCTACACGGGTCCTCAGAGCCATATGCTGGAACCCCAGGACGAGCAAGGGGTCGGGTCACTTACCACCCCCCACGGCACCCATCTTCTCACAGGCCTGTAACTTGGCTGGCCAGCAAGGCTCAGCGGGGGCTCTGCTTTGGGTCTTATGAACTGAAATCATGGAGCTGACCAGCTGAGCTCCTACCAGGAGGCTTGGAGAAAATTCATTTAAGTTTTTCTGGTCGTTATCAGAGTGCAGTTCCCAGGGTGGTGAACCGAGGCTCCACATTCTTGCCATCTGTCTGCTGGCCTCACCCCGAAGCCTCTTGCTGGTCCCGTCCTTGCTCATGGCCTTGGCCTATCAGAGCCAGAAGGAGCCTGTGAATGCATTTCGTTCATGGAATGTCTCCAACTTCCCTTCGGTCCTCAGGCTGCGACAGTGCCTTGCTTTTAAGTTTGGAGACCCATCCAGCCAACTCAGGTTGGTTTTTTTCTTACAAAGGGGTTATCCCACTGTGCTGGCAGAGTCTCTCTACCATCTGCATTAATGAGGTGCCAGTGACTGAGTTCTTAGAGTGGAAATGTGGGTAATAGTGGACATGATATTAAATTTCACTCCTGGCACCTTAGCCACTTACATATGAAAGCTGCATACCATTTTTCAGAAAAAGGTTGTTCAAGGGCAGGAAAGATACATATAGGTTAAAGGAAACTATGCAAGTTGAAATACAGTTATCAAAGCGAGTGTTTCCTAGAAGCCAGAGGTTACTATGCCTGTGAATGTTATGGGAATAGCCAATTGCTTTCTGATTGGATTTAAAGTTCTTTCCACAGCAGGAAACCATGCATGGTACTGTTCACCTGGCCAAGACCCTAGGGCTGGAGTGGGTCTTAATGGCTGTACCGTCTAACTACTTACCTTCATACTCCAGACTAGGGTGGCTGTCACAGGTGAAGCTTCTTTTTGTAGTGGGCAGCAGTTAACAGAGGCAAAGAACAGAAGACAAGTGGCGATTGAGTGCTTGGCCATAAAAACAGCACATGACACAGGGAGCCCATGGTGCAAAGGGAGAGATGGTGTTTGTGTCCAGGCCATAGGACCGGCAGTGAGTCCCTGGGACCATGGCCTGCGTGTGCCATGGAGGGAATACAATCAGGTGCTGTTGGAAAGAAAGACATAATTTCCCCCACTTGGGTTCCCGGAACAAGCTGAGAGCCTCTGCCTGTGTCTGAGGCCTGAAGGCCATGTCCCTTGCTCTCTCCCCTTTCCTTCTGTTCTCCAGGTTGCGAGGTTTTCTTTTCAGCACCAGAAACTTTGGTCCACAGTCTGTATTCTCCCCAGAAATCTCCAGCAATGGACAGTTTGGCAGGTGGTCTCAGTGTATGTCCCTTCTCAGCCCAGCGCTGGGGTTGAAAGCCTGTGCCCAAGGTGATGGTAAGAGGAGGTTAGGTCTCTGGGAGGTGAGTAGGTCACCAAGGGGGATCCCCGGGGAATGAAGTTAGATCCATTGTAAGAGAGGCCCCATGACCTCTTGCCCTTCCTCTATATGAGCTCAAGGTAAGAACCCACATCTGCCAGGAAGTGAGTCCCCAGAAGATTCAGAATCTCCTGGTGACTCTGTCTCAGACTTCCAGCCTCCAGAATGGAAAGAGATACATTTCTGTTATTTATAAGCCTCTCAGACTAAGGCATTCTGTTACAGCAACCCCAATGGACTGAGTCAACTTTCTTCCTGGTTGCAGATGATATCATTATTCACATTCAATTCATGTGCCCTGGGAGATAAAGGGACTGTCATCATCCCTTCAGAAGATGGTGCGGGCAGCTTCTGGTTCCTCCCTCAGAATTTCACCAAGTGCTATTTGGACCTAAATTTCAAATGGTCCAAAGGGTGAGAATGAACCAGCAAGGGTCACAGGCTGTCCTGAGAGGCGGCACATTCAGCTGCCTGCATTCCTGGTGACAGTGAGGAAGAGCTCTGTGTCACAGCGGAGTTCATTGAGCAGCTTTAATAACCTGTGGTGTCCCTGAGAGTAATGAAGGTGATGCTGAGCCGGGGGAGTGGGGGTGGTGTGGGGGTGGGAGGCAGGAAGCTTTGAGTCATGTTGCCGGGGCAACAGCGTCCAGGGCCAATCAGGGGTTTTCAGGCCTGTGTGTGAATGGAGTTCTTGCTCTAAGTCCTCCGAGGTTTTGAGACATCGTCTGTGTGAGTACAACATGTTTTCATGGCTGTGAATTCGAATAGAATGTGCCAGGGAAAGCAGATTGAGAGCGATACCAGGAGAGGGAGAATGAGAGAGAGAAAGAGAGAGGATCAAAGGGAGAATGAGACAAACAGAGACTGAGAGAGATACCAACAGAGAGAGAGAGAGAGAGAGAGAGAGAGAGAGAGAGAGAGAGAGAGAGAGAGAGGAGAGGGAAGAGGGAGAGGGAGAGGGAGAGGGAGAAACAGATGTCTACAGAGGGAGAGATAGATACAGAGAGAGGCAGAGATGGAGATTGAGGAAGGGAGAGAAGAACAAAACCAAATAAGACAGACAGCCACCCAGACAGACAGACAGATGGCAGACAGGGAGAGCACTTCTTGTGCTGTAGGTGTCTTTTTTTTTTTTTTTTTTTAAGCTATTTTCTTTGGCAACTCTGTTTTCAGCTCTGGGCTCATTGTGACTCTCCCTCTGCTCACCTCTGCCCTGAGCCTGTGAAGAGACATTTTGCCAAAATCAAGCAAAGCAACACCACCCCCCTCCAACTGCAGCTAAACCAACCCGCCTCAGCTCATGGGGCCTCAGCTCATGGTGCCTCAGCTCATGGTGCCTCGGCTCATGGTCCCTCGGCTCATGGTGCCCACTCCAAGGCTGGGCTCCCCCTTCACAGGGGTGCTGTGTGCAGTGGCAAAGTTGTTCTCCGTGTCTGCAATGCAGAGGAGCCCTGGGGGCGGGGGCGCCCACACTCCTTGCGTCAGGTCTTGAACCTTGATGAACACCGACCTGTGTCCACCTCTGTGCGTGGACAGCAGCTGGGCTGACACAGTCCCTTCTCTTCCTTCTGCATTTCCTGCGTTATAACAAGGTCATGAGTGTGCATGTGCTGTTACACTGTCATGAGTGAATGTGTCCCTAGGCCACAGTCGCTTCCCACCCACCTGTTACTCTTGAAGTAGAAAGACCAACCTTTCAAATGAACAGAAACACGTGGTCATTCTGAGGTAGCTTTAGGATTAACATAGACTCAGAGTGTATCCCCAACCTCCCTTTGGGGGTGGTGTGATAGTGAAGTGACAATCTCAGTTCTGTACCCCCGAGCTGGTGTCTCACCTAAGAGACTTAAGCAGCATGTTTCCCCCGGAGCCTCTACTTTACTCATCTGCGCAATGGGATAAGTTGGAAACACCCCCCATTTCATAATGAGGGTGGCTGTGAGGGCTTGGACGTGCTATGTGAAGTGTGTGTATGAGTGTGTGTGAAGCCTGATAACCCAGGGCAGGTGTGTGTGTGTGTGTGTGTGTGTGTGTGTGTGTGTGTGTGTGTGTGTGCCCTTGTCCCAGGGGTCCCTGTAAAAGCAGAGCCCTTGACTACATGGAGCAGCTTTCAGACTGAGTCTGGCCATGCCTCGGCCCTACAGAGTCCTATCCAGATCCACGAGGAACCTGGATTTGTTAACTCACTGCTTCCCACACTGGTGTGAACTCTGTCCCTGGAAGAAACACTCCCCACTTGCCTTCTCCTTGAGTGGGGGTGTCCTGTCTCCTCCCCCTGGCCATGCCAGCTGCCTTTTAAGTAGGGTAGGCACAGACCTGATACTTCAAGGAACAACCCTCTGGTGCCACACATGCCTTAGGAACTTATGCTCAGAGTGCCAGCCTGTCCTGGCTCCCCACAAGGCCAGAGAAGCCTGAAGTAGAAGCTTGCCACGCTGACCATAAATCTGTGAAACTTAAGACAGATTCCGTCTGGAGGGAGGTCGAGGTCAGCTGACAATGTTGGGGGTGGAGTTCTTTCTGAGCCTCTAGAGACAGTGGGCTGAGTACAAATGGATGTCACCTGGGTCATCCTTACAGCTGTGCCATGGATGGAGCTGCTGCATCTCAGAGGCTGCATCTGCCCAGTGGGGAAGTTATGGGGAAGTCTTAACCGCTGTGAATCCCGGCAGAGTGGCGGAAGCAATCCAGGAGACACAGGCTAAACTTTCCTTCAGATAGAAAACACAATAGAGTTTTGCTTTGGGGATACACACACACACACACACACACACACACACACACACACACACACATATATATATATGTATGTATGTATTGTAGGGTCAAGGGGCCAGCCAAAGAAACACACCCTGACCCTGAAACCAGAGCCAGTGAAAAGAAACACACTTTGTCCCTGAAACCAAAGCCAAAGAAACACACCCTGACCCTGAAAACAGAGCCAAAGAAACACACCCTGACCCTGAAACCAGAGCCAGTGAAAAGAAACACACTTTGTCCCTGAAACCAAAGCCAAAAAACACACCCTGACCCTGAAAACAGAGCCAAAGAAACACACCTTGGCCCTGAAACCAGAGCCAGTGAAAGAAACACACTTTGGCCCTAAAACTGGAGCTGAAGAAACACTCTGTCCCTGACCAACTCAATGCAAAAACCAACCAATCCCTGAGCAGGAAAACCAATCAAACCCTGAACATGAAACCAGCCAATCTCTGAGCTTGTCCAAACTCAGGGATTGAAATCTGACTAATTCCCATCCTGGAAATCTTCACCCTGGAAAAACTCTGCCCCTAAAAAGCCCTATAAAAGCCCTGTGTCTGTTCAGTTTACTCCTGCGTTTTCCCACCCTGGCGGAGGCAGCCACCCTCCTGGATTCTTCCCTCCTAATAACTCTCTTGAATGAGGTTTGGATGAGACCTTCTTTCCCAGGAATGGGCACAGCAGAGAAGTAACATCTTTCACTAGAACAGAGTGGAGCAGACCAGACTGTAACACTTTCATTGGGGAAATCTCCCTGGTGGGGCAGAGTTGTTACACACTGGGGACCTGAACAGAACTGTAGCAGCTTCTCTGGGGAAACCCTCCCCTGCCGGGGCAGAGGTGTTACATTGGGGAAACCTTTCCCTGGAGCACGGCTGTGAGATGCTGTGCTTACGGTGACTTTGTGGTACTCCTTGCCTTCCGACTGCCAGGATCCCTTTCCATTGGAGCTGCAATGCTTACGTGTTAGTTACTTTTATTGTTGCTGGGACCAAATACCTGACATAAAAGCAATTTAATGTCTTATTTTGACCCACGGTTTGAGGGTGCACAGTCCCCCTCGGCAGGGAAGTCATGTTGCAGCCACACTTGGGAAGCAGAGTGATGAACGCTGGTGCTCGGCTCACTTTCTCCCCTGTGTTCAGTCTGAGACCCCAGTCCCCTCAATAAACCAAATCTAGGAAACTGCTCACAGATGTGCTCAGAGAGGTGTTTCCATGGTGATTCTAAATACGGTAAAGTTGATAATGAAGGTTAACCATGGCAACATCTATATGCATATGTGTTGTGTGCTATTCTGTATAAAACAAAAACATAGAGGGGAGGAGCTGGGACGGGATACAACTTGCTGGAGTTAGCAAAATCCTAAGAGGGTCTTTGTACTTCATTGCATTCAGTGTTCTATTGCTGTGAAGAGACACCATGACCATGGAAACTCTTATGAAAGAGAGCATTTAATTGGGGCTGGCTTACAGTTTCAGAGGTTTAGTACATCATTCTCATGGCAGTGAGCGTGGTGGTTCACAGGCAGACGTGGTAGCTGAGAGTTCTACTTCTGAATCCAAAGGCAGCAGGAAGAGAGAAGGCCTGCTTGAGCTTTTGAAACCTCAAAACCCACCCCCAGTGACATAAGTCCTCCAACAAGGCCACACCCATCCCAATGAGGCCACGCCTCCTAATCTCTGTCAAGGAGTGCCACCCCCTAATGACCAAACATGCAAATATATGAGCTTATGGGGGCATTCCTATTCAACCACACAACCCTTAAATCAGGCTGAGGTGGAAACCGAGGAGCAGGCGGGAGAAGAGGAGGGGTTTATCAAGAAGGAGGGGTTTATCAAGAACAAAAATATCGGGCTACAGAGATAGATCAGTTGGCAAAGTGATTCCTTGGAAAGCACAAAGACCTGAATTCCATCCTAGAACCCACATTAAAACGGGGACATGGTGGCACATGCTTGTATTCCCAGCACTGGGAAGCAGAAGCAGGAAGGTCTGTAGCGTTCACAGGCCAGCCATCCCAGACAGGTTAATTTAAAGTTAAGAAAAACTGGCTAGCAATAAGCCAAGCTAAGGCCAAGCATTTATAATTAAGAATAAGCCTCCATGTGTGATTTATTTTGGAGTTGAGTGGTGGGCCCCCCCAAAAGAGCCAAAGAATGATAAAACAAACAGGGGGGTCATAAGTGTGCAGGTACACACACATGTGTGTCCTCCCGTGCCAGCCTTGGGTGTTATTCCTTAGGTGCCATCCATCTTGTTTTTTGTTTGTTTATTTTGGTTGGTTTTTATGGTCTCAGACTTTTGAGATAGAGTCTGTCTACGCAGCCCTAGCTGGCCTAGAACTCACTCTGTAAACCAGGCTGGTCTTGAACTCACAGAGACCCACCTGCCCCTATCTCCTGAGTGTGGGGTTTATAGACACGCACCATCACATCTGGCCCACCTTGTGTTTTGAGAAAGGGTCTCTCACTGGCCTAGAACTCACCAAGTTTGCGACATCCCAGGAGAGCCTTTTGTGTCTTCATGCTTCCACCAGAGGCAGTCGGGTCAGCGCAGAACCTCAAGGCCACCTTTGACAGCAACCTGTCAAGTGCTGAAGGAGTCTCCTTGTACCTCTTGGCTTCAAGGGACTCAGAAATCCCACATCTGGTAAACACAGCCACAGAAGGAGCCTGAGCTTTGATCTGTCTCAACAAAGGCTCCCCAGGCTTAGCTGGAAACTGGGAGTTGCTTGTTTTTGTTTTGCACATTTCTGCTAAGATCTTAGGTCTGGGGAGCACTGAAGTTTTCTGGAAGGTTCTGTCTGTGGGGTGGCTGCTCTTGGTGCAAGTCTGTCAAGAGGACTCTGGAGCTTGTGGCCTACCACTCTAGGATCTCTTGGGAAATGGCATCTGCCAAGGAAATTGAAGGCAATGATTTGTGTATGGTCTAGTTTTCTATGCTTTACTTTTGTGTGCATGCTCACATGAGTGAGTGTGGATGTGTGTGTATGCATGTGTTTCTATATATATGTATATGTATCTGGGTGTGTTCCTGTGAGTGTAAATGTGTGCACATGTATGTGGAGGCCAAGTGACCTTCCTCAGAAGCTTTCCATATTGTGTTTTTGAGACAGGGTTTCTCATTGAGATCCAGGGCTTGCTGATTAGACTAGACTAGCTGGCTAGCAAGTCCCTCCTTTCAGATAACTCTAGTTTGTATATCAAGTTGATGTAAGACCGGCCAGCACATTGTTCTGGGCTTGTAGGAAACCCTTCCAAAGCATCTTGCTTCTGTGCCTGCTCGTGTCTGAATTTTTCTCTTTTTGAAAGGGTAGCTGTCATCGGATTAGGGTCCACGTGACCTCATCCTAAGTGTTTACAGGTATGAGGAGTTATAACCTCAATACGTCAGGGGGACGTGCTTCAGCACCCGGCACTCAATGCTCAGAAAGCTGTGCCATGTATGATGAAGCATGCAGGAGGGGGGTGGGCTGTGCCCACTAGGAGGTTCCTCTGAATGTGTCTGTTCCTCCAGGCAGGAGACATCACTCTGGAGTAACCAACTTGGCTTAGACCACTGGAAACTCTGGTCAGTCTTGACTGTACTCAGCTGGATTTGGCATCTTCTAGGAGAAACGCCTCTGGGCATGCCTGTGAAGATACCTCCAGGGAGGTTTGCTTGAGGAGGGAAGACATCCTGAATGCTGGGGTCACCATTTCACCACCTGGGGTTCTGAACTGGATAAAAAGGAGAAAGTGAGCTGAGCACCAGCAACCTGCTTCCCGGCTACAGATGCAATGTGACCCACTGCCTCAGGCTCTCGCCCTGATGGATGGTGCCTGTGGGGCACGAGCCAGAATAAACCCTCCCTTCCTGAACTTGGTTTTGTTACCTCAACAATGAAAGTAAAAACAAAACAGGAAAGGTGAAGAAATGTCTTACTTCACGGCTCCACTTTCGGAACCAGCTATTGACTAATTAGCTTCGCTGAACCGAAGAAAAAGATAGAATCTGCTTTGATTTCTTTGCCTGGAGGCAATTGAATAAAGTGAGGGGTGAGTGGAGGCAGTGAGGAGGGTGGTCCATAAATAACTGCTCTCACCATCTCCCGCATCTGGACAGAATGTCCCAGGAGGAAGTTGTATACACGGTTAATGATATATTTTGTTAGTATTCAAGTTCGCTGTGACTATTTGGGGGCAATTTCTTTAAAAGCATGCTTTTAGAGCAGAAAGAATCTTCTGGGTGGGAGGGAAAATGAGTTAATGTAAAATCTACTCCGAGTGTGCACATCACCACACTCTCCGAGGTGGCTGCTGCAGGCACAGGATAGTGACCTCTGCGCAGAAAGAGTCCAATGAAAAACGTAGGCAGGACGGCAGTGTCTGGCCCACGGCATGTTCTCTGGGCTTCCCAACCCCGGCTGCTTGCAGCTTGCTGCCTTGTGGCCAGCTTAGGGTAACATCTCTTACATGTAACCCCACCCACACCATATGCCTTTAGCCCTTTAATCCAAGGTTTTCCTCAGCAATAAACACCCCCTCGGGAAGCATCCAGGACAGGCTTTGCAGTTGGGGTTCAATGGAGCACCCATACACAAGCTGAGCTGAGACCCCCGTTTACTGTTCTGTCCACTAATGGTGCTGTTGCCCTTGAGGCTGACTGGGAAGGGCTCTGGAACTAGAATTCTGCTGCAAGGCACAGGGCCCTGATTAATGCTCCTGCCCTTCACTGCTGGAAATCCCTGGAGCCTGGGGTATGGATATGCTGAATGTATGAATATGCTGCATTTTACACAAAAAGAGTCTTGTCACTTTAAATTAAGGACCAGGGATGGCAAGTCTCCTGGTGATATAGTCTGTTTCTAGAATGTTCGCCATGCACTTGTGTGTTGAAGGCTTGGTGTAGCTAGAGTTTTCCTGCCTTGCCCACAGTCAGGACAAATCTTTGTCACCCGCCGCTCAGACCCAACCAAGTAAACACAGAGACTTATATTGCTTACAAACTGTATGGCCATGGCAGGCTTCTTGCTAACTGTTCTTATATCTTAAATTAATCCATTTCCACAAATCTATACCCTGCCACATGTCTCGTGGCTTACTGGCATTCTCACATGCTGCTTGTCCTGGCGGGCGCCTCGCTGTTTCTCCTTCTGCCTTCCTGTTCTTTTATTTCTCCTCTCTGTTAGTCCCCGCCTATACTTCCTGCCTAGCCACGGCCAATCAGGTTTTATTTATTGACCAATCAAAGCAACACATTTGCCATACAGACCATCCCCCAGCACAGCCAAGTGCAGACCATCTCAGACACCTGCACTCAGGCCCGTGGTCCTAATCATCCTCTTTGCGGACCTGCTGGGTAAAGCCACGAGGAACCCAAGAACAGGCTCCCACAGGACATACAGAACATCCCACAGCAGGTTGGTTTCCAGCGTGTGGTGTTATTGGGAGGTGGTGAATCTTTTAGGGATGGGGCTTGGTGTGAGGTTTTAATTCACAGAGCTGATACGACCTTGAGGGAGACTGTGGGACTCCAGGAACTTCCCTTTTGTGTTGCCGCACAACCTTCAAGAGGTAAACCGTTTTCTCCAGCGTGTGCCCTGCAATCCTTAACCAATGAGCCAGCGGAACACAAACCTTCAAAGCTGTGAGCCAAAACAAATGCTTCATCTTTAGGTTCGCTGTCTCGGGTTTTGCTGTGTAAGAGCTGACTAACGTATCTATATTGTCTTGGAATGCCCAGAATGGATGGCAGAATTTCCTACCCCAAATCATGCTACTTTAGCATCAGGATTATCGTGAGTAACTGAGAAGAAACAGATGCAATGAAGCTCTTTGTCTGCCCTCCACGTACTTGTCTACTGGCAGGGCGTGGATTTGTGAACGTGTCTCCACCTCTTCTGTGAGGAGGGCTAGAACTTCATCAGGAGATGATGATCACACGTATCCGCCTGTGACATCAGAGGAGTCTGACCACAGCTCCTCCCACCCTGCTCTACCATGACATTTTCCATGTGTCTCTCTCCTGTGGCTTTGCCACTCCTGGGGACTCACGGGTCCCTCCTTTGTTGGACTGCTGCTTTACAGGATGACTGTCCTTCAGTGACGATGTTGTTGTCTTATGTATTAGTAACTTTTATGTTGCTGTGATAAAACGTTATAACCAAAGACAGCTTAACAAAGAGTTGATTTTGGATGATGGTTCCAGAGGGGTGAGCATCCGTTATGTCGAGATGGAGGGATGGACGAGCGGCAGGAGCAGACCACTGAGAGATCACATCTTTAACCACAAAGCTGAAAACGATAGAGGAGGGGGGAGAGGGAGGATAGAGAGAGAGGGACAGACAGACAGACAGACAGAGAGAGAGACACAGAGAGAGAACTGGATGTGGTATGAGGCTATAAACTCTGAAAGCCCTCAGTGAATCCTTCAGCAAGGCTGTACCTTCCAAACCTCCCCAAACAGTGTCCCCGGTGGGGGACTAAGTGTTCAAATGCTCAAGACTATCTGCAGGGACATTTGCCATTTGAACTACCACACCTAGGTTCTTTTTTTCATGTTGCTGTGATAAAACACCCTGACAAAACATAACTTAGGGGAGAGAGAGTTTGTTCCAGGTTACAGATCATTACTGCGGGAAAACCAAGGTCGGAAGAACTTCAGGTGGCTGGTTAAAATACATCCACAGTCAAAAGCAGAGTGCAATGAGTTAATGCTTGCATGCTTATCTACTCACAGCTCCCTCTCTGTGTTTACGCAGTCCTGGACACACACCCAGGGGATGGTGCTGCCCATGGTGGGCAGGTCTTTCCACCTGCATTAAGGCAACCCACAGAATTCCTAACAGAAGTGCCCATAAGTCAAGCTGAGCTAGCCAATCCTTCATTGCGACTCTGTTCTCAGATGATTCAGGTTGTGTCAAGTTGACAAAGTAAACCCTCACAGCTACTCAGTCCACATTCTGGCCTTTGAGCTACTTGTCACAGAGTGCTTCCGTGTGTAACCACGATGCAGATTTCAGTACCTTGCTGTTGGGTTTCCTCTTGTCAATCTGCCTTTTGCAAGTCTAACTCACAGAGTCACAGTTGAGAACAGAGAAAGATCTTCCTTCTCTACATTCTCCAAATTGTTTTTTTTTAATTTTATTTATTTATAACTTATTTATGAGTGCTCTGCATATATGCCTGAGGCCAGAAGGGGGCCTCAGATCCTATTATAGATGGTTGTGGGCCACCATGTGGGTGCTAGGAATTGAACTCAGGACCTCTGGAAGAACAGCCAATGCTCTTAACCACTGAGCCATCTCTCCAGCCCCCCAAATTGGTTTTTTAAAAAATGCTGCTCAGCCTCTGGTCATTTACTGCAGAAGCCACAAGAAAACTGACCTAGGGATGTGGAAGCTGAGCAGTGCCCCATGGAACCATCCCATGACCCCCTGGGAGAGCATAAGGAGGGATTGATTATCAGCAAGGCAGAGCCACCAGTGTTCCAGTGGGGCCTGGCGATGGGCTCGTGACTTGGCAGAAGCCACAGGCCGGGAAGGGAGAGAGGACAAGGGCTGCCTGTGACCAGAGCTAGGGGCAGAGTCCCCACCATGGGGACAGAGAGGCAGTGGGCCATTCCCCTGCACCTCCTGTCTCCTACTTTCTGATTGGTGGACGTTCCTTCCATCAGACTCCCAGCCCCATGATGCCCAATGTGTGTGAGCTGCAATGTTTCCCAGTCCCGCACCGCTGTTCAGAAGGAAGGGAACGTGAGGAGATGGGAAGTGTTCAGGAAGGCATGCCTGACCCTTGCGGTGACTGTGTACTACAGGCTTAGTCCCCAGCCTGCTGTGTCCCTGGGAAGTGGCAGAACTGTTTGTGGTAGGAGGAGGCCAGGCTACGAGGGCTGTGCCCCTAAGGGGGTCTTGGAATGCCAGCCCCTTCCTCTTCCGCTCACACGCCAGGTGTGAGGTGCCTGGCTTTGCTCTGCCACACTTTGCCGCCAGGATGTGCTGCCTTGTGCTGGGTCATGGGCTGACACTTCTGGGATAAGAGCCAAAATAATCAATCCTCTTCGTTCTAGAAGTTGACATATCACAGGGCATCTGTTACAGAAACGGGAAGCTGCTTACCACAAAGACTCCCTAGGAAAAACAAACCATCTATGGCCTGTTGTATTTACCCCTGAAGAGAAACGCTAGAACTGTAACGGGTGACTTTGCTGGAGAGACTAAAATGTACTCAACCCTCAAGGACCACCTTCTCTCCTCAGGGACTGTATCATCCCGTAGAGAATGTGCGGGGAGAGCCGGGAGATGAAAAGTGCTTGCAGGACAAACAAGAGGACCCCAGTTCAATTCCTAGCACCCGCATCTAAGTTAGGTGTGACAGAGCATGTCTGTGATTCCAGTGCAGGGGAGGTGAAGGCAGGAGGGGTCTGAGGGCTCACAAGACAGTCTAACTGAAATGTGGAAAGCTTCAGGTTCAGTGAGAGGAACTGAGGAAGGCATCTAACGCTGACCTCAGACTTACACACATACACACACACACACACACACACACACACACACACACACGTGCACACACACGCACACGCACACACGTGCACACACACGCACACGCACACACGTGCACACACACGCACACACACACGTGCACACACACGCACACACGTGCACACACATGCACAAACACACACATGTGCACACACATGCACACATGTGCAACGCACATGCACACATGTGCACACACATACACACGTGCACACACATGCACACACGTGCACACACACATGCACACACACACACACAGGCACATGCAGGTGAGGAGGGAGACATCTTGGGAGAACTACCGCAGACCCTAAAGCACTGCTCTGTAGACCGTGGCTCTGCCTTGGCTCATGCCTGGTTTGGTGGGATCTCTCCTGTTGGTCCCGAACATGATAGTCTTGAGGACAAGTTTTTAACCTCAAATGTGTACAAGTTTGGCTTTTGAAAGAAAATATTTCTTCTAGGATGGATGATGATACTTAACCCCAGCCAGACCTTTATCTTGCTCCAACAGTGATGAGGAAATTCCTTTATTTCCTCTTGGATTTCCTACCATCCCATGTGTGTTTCTCTCAATCTCAAAATTCCCCCTTCCCCTACATCCAATTGTGCTGAAGTAGGAGGAAGAAGGTTTTCTAGTGTGATTTCTGTGGCTGTGATGAACACAGTATAAAATGCAGTGTAGCAGAGGAAGAGTTTATTTGGCTCACAATTCTAGGTTACAGTCCATCGCAACAGGGAACTCAGAGACAGGAACACCATGTCCACTATGAAGAGCAGAGAGAATTAATGCATGCTTAGTGCTCAGCTAACTTTCTCTGCTCTTATACAGTGCAGGATCCAAACCCATAGAATGGTGCCAACCACTGTGGGCTGAATCGTTCCACACCAATTAAAGCAATCAACACAACCCCCAACAGACATGCCCATAGGTCAACCAAAACAAGACAAATCCTCAACAAGACTCTCTTCTCAGGTGATTTTAGACTATGACTGTAGTGGGTAGCCATTCCAGCTAGGATCTGGAAGTTCCAACCCCCATTGAGACTCTGGCAACTGTCACGCCTACGAGGTGGGGCCAGGGGAGGCGCCTGGAGACCCAAGAGCTGGATGGGCCAGCGCTCTCTCTGTGTGCTCTCTCTGTGCCAGGACGCTGAACGTTGGAGGTGGACTGAGCAGAGCTCCAGAGAACACTGCTGGACTGTGATACACCTTTCCCAGACCCTGAGACCTATCTTTCACTTAATTTGTGAGTTACACCATTAAATAAATATCCTTTTAACTACATGGAGTGGCCAAAATAATTTCTCCAATATCTGGCGCCCAATGTGGGGCATGAACCCACGACCCTGGGATTAAGAGTCCCATGCTCTACCGACTGAGCTAGCCGGGCTTTTTCTTTTTTTAGTTAAAAGGATATTATCTCCAAACACAGCCATGCTCTGAGGTAGTAGAGGTAAGGCCTTTAATATATGAAGTCACACAACAACTAGGTAATAGCTTCAATGACATGTCTAAGGGTTTTGAATTCACCTTTATCCACTAAGACATCTTTCCAGCCCCTTCCCCTCCCCCCGGAATAAAATATTTCTATTATCCTTTCTTTTTAAGATCAAGATCTTTCTTTTCCACCTCTTACTGTTTTGGGTGGGACCATGCTCCACTGAGTCTGTGGTGTGCACATATGAAGCCAACAGCTTCCCTGTCCTTCTGCCAGATGCCAGTGACACTTCTGCTTGGTGATAATCAAGGAGGCCCTTTGAAGATGCCAGTGTCCACCGGGGCGAAGATTATTCCTCATTGGAAGTGCTATAATGAAATACAGTAGCCCTCCCATGGAGCGAGGATGTGTCTAAGACACCTGGAAGTGGAGGCATGAATCCAAGGCTAGTGCTGATGTCAGGTCAATTGAACTAATAACTGAACTGGTTACTAAGTGACTAATAGATGGACAGCAAATACAGTGTGGGCACACCGGATAAAGGAGTGGTTTGTACCCACGGTGAGAATTTAGCAGGATGGCACAAGTCTCTGCACCCTATTCAGGAAACCACACCGTTTAAAACTCATGAAGTGTTTCTAGAATATTCCATGTAAGATTTTCAGGTGACAGCTGAAAGTATTCCAAGCAACTGAAGTATTCTAAAGCCAAACTGCAGATGAGGAAGAACTGTGGTCCCAGAGAAATAGAGAAAAGTTGAGTGGAAAAGGAGAGTCTGGTGTCTGGGCACTGCTTCATTATTGATGACTTTGTGGTCCTGCCAATGATGTATGACAAGGTCCCATGATGCATAAGGTGGATGGATGGATGGATGGATGGATGGATGGATGGATGGATGGATGGATGGATGCCACATCTGGGGTGAGTACCAGCCTCACAGATGGGACTTCCCAACATTTCATGGGTGGTTCTCATCTTCAAACTGTCTAAGTTATTCAGGGTCCACCCTTAGATCCCAGATGAAAACATACAGTATCTCAGGGGCACAGGGATGCCATCTTCACACCCCCACCACAGTGCTGGGCTTGAGGAGCCCTGCATGGCCCTGCAGACCACGGGCTACCTGCTTTGCCGCCCTTGGACTTGACCTTTTAGGAGCAGCCTCTGCAGCAGCAGAGTTAGAAGGTGGAGAAGGAGGGAGAGTAGAAGTCTGAGCTGGCAGCTTATGTCTCTGCGAAGTCAGGGGTATTCCCACAGGCTGGGGACTTGTTGGCGCCAGGGGCCCTCTATAGCAGAGCAAGGGCCACCCACGTGGGCACCACATGGGCCAGCTGGTTTTCCCCCAGGGTGCTCCAGGGCTGGGTTCACATCCCTATTTTTATGCAGAACTCCAATGTTGCTTGCCTTCCATGACCACAAGATGTAAACTTCACTGGGAAGGGCGCTCCTGGGTTTTCCCTTAGGATCTTTGGTAAAACCCTGTCTTTTCCACATCAGTGTATGGGACAAAGAGGTGGGGTACAAGCTCATCAGAGCCAAGGGGAAGTTAGTCATCCCAAGGGAGAGCTATCCACCCAGAAACTTACGGGACGTGGAGGCTAGCGGGTGAACATGGTGGCCACCTCTTGACTGGCAGGAATCTAGCTGGCCCTCTGAATTGGTTTGAAATGTGGTAATTTTTCTAAGTGCTCAGTGAAGAGGTCTTCCTGATGCACCCTCCTGCAGATTGGTGACGATGGGCTTATCCATTTTCTGGCTTCTTTTGCTCCCAAGGAGTGCAATGAAGAACAGTAAAGCCAGCAGGCCTGAGCTGACACCCTCCAGATGTTCTCCAGTGGAGACGGCATAGCTTGCTCACGGGTAAAATGCAGACAACGTTCAGTTTGTGAAGTTTACCTGATAGTTTGGTCTGTGTTTGGTGAGTCAGTGTTCCATGGCCCCTACTTTACCAAAATCCGTCTGGTGAATTGCAAAGAGAAATACTTGATGTTCTGGACACATTGTGTTTAAAAGGTTCTGATAGATGTCACAGGGTATTTTTGGAACACAGTGGCTGCTTTCCCTGCTCTATATGGCCTTTCACACGCCATTCTGAAACATGTAATGTACTCTACATGGGAAGCATAAAAACACATATAGAATGAGTGTGTAGCCCAGCTTCATTCACATCAGAAGACCTCAGAGATCTTCATTCTGGTTAATTCGTTTCCTATTGAAGTCTCCAACAAGAGAGCACCTCTGTCAGGTTAGAATTTAGTATGGTCATTGTTCTTCAACAGACACTCATAAAAGTCTTATTGTGAGCAACATTTCTATGTAGGAGTTATCGCACAAATAAAACTTTTTTTTTTAGAAACCAGGGCTTCCCACACAGTTAACCATGAAAGGGTTTAGACTAGGTCTGGCTTTTATGGCCCAGCTGAGGGCCATGGTGCTTTGAAAACCCTGACAGTGAGAGACTTACCACACCAGAACAAAGGGGGCGGGGTGTAAACTTGGGTAACGGTAGGTAGGTCACAAATGCTTCACAAGAGTCTCAGAGAGATCGGCCTCCTGCAGTTGAGATCTGCCCGCCCCCAGGGAGGACAATGGCACCTGTCCCCTGCTGGCTGTCCATTGCATGGCCATCAGAAAGCCACTTTGCCCCTTTGGTCCTGGACTAGTCTGTGATGAAGTGGGGCAGGCCTGACCAATGGTTGGCTTTGAAGAGTGAGTCACTTGGTCATCGGGGAGGTGTGGGGGGTTGGGGGTTGGGGGTTGGGGGGTGCAGGGAATGGCATTGCTGAGATGAAAAAGAAGCAGAAAGAAGCCTCAGGCCACCGATATTTCTCAATGTCTGTTCCCAGGGAAAACAATGTTTGTTGTGGTAGAATCTGCATATTGTAAAATTCCCATTGCAACCATTTTTAGGGGTTCATTCCAAAGACATCAAGCACGTTCCATCGAGGCACCACCATCTCTAACATACTGTTCCAGAACTTCCATCACCCCACACCCAGTCTGCTCATTAGCTAAGAGGCCCCTGCCCCAGCCTTGACACCCTATTCCACTCCGTCTCTGCCAATCAGATGACAGAGGTGGTACCCTCAGCCTCTGCCACTTCGTGACTGGCTTATTTCATTTCTAACTTTCTCAAGGTTTGCCTGTACATGTGCCAAGGATCAGAATTTTATTCCTCTTTAAGGTTGAAGACTATTCCACATTTGCTTATTCACTCATCACTCATTGGACATTTGGGTGAAAACCAAACTTCTTATATTCTAGCTCACACACAGATGAGATGTTTTCTAAAGAACATAGTGAGTGACTTGACTGAATAATTCTTTTCAATCTCTTTAATCCTGTGTTAAAAATAGACAGTGAAATATAAAGTAAGCGGTAGATAGCGTGTATTTAAATAATACTAAATATGTAAACAGGGGTATCATTCTTCCCCCGCTCCCCTGTAGGGTTATTTTTCTTCTATTTTGTTCTAGAAGAATATGTAGGGTACAAAGTCTACATTTCAAAAATAGGATTTCTGCAGCTAATCATCTTCACGGGGACCATAAATGCCAGCCCAGCCTCTGTGAGTCATTTCTTGGATTCTAAAAGGAATGCATTTCAGACAGGAGTTTTTTTTTCATCTTTGAGGTTTGTTTTAAGAAGTGCCAGAAGCAAAAGCAAAATAATAAAATGCCGGGGGCCCCATTCAGCCACAGAGGCAGCCCCAAAGCCAGCGGGCTCGGTGGATCCTTGGCTGGAGGGACCTGTCCTCCAGTTGGCAGGGTTCCTCTTTGCTCTCTGGGGTTGTCTAGATCCTGGGAACTCTCCTTTTGATTTAAGAAACGACTAAGGTGGCCTGGAGAGATGGCTTAGTAGCTAATAGCATTGGCTGTTCTTCCAGAGGACCTGGGCTGGATTCCCAGCACCCACCTGACAGCTCACCGCCATCTGTAATGTCAGGCGCAGGGACGCCCTCTTCTGGCCTCCCTAGGCACTGCACACAGGCGCTGCGCAGACATACATAGGAGCAGAACATCTGAACGTATGGAAAGGAAAGTTAAAATCACCAAGTGAGGAAGGTGTGATGCGGTAGAGAAGAGGAGGGGTGTGAGAGGGTTCACAAGCTTTTGAAAAGCCAGGGCTGTCTTTGGAAGCCAATATCCTTGAGTGGCACCATGCCCATCTGGGCTTTTCCCTCGTAGGCATCAGACAAAGCATTGAGCAGACATCAGTGGACATCTGCTAGTGGCTGTGGCCACGTTGCTTATTCTCAGGAGAGCTATTGCTAGCTGTGAGTTTCTCCTGCTCGGAGACCCTGTCTCTGCTCTATCCAGCCCTCCTGGCCTGCTGCATCCTTGGAATCTTCTTCCCACCTGGAGCCCTGGATGCCATCAAAATTCTTCCCTTGTGGGTAAAGCCATCACACCAGCATGTCCTTGGCTTGCCTTTTCTCATCCCCTATGCTGGAGGGATAAAGTTACCTGGCCATGGGTGATTAAAGCCAGGTCTATACCATCACAAACAGCCCTAAGCTAAAGAGGATCCACCAAGGTCCCTAGCAACTGCACGCAGAGCACGTTCATCCTGGTGACTCCACAGTGGCGGGGCAGGGGTGATGCTGATGACGTGAAGTCTTTTTCTCTGGTGACAACAAGAAAGGGAGGTAGTGGGTTGGCCAATGGCAAATAGGTAAATCTACTAAGGGATTTCATGTCACAGGAACCTCCAGGAGATGGGTAAAGGGTTGACTCTTTCCAAATGCTCCTGACCACCCAACCCTTTGATCAAGAAGGAACTCCTTGGAGCCGTGTTCTCCGAACACACTTAAACCCCAGCTTACACACCTTCTGAACCTAGCAATTCAATGGCACCAAACATGTGACAGCTCCTTTCTCGAGTTTGCTGCGTACCAGGGAGCAAATGTCCAGTGCACCTTGACCAAACTCCAGTGGGAAGCTTTCGAACATGTCCCCTTTTCTGTCCACCTGCAGGGCTCCTAGTCCCCCAACATACATTCCACACAGTAGATACAGAGGCTAGAAAATGGTGGCACTCATCCTAGCATTCCAGAGACAGAAATCCATCTGGATCTGTGTGAGTTCAAGGCCACATTGGAAACAGCCAGGCATGGTGACATACGCCTTTAATCCCAGAAAGCCAGCCTTTAATCCCAGGGAGTGGTGGTAGAAAGCAGAAAGGTATATAAGGTGTGAGGACCAGAAACTAGAAACATTTAGCTGGTTAAGCTTCAGGCTTTCAAGCAGCAGTTCAGCTGAGATTCATTCTGGGTGAGGACTCAGAGGTTTCCAGTCTGAGGAAACAGGATCAGCTGAGGATCTGGCGAGGTGAGGGTAGCTGTGGCTTGTTCTGTCTCTCCGATTTTCCAGTATTCACCCCAATAACTGGCCTCAGGTTTGATTTTATTAATAAGACTCTCTAAGATTCCTGCTATGTCTGACTCAGAGTTAAAAGGTTGGAAGAGAGTGAGATACCAAATGGCTGGGCACCCTGGTTGGTCTGATATCACCCAGAGACTCCAGATCTCAGGTCCCAGTGATGAGCATCCAGGAGGCTCCGTTGGTGACATCCCAGGAGAGCCTTTTGTGTCTCCATGCTGCTTCCACCAGAGGCAGCCGGGTCAGCGCAGAACCTCAAGGCCACCTTTGACAGCAACCTGTCAAAGTGCTGAAGGAGTCTCCTTGTACCTCTTGGCTTCAAGGGACTCAGAAACCCCACATCTGGTAAACACAGCCACAGAAGGAGCCTGAGCTTTGATCTGTCTCAACAAAGGCCCCCAGGCTTAGCTGGAAACTGGGAGCTGCTTGTTTTTTTTTTTTTTTTTTTTTTTTTGGTTTTTTCGAGACAGGGTTTCTCTGTGTAGCTTTGCGCCTTTCCTGGAACTCACTTGGTAGTCCGGGCTGGCCTCGAACTCACAGAGATCCGCCTGCCTCTGCCTCCCAAGTGCTGGGATTAAAGGCGTGCGCCACCACCGCCCGGCGAGCTGCTTGTTTTTGTTTTGCACATTTCTGCTAAGATCTTAGGTCTGGGGAGCACTGAAGTTTTCTGGAAGGTTCTGTCTGTGGGGTGGCTGCTCTTGGTGCAAGTCTGTCAAGAGGACTCTGGAGCTGGTGGCCTCCCACTCTAGGGGCTCTTGGGAAACGGCACCTGCCAAGGAAATTGAAGGCAATGATTTGTGTATGGTCTAGTTTTCTATGCTTTACTTTTGTGTGCATGCTCGCATGAGTGAGTGTGGATGTGTGTGCATGCATGTGTTTCTATATATATGTGTATGTATCTGGGTGTGTTCCTGTGAGTGTACATGTGTGCACATGTATGTGGAGGCCAAGTGACCTTCCTCAGAAGCTTTCCATATTGTGTTTTTGAGACAGGGTTTCTCATTGAGATCCAGGGCTTGCTGATTAGACTAGACTAGCTGGCTAGCAAGTCCCAGGGAGCCTCTTGCCTCTGACTCTCCAGCACTGGAATCAGACCCACTTCTTTATACTTACACAGCAAACACTCCACCAACTGATCTCTCTAGCCCACTTGCTTTAATTATTTTTTCTTTTCTTTCTCATTTTTTAAAAGTTATTTTTATTTTATATGTATTTTTGTTTGCCTGCATATCTGTGTGAGGGTGTCAGATCTTGGAGTTATAGTTATTAGCTGCCCTGCGGGTGCTAGAAATTGAACCCAGGTCCTCTGGAAGAGTAGTCAGTGCTCTTAGCCACTGAGCCATCTCTCCAGACCCTCCCCCCTTTTTAAAGGCATGTTCTCTATGGAGTTTTGGCTGGTCTGGAACATGCTATATAAGCCAGGGTGTCCTTAAACTTATAGACAGCTGCCTGCCTCTTCCCCCAAGTACTAGCACTAAAGGCATGTGTCACCATGCCCATGCTACTAATTTCTTAATATTAAAATTAGAATAGGTATAAATAAAATACCAGGGAGGCTTCAGGAAGAGCTGTAGGGGAACATGATGGTATAACCAGTCTTTTAACGGCCCTTCTCACCTTTAGATTTTTGTGGAAGCTCGGGTCTTTGGCATACTCCGCAAAACAGCCAGTGTGGGTTTTCCATTCTGAGACCTTCAAGTTACCTGTACCAGGCTAGTCAGGTCTAGCACAGGCCTGGTAATCTGAGAGGTCACAGAGCCCTCATCCAGGAAGCTGATTTCAGCCACAGATACCTCAAAAACCAAATTTGCTTTTGAAATTTAGAATCAGATGGAACAAGAAATATAGAAAAGTTCCATTGGGGTAAACAAGGGGTTCCTGCCCTCCCAGGAGAGAAGGCCTCCAGCAACACCTTTCTCAGGTCATTTCCATCACTGACACCTGTAGAGGACACATATTCTAGACCCTTCCAGATCCAAAGCCCAGAAATGCTGAAAAAGGGTCATACTGGTGCCACAATCCTAAATTAGCTTTTTGGGTAGAGGAAGAGCAGAAATGTCTGGATTCAAGAGGAGGTTGGGGACCACTGATGTTCCTGCCGTGGTCTCACCTCACAGAAAGAACCACTTGAGAAGGAAACCTGTAACTATTCCATTTGACTATGATTTAACAATCTCCACATGGCTCAAGAATACACGTTCGTCTCCAAGGTACCCACACGGGACCTTAGCTGGGGACTTCGTGCCCAGAGAAATGAGCTAGTCTGTGTTTGCACTGTTTTGCTGACCTAACTGGTGGGCTTGTAAGTTCAAATGACAAGTCTGTATTTATTGCTTCTTAAACTGTCTCTTGGGCCCTCAGGTTGACATGACATGCCCATATCCCAACCCCCCTGTGTTAGCCCTCCCGGGGAAGCTGGGTCCTCTCAGTGGGCATGAAGCCCACATCAGTGGTCCCCAACCTCCTTTTGAATCCAGACATTTCTGCTCTTCCTCTACCCAAAAAACTAATTTAGGATTGTGGCACCAGTATGACCCTTTTTCAGCATTTCTGGGCTTTGGATCTGGAAGGGTCTAGAATATGTGTCCTCTACAGGTGTCAGTGATGGAAATGACCTGAGAGAGGCACCTTCAGTCCTCTCAGCAGGTGACACAGGATGGTCACTCCAGTCCGAGCAGTGATAGCACTGATATAAGACGGTCTTCCAGATCTGAACCCGATCCTGTGAGACAACAGTGTGTGACTGCTTCAAAACCACACCAGAGAGAGTTCACACCTTCCACCAGTGCTGAGTGGGTGAGCATAGACTGGGTGCTGTCCACATTGCCTGCCTCACGGTAGACGGTTTCCCTTTCCAGGGACCTCCCTGTGTTTCTAGTCCCACAGTATTGCTTCAGTTAAACAGGGTTTTCATCCAAGTGCCACAGGGCCGGGCTGCCTGGATCGAAGCCGCGGGCGCATATGCTGAGGGAAGGAGAGGCTGGGAAGACTCACTTTCAGAGAAAGACAGGCTGTCACAGTCCTTTAGTTAAAACGGGCCCAGACTTCTCCCTTCCTTTCCCGCTGGATTTGACCATCAACCGCCATTTCCCTCCCTTCTCTCTTTCTCTCCTCCCACTTTTCTCCTTCCCCACCTCTTCGTCAGTCCCTGTCTAACTAAAATGCCTAGATGACCAAAATACAAATTTCAGTACCCTTACGGGCAGGCGTTGTTCTGGTTAGCACCTTAAGTAAAATAACCAATAATCATTTCATTTTTCTGAGGCACATATAATTGGATCTGGAAGGAAAAAAATCCCAGGGCTCTGAGAAGTGTTGACTCAGGCCTGGATCTCAAGGACCACATTTCATGTGATGGCCCCAGGCCCCCTGAGAGGGATTTTTCCATCAGCTTTGGGGACATTGGACTCTAAAGGGGGTTACTCAACCTGTGATTTAAACTCCTGCGCTCTTGGTTGGTATAGCCACCTGCTAGTGTTTACAGATACTCAAACCCTAGCTTCCGGTGACGGTAATTCATTCAAGGTGGATTTGGTTGTGCGAAATACCAGTTTGCGCTTTGCCAACACAGCCCTCCCACCCAGCGGGTTGAAGGTCTTCACTGTGTCCCTATGAAGTGTCGTGTGGGGAGCCGGCTCAGTTGGTAAAGTCTGCTGTGCAGCCCCCAGGACCTGAGTTTAAACACCAGCACTTGGGAAAAAGCCAGGCATGGTTGCCTGCTCTTCTACCAGGGAGAGGGAGACAGGCGGATTCCTCAGGAAGCTCCGGGTCCCAGTGAGAAGTCGTGTTTCAGAAGGTAGATGGCATCTGAGGAGAAATGACATCCAAGCTTGTCCTCTGGCCTCCACACAAGGCACATGCATTGTACACATAACACACATATCTGCACATGCTTGGTATACACGTATACACACATGAATACATAGCTGCACATGCATAGAGCGCGCGCACACACACACACACACACACACACGCACGCACGCACGCACGCACGCACGCACGCACGCACTCACTCACTCACTCACTCACACACATGCATATATACTAATCATGAAGTATCTGCCCTGGATTCATGCCTAGCACTGGAAATGGCATTTACAAAGTGGTTTTAGGCCGGGCGGTGGTGGCGCATGCCTTTAATCCCAGCACTCGGGAGGCAGAGGCAGGCGGATCTCTGTGAGTTCGAGGCCAGCCTGGTCTACACAGCAAGATCCAGGACAGCCTGGGCTACCAAGTGAGTTCCAGGAAAGGCGCAAAACTACACAGAGAAACCCTGTCTCGAAAAACAAAAACAAAAAAACAAAAAACAAAACAAAACAAACAAAAAAAAAAAAGTGGTTTTAGTTAAAAATGACAATTTTTAGAAGAATTGGAGGTGAGGTTTCTCCTCCTTCTCCCCCCTTCTTTTCCTTCTTCTTCTTTTTTGAGACAAAGTTTCTGACCCAGGACCCTTGGACGATGTCTTCAGCAGTTCCCACTGACTTCCCGAAGCGTGTGTCTCTGTATCTGTGCATCTCTCTGACCTTGCGGTCCTCCGGTCCCACTGAAGGAGGCCACTGGCGCATCGGTGCCGCCCTTGGACTTGAGGTGGGCAGCTCTGGTCTGTGTCGGCATCCTGGGAGCTGTGGGTCAGAGGAGCGGTTCTGTCCATGGTGACCTTGCTTCATCAAGCCGTGGCCAGGCACGTGGGAGTAGTCGTGGCGGAGGGGGAGGGGAAAGACACTTGGTTCAGCTCTTCATGGAGCGCTTTCGTGTGAACCGAACGGTCTCCTCTCCTTTGCACTAAAAATGTAGCATCCCCCTGGGCTGTATGTGAGCGAGCACACAGGACTCCTAAACTTTCCCTCTGACGTGGAGAAAGGCGTCCGTCTCTGTGAGGCACCGTGAGACCCAGCCTGGGGATGAGGTGTGCTGAGAGGTGACCATGAGTCAGTCCTGGCAGTGGGTAAGGAATATACTAGACCCAGCTCTCCACGGCCTTGTGGAGGAGGCTGCAGCTTGGCCTGCTGAGCCGGAAGTCCTGACACCTCTCCTCTCAGAAGCTAGCTGGGCACTCAGGTGACTTGGCCAGGGCCCTCGCCCATGTGAGGGTAGGCGGGAGCACCCTGCCACCAGCCACCTTGTCTTCCTCCTTGCTCAATCCTTTTTTGCTCCTGCAGAGCCGGTCCTGGGTTTTACCTGACTCTTTCCTCAGCCTGGGTTGGGTCAGGGACAGGGATTCAGCCTTCATTGCCCAGATCAGCCTGGGCTGGGTGAGCTGCTGCTGCTGTCTGTGACCGGGAGAAGGCAGGAGGCTAATTAGTCCGCGTTTGCCACGCTCTTTGAAGACACTCAGAGCTCATGAAAGCCGGATCTCACCACTGTGATAACAATGGGCTTCTCTGGCCTTAATGTTCTCTCCATTTGGAGGCCTGGCAGGAGAGTTAAAGAACTCCTCCCTCCCCCGGGTGAGAGCCTGGTGGGAATAGACAGACAGGGAGGAGAGGGAGGGAGAGGTGTGTGTGTGTGTGTGTGTGTGTGTGTGTGTGTGTGTTATGTGGTATGGGTGGTGTAATGTGTGTGTGTGTGTGTGTGTGGTGTGGTGTGTGTATGTGTGTATGTGTGTATGTGTGTGGTGTGTGTATGGTATGTGGTGTGGTATGTGTAGTGTGTGTGTGTGTGGTGTGGTGTGTGTATGTGTATATGTGTGTGGTGTGTGTGTGTGTGTGTGTGTATGGTATGTGGTGTGGTATGTGTAGTGTGTGTGGTGTGGTGTGTGTATGTGTATATGTGTGTGGTGTGTGTGTGTGTATGGTGTGTGGTGTGGTATGTGTAGTGTGTGTGTGTGTGTGTGTGTGTGTGTGTGCGTGCGCAGCGGGTATATTGTGACTGTTGTGTGAACCTGGTGGCTGTGAGGGAGGACAGAGGCCCTTGCTTAGGTGCCGGCTCTGCGGCAGCAGTGAACTTTTGTTCTTAGAACGCCGCCCACACACGGGCGCTGCCAGGAGCTCTGCCGCCCGCCCACACAGGATCAGTCAGGCTGACATGAAAGGAACCAGGGCTTCCAACCGACTCCGGGATTTGAAGTTTCTTTTTCCCTCCTCTGGAACAGCTTGAAATCGCTTCTTTTCTTTGTCGGGATCCTTGGAAAGCTTCACTCTTCTCGGCCCCCACGGCACTCACCTCTGCCTCCCCCCCCCCCCCGGGGCCCAGGGGTCCAGAAACCGTGCACCCTCACCATCGGGTACCTGGGCGGCTGTTGCCACCCAGTGCGCTGTGGTCACCTTGCAGAGTCTCTCTGAAGCGGGGCAGAGGCAGCCTGCATGGCCTGCTGATGAGGGACTCGTTACGAGGGTGTGGACCAGAGATGGTCCTTCACGCAAACAAGGAGCCGGTGTCCTGAGCAAGGTCCCCTCCTGCTTCCAGGGCAGAACAAGCCCGCTCGGCCCCGTTTTCTGGGTTTAAGAGTAGACAGTGACACTTCCCACCCAAGCTCCAGGTAGAGAAAACAGTGAGGGGGCACAGGATGACAGTTCAGGGGACACTAGGCTGTTGGACACACTCACTGCCGCCTCTGTGTGCTGGCTGGGGGCATGGGTGGGGGTGGGGTGAGGTGGGAGGGGGGTGGAGGGGAGGGCTTTTTTCTCACACCCTCCGTTTCCTGAGGTTCCTTCCCCTTCACTGGCTGCCAGCAGCCAGCAGCAAGCTGGTCTGAGGCTTTCCAAAAAACTAAGGTCTTGTGCTGGATTGCAGCCCAGTGGTTAGAGCATTTGCCTGGCCTTTGTGAATCCCTGGGTTCCAAACCTGGTATCTTCTTTCTACAATAAGATGTCATTGGCATCCCATAATACCACTTTAAGCATCTTAAGGAACACAATCCAGTGGTTTGAAAAATTCATGTTGTTGTGAAAGTCACTGTCTAATTTCAGAACACTTCTCTGGCCCCAGAATGAGCTCTGTGCCCACCAGCACGAAGTCCCCATCGGCCACCTCCACTCTGGGCTCTGGAAGCCACTAAGGGCCGGCCTGCTGGAACAGTTCACAGATGTGGAATCCTGATAGTCACCCTTTCATCTCTGGCTTCTGTGGCTTGCCAACTGCGCTGTGGCATGCACCCGAGCTCTGTTCCATGTCAGGTTTAATAACTAGTTCACCCTGTGGCCAGGATGCTTTTTCACTTCGTTTTTTTCTCATCAGTGATGGATGGCTGTGGCCTTTAAGTGCCCTTGCTTTGTGGGATCCACCTTTTCCCTCCGTCCTCTTAAGAGCTGGTAGATTCGATATAGCATGCTGATAGTCTCCTGGCTGAGAAGGTCCCGAGGAGCACCCGAATGCTGGGATATCTGCACCATGACTTTGCTACGAATATTTGTGGTCCTCCAGAAGTCTTTTGCCTCAGTTTTCCCTATCTACAAAATCAAGGGTTTGATTCCTATGGTCTCTAAAACTGTAAATGTGGTGGCTCAAGCTAGCAATCTCGGTTCTCAGGAGACGGAGGCAGGAAGATCTTGGGTTTGATGTCAACGTGAGCTCCGTGGACAACCTTGTCTGAATTTCCCTTCTACCCAAAAGGCAACAGGCAAGCAAGTCGTCTGTGTGGCAGAGTTGCAGACCAACAGGGTTGCAGACCAACACCAAGTCTGTGTGGCCGAGTAAGGCAAGCCGCAGACCAACAAGGCTAGGTGCTTCTGTAACTCTGACCATTGTCTAATCTGCTGCCCTAACAGGAAGCTGTGCTGATTGACAGGGAAGAATGGTGGACCATCTGAGGGAAGGGAACGGTAGAGATGCCATGTCTGGCACTTAGCTCTCAAACCTGGCAGAGGAGCTCTTGCCAGGGAGGTGCTGTCCAGACTGCACATTTATAAGGGGTTCTGGTGCATGTAACCTGTCTCCTGCATCATCACTGGGACGGGCTGCCAGCATAGCCTTTGGACTTCAGGTTTTGGGTATAGGAGTTAGCAGCTGAAACACTAGAGGTGAGGACAGTGTAAAAGCTCCGAAGTGGCCTCTACACCGGACGCTATTCTGCCAGCCAGAAGCCTGAAGGAGCAGGGATGGGACAGTGAGATGTTCCAGAACCGTGACATGTCCAGGAGAGCTGGGGATCTGCTTTGTGGGGAACAAGACAGAGATGGATGGCCACACAGGGAGTTGACATTCACAGAGATTCCCAGGTGGGTAGAGCCAGAGACCGGTGGCAGCAAGGGTTGTAGGGGAATGGAGAGAGGTCTGGTAGAGATTTAGGATCCAGGCGCCATTTAATCCCAGGTGGTGACCAGGAGATGCAGCCAAGACTTCAGGGATCCTCTCTGTCTGTGACTTGAACCCATGAGCTTAGACTGGGTGTGGCAGGGAGGAGAAAGGGAGGAGCCAAACCCTGAAGGCTTGGGGTCAGGCTTCCCTGGGCTTACCAAGTGGGTGGCCTCCTGGGCCTGGGAGTTTAGAGTATGCAAATATAATGCTCCCTTGGTCTATGAAACTCTTGGGAGGTAAATTAATTTCTGAGGCAATAGGGCATCAGTCTGAGGCAATGGGCTGTCTTCAGATCCACCTAAGCCCTCATTTGAATCAGATAGGGTGATTCAGAGTAATTTGAAGACTCTTTGAAAGCTTCTTGCTTTCTTCCCGAAACACCAGGCTGGTGCCAGGCACAGGGCAGGGCTCCGCCTGGAATTGGTGTAGCTGGTTAGTATATTGTCTTTTACATCCTAAGAATGCTGGGAGGAAGTCTGTGGCTGTCCACTGGTCCTAGGCCCCTCGGGTCATTTCTTCACCACCACTGCCTAGGACTTCCTTCTCCAAGAAGGATGTTTGTGGTCTCTGAGTCTATCGGCACTGTCTCTGCATGACATTGCCAAGGTCATTGGTCACCTCCTGCAGATCCTGGTGGGTTGGGGCTTACATAGGAAGATAGACAGTACATCCAGGGCCATGGTCCTACTCTGCAAGGGAATGTTTAGAGGGAAGGCCTCCTGACATAGAGGATGTCAGGTGACCCGATGCAGATGGAGCTGGGTGACATATCACTCTTTTTCTTTTTTTTTTTTTTTTGGTTTTTCGAGACAGGGTTTCTCTGTGTAGCTTTGCGCCTTTTCCTGGAACTCACTTGGTAGCCCAGGCTGGCCTTGAACTCACAGAGATCCACCTGGCTCTGCCTCCCGAGTGCTGGGATTAAAGGCGTGTGCCACCACCGTCCGGCTGACATATCACTCTTAATACCGTGATCTTCTCTGCTAGTCTCAAAAGGGTCTGCTTTTTGGGAAGGCTCATCCAGAGACACCAGCCCTTGCAGGGCTCACACATCACTTCCCCCAGCTTGTCTCTAGGCCCAGAGTGGCCTGGCTTTGCCGAGAGGAGCCAGACAGTTGGTGCTGGGCCACATGGAGTGTGGCATGGGGAATGGTACACGTTCCCCAGGCTGCGTGGATCAGGGTACCCCGTGCTTAGGAGACACAAGAACAGACTAGAGAGGAATCCCCTGGCAAACCTCTCCTGATCGGAAAAACTCGATTCAGCCTGTGCCTGCCTGTCATGGTGCTGGTGGCATGAGGTGTGGGTTGCTTTGGAGCGTCTGAGGAAGCTTTTCTGCACAGCCCACCATTGCTCTCCTCTGCTAGTCAATAGGATCAGTGCCACTGCTAGACACAGGCCTCTGGGACTGGGACATGATGAGCCAGACCCCCAGCTCATGTCTGCCACAGAGACAGCTCAAGCCTGTATCATGCTGGATGGCTCACCAAGAATTGCAGCTCCCGTGGCATCCAGCACACAGCTCCTGTACTGGCCTCACTAGCTTCCAGTCTCATTAGAATCAGGTGGGGTGATTCGACCTGCTCTCTGTGGTCCCCATAGCTGCTGCTCCCTAGGGATCTATGTCTGTGGTTCCCGAGAGCCCCTGAGAGTGGTGAGTTGGAGACATACAAATCACTCTCGAGATGTGACCAAGCCAAGAAAAAGTCAGCAGTGAGCACTGTTGCTCCCTTGGCTGGGTCTGCCCTGGTCTTAGCTTATCCCAGTGTGAGCATGTTGGGTGAAGGGCTATTGGACCGTCCTGATACCCCATAGCTCTTCACCTTCCTCCCTTCGACCTGCCCCAAGAGCATGAAAGGAGGGGAAGAGTGTGGGTCCTCCACTGGGGTTTGTTGGGAACTTCATGCCCTCCTCACTGTGTCCCAGGACTTCCTGCCTCCCACAGCTCTGAGCCACCTCTCAGAGATAGGAGGAACCCAGGGCTTGGGCAGTCTCTTCCTCCTGGGGCTCCATGTGGCTGGATCAGGGTTAAGACCAGGACAGACCCAGACAAGGGGGCAGCTGGGATTTTTTTTTTTTTTTGTTAGAGTTCAGAAACTGTTCTAAAGCTTTTTCTTATCACAGATATGTCTGAAGATCTGAAGTGTGGTGATAGATTGTGCACCATAATAAATTTGAAGATGAGAGAACAGAACACATCACTAGATTAAACATAGAGGCCAGCCATGGTCGCACACACCTTTAATCCTAGCACTCAGGAAGCATGTCTGTGAGTTCGAAGCCACCCTGGACTACATGAGATTGACTCAGTCTAGGAGAGAAACAGAGCCAGGCAGTGGTGGCACACACCTTTAATCCCTTGGGAGTCACAGGCCTTTAATCCCAGCACTGGAGAGGTTGAGACAGGAAGTGATATGGCAGGGCGGAGAAAGGTATATAAGGCACGAGAGGACAGGAACTAAAGGCTTTCAGCTGAGGCTTTGCAGGCCGAGGAGTTGGTGAGGTAAGAGGTGGTGGCTGTGGCTTGTTCCTTTGTCTCTCTGATTTTTCAGCATTTACACCAATATCTGGTCGGGTTTTTTTTTTTTTTTTTTAAAGACCAATTAGCAATTCGTGTAACACTGAAGATCAGGTGTTCTCATTCCAGGACACAGCATACAGAAGGACACACATGCTCGTGCACACAAACACACACACACACACACACACACACACACACACACTCATACATGTGCACATAAGCACACGCTCACTCATACATGTGCACACATGCAAACGCATGCCTACACATATGCTGTTGTTTTGCTAATGATAGAAGCATGTAGGGAGATGGATTTGATCTCCAAACTTGTACACTCTCTGAGGGACACGGACAGTAGCTCCTGGCTAAGCCTGGCCACTTTGCAGCTATAATCCTTGGGACAGTTTCCTGACTTCTCCATGCCCCCTTCCTGCATGTGTTGGAGGAGAATCATGTCTGGGCTTGGCATGGGACAGAACAGACTATTGACAAATTCACACATGAACTCATCTGTCCAGAACTTAGATTTTGAGTTGGCCAGGACTGTTCTGGGTGCAGAGCCTGCAGAGAGCACACAGTGTATTTTATTTACTTATTTTTGTTTTTTGAGATATGGTCTCATTAGCTTAGGCTGGCCTCAAACTTTATATTTAGCTGAGGTTAGACGATCTCCTGATCCTCCTCCATCTCTTAAGTGACACAGTGATAGGAGAAGGCCGCTAAGCCTGGCTCCCTCTCAGATATTTTCAAGAGGATAGCACGGGTTCCCAGCTGTGTGAGTGTGTGTGTGTATGTGTGAGTGTGTGTGTGTGAGTGTGTGTGTGAGAGTGTGTGTGTGTGTGTGTATGTGTGTGTGTGTGTGTGTGTGTGTGTGTGTGTGATTGCTCTTCTTCAGGAGCTACCTGGCTTTTAGAAACTTACATATATTTGTTTTTATTCCCCCGGGGGGAGGGTATGCACATGCAAAGCACATGTGTGAAGGTCACAGGACAACTTACAGGAGTTGGCTCTCTTCTTCCTTGTAGGGTCTGAGACTTCTCAGTTAGGCTAGGCTGGCTGACCAGGGAGCGCAGGCATCCTCCTGTCTCCATCTCCCCAGTACTGGGATTGTGTGTGTGTGTGTGTGTGTGTGTGTGTGTGTGTGTGTGTGTGCGTGTGTGTGTGCACTACCATGCCTGGCTGTCTACACCGGTACTGGGAGCTGCACTCAGGTACTCATGCTTCCGTGGCGAGTGCTCTCGGTCCTGTGACCGCCACCTCCCTTCACTGTCACAGTCAGTTTTCACTGCATCTCCACGAACTGCTGTTGATGTCGATTTGACAAGACTCTCAAGTGAGAGTCAGACAGGACACTTGTGTCATGGGGTGGGGGGACAAGATGACAACACACTCTGTGCTCTAGTTCCCACCCAGGCCGGCCAGTTGAGGGCCATGATGCTCTGTGTCTTTATTCCACACCATTTTGCTCTGCGGGCCCAGCCCCAGGAAAGGAATGCCATCCTGGGGGAGGGGAGTTGTCAGGTTCCGAGTTAGAATGTGAGTCTGTTTTTCTGAAGAAGTGTGGGAAGCTCCCAAAGCCAGCAAGGGCTGTGGGTGCCTAGCTGCCTCTGGCCTGGAGACAGACGGGCCGGGCTGGCTTAGTGACAAGATGGCAGCTGTAAGGAGCCTTGGCTTGGCTGTACCTTTGCTGACAGCAGATCCCTGGAGCAGGGCTGCTGACGTGTGCTGACCGAGCAGGGTGTTTACTAGGCCGTTTTTCAACAACCGCGATTCCAGTAAGGGCTGGGAATGCGCCACAGCACCCTCCTTCGTGGCACTGCGTGTATCCCCCAGGCAGCATGTGCGCCAAGACGAGGGGGACTGGACAGGGGACTGGAGGGGGGATTGGAGGGGGGGCTGGATGGGGAACTGGAGGGGGGACTGGAGGGGGGACTGGACAGGGGACTGGAGGGGGGACTAGAGGGGGGGAGTCCCTGAAGATCATTGGAGGACATCCAGGTAAACTCATGATGGGAAGAGCTTGGGGTGACGGTGACTGTGTGAGTATTGCCCAGACGTACACACAAGCTTCCAAGGACCTCCAGAAGTTTCCTTCTGAGGCTCCCCAACCAGACAAAGCACCTGGCCTAGGATTAGGAACTGTCCCAGGTTGCTGTTTTCTTGAGTGACACACCCAAGTCTTTCTTCTTTTCAGGTCTCAGGTATCCATCCCACTTGCAATAAGAGCATCACCCGTGCATTCCTTGGTGGGCACAGCACTGTTCTAGGCCTAGACTCATACCCCCTTGCCTCAGGAGGGTGGGAAAGGGGCCGTCTTCTACTGTGGTGGAGACTTTTGTGTCCCTGCGATCTCTCCTGGCGTCCGTGACAGAGCACGTCAGAGCTTCAGGCACTTGGCGAGTGTGCAGTACCCAGATCTTTCGCCAACGATGAGCACTTATACAGGTCTGTGGAGAAGCCTCATGCTTCTCAGGGAGCTTCTCTGGAGCACGCAGGCACTCGTGACCTAATGGAGGCTCTCTTCCTGACTTCTGATGGAAGTGTTGGGGGGGACCCCAACGGACCATTTGACGGCTGCTTTCATTAGAAGCTGTTTCCTTTAGGCAAGGGTCAAGCTCTCAACTGGAGTAAGATACAGTGATGGTGACAGTTCTACCCACATCAACTACTCTACCCACCCCACAGCCCTGCAGTCCTTTCCAGTGCCCAAGCTTGCTAGAATCCTCCTGGTCGTCCTGTGAGGCAGAGAGAAGGTCAGGGTTGTCCATGAAATGTTGCCTGGAAACTGACAGTTTGTTCAAGGGGTATGTGGGCATCAAGGGGCGGGGGCAGGACCGGAGAGCAGCCTATCCCAGAGGCATTCCAAAGCCAAATAATCTAGTTTGTAGTTGGATCTTGACACCCTAAAAAACCCCATAGATAATGTGGCTTGTCTTCTTATCCTTCATGTGGTCGGTTAGAGGCAATAAACTCGAGCAAGGGATGTGTTTGCCGAGGGAAGAGCTGTCATCCACAGGGCGAGGCTCCAGGCAGGGTAGCCCCCGTGAGTCCCTCAGGACGCCTTCACCAACAGTGACCTATGTGGAGGGTAGGGGAGAAGTGAGATTTACGAGGAAACATCTACACATGGAGGCCATGATCCTACAGTCTGCCTCCAGGCCAGGGCCCAGGGGACCGGGGGGAGGGGGGGGGGTCCTAGTCCGGGTTGGGAGGGGAAATGATGGTATGAGTTCTACTCCAGCCATAGTGAGAGTTTCAGTTTGTGGGCAGCCAAGCTCCAGCAGTCAAAATTTCCCTTTCCTCTGCTTATTCCCTTTGGGCCCCAGAGAATTACATGGAGGCTCACTTTTACTCAGTCCACCAAAGTGAATGATAATCTCTTCTGGAAAATGTCTCAGACACGCCAAGAAACAGCGCTCAACTGAACATCTGGGCTCCCAGGGAGGGCTCTGTCAGGCTGACATGTAAAACTAACCATCAAGTGTACACTTTCCTTGTGTAGAGGATACAGGGATGGTTAGACACAGTTGCTGATTGAGGCCTTGGTTATGGAAAGGTAGCAGAAACACACACACACACAAAGACACAGAAGATGAGGGCATCTGGAAGCTGGGGAAGGTGAGTTCCAACGTGGACAAGAGCATGGACATCAAGTCATGCACAGGGTTCCAGCAGCTGCACGAAGGAAGTTCATGTCTACAGGACTTGGCAGCTATTGTAAGTTCAATTGGACCCCAAACAGGTTCTTACCCCCGGTACCCGTGAGGGTGACCTGATTTGGAAATGGCACTCTGCAAATATAATCAGGTTGAACTGAAGCCGTGCTACAGTAGAGTGGCGTTTAATCTAACATGGCTGGAGGCCTTCCAAGATGAGGGATAAACACAGAGGGATGAGAACTGTATGACAATGGGGAGAGATTGGATTCATGCAGATTCTAAAGTCAAGAAATGCCAGAAACTGATGGCAGCCCCCAGAAACCAGGGGGAGGGAGGGAGGAAGAAGCTAGAACTCCTCCTACACTTGGCCTCCAGAACCGCAACAGAGCGGCTACTGTATTAAGCTGCCCGCTTGGACTTTAAACTTTTCTTTCATAGTTTGTGTGTGTGTGTGTGTGCACGTGTGGGTGCATTCTCGAGTGCGTGTGCGTGTGTGTGCATTCTTGAGTGTGTGTGTGTGTGCGTGTGTGTGTGTGTGTGTGTGTGTGTGTGTGTGTATCTCAGCACGTGTGGACTTTCAGAGGACCGTCTGTGGGAGCCAGTTCTCTCCATGCATCATGTAGGCTCCGGGGACCTTCAGGCTTGGTGGCAGGTGCCCTTCCCTGCTTCAGGCTTGGTGGCAGGTGCCCTTCCTTCCCCGCTGAGCTGTCACACCAGCCCAACTTGTGGTACTCCTGTTACTGCAGCCCTAAGAATCTCATACATCAGTTGCTCACAGCTCAGGTGGGGAGGCAGGCAGGACGCTCTGGAGTGGAGACGGTGGTCGCGGAAGTTGTAAATCACCAGAGACAGCAGCAGGTACAACCAGTGTTCTCTGTCTCCAGACTTTTCTGGAGACCTAGCACACATTGCTCTCTCCCTTAGTTACATGCTAGGCCTCATGATCTTCAGCCGTTTCCCAGCACCCCTCACCTCTGTTGTGCTTATGGAAGGCTGCAGTTTTTGCCGGTTGATGGGGGAGGAAGGGAGGCACAGGGGGGTAGTTTCTTCTGTTGTCACTTGTGCCCCTCAAGGGATCTCCCCCCTCTGCAGTCCTCAGCCCCAGTATCAGAAGTCCCGATTTTTCACTGTAAACAAACTCACCATGGGGACCCTCAGAGGTAAAACACATGTTCCTGGAGCACCCATCCATAGGATGGGACCAGGGGTGCAAGTAGCTCCACTTAAGGAGGAAGGCCATGCCCCTTCAATCAATGAACTTCAGAAACCAATTACTAGGTAAAGAGAAGAAGAAGAAGAGGAAGAAGAAGAAAAAGAGGAAGAGGAAGAAGAAGAAGAAGAAGAAGAAGAAGAAGAAGAAGAAGAAGAAGAAGAAGAAGAAGAAGAAGAAGAAGAAGAAGAAGAAGAAAAGATACCACCTGCATTCAGAGCAAATGCCATCTGAGCATGCTATGAATGTGTCCCCTAAGCCTAGGGTATTAGGAGCTTGGTCCTCAGTGGGATGGTGCAGGGGTGGCGCTCATGGATGGTGAGCAGGGCCTGTGGGCCCTGCCCTGGTGAATGGACCAGTGTGGGGATCATAGGCACAGGCTGCATACTGTTGGGCATATTATCAAAAGGTTTGACTTTCCATCTCCTGTGCTCTTGCTCTTCTTCTGCCTCCTGCCATGGGCTGACACAGAGATGCTTCCCCCCAACACAGCAAGGCTTCCCTGATACAGGGAGGCTTCCCCAACACAGCAAGGCTTCTCCAACACAGGTTTTCTTGACCTTGGACTTCTTAGCCACCAGAACTGTAAAAATATTTTTCTTCTGTACAAATTCTGCTGTCTGATAAAAACAGACAAGGCTGTCTGATCTATCTGATGGTTCTCCATCTTGCCAGCCAGTCTTCTTCCCTCTGCTGACTTGGGACTGACCAGATGTTGAGGTGATGAAGGCCACAGGGCAGTCATCTCTTACTTATGTTTGAGCCCCCTTGAGCTGTCTCCCTCTTGGGATTCTCTTGCAACCCAGTATCAGAAGTTCTTACTCTTGCCAGGCAGTGGTGGCACACGCCTTTAATCCCAGCACTCGGGAGGCAGAGCCAGGCGGATCTCTGTGAGTTCGAGGCCAGCCTGGTCTACAGAGCAAGATCCAGGACAGGCACCAAAACTACACAGAGAAACCCTGTCTCGAAAAGCCACCCCCCCACCAAAAAAAAAAAAAAAGAAAGAAAAGAAGAAGTTCTTACTCTTCACTCACTGACCACACACTGAGCTCTCTTGAGTGGAAGGAGATCCCACCACATAAGCCACACTTACTCCCTTCCCTGTCTCCTGTGAGAGTGGCCCTGGAGGAGGCTAGAGTCCCATGTGAAAGCTGAGAGGTTATCCAGTTACATTCCTGAGGATTTGGAGGCGTAACGTGGAGCACACTCCAGGGCAGGCCTCATGCTCAGGAGTAGTTGACATATACAAATCTAACGCCCTGTGCTCCTCAGTGGCTTTCTTTCTTTCTTTTTTTGTCTTGTTTTAAGAGGAAGAAAGAACACAAAGTTGGGTGAGTAGGGAGTGGGGGAAGATCTGGGAGAGTTGGGGGATGGGAAATAATATAGTAAAGATGGACTATATGAAATTCTCAAAGGAAACAATTATTTCAATGGAGCAGATTAGGGAGAGCTATTATTATTAAAAGTGTCAACAGGGAAGAAACTTAAAAAAAGCAATCTCCTCCTTTCCAAGTAGGAGATACACAGGATCAGCAGCAGGTTCTGGGGGCATCCAGGGCTGTGCACACGGTGCGGGGGGAGGGCTCTCTTACCTCTGCGTACATGTGTAACAGGACCTGGGGAGGCTAGAGGATGCCAGGACAAGTCCCATCAAGCTGCAGGAGCCCTTCCCGGACGCTGCTGGCACGGGGAAACCCACCAGCCTCCTCCCTCACACGTAGGCAGCTTATCTCAGGTCTTGTTTTGGCTTAGAAATCTTTTAATCTCTCAGGATGGTTGGAATGGATCAGCCTCTATTTTTATTTTTGGATGGAGAAGACGTGAATCACAGACTGGGCCAACTCCACTGGGCTTGTAAGGGCCTGTCACGGAGCACCACATTCCTCATAGCTTCAAGTCATTAAGGACAGAGGGAGAGACCAGTGAAAACACAGACGGGGGGGGGGGGGGGGGTGGGGAGCCTGCTCACATGGCGCAGGGACCTGGTACTCAGTAGGCATTCAGCAAATGTCTGCTGGGAATGAATACCCGGCAATCTGGTGATTCCACGCGGCTATCTCCCTGGCTCCACTACAGAGTGCGGTTGGTAGACTACGGCAGCAAGCAGGTTGTTTTCTAGATACCTGTGATTTTCCCTCCTGACAGAGGGGATTGGCTACAGACAAGGGAACTTTCTAGGCACCATGCAGGCTTAAAAATCTCCGTTTTCCTGTCCTTACAGGTGGCTCGCTGCATTTACCTGCTCTGTGCTGGCCAGGGGAAGCACTCAGACATGTGTGGATACTCTATGGAGTCCATAGGCCCCTCCAGTGCTGTCCTGGTACTTAGGGAAACTCTTTTCAGGCTTTTGCTGAGGTGGGAATTCGGGTTATCCTGACGCTTTAGGAGCTGGGGAGTAACTGGTAGCTATGGGGTTGGTATAACAGTACTGACCCGTCACAGTAAACTGTCCACGTGGTCTCCAAACTGAAGGCTGGGATTAGATTGCAGGGGGAGGGAAAGGCAATATGTCTCACATGGTGACTGTCTTAGTTAGGGTTCCCATTGCTATGAAGAGACACCGTGACCATGGCAACTCATAAAAGAAAACATTTAATTGGGTGGCTTACAGTTTCAGAGGTTTAATACACTATCATCATGATGGTACATGGCAGCATGCACGCATGGAGAAGGAGCTGGAGAAAGAG